>NC_140590.1:779494182-780094182 GCF_964204655.1 Triturus cristatus | reverse complement strand
TTCCATTGCGCTTTCAAGTGACTGTCATATTTCAAGGTATTTGTACCATGCAGGGGAACCTGTATTCAAGCCTACTCTTCAGCTGTGCAAGCGGTTTTATTCGTCAGTTTA
Organism: Triturus cristatus; assembly: GCF_964204655.1. Lineage (NCBI taxonomy): Eukaryota > Metazoa > Chordata > Amphibia > Caudata > Salamandridae > Triturus > Triturus cristatus. The sequence goes on along the minus strand of NC_140590.1, from coordinate 780,094,071 downwards.
AGCCCATGTTTCTGTGAGTAAACACTGGATGTTGTGCGGTGAGTCGGGACATTTTTTTTTAACTAGCCGAGCATCTTGTTATCTCAGGGGCGGCATCTCGGCCATTCAATGCACACATTTGGGAAAGCGGGGACTGTGGTCGTGTGATTTCCGGTGAGTGTTAATCTTTATTTTGCTTATTTGGATGTTCAAACAGTTACCTCCCCATTACAGTTTAACCGCTGCCATTCAAACTGCCCTCGAGCCTCCCGAGCGCGCACTTACACTCAGCGCGCTTTGCCTTACCTTTCTCACCATGCCTTCAAGTTGCCTTCTGTGACGTCCGCAGCCTCTTCAAGCTCCTTCGTGTGGTGGACGCTTTGGTGCACACTGCAAAGGCAGGTCTTGTTTCATTACACCAACCACGCTGCAATTATGTGAAGAATAGACTTCCTTCGCCTTCATGCTCTGTCTGTCCCTGCTGGTTAGTTTTGTCCTACGATCACCGTCGTGGGATCTGCTTTGAGTTTCTGCGGTGAGTGACAGTTTACTCTTCTGGAGTCATAATTGACTTTTACACTGTGCTACGATTGACTAAGGATGTTCATTGCTTCACGTCTCTTCAAGCTGGAAGACCCAGACTGAGCGTGTCATCACACCAACTACTCTGCGGTGACACACACACCTGATGTATTTCTTGCAAGTTTACTCCCCTCGTCATTACAAATGTTATAGTGTGCATGATTCTTAATTTTACCTATTTTCGCATATTATTCAATTTTGATGCTAGTTTGCCGAATTCCTTGATTTAGGTAACATGTCATAGTCTTGGCAATACGTGTAATTGTCTCTTGTGTAGCACATTCTTTATGCATACATTCTCACGTATAGTGGCATTTTTCCCCAATTTGTTTCTTTACAGTTACGCATTTTCTTGATCTGCTTCCCTTACGCAATGGGCGTTTCTTTTCTAGCACAACTCGGGTGAGAGATCGCTCACCGGCGTGTAGTCTGGTTTATAGTTGCAATTTATTCATGGAAAAATATTGCTTAATTTGTGAATATGCTATTGTGCAGTGATGCCACATCTTTTGTTCTCTTTCATTAGGGACGCATTCATTTTCTTGTAGGTGGCATTCATGCTCTACTCTCTTCAATTGGGAATGGGCGTGCGGATGGGTACAAGCCCCATTCACACAGAGTGCATTACTTGACCCTTTAGGTGTTGGTCCTAAGGGTGCTGTTTCCTTGCACACAGTCCCTCATTCACGCTGATTCTCGCACTTTGTGCGTTCTGCCAGTCAGTGTTCCTGCAAGCACGTTAGTGTAGTGAGCCATCCGGGGTGACGTGGGATACGTCCCGCCATCTTGCGGTTGGTTGCATGTTCTTCCGGCTTCTCTCTGTACTCCCGCTTTGTTGACCAACAAAGTCAGGAACCAAGTCGCACCATCTTGAGGCACTCGTGATGCATGGTGTGAGTAAACCGTTACCGGGAATGAGCGTGCACCTCAGGTATTGTCATCGTCGTGGGATTCCCTGATTCATGGATCTAAGGTACTTTATCTGGCACTCTTGCTGTGTTACACGGTGTTCTTGGAGTCAACTGTATGCCACCACAGAAGACAATCGTGGTGTGTTGTTTTCTTTGGGTTTTATTTTCCAGACTTCCGATACTCGGGTGACATATCGGTCACTACATGTCTCTTAGAAAAGTGTTTTTTCTGTAACATGTTTGAGAGTTTTGCACGTATATCGGACTCTTTTATGCCTTTGCTTCTGCCAATTTCACAGTCCTCTCGTGAGTGTTTCTGCATTTCTGGGGGTGGGGAATTTTAACATGCTATTTATTTTACCTAATGGTATTAATGGCTTTAGCGAATCCAAGCTACGTTTACAATGTTCTATGTTTGGAGTTTCCCTTCACATTGCAGTGGAAAGTTTGCAATGGGTTTGTAGTCCCATTTTCCAGCAGTGGGTTTTAGTTTTAGTCCCTTTTGCCAGCAGTGGGTTTTAGTGCCATCTGCTCATTTTACAACTACTGTTCTTTGTTTTACGTTGTGTTGCTACGCTCAAAGCAATCATGCATTAGGTTTTAGTCCTTTTGCATCTCTTTTCACTCAGGGCAACTATGCAACAGTTTTAGTCCATTTTGCATTTTTTTTAGCTTCTCTATCCATAGAGATTTGTCACGTGTTCCTACCCACATTATGTCACGGGTTCCTACCCGTGTATTCGGGTTCCTACCTGAAAAAGCTAACATTTATGTTGCTTTAGTGCACAGTGTGGAAGCTCCACACTAGTTGTCCATACATGGACACCTCTCGTCTTATTTGTTTACCCTACGTAGGGTGTGTTTGACCCTTTGGTGCACAACTTTGTTCTACCTCCCTCCAGGGAGCTATGCATGGGTATAAGTCCCTTTGCATTAAATATATGGGTTCTCACCCATATCTGTTTGCTCACATTATTCAACCCCTTTTCGTTTTCCCTGTGTCATCACCACTAGGGGTATTAACGCTATGTTTGTTCTGATTTTATTTCCCATCTTTTTACACTCAGGGCAACTATGCATAGGTTATTGTCCCTTTGCATCTTATGTATTTTACTGTCACCAGAGATATGTTTTGGGTATACTGTATACAGTCCAGTTAACCCCACACAGGGTGTACGTTATGGGCGTTAGTCCCATCTGCTTATTTATGCATAAATCAATCAATCTGGCACACTGTCTGGTGAAGAAGTATGTTTGCTCATGTGTGTACCAGTCAACTAGATTTCATCTTATGCAGAGGTTATTTCCTCATATCAAGGATTCTTGGCATTGTTGTTTTTTTATTGCCTGCTTGATTTTGTGTTCCTTGTCGAGTGAAGTGCTCATCTACACTTTGAAGCCTGCTGGGTACTGTGTATTCAATCGAGTGTTGTGTGTTCAATTGTTAAAAGGGAAATACATTTTCAATAACGTTTTAAGTAATTGATTTTCAGCGAGGCTACATGGCAGTTCAACCGCTGCTTTTTGAAAACTCCTCGTGCCTCTCTACCACGCACACTATCTCGCACCCAGCCATACCGAGCTTCTCTTGCCTCCGTGGTGCCTCCTATGACGTGCTCACACTCAAATTCTCTACTGCGAAATGTTTTAGCCCACGTTCTAGCCACAAGCCAGTTCAGCTTCCACATTTCATTGTTTAAGTTTCCCTCACGTTGGGGATGTTTAGTTTTCTTTACAGTGGTTAGCTGAACTTCACATGGCTCCTACACACGAGTGGATCCCATTCATGGGGTATCGTTATGCTTGCATGAGGGTTGGCACTACATGGGGTTAGTTTTTAGGTTTTCTTTCGTACATACATTTTGTGCCTCTACCTGAGGTTTTACTCTAATTACACAGTTTACTTGTCACAGTGCACATTGTGTTTACCTCTTGGGGTGTCGTCTCTTTTTCTGGTACACAATATTTGTTTTGTGTTGTACGATGCACAATATTTTACTTTCACACAGTGCACAATGTCTAGGTTTCAGTCCTGGGTGTTTCGCCATCGCTACATGTGCAGCTTAACAGGCCTTTACACAAGGTCCATTGTTTCTCGTTTGGTTAATGTTTTGTCTCATATTACACTAGGTGTACATCCACTATGCACAATCTCTTGACCTCTCCGGAGGTGTGTTAGTTGGGTTTTTCCCTATCATCCTGTATATAACATATGACCTCCTGTCGAGGTGCGTCCTTACATGGACATTACATTACATGACTTATACCTTCACTACAGTGCACGTTCTTACCTTACTTAAGGTGGTGTTTCTTTAAAGTTGATTGACAGTTTATATTTTGTATTTATTAATCAGCTAGGGAATGTCATTTTTTTTTTTTATGCATCTCTTTTTCAAGAGATTAGTGATGGGTTCCTACCCATGTATTTGGGTCCCTACCCATATCTGTTTTAATCATATGGGTTTCTACCCAAATCTTTTTTTTTTTTTACATCACTCAACCTCTTTCTTTGTTTTCACAATGTCAACTTTGCAAGGACTATGGTTCCTATGGGTCTTAGTCTCATCTGTTACTGCTGTATTGCCTTATCTTCCAAGGGTTTTGTTTTCGGGTCATAGTCCTCCCGAACCTCACGTATAGTTATGAATTATTATTATGCACTTTTGTTTTTACTTTACATTTTAATTTTGTATTGATGAAGGTGTTTCTCATGGGTGAGGATTATTCTTATGCTTTTCCTCATCTTCCTTGTTTTCTTTCTTCATTTCTTTTCTCTTGGTGATGTCTACCTCTAATGTCTCGTGTGGATTTTGAGCTTTTCTCCGCTTTTCTGTCGCTTTTACTTGCTCTGTTGGTTTTTAATTTTTCAGCCTCCTTTCATTCCTGTTCTGGCCAGTGGGTGTGTTTTCGGGCAGTCGTTCGTGCTTCTTTTTTTTTTATTCTCTGATTTTGTATTTTGTCCTTTTTTTTCTTTTGTGTACAGAAGGGAGGATGGTCCTATATCTGGGTTTGCCTCTCTTCTTTGCTGCTTTATTCCTTTTTCTTATGCCCTCTTATTTCTATGGTTTCTTGTTTCTCATTTCCTGCATTCTCCTCATCTTTGGTTCTTCTTTCTTGTGTTTCTTTTATATATAGAAGAAAGGGGGATATTTTGTATCTTAACTCCAATGTATTTCTTGTTAGGAGTCAAATGTTCACAGTTGACTGGGCTCAGCTGCCTGCTGGCTGCTCCTGGTGGGGTCTTGTTATAGTCTTGATCTGGTCTCCCTGTGATCTTGTACCATCCTGAATAAAACCTCTCTGAACTACATCTACCTGCGTGGACTTGATCACTACAATTAACAAAAAGATAAGAGAGGCACATATGCAGAAACATCTGAATCATAGTCCTAGGATAAATCCATGTAACAAAGAGCAAAAGCACGAAGACAGAGGCAAATTTTTCAAAAGTTGTCGTTAATACTTTTATTGATGCCGGTAAACAATGCAAAACAGCCAACGTGTTTCACCCTTACGGGCTTTTTCAGGGCTAGAAACGATCCAGTGGATAATGCAGGGTACTGACCAGAGCATGAAATGCAAAGTTTCCTTTGGAATCTTGATGTGTATCTCGAACGATCAAATAGCAATAGCAACAGCGTAGAGGTTTATGATTTATGAAATAAAAAACCGAAGCACATAGTGTATCGCGCTTGAAGACAGGGCTCGAACGATCAAATAACAATAGCAACAACGTAGAGGTTTAAGATTTGTGAAATCAAAAACCGAAGCATATAGTGTATCGTGCTTGAAGACAGGGCTCGAACGATCAAATAACAATAGCAACAACGTAGAGGTTTAAGATTTGTGAAATCAAAACCGAAGTGCATAGTGTGTTGCGCTTGAAGACAGGGCTAACTTTAACCAGCAAAGATTCACTACCACGCGTCGTTTCCATATTTTGTTATATATGTGAGTATTTGTGTGTGCTGTAAAATCTATGTGGGCAGTACGATGCGACCATTAAGGACACGCATACAAGGAAATCGAAGAGCGTGCCTGAATGGTAACAAATCGTACTCCTTAGTGTCGCACAATTGTATGGTAGGAACAAACCGGTCGGACTTTAAATTCCACACTATAGACCAAGTACCACCCAATCAAAGGGGTGGCAACAGAGAACTGTTCCTTCGCCAACTGGAAGCAAAATGGATTTGTAAGCTGAGGTCCGTAAATGAGGGGCTCAATTTGGATAATGAACTCCACTATTTCTTGTGATACATTTGAGACTAGTGCAGGTTGTAGGGAGGACTTTTATACCTAGAGTTCCCTGCACTCAGTACAGGAGCTCCACCTGGTGTTTCTGGGTTGATTAAAATATCTATTTCATTAACTAATAGCAACTATATGAGAACGATTGCACACGAGTCATGCCTGATCTTTCTGGAATTATTAAATTATTCATATTATTAACTCTCAATAATTACGTGAGAATAATATGAAGATGTTTTTTCAATGGTTTGAATCTTTTAACACGTATATTTTTGTATTCTATATGTAGTTCCTATGTGCATTGGACACTAATATGCTGTCCCTGGGATATTAATAGCAAGTTACGAGTCAGTGGAGATGGACAATACAGGGGACGCAGATGTGGTCTTTAATTTTTGTGTTTATGACTGGATGATGAATATAACGCAAGAGACAATGATGTGGTCTTGTTATTGTGTATATGTGCTAACAGATAAGTGAAATTTGAAATAGTTGGGTTGCTGAAGGCATCGCAGCCTAAAAGGATCAGAAAGTTAGTAGATATTCTTACCACACGTAGACCGCGATCAGCATTGACTATTAGTTATAATGATTGAGGAGGTTACAGGTCTAGAAATAATGAACGGAGATCACGTCATATGTTGATATACGTAGGAATCACGTGACAGGAAGACGCTGGACACGCCACCGCGAGATGCGGTATGGATGTTAGGAGTCTTATGGATCACATGGATATTTAAGGCCGCACGTAAAACAATGACGGTTTCTACGATTTATGAAACACTACATTTATCTGCTTGGCAACATGTCCAAAACACGGGTGAGTCTTGAGAGATTCCGATTAAGTACGTATAGATGGGACGATGCATGTTTTTGGTCACAGTTTACTATTTGTGCACAGCAAATTAATGTTGGAGTTGCCGAGCGTGTGTACAGGATGTGTGACTATCAGTTATATTACAGCATATGTGAGCTCAGGTTTGATTTATTGGCCATCAATGTTATGCCACAGTATTGCGGGGCAGTAAATCATGTCCTAGGATATATATTTTCAAACTTTAGGCATGTGTACCAAGTAATAAGGGAATTTGGACATCATACTCGGTTTACGTATTTGGAGGTATGGTTCATGTTTGAAGTGCTGGGACGGTGCATACTAAACGGGTTTGACAAACACTGAACAGATACATCACATTACTATGAATTATTTGGATGCAGATCAAGCTAATAATGGGGACCATTGCCCTCACCACTGATAATCCTTACACTATGGGACACCGTGTGCATGTCTGGGCGGTTTCTCTGGTAATCTAAAAGGTATGCAAGGTTATCGTTCGAGGTCTAAATTACTATATCATGGCAGCTAACAAGATATGATGGGACACAGACCATCGTCAACTTTAGGAAATGTCGATTCAACACCTATATCCTAGGTTATGGTTCACGCAGATCTCGGTTTGCACTACTGACGGCATATTATCAAATGTTAGAAATGTGCTACTGGACACACACAATGTGTATATGGACAGACGGTTATGTAATATTTATAGATTTTGATGGTGAAACTTGAATAGGAAAGACGATATCACATGGATGTAGATTCTTAAGGGAGAAGTTAATGGATCTCTAGAAAGAACATACTTTCTCTGTGTCTAGGTAAGTGAGGCAATATATTGATATTTGCCCGGTATGACTCTCTGGGTCGTATGATAGTACTTGAAAGTTAGTTCCAACTCCATTTTGCATTTAAGTGGGTTAGACAGTTGCTGGAGCTTATTGTATTTCAAAGGAGTAACGTCTGTGTTTAGCATGGGGGCAAAGTAGGATATGAAATTGATTCTACTTGCTTAATGTACAGCGTTTTACCTGTGACTAATGAGACTTTTTTAATGCACTTGAAGGATAACTCTAAGCTTATTTTGCATTTAAGCAGGCTGGACAGTCGTTGAAGCTCACTTTATGTTAAAAGGATAAAGTCTGTGCATATCAGGGGAAGCTAGGTTGGACTTGAATTTGATTCCATGTACTAAACAGACAGCTGGTTTACCTGTGCCTAATGAGACGTCTGAATACACGAAAGGAGAGCTGATATTATGGGAATGTATCTAGGATACTATGGAATATCGATTATGAACTATGTGTATTGAACTGAAAATATTTTATATGAAATGTATGTCCCACCATTAATACATACTGTGTACACTTGATCTAAAGCAACCTATTTGACAAGAAAAGAATAAGTGGATCGTAGATTAAGATTAAGATTCAATTAAGATGTATTGTTTGTACTCTGTGTTTTTGTATTTTTTATGTGTAAGCAATATTAAACAACAGTCTAGTTTGTCATATGTACAACCCTGAGGAAGCCCAAATGTTGGGCGAATCGCATTGGCTATGCTGAACTGTCGGGCATAAACAAGAAGACTTTGAATAAAAGAGCCAATACAAGCAAAAGAAAAACCTCTCGTATCATCTGTTTGCGTTGAATAGAGCAATAAGCGGAAGCATATTTTTCTGTTGGAAGTTGTGTCTCTATTTGTATATATATGTTTGGGGGAATCCTCTCTTTGTCATGGGTGCTCATTTTCGCCATGACCGAGGTGGCAGTTGTTGACAGTTTTATTAGCAGCTAACCTGTAGTAATGATTCAGAACTGTTTTTGGTAACTGCACAGGCATTGGATATGAATTCTAGATGGCCAGATAACAGAGTATATTGGAGTAGGCCCCTGAGTTTAGAGGTCAGATACTTTACAATCTTGATGGTGTCAAACCTCCTCCTTTCCTTCTAATGAATTTAAATGAAATTCTATTGAATTCCAAGAAGCAACAAACAGGAAGTCTGACTCATTTGTTATTTGGGAAGGGGTTGGAAGAAGGCACTGAGGTCTCACTGAGGATCTGCAACTGAATTGTTTAAATACTGAAGCTGCCTTGTTTTAACTTATCTAAACCCTACTTCAAACATTTCTGGTGTTTCCCAGGTCTGTTGCCGATGGAATGCATTTTGCTTCTGAATGAAGGAATTTGATTATTTTTCGTAGCAGGACAATTGATGAAAAGCTGTGTTACTGTGAACATTGAAACTAGACACTTAAAGACTGCTTACATGTCATTTGGTGCTAGCTTTAGATAGAGAACACATAAGAAAAGATGTGAAGGGCTGAAAGTACCAGCCAATACTAAGGTATCTTGTGGGACCAACACCTGAACACTAAAGTTGATGTGAACTGAAAGACTACAAGTACCAGAATAAACCAGAGCTGCAGTTGTGACAAACACCTAAATACTAGAAATGCTGAAACTGCCTTGTCTGAACACAACCAGAACTTCTCTTCAGATATTTACTGTGGGCATCTGGGGCCTTATGGCTTGTTGCTGAGAGAATGCACCCTTGTTTCCGAATGAAGGTATTTGATCATTGCTGTCTGAAGTATTCAAGACAGAGCAACTGCTGAAAGATGATGACCTCCTCTAAAGATCATTAATGACTGAAAACGTGATACTGACTTAAAAATGAGAACTATCAAAGATTGTAATATGAAAGATTGCAATTGCCATAATATGATTAGGTCTCATTGGGGACCACACCTGTAGAGTTATAACTACTGAAGGGGCTCAGTAAAGCACTCTTTCTATTCCAGGATGAGAGGATATGTCTTAATTGCAAGGCATCATCTCACATTCAAGGAGAGTAATATGGACAAAAAGCAGGCCAGAGAACATCCTAAACAGACAAGAATGCAGTGCAGGAAGTAGCAGCCAAGAGTGTAAACGTCAGTGAAAAGAGCAAGTAGCCAGCGACAATGACTCGATGGAAAATAAAGGAAAGATTCAATCAAGACAAGCGACAAAGGCTTACGGGCAATGTCTCCAAGCCTTTGCAATTTACCTGTCTCAATTCTGTATCACAGGTTGTAGGCCTGCTCCACAGTGCAGACTGCAGTAGCTGTGCCACCTGCAACCCCTTTAACACTCATCCTCTTCTAGTATGATTAAACGCCACAACCTTTAACAAACGAGTAAAGAAGAACGTGTGGAAAGCTTCCTTACACACAAGGAAAGACAGAACAGGAGTGCACAGTTTAGAACAATTCTATTTAATCCTGGAAACTGTACATTCTAAAGCACAATTTCAAGGAATAATCAGTCTTAATTAAAAAGTGCTTTAGTTTTCTCCCTGAAATAGGTTTAATAGGGAGGTTGCCCGGAGCTACAAAACCTACTGCCACCTGGGGTTAACATTTTGTCAGACAAGTCCCTTTCTTATCAGGAGGTACAGCTAGAAGCAAGCTTACTTCACATGGATTCTGTACCACAGAGACTGTTGCCTATGCCAATCTCTGAACATCCAGTAAACAAACTACATTTCAGTTTTATCCAGATGATTCTATATACGCAGGTGGACAGCTCTGCATTTCATCACAAATGTTGTGAGAGGCTAGTTTGATGGCCCACAACCATTATTATGGGCCTTGAAAACGGTCTGACAAGTGGGACAAAACAGGAGCAAGCTGCTGAGTCCAATCACCCTTCTTTTGTACATTACAATAGCAGATCTCACTTGTATATGTGAATAAACTGGTGTTTCTCCTCCCCAATTGCAATAACTGTATCTAAGTTAATGTTTCAAACTGTTAACAAACCTTATATCATCTACATACACAATCTGACCATTGGGTAATGTTTGTTCACAATGCCCTTACCCTTTTTTAGGTTTCGCCTGCGTAGGCAGCGCATGCGCAGTTTCGCTGGCGAGATCTTATGATTTTAAGGGGCTTTGACTATCAGGCTTTAAGCCCCGCCCCTCTTTCCCATTGGCCGGCGTCACCGTTTATGGTAAACGGTGGCCAGCCATTGGGAAAGAGCTCTTCATGACGTACACTTTTCTCTTTTTGAACCATACCACTTGGACTGGCTCGCCTGCTTTCCTTCTGAAGTAAAATGTACACATGGCCCCATAAAGATAATAAACCTTTTACTTCAAAAGGAAAGCAGTCCGTCCAAGTGGGACGGCAGAAACTGAAAAGTCTACATCAGCTGCCTGGCGAGCGCTAAATCATGGGAAGCACGAATGTATTGCTCCCGTTTTTAGTTTGTTTTGTAGTTTTATTTAGAGCAAAATGGTCCCGGAGGTATTGGAGCGTGAGCACCAGATACATTAAACAGGGGTTTTAGGCACGGGGAGATTAAGTGATTTGCCCAGAATCACACGATGCTTAGCCGACGCCGAGATTCCAGCCAAGTTTCTGCACCAGCCTCTTCTTGCACATTCTCTGGAGATTGCATTTCACTCGATTTCACTACTAGAAACAAGCTGGGATCTGATACAAGGCTCAGGGTGGCCGCCAAAATGTTGCTCAGCGCCTCCCAGGGGTTAGGTTACAGCCCGCAGGGGCCTCGGGGAGGGGCGGTAGGTAATGAAGAGAGGCGCATGGACTGCCAGCCGAGACCGCAGGCATGTACGGAGAGAGCAGACTGGCAGAGACAGCAAAACTCCACCGAAAAATAAACATGCAGCTACGGCGAGACTTTTAGCGCGCTATAGACTGATCACCAGGGAAAGGAGACCGACAGCTGTACGGAGACACGCACTGCTAGAGACGGGCGACTTGCAGTTGTACAGAGACACTCACCGCCAGAGACGCGTCACTCACAGCTGTACCGAGACTAGACGCCCACTGCGAGAGATGGACAGCCTACAACTGGACGGAGACACCCGGTGACTAGCTGCCTACAACTTGAAGGAGATATCCACCGTCGGAGAGAGCCTAGAGAGACGTCAGCTCACTGTGCCTGCCTAACTTCACCAAGCAATTACTTTCACGATTTGAAAGAGACACCCACTGCATCCAAAGAGACAGCCACAGGAGGCTGTGGGCAGGACCCCACAGACGCACTTTGATCGAGAGAAGAGCCTGATACAAACCTTCCGCACTGACCTGACACTAACAGTGAAAGGGGGACCCTCACTCTCACAGTGTGAGAGAACTCCCTATACTCTGAGTGTGAGGGAGCCCCTGACTCTCGCAGTGTGAGATAACTCCTTGATACTCTTGAGTGTGAGAGAACCCTTGGCACTCAAAGTGTGAGCGCACACGCTGTGAGACTTCTTGCTTCATTCACATAGTGGGAGAGTGGCAGTTGCAGGAGCCAGGCTGCTTCCCACCCAAAAGGAACTCCATCTTAACGTGGGCTCGGGCATAGTAAGAAAATTAATTTCTTCGGGTTGGCCAAATGCCCGCTCAGATTAGCAAGGGTGCAAATAAGTGGAACCAGGAGGAAATGCTTCCTTCCTGTGTCTTTTGTGCAAAGACTGCTGTAGCTGTGGTGCCCTGGTGCCTCTACACCTGCTGGCCTTTTCTAAATGAGCGTAAATTGCCACAATTTGCATGGCTTTCATTGAATTCCAGAGTTTACAAACTATAATTCATATCTACATCCTGAAGCCATGCGTTTGTCAGGATCGTTCCTTCCTAAATGTGGGCGTCCCATTGGCCACCTGCTTTTTGGCCCATTATTGCATGACTTCTGCTTTGGCAGAGCGCGAGATGGGATACCGTGTTTTGTGTCGTTCCCCCCTCCCAGAGTTCCTCGGTCTGTGCGTGATGGGCTAGCCGCAGGCGAGGTGTTAACAGTGTATGGAATATATATGGATATAGAGGAGCGCGAGAGAGACAGAGCTGGAGGTAAAGCGAGAGATAGACACCTGGAGAGAGGGGAGTAGAGTAAGAGGAGGCAGGGATGGGACCAGAGGAGAGGAAATGAAGGCAAGGAGACAGGGAGCATGAGCTGGAAAAGAGACAGGATAAGAGAGGGGAGGGTACATAATGAGAGACACAGGTGAAGGAGACATGAAGAGAGCGAAGTAAAAGTAGGGAGAGAGACAAGAAAGGTGAAAAAAAGGAAGACGTGAGAAAGAAATATGAGTAAAACTAGAAAAGCTGACATGACGAGACAGAACTGAAGCAAAGGATGGAAGAGGACTTCAAGAAAAAAAAAACTAATGTGAGAGAGTGGTGGGGCAGGAAGAGAGACCCAAGAAGCGAGGGAGACAAGAAGAGAGATTCCTAGAGACATAAGCAAGGCAGGAAAAGTGAAAGAGGCAGCGATGAAGGGAGGGAGGGAGACAAAATAATGACAATAAAATAGATCAGAGAAATCCGCAGGTATAGGGAGAAGAGGAGCTAGGCCAAGTCGCAAGAGATAGGAAAAGTGAGATAGGAAAAGGCAGAGATTCATCTGGAAAGAAAGAGTTGGAGACGGGCTAAGAAAGAAAGGCTGGAAAAGAGACACCAAAACATAGGAACAGCATGAGAAATGAAGGCATGAATAGGGAAAGGAGATGGAGAGATGTGTGGGAAGACGGGAAGAAAGGGAGTCACCAGCAGAACAAGAATTAGCAAAGCCAATTGTTAGGGCTTCCCTCTTGGCTTTGCAAATGTGTTTTGCCAATGCTCTTTCAAACCAAAAAAAAAAAAAAAAAATTGTCCATGCTAAACAGCATAGATGTGTCTTTATGCACATGTGTATCATGATTAGGGCTCCCAGTTACCACCACTTGTATATTTCCATTCAAAGCACTAAACATACAGAGCATGAAATAATAGCTCCAAATGAGAGAAGGCAGAAAAGTAATTGAGAGCGTAGCAAGCGAGAAGAGCAGAGCAAAAAAGATGGGGAGAGAACAGTAAAAAAGACACAAAGAAATAAAAATGGCGCAAACAGAACAAAAGAAAGGGAGGAAATGGACAGATGGGGAGTGAGCGGTATTAAACAGAGAGAGAAGGAAAACAAGATGAGGAAACAACAGTACAAAAAAGAAAAGATGATAAAGAGACGAAAGAAAACCAGTTTAAACAAGCATTAATAATGCAATAGGTCTCGCCTTTCATTAAGTTAAAGCCATTTGCTTTGCTATACAATACCATTAGCAAAGCAAATGGCTTTAACTTAATTAAAGGCGAAACCTATTGCATTTTCAATGCTTGTTAAAGGATGGTTTGCGTGTAGGACAGCCAAAGGCCGTATACTCTTGTAGCCATTAAAGTCCAATGCTCTGCTGACTGCATTAACTCTTGCAATATTGAAATACAGTCCTGCTCACTTGGATTCCATATAGCAAATATGTCTGCCATTAAGATTGCTTGTGCCCCATCCAAAGGAAAGTTCATCTCTCACTGGTGTTGCACAGGATCTGTAGGACTGCAACAAAGCATTAGAGCGCAGGATAACTACAGAGTGAACATACTCTGGCAGAAACTGAAACATGGAGGAGATGCATACAAGTAACACTGGTGTCCCACACACAAACGTGCGCACATTTAGTTCACCCAGAGTATTGATCCTTAATCCGATCTGACACAAGAGGGTGGTGAAGCAACAAGGATGTTTTTCCACACACGTCGGAGGATCCAGCAGGTCTCTGATTAATTATCAGTATCAAAAAGGCAGCCAAAGATAAAAATATAAATTTAGCCTTTTTCCAGGCCAGGCCTTGGCACTCACACAAAATGTGTCATAAAAATTGTTGCTTAGAATCTATGTCAGAGTTGCAATGTGCTGAAGCCTAAACTCTTTTTGGAAGCAAAGACGAGGGGGGCAAAAAAAGCAAGAGTCGGCATAGCTTGCGCCAATACTGCCACAGAGCCAATGAACTGTCAGAAGTTCAGATCGGGCAAGTGATGAGCAGGAAAGAGATCTTCCATCAAAGGCAGATTTTTAGTAGACATTGAACTTAACAAGTAGACTAGGAATGTGGAGGACAGTGGTGAGATAGGACAGAAGCCCCACAAGCAGATTTGACCCAGGCCATGTGACAGGCCAGCCCCAAATTACGAGATACCAAAGAAGATTCCACCCACTTTCTTCAAGTAATTAAACAAATTTCAACCCTGAATCAAGACTTGTTCAGTTAGCTGTTAACTGCATTACAGCAATAGAGAAAAAAAGAGAACAGACTAGAAATATCAGCGTCATATGCACAAACAAGCCGAGAAATGGGTGAATATTCAGGGGTTGGAAATGCACCATACAAGGGTTGCATATAAGATTGAGGAACTAGAAGAATATGGAAAGTCACTTTTTGTTGGGCTACTCCAACATTTGAACCTTCCCCAACAAAACATGGTTTAATACTGAAAATCTAGCTGTTCACCTGGAGGACTTGTTGCGGGATCTATGCCTCTTACTGCATTCATAACCTAAACATAACCAATTTACCTAAGTTTGTCAGGAGTTTGCCTCCTGAGGGACAAAAACCACCTTCTAGCAACCTCTTCTTGATCGTCACTTAAAAATCAAGCTTTTGCCTGTGATCCTACTAATAAATGCCTCTAGTGTGGAAAATCACAGATTTTCAGTCTTTGGTCCACTTGGTTGAAATAACCATTTCTGTGTGAGAACCAATTTTCAAAGACCCTTTGTTTCGTTAGATTAGATTTGTGTAACACTCTATAGGACCTTTCTCAGAAGGCCTCTGCCAGCACTGCCAACAACAGTACCAATACAAGTGCTAACCATCGCACTCCTAAAAGTGTGACATTTTAGACTATTCCAGGTCACTCAAATTTAGAGGGTTTCGAAAACAATGGCGCTTCCCAAGCCGCGCGCTAGCAGATTACCTGTTTCAACGCGAGATCCGCAAGGCGATTGAAGACTACTTTACCATAAACACTGGTACTGTAGACACCATGGCAGTTCTCTGGGAGGGGTTCAAGGCGTACATACGGGGGGGTGTATCTCTAAGCAGGCCGGGGTGCTTCGTGCCTTGCGCACCACGTTGTCCGGGTTGGAACGCGAACTCACTGATTGGGACGCCACTTTGGCGTAGGCACACAGCCCCGAAACTGAACAGGCCCGTCTGGGCCTACTTGCTAAATACAGAGAAACTGCTGACTGTGAGATTCCCTACATGGGCAAGTATCACACAGCGAAACAATACGGGGAAGGGGAGAGATCGGGAAGGGTTCTGGCACAAATGCTCAGACCCCCATATAGTAAAGCCTATGTTACCGAACTACGGACACCAATGGGCCGATCACTTTCGGGAACTGCTGAGATCAGGGATGAATTTCTGACATACTTCAAAATGTTATACACCTCCAGAGTAGGGACTGACCATGCCGCCCTGGAATCCTACTTGTCCGAGATAGCGTTGGTGTATCTCGAGAAGGATATGCAGGACTTCCTGGCTGAACCCATATCAGAAAACGAAGTACTGGAGGCCATTGATTCCCTTCGATCCTCCTCTGCCCCGGGACTGGATGGGTTCTCGGGCGACTTCTACAAGGCCTTCAAGGACTTGCTAGCCCCGTAACTCATTGAAGTGTACGCAGAGGCCCTAGAGAGACAGATATTACCGCCCACCCTTCGAGAAGCAGTCATTATCCTTATCCCGAAGCCGGGCAAAGATCCACTACTCTGCGGCTCATATAGGCCTTTATCTTTATTAAACTTAGATTACAAAATTCTCGCCAAAATCAAATTTATCATCTCCTCTGCACAATTCGGCTTTGTTCCTCACCGCTCCACTTCATTGAATCTCAGGACACTTTTCTCAGTACTACACAGGATCAACCCGGATACACCGGCAGCCGCAATTCTGCTTGACACGGAAAAGGCTTTTGATTCGCTAGAGTGGCCCTTTTTCATGTCAATCATGCATCGCATGGGTATGCCAATGGGCTTTATGGCCACCACAGCGCGCCTTTACCACCACCCGACTGCTCGCCTTCGGTTGAACGGTACGCTACACCCCTTCGCGCTGTCACGGGGCACTAGGCAAGGCTGCCCACTATCATCCCTACATTTCATCCTTGCCATGGATCTGCTGATCAGTTGTTTTCAAGAAAAACACCTGCAGAGGTTTGCAATTTAATACAGGCCCCCTCCTGGTCTCCTTATACACAGACAATACTATCCTGCATGTCCATGGGCCGCGTGTCAATTTAGACCCCCTCAGCTTTGGCCAACACTCTGGCCTGTGCATCAATTGGCACAAGTCCGTCATTTTTCCCCTTACCCGCAGCACTGCCCATTGGGAGCTCGAGTTCCCGCTAGAGTGGTGTACAGACTCTGCTAAATACTTGGGCGTACACATACACCTAGACATAGAAATGATAGTTCGCCTCAACTACAGACAGGCGATTTCTGCTCTGGAAACACAAATAGACAAATGGCTAAAGTTGCCGCTATCTATAGCGGGTAGGGTAGCCATAATCAAGATGGTTGTTCTCCCTTAGTTCCTATACCTCTTCAACAATATCCCCATCCTCCTCCCAAACAGTTTTTCACGACTCTCAGATCACACCCGATACGATTGGTAGGGGGTTAATACGCGGGCCCGAGTTCGCTGGCGAGTTCTTACCCTCCCCTATGACCGAGGTGGCTATGGAGTACCTGATCTCCACTTATATTATCTAGTAGCCCAATGCAGCTACGCCTATGCTTGGTACCATCTCGACGCCAGGATTCCATACCTCCGCCCAGAAGCAGACCTCGTCCTACCTGAGCGCCTGTCTACAGTCCTTGCCAAAGGCTTCTCTAGAGATCTCCATGACATCCAAACAGTCTCTACAACAAGTTGGGCTTGGGAAAAGCTGCAGCGAGTCACAGACACTGCCTTTCTATACTCTACGGCCCTTCCACTTCCCAATGCACGTTGGCTACCACTAACAGGCAAGAAGATTGTGCAGCGCACCTGTTCCCTGCTGGCCATGCCTTCCTGGGGAACGACGACACCCGCTTCCCCAACGCCACATTCATGAACCGGTTTGAGTTTAAACATATCCAATCAGCGCTATGTGCCACAATACCCAGTTTTCCCGTAGAACCTGACTCTTTCGCCCCCCTCTCTCTGGTCATCGAGAGCGAACACGGTTCCCACCTCATTTCCAAGCTGTACAAAGCCTGCGCGAAACTAGTTCCCGTCGATGACGAAAAGATCCGAAGGGATTGGGAGGGAGACCTGGGAGGCCCGATCACAGATGACCAATGGACCGCATGCTGCGCTCTCACTAAAGACATTTCCCTAAACAGTAGGCACAAGTTGCTCCACTTTAAGTTTCTGCACAGGGCCTACAGCACCCCGTCCAAAGTGCACAAGCTAGATCCATCACGACCACACAGCTGCCGCAAGTGCGGATCGCCGCATGCTAAATTTTTGCGCATTTGACGTGGACTTGCCCGCGATTACAGCTATACTGGAAAAGGTTCATAAGGAGTTGGGCGACATTATACACATACCACTTGACCCCGTCCCTGAGATTGCACTCATGGGTTACATGGTTAATTTCCCCCAAAAAATTCGGAAGTTTGCGGCTCTTAGTTTACTGCTGGCCAAGAGGGAAGTGGCAATCCATTGGGGCCGGAAGACAGCCCCTTCGGTGCAAAGCTGGCTGAAAAGCCTGGTTACCTGTAATACACATGTACTCCACAACTGTTCCCCCATCCTCCAGGCCAAGAGAGTTGGGGGCCACTGAAAACCTATCTTGCATCGCGACAAGATAACACAACCACACAACTGGAACAAGGCATAGTGCCAACGGGGGTGGGTTGAAGATATACACTCCTTCAATACAGTGCAGACAAGGCTACCTGTTTGGTATATCAGATGACTGCCATATTTTAATGTACATGCACAGTGTGCCAAACTCAGCCTGCAGTCTACGTATAGCATACCGATCTGATGTACTTTTAGACCACCATGCACTGTTGATTACTATTCATGGCAGACGTTATGTGTTAATCGTACTTAATGATTATTTTACTTTGCACTTACAGATTAACGAAAACAAGCAGGCAATGCAATTGTATTCTCTACAAGACACTTGAGACTGTGTAACATGATCACTGTGATGTAAATCGTGCAATAAAATGATAAAGATAAAAAAAAAGATATACATATATATACACTTTTAATTAAAACAATAGGTCTTGGTTAGCGCAACACATAATTAGCAGCCCAATTATTAAAAAAAAGTCACAAAAGTGCACCCATGGTATATGTCCTTGAATTAGTTAAGTATTTCAACTTTGACTAATTCATACAAATCTACAGAAGTCGGCAGTGAGCTGTATTTTAGCATGAGAAAAAGTGCATGTGAATGTTTGCTCATGCGCAAATCTGCTGAGATTGCAAGTTCACTTTCCCTTCTGTCCTTGTCAGGTGTAAATTTCCAACCGTACCCAGTATGGGAAGAGGTTAGAGAAGAGCTGCAAACACCCTTAAACATACACGTTTGTAGTGTGCACACTCAAAAGTCCACTCCAACCGTGGAACTACCACTTCTCATTATTTCAAACGATTTACAAACAAGGTCTTGGATATATAACCGCACTTATTATTATCTCGGGAGATTATTTACATATGGTGCGAAGATCAAGAGAAACAAGACCCCATAGTTTCTCAAAATGCGAAAAAGAATTTCACATCAAAGCTTTGCAAAAATTGGTTTTGATCCGCACACATTTAAAAGTACATAAATCAGTTCCACCAAATGAGATTATTCACACGTCTTTATTCTTTATGCTTTTTCTTCATAAGTAGCCAACGCGTTTCCTCCTATTAAAGGACTTCTTCAGGGCTCTTCAGTATTCCGTACGCAATAAGATTATTCTCTCTTCTCAGGGTGGGTAGACTTTAGGTGCTCTTTCTGTATGTTTTATATGGAAGATCCTGGATAAAGCTGGTATTATATGGCATATTCCTTTAAAACGGTATATTTGTCAATGTTGACCTTCCACAGCGTAATACGGGCATACAGCCCTCCTTCCACACTTCTCATTATTTCCAGTCCCATTATGTAGATTTGCGGAAAGGTTGAAAAATCAGGGCAAGTAGATTTATGAGGCATTCCGTGCTATAACAAGTAGATATTTTATAAAATTCCGCACCTCTGCTTATCGTCAAAGGAAAAAAGCTTTTCATTGTGGAGACATCTAGGATGCAGATCCTTAACTTCCTGCCGTCAAATCCCTTGTAGAGCATGTTGCAGGACAGTAGGAATGGATGATGGTTTTCTGAACTGCTTGCATTTACCAACTGGAGTTTCATAAACCTATTGCCAAAATCTCTACGGTCCCAACATGTTTTATTTTGACCCATATTTTTCATGCATCTGACTGTGATTTGGTTCAAGATATAGCAGATTAGAACTAAATAAATTAGAAATGCACTGACTTGTGGACACGCCCAGTATACAGTGCCATGCACAATCATTAAATATTATGTAGCAGTATTCATAATCTGTGTGTCATACTTTTGACAATGGAAGATTCACCCACAATCTTTGTGGGGACGAAACAGATGAATGGGAGGTCAGTGTCAATATGATACCTAGTTCTGACTAGGTCATTTGAAAGAGGCTCTAGGACTATCACCAATCACACATCATCTTTTCTTTTTAAATCTAATCTACACAAAAACATAGAACTATGGTCCAAGCCTTTGCTCAACCTCCTAGTGTTGGCCTAGTCTTCACTAGAGTATTCAGGGAAAAACACGACCTTGTGTCAATTCCCAGAGACTGGCCACAAAGACAGCAGATCATATAGATCTTGAGGGTATTATGGACTTTCTAGCAATAACTCTGTTTTAATCTCTATTTATTATATCATTTTGTTTATTTATTTATTCTCCTGTTTATTTGGAGTCACTTCCGACTCTTATTCTGACTGTTTATTACTGGTATATTCCTCCCTTGGTTTCCCCCCTTCTCCTCCCTGGTTTCTCCCTCTGTTCCCTGAACGCTACCTTGGAATGTTCAGGTATGTCAGTTAGCTGATAGTTGGTGGAGAGAGGAGACCGGCAATAAAGACTTTGACTCACCTCATTGAAGGCTTCGTCCTTTCATCACTGGCGACGATCTGTGGAAGGAGACAAATGACACCAGCTCCTCCCCTTTTGATATCCACTCCTCCCTCTTCTGTAAGGTACAACTTTTCATTGGTATTCCTTGTGAGAACGTTTCTCATTTCACACTCATGTGGCGCCTTCTGTAAGAAAGTTGCTCTGTATATACTGCACCAAAGTAAGGTTCAGTGTGCACAGAGTCCACAGTCCCCTGAGGTTTGGCAGAGGCTGAAGTTAGATATAACCTTACTCTCTAAAGTGGTAGCTTGGTCAAGCAGTAAGGCAGTACCAAAGGACAGTGTAAAGCATTTGTTGTACACAGTCAGCAAATGATCTCACACACTCAAAAACTGAACTCTAGGCCAATTGTTTTGTATATAAATATATATAGTTGTTTTATTTTAGAACCACAAGTAGGTATCAAAATACTTTCTCAGAATGAGATGCTTAGTTAATTACTTTCAATAAGCAATAGACTTTTAAATGCAATAGTTACAGTTGTTGCAGTAGGCAACACAAGTTAAATACAATTATAACATTGAGCTCAATGGGAGTTTTAAAGTAAACACAATTTCATTTACTTTGCATAGGTTTTTCTTACTCAGGGCTGGGTACTGGATTCAGGCCTGGTGCATCTCCTTTAAACAGTTGAAAGAAATCGTTTTTGTTACAGAGGCGATTTTTAAGGAATATGTGTATGTTTCAAAAATAGACACTTAGAAGAATTTCTGGCAGAAACCAGGCAATGTTATCCTATGGAGGAAAGTTTGGTTATTGGTAAATCACAGTTGTAATTGCTTTGTAGGGTCAGTGCTGGGCACAAAGATCCAGCACTGGAATCTCTCCAGATAACAGGTGAGTAATTTTGTTTTCGTTGATCGGGTGATTTTTAGTGAATATTTCAAAGTTTCAAAACTCGACACTTAGAAGAAATTCCAAGTGAAAACCAGTCAATGTTACCCTAGGGAGAAAAAGTGAGTTATCGGCTTTTAGGTAAGTACTCGACTGGCAGAATTAAGGTTCTGGGCATAGACTCAGGGATCTCCCAGGGTCAGTGTGACGGTGTCAGGGTGGAGGAATGCACTGATGTTAAGGACTGGTGGGTGCCCGATCCCAATTTACCACCTCTTGTCCCCCCCCAGCAGAGCGAATGGTTTCAATCACATACCCTGGAGACGGACGACGAGGGTTCCTTTAAGTGGAGTCCCGGGGATAGCCTGAACACGCCCAGGAGTGACGTCACGACGCGGGAGACGTCAAAAGGAAACGAGAGTCAGCACAGGACGGACGGCGATCCCCGGAGGAGGACTGGAGTGGACCGAGACGGAGAGGAGAGAGGAGCGACTAGAGGAGAGGAGGGGAACGACGAGGAAGAGGAGAGGCGCGACTGGGCGGAGGCGATCCAGAGACGAGAGGAGAGACACGACCCGGAGGACGCCGCTCGTACGCAGAACGAGGACGCCAGGAAGAGGCCAGGAGGCTCCGGACACCGCGATTCGCCCCGCCACACTCCCAGGGGAGGAGTGTGGCTAGAACAGGTACGGGATCGTTTGGTGGGCTGGATGGGACGAGGGGAGAGAGCGAACCCACCTACCGTGTGAGCTGTACCCCTGTACCCTTTACCCGAGCGTGTCACTCTGCCCTACCTCCCCCCACAACCTTCCCTGCACCTGTGGGGTTCACTGATTGCAGTTGTATAGAGTCACGTGTTTAGGAGAATCCCCTCACACCCGGCCCTGGTTTTAGGGAGACCAAGGAACCCTGCTTCTTCTGACACCCATTTATTTTTCTTTCCTTTTGGGGACATCATTCTGACCGGTTGGGAAGTACCGTGGCCCTCACCCATCCTGACGGACAAAGGCTAGAACGAGGAGAGGAAAGAAAACCTAAAAGAAACCGGACCCCATTCCCACTACGGATCCCCAGAGACTAACCACTAAGAACAAGAAACGTTATTGTTCAATAAAACCTTCCTTATCCACCCACCGAGTTGTGTCTGTCCCTGACCAGTCGTCACAACTGGTGTCAGAAGTGGGATCAGTAACAACACACTCCAGCTGCTACAAGATGGAGGCCCTCATCCAACACTTGGTACAAACGCAGGAAAAACTCGGATGGGCGGTAGAACGGCAAATGTCATCAGCCCAAGCGGACCGAGAGTCCTTCCACAATACTATGGCAGCACAACTGGAAGCCTTCCAGAAAAGCCCTGTCGATCCCGGGATAGCCATCCCGAGACCCCAACATCCTCATCCCTCAGGTATCGCATTACAGAAGTACGTCACGGGAGAAGACCCGGACTCCTTCTTAACAAACTTCGAAAGAGCGGCCAGAGCATGTGGGTGGGCCGAGGAAAAGTGGCCCTTCTTCCTGGCTCCCTTGCTGTCCGCAGAAGCCCAGGCAGCCTACCAAGTAGACAACCCGACAGGGAACACTCCCTACTCAGTTATAAAAGAGGTCATCCTTGAGCACCTCGGATTGGACGCTGAGGCATATAGGGTACGGTTCCGCAAAGAGAGAGGAGTGACAGGCGAGAACCCTAAGACGTTGTATTTTCGCCTAAAGATGGCTGCGGAAAAATGGTTACAACCAGACACTAGCTCCAAAGAAGAGATAATGGCCCGTATTTGTTTGGAGCAGTTCCTAGAAGCCTTGCCTTACGGGACTCAAAGATGGCTGAGGCAACATCCCAACTTAACGGTAGCTCAAACCATAGAAATGGCTACCCAGTTCAGTAGAGCCCAACCACGACACCCAGTCCTAGAGTCCGAGAAACTCCACAAAACCGGGGTACCACCACGGGTTGAAAGGAAAGGAAAAGGTTTCCCGGAAATACCCCGCCCGAAACCGGGGAGAATGGACATAGCGGCCGCAAGGGGACCCCAGTGTTACGATTGCGGAGAGTGGGGCCACATCGCCCGTCTGTGTCCTAGGAAAAGGAATGAAGAGCCCATGGAGGTCGGGTATCTGCCAAAGACCGTGCTGTACTCCGCAGAACTTGGACCCTCATATTACGTACGGGTAACCATTAATAATACCGAGGTAAAAGCACTGTTAGACTCAGGCTGCAGACAGTCTGTAGTGAGGAGGACCCTAGTGCTTCCCGATCAATTCCTTCAACACCTCACAGTCCAAATTAGATGCATACATGGGGACGTTAAACCATACCCGTTGGCCGGCGTCCCTATAACCCCACAAAGCCATCCTCCACAGATTGTTACCGTTGGGGTGGTGGATTCTTTACCAGAGGCCGTCATTTTGGGGGTAGACAATCCTGAGTTCCTAGAAATGTTTAGAAGGGAGGTAAGGGAACAGAGGGGAGACAGTAAAAGACAGACTCCTGCTCTGATGGCCACCGACCCCTGGATCATAGACAGGAGTTTTCGTTTTGCCCAGTCGAATGACCGAACACTATTCAACGCCTGGGAACAAGCCCACCAGAATCAAACCCAAACGGCTGATGTGTTTCCCCGGTTCGTTATACAGAACGACTTGTTGTATAGGGAAGGGAAGAAGGGTGAGCCCCTACAATTGCTGGTCCCTCAGCCATTCAGAGAGCAGGTACTATTCTTCTCCCACAGTCATTTAACAGCAGGACATGCGGGCAAGGAAAAAACCGCCTCCAGTGTCCTACGGCACTTCTATTGGCCAGGGATATATCGGGACATTGAGCAACATTGCCAGGCTTGTGAGACCTGTCAAAAGAAGAATCCCTATAGGCCGCCCCCGGCTCCTCTGCACCCATTACCCATTATAGGGGTTCCATTTGAAAGAGTAGGAATGGACTTAATTGGCCCCCTTCCCCGGACTCGAAAAGGACACCAACACGCCCTCGTGGTTGTAGACTACGCTACCCGTTTTGTGGAAGCCTTCCCCCTGCCGACGCCTAACACCAAAAACGTAGCAGAAAAACTCATAGAGTTGTTTTCCCGAGTGGGGTTCCCCAAGGAAGTACTAACTGACCAAGGCACGCCGTTCACTTCCCGGTTGATGACGGAGGTATGCCGAACCCTGGATATCCACCAGTTAAGGACATCGGTGTACCATCCTCAAACCGATGGATTAGTAGAGAGATACAACCGTACCCTGAAGAACACTTTAAAGAAAATGCTGACAGTGGAGGGTAGAGAATGGGACAAACTACTCCCTTTGGCATTATACATGTTAAGGTCCCAAGTCCAGAGCAGTCTAGGATGTTCTGCATTCGAACTGTTATATGGACGACAGCCCCGCTCTTTACTGGAAATGACGAAGGACGCCTGGGAAACGGAAGAGAGACAGGACCATTGTTCCCTCCTTGACTATACCAACCAGCTACGGTCCAAGATCGGCAAACTAAGACAGATGGCGTCCGCCACCTTGGAGAGGAGTCAAGAAAAACAGAAACGATACTATGATCGGGGAACCAAATTAAGACGCTTACAGAAAGGAGATTGGGCATTGATCCTGCTCCCCTCCACCAGCAGCAAGTTTACGAAAGAGTGGCAGGGTCCCTTTCTAGTAGAAAAAGTGATAGGCGACACTACATATGGAGTGCGAATGAACAGCCACAAAACGCAGAACTATCACATAAATCTGCTTAAAAAATGGATTGGACCCCCACCCAAAGCAGGGCACTTTTTAGTGCCCGCAGCCTCCCCTACAGAATCCACAGTTCTCGAACTGGTGGTCAGTCCCGACCTCTCTAGGTCCCAGCAGAAAGACCTGACTGAAACATTGAAACCCTTCGAGGAATTGTTCTCCAATAGACCCGGGAGAACGCAACTGATTGAACATGAAATACATACCGTTCCAGGAAAAATCGTCCGGCAAAGGCCATATAGAATCCCGGCGGCCCGAAGAGAGGCGATTAGGAACGAAGTAAACGACATGTTACAACTCGGAGTGATCCGACCCTCCACAAGCGAATGGACGTCCCCCATCGTGATGATACCAAAACCCGACGGGTCTACGCGTTTTTGTATGGATTTCAGAGCGTTAAACGAAATTTCCACCTTCGACGCGTACCCGATCCCAAGGGTGGACGAGCTCATAGAGAGAATAGGGGATGCTCGTTACATCACGACCTTTGATCTAACCAAAGGCTATTGGCAAGTCCCATTGAAAGAAGCCGATCGAAAGAAAACAGCATTTGCCACGGATCAAGGCTTGTTTGAATTCACGGTGCTACCGTTTGGCCTCCATGGGGCCCCAGCCACCTTTCAACGGTTAATGAATGCGGTCCTCCAACCATATCGCTCTTTTAGTTCCGCCTACCTCGATGACATCGTGGTGTACAGCACAACCTGGGAACAACATCGGCACCATTTGGAGGTCATCTTGAATGCCCTTAGAAGAGCGGGACTCCATATCAATGCCAAGAAGTCTAAAGCGGCCTTTCATAGGGTCAAATACTTGGGGTACGTCCTGGGAGACGGGGTCATAGCTCCCCAGGCAGAAAAAGTCAAAGCCATTACCGAAACTCCTTTTCCGGTCACAAAAAAACAGCTAAGAGGGTTCCTAGGGCTGATAGGGTACTACCGTCGGTTTATCCCTCAATTTTCCGAGATAGCATCACCCCTGACGGACCTCCTACAGAAAAACTCTCCAAACAGCCAGCTTACTAACCCCGGTGAAAGCGCTTTGTGGGCCTTCCATAACCTGAAGGCAGCCATAACCACAACCCCTGTTCTGATCTCCCCGGACTTTAACAAACCCTTCATGGTAGCCACAGACGCCTCCAATACCGGGATAGGAGCGGTACTTTCTCAGATCGGGAAGGACGGGATGGAACATCCCTTACTTTATATTAGTCGCAAGTTGTTTCCCCGGGAGGTTAAATATCCCACCATTGAACGCGAATGCTTGGCCATCAAATGGGCCATTGAGAAATTGCATTATTACCTCGAAGGTAAACCGTTTATCCTGTATACAGACCACGCACCATTGAAATGGATGTATAAAAACAAAAGCCAGAACCAAAGGATTCTTCGCTGGTTTTTGTCTTTACAACCATTTGCCTTTGAAGTGAGACATCGGAAGGGGAGGGACAATAACAATGCAGACTATCTTTCCCGCACCTCGCCTCTCCCCGAACAGGAGAATCCAGGGGGGAGGTGTGTGACGGTGTCAGGGTGGAGGAATGCACTGATGTTAAGGACTGGTGGGTGCCCGATCCCAATTTACCACCTCTTGTCCCCCCCCAGCAGAGCGAATGGTTTCCATCACATACCCTGGAGACGGACGACGAGGGTTCCTTTAAGTGGAGTCCCGGGGATAGTCTGAACACGCCCAGGAGTGACGTCACGACGCGGGAGACGTCAAAAGGAAACGAGAGTCAGCACAGGACGGACGGCGATCCCCGGAGGAGGACTGGAGTGGACCGAGACGGAGAGGAGAGAGGAGCGACTAGAGGAGAGGAGGGGAACGACGAGGAAGAGGAGAGGCGCGACTGGGCGGAGGCGATCCAGAGACGAGAGGAGAGACGCGACCCGGAGGACGCCGCTCGTACGCAGAACGAGGACGCCAGGAAGAGGCCAGGAGGCTCCGGACACCGCGATTCGCCCCGCCACACTCCCAGGGGAGGAGTGTGGCTAGAACAGGTACGGGATCGTTTGGTGGGCTGGATGGGACGAGGGGAGAGAGCGAACCCACCTACCGTGTGAGCTGTACCCCTGTACCCTTTACCCGAGCGTGTCACTCTGCCCTACCTCCCCCCACAACCTTCCCTGCACCTGTGGGGTTCACTGATTGCAGTTGTATAGAGTCACGTGTTTAGGAGAATCCCCTCACACCCGGCCCTGGTTTTAGGGAGACCAAGGAACCCTGCTTCTTCTGATACCCATTTATTTTTCTTTCCTTTTGGGGACATCATTCTGACCGGTTGGGAAGTACCGTGGCCCTCACCCATCCTGACGGACAAAGGCTAGAACGAGGAGAGGAAAGAAAACCTAAAAGAAACCGGACCCCATTCCCACTACGGATCCCCAGAGACTAACCACTAAGAACAAGAAACGTTATTGTTCAATAAAACCTTCCTTATCCACCCACCGAGTTGTGTCTGTCCCTGACCAGTCGTCACAGTCAGGTAGGTACAGTTGTTACACCCTCAGCGGCACAGGGGCAGCCGGGTGCAGAGAGAGAGTAGACCCAATGTTAGCCAATGGCGGGCAGGGGGCCTTTGGTTGGTGGTTGCTTGCAGGCAGGCCACGTGGCTGTGGGAGCTGAGCTCCTGGTCACTTACACAGGGCAAGTGGGGAAGTAAGATAGGATAGATGTTGCACTTCCAGGGGCGGCCGGGTGCAGGGTGCTTTTGAGCCTTTGGACGCTCAATGTATTTCAATGGAGAAGTTACAAGACGAACAAAGGCTGCAAGCTCGGGGACGAAGATTCTTCAGGTGCAACAACCACTTTGAGAGGTAAGTTGGAGAGCTGTAGGTTAGGTAGGCACCCAGGAGTAGGGCACAGGGGGCCGCAGGGTGCCGGGGTGTCTTTTGGCATCAGGAAATCTTACCCTCAGCTGGTCGCGGTTGGGGGGGGTTCCCCGGTTGTGAGACTGCAGGCGTCGTCAGGAGCATCGAGGTGGGCTCTTGGGTGCTGGATTCTTGGTCACAGTCACCGGGGGGACGTCCTGGTGGTCTTTGTTCACTCAGGCACAGGCCGGGCTCGGTGGTTGCAGAGTGTGCTGGATTTGCGGTTCCTGGCTTGGCACCAGGGATTGTTGCTTGTTTGAGCAGAACCACTGCTCGTGGGAGTCCCAGTCTTTTAGAGGAGCAAGGCAGTCAGGTCCTCCGGGGTTTTCGAGGTTGCTGACCACTGGAAATGCTGGGATTTAGCAGGAGCAGGTTCGAGGGTCGACAGACCTGTAGGGCTGGGGCCAAATCAGTTGGTGTCGTCCTCTTTTTAGCAGCTGCACGGCAGGTCTTCTTTCTTTTTGTTCTTCTTGGTAGTTTCGGAATCTGGATCTGAGAAAGGAAGGTTCAGGAAGCCCCTAAATACTAAATGTAGGGGTGTTACAGGTAGGTGAAGGTCAGGGACCAATGGGTCCCTTCCCTGGGGTGGATACACACCCTATCCTGCCGCTCTCCAGTGGGAGGGGGGCAGGAGCCTAGTCCTGATTGGGTAGGGCTCCACATCTTCAAGATGGCGAGAGCCCGGAGTTGTGCTTCACCTCGCCTCCCCCACCTGAGGGGTGAGGTTGGCAGAGGCTGGCACTCCCCTTTTCCTCACTTGAGTTTTTCCGCCGATCTTCCCGCCAGAGTGGGGGTCAGAACCGGTGGGGGCCAGTTGCTGAGTACAGCAAGTGGCCTGGAGAAGCTCACAAAGGCGGCAGGTCTTTGAAGCTTCCCCTGCCCATCCTGGGGGAGGAGACCTAGCACCACGCCCAGGATGTGCATTGTTGCAGACCCGCGAGAGTGGATGGCTCTCTACCCAGGGGTCCAGCAACATGTCTGCTGGGTGGCAGCCTCTCAGTCAGGACGCTGGTTGTTGGTTAGGTTCAGGGGGCATCTCTAAGATGCCCTCTGTCGTGCATTTTACATTAAATCCCACACTGGTATCAGTGTGGGTTTAATGTGCTGAGAAGTTTGATACCAAACTTCTCAGTCTTCAGTGCAGCCATCGTGGTGCTGTGGAGTTCGTGATGACGATCTCCCAGCACCATATACTCTTAATGGCAGCACTGCACTTACAGTGCCCAGGAATGTACCTGGGTACTGTAGGGGTACAGGGCTCATGCACCTGTACCCACACCACTGGCATAGGGCACCCAGCTAGAGGGGTGACCGAGGTATGCCAGGGCAGTGTGTTTGTGGGCATGGCACACAGGGATGTGTGCCATGTCGACTCTGTTTTGTTCTGCACCAAGACACTCAGCCTGCAAAGGCAGTGTGTGCGTGTCAGCGTACAGGGCCTCTAAGGGTGGCACAATAAGTGCTGCAGCCCTTAGGGGCCTTCTCTGGTCACCGGGCCCTGGGTACCTAGGGTACCATTTACCAGGGGCTGACATGTGGCCAGAGATGCCAATTGGGTTTAGGCTTCAATGCAGTTTTAGGGAAGGAACACAGGCCCTGGGCACCTGATTGGCAAGAGCCCAGGGCACACTCAGTCAAAGTACATCAGCAATTCAGCAAAAAGTGGGGGCATACCATGCAAGAAAGATGGCACTTTCTCACACAACCCCACCCCAAACGAAAGGTGATGAGACTAACCTTACCCTATGGAGTCTTCATTGTCTTAGTGGAAGAACTTGGAAAGTCCATCTGCATTGGCATGGGCAGTCCCAGGTCTGTGTTCCACTTCAAAGTCCATTCCCTGTAGAGAAATGGACCACCTTAGTAGTTTTGGATTTTCCCCTTTCATTTGCATTAGCCATCTGAGAGGTCTGTGGTCAGTTTGAACCAGGAAATGAGTACCAAACACGTAGGGCCTCAATTTCTTCAGGGACCAAACCACAGCAAAGGCCTCCCTCTAAATGGCACTCCAACGCTGCTCTCTGGGGAGAAGCCTTCTGCTTATAAAAGCAACAGGTTGGTCTTGGCCTCCATCATTGGTCTGGGATAGGACCGTTCCCATACCTAGCTCAGAGTCATCGGTCTGCACTATGAACTGCTTGGCATAGTCTGGTGCTTTTAGAATTGGTGCTGAGCACATTGCTTCTTTCAGGGTGTCAAAAGCATTTTGGCAACTAACTGTCCAGTTGATTTTCTTGGGCATTTTCTTGGAGGGGAGTCACAATGGACCCATATCCCCTCACAAACCTCCTGTAGTACCCAGTCAAGCCAAGGGATGCCCTGACTTGGGTCTGGGTTGTTGGAGCTGCCCAGTCAAGGATGGCCTGGATCTTGGGCTGTAAGGGTTGTACCTGGCCTCCACCAACAAGGTGGCCCAACTACACCACAGTGCCCTTCCCTATCTGGCATTTGGATGAATTGATAGTTAGGCCTGCAGTTTGCAGGGCTTCTAAAGCCTTCCCAAGGTGGATCCAGTGATCCTGCCAGATGGAGCTAAGGACAGCAATATCATCAAGATAAGCTGCACTAAAGGACTCCAACCCAGCCAGTACTTGATTCACCAGCCTCTGGGAGGTGGCAGGGGCATTCTTTAAACCAAAGGGCATCACAGTGAACTGATAATGCCCATCAGGTGTGGAGAATGCAGTTTTCTCTTTTGCTTCTGGGGCCATGCCAATCTGCCAGTACCCTGCAGTTAAGTCAAAGGTACTGAGACATTTGGCTGCTCCCAATTTGTCTATCAATTCATCTGCTCTTGGGATAAGGTGAGCATCTGTCTTGGTGAGCCCTCTATAGTCTACACAAAACCTCATTTCTCTCTTTCCACCCTGTGGACGAGGTTTGGGAACCGGAACCACTGGGCTGGCCCAGGGGCTCTCAGAGGGTTCAATAAACCCTAGCTCCAGCAGCTTGCTGACTTCAGCTTTGATGCTTTCCTTGACTTGGTCCGACTGTCGATAGATCTTGTTTTTGACAGGTGCACTGTCACCAGTGTCCACATCATGGGTACACCAGTTTGTCAGACTCGGTGTCAGGGAAAAGAGGCTAGCATACTGTTGCAAAACTTGCTTGCACTCAGTCTGTTGTTGGGCAGAGAGGGTGCCTGAAAAGACTACACCATCTACTGACCCATATTTTGGGCTGTAGGAGAGGAGATCAGGGAGAGGTTCACTCTCTGCTTCCTGTTCCTCATCAGTCACCATCAGCATGGTGATATCAGCCCTGTCATTGTAGAGCTTAAGGCGGTTCACATGGATAACCCTTTTGGGTGTCCTGCTAGTGCCCAGGTCAACTAGGTAAGTGACCTCACTCTTTTTTTTCTAGGATAGGGTAAGGGCCACTCCATCTATCCTGGAGTGCCCTTGGTGCCACTGGCTCCAAAACCCACACCTGTTGCCCAGGTTGAAATTCAACCAGTGCAGCTTTTTGGTCATACCAGTGCTTTTGAAGCTCCTGGCTAGCCTCAAGATTCTTGGAATCCTTTTGCATGTACTCAGCCATTCTGGACCTTAGGCTAAGCACATAGTCCACCATATATTGCTTGGGTTCTTGGAGAGGCCTCTCCCAACCCGCTTTCACAAGACCGAGTGGTCCCCTCACAGGATGACCAAACAGACGTTCAAAGGGGGAAAACCCTACTCCCTTCTGTGGCACTTCTCTGTAAGCAAAAAGAAGGCATGGCAACAGGAAATCCCATCTCCTTTTGAGTTTTTCAGGGAGTCCCATGATCATGCCTTCCAATGTCTTGTTGAACCTTTCAACAAGGCCATTGGTTTGTGGATGGTATGGTGTAGTAAACTTGTACTGCACTCGACACTCCTTCCACATGTGTTTCAGGTAAGCAGACAAAGTTTGAACCTCTGTGTGAAACCGCCTCCTTAGGAAACCATACCCTGGTGAAGACACCCATGAGGGCCTTGGCTACTGCAGGAGCTGTAGTAGTCCTAAGTGGAGTTGCTTCAGGGTACCTAGTAGCATGATCCACTACTACTAGAATGAACTGGTTACCTGAGGCTGTGGGAGGTTCAAGTGGTCCCACAATGTCCACACCTACCCTTTGAAAGGGAACCCCCACCACTGGCAGTGGTATCAGAGGGGCCTGTGGGTGGCCACCTGTCTTGCCACTGGCCTGACAGGTAACACCGGAGCTTACAAACTCCTTCACCTTTTGGTGCATCTGGGGCCAGTAGAAGTGACTAACTAGCTTTTTCCAAGTTTTGTTTGCGCCAGATGTCCAGCTAGGGAGATGTCATGAGCCAAAGTTAGGAGGAACTCCATGTACTTCTGTGGCACTACCACCCTCCTGGTGGCTCCAGGAGTGGGGTTTCTTGCCTCAGTGTACAGTAATCCCTCTTCCCAATAGACTCTGTGGGTACCACTGACATCTCCCTTTACTTCTGAAACAACTTGCTGCCTCAGGCTTTCAAGCGTGGGACAGTCTTGCTGACCCTGGCACAGCTCTCCTAGAGGGTCCCCCTGGGCCCAAGAGTTCAACCTGGTAAGGGTCAAGCTCCATAGGCTCAGTTCCCTCAGGGGTGTCCAAGTCCTCTCCCCGTGGAGAGGGGTCCTGGGTGGTTTGCTGTACAGAAGCTGGTCCCCCAGTCTTCTTACTTTTTCTCTTGGTGGGATGAGCCATACTTTCAGGCTCCAATCCTACTTTTTCACCCTTCCTCTTGCTTTGTGCTCTAGTTTGCACACACACCAATTCAGGGATAGCCAGCATGGCTGCATGGGTTTCAACTCAACCTCAGCCCAGGATAAGGTTTCCAGGTAATTTCCAAGCAGACATGCAGCTGGTAGCTTTTGAGAGACCACTACCTGTTTCCGGCCAGTATCCGCCTTGCCACGCCCCCCCCCCCCCAGCCTAATGTCACCATAGCCATTGGATGGTTAGTGGTAACACTGTCAGCATTGGTGACTGGGTACATTTTCCCAATCAAGTATTGCTCAGGGGAAACCTCTGTGACACTGGCACCTGTATCCCTCAGAGCTTCTATCCTAGTTCCATTAATCCAGGGGTACCGGAAGTATTTCTTTAAGTTGGGTGGCCACACAGCTACAGTGGCAAACTCAACTTCCCCTTCTGAAACTAGAACTGCTTCCGTGTGCATCCTGATTTGCTGTGGGCACACTGCTGATCCAATCTGTAGACTTGCCACCCCAGGTGTAGCTGTACTGGTTGCCTTAGGGGCCTTGTTGTGGGGGCAAGATTTATCTACAGTTAAGTGTCCCAACTTCTTACAGTTGTGACACCAGGCCTTTGTGGGATCAAAGTTCTTCCCCCTATAAGGTTGAGGCACATAGGGAGTAGTTTGGGACCCACCCCTCTGAACAGGTTTTTGGGGCCCTTTGGAAGACTCAGACTTTTTATCTTGGGGATTCTCACCACCTTTTCGCAGGGGAGGTTTTGTAACCACCTTCTTCTGTTCACCCCCAGTGGTTGTCTTTGTCACCCTAGTCTTGACCCAGTGGTCTGCCTTCTTTCCCAATTCTTGGGGAGAAATTAGACCTAGGTCTAACAAATGCTGATGCAACTTTTCATTTGTGCAATTACTTAGTATATGTTTCTTCATAATCAAATTGTAAAGTCCAGTAAAATCATGCACATTGTGTCCAGTTAACCAACCATCCAGTGTCTTTACTGAGTAGGCTACAAAATCAATCCAGGACTGGGTCTGGGTTTTGTGAGCCCCCCTGAATCTAATTCTATACTCCTCAGTAGTGAGCCCACATCCCTCAGAGTCTTCTTCATGAGGTCATAGGACCCTGCATCTGGCCCAGAGAGGGTCAGAAGCCTGTCTCTGCAGTTACCAGAGAACAATTCCCACAGGAGTGCCCCCGAGAGAGGTTTCTTTACTTTTCTCATGTCAAAAGCCCTCTCAAAGGCTGTGAACCATTTGGTCATCTCTTTTCAGCAGGTGCCTCTCCCACCGCCTGATTGTGTTCACCCGAGTCGGGGAAAAGTCTTGGCCTGGATGCTACAGAGTGCAGGGAGGTACGTGGGCTGCCTGCCCCCGGATCGAGCGGAGGCGGGACCGCCGGGGGACAGCTGTGACCTGCCTGGCTGATGGAGACAGTGGGGACTGCAGCGAGAGTAGCCGCGGACCCGGGCAACTCCCGGGAGGGAAGACCTGCGTGGCCTGATCCGAGCGCCTGGCTCCAGACAAAGCATTCTGCCTGCGAGTGGCGCGGGCCGCAGGGTCCTAGAGTGCGGGAGCGGCCTGCGGCCTGGGAGGTCTCCGGTGCAGAGGGCGGCGAGAAGCAAACCGCCGGTCAAGGCTGACCTGGATTTGGGGCCGAGGTGAGGAGCGCGGGGTGGCGTGATTTCCCTCTCCTCCCCCCCCTGCAGTGGCCACAGTGCGGACATAATGGGAGCAGGGGCCTGCGCAGGGGCCCAATTTGAGGACGGTCTAACTTCCAACTGAGCGGTGAGCCTGAGCAGTCAATTCCCCCCCCCATCTCACATTGGCAGCAGCCAGGGTATGAAGTGGAAACCTTTTTTGTTTTGCTGAGAACCAACGCGTGTGCAATGGCCAAAGCAGGACCTTGAATCAGGGGCTACCTTTATAAATTCTACCGGACGCCTCCAGCAGCTACTCCTTGCGTTTCCCGCTACTCCTTGCGGGAAACGCTCACACAGGGTCCAGCGAGTAGTCTTTTATGAAGTGACTACATATCCCATAAGGCAGTGG
Organism: Triturus cristatus; assembly: GCF_964204655.1. NCBI lineage: Eukaryota > Metazoa > Chordata > Amphibia > Caudata > Salamandridae > Triturus > Triturus cristatus. The sequence continues at coordinate 780,059,313 of NC_140590.1, read as the reverse complement.
GGCACCCAGAACACCGCCGGCAACGCCCAGAGTAGACCAGGTGCTTTAAATCCGCACCGGAGGAACAACTTTTGGGAAACCTTTTTTTGTTTTGCTGAGAATCAACGCGTGTGCAGTGGCCAAAGCAGGACCTTGAATCAGGGGCTACCTTTATAAATTCTACCGGACGCCTCCAGCAGCTACTCCTCGCTCGCACAGGGTCCAGCGAGTAGTCTTTTACGAAGTGACTACACCTCCCATAAGGCAGTGGGGCACCCAGAACACCGCCAGCAACGCCCAGAGCAGACCAGGTGCTTTAAAAACTGCACCAGGAACGCGCACCACGGGACGCGCCGGGATAAGCCCAGGCAAAGGGCCGGGCCGTCTGTGGCCGTGCAAGGCTAGGCTGGGCCACTACCTTGATAAGTATCTCGTGCCTGTGTGGTTTGCATTTTTTGTGTTAGGCTGTATGTCCATAGGTTTATTTGACTCTTTCTGTTTAGAGTGCTCAAGTTAATGTCTACCCGTTCGGGTAAGAGTTTGAGAGGGAGTGCCGGGGGAGGCCCTGGGTGTGTAGCGGGTACCATGGACCAGTTCATCACCCGTGTTGTTACTGTAATTGAGAAGGAAATTGCCATGACAGAGCGGCGCCTTTCTCGGGGGCTTCCTGCTGACAAACGGTCTTCGTTGGGGCCGTTGGCTTTAGTTCCATCTCCAGTACCCTCACTGGATCCTTTGGTGGGTGCCTCACCCCTTTTAGATCACCCACGGGTAGCAGCTCTAAGGGTCAGTTTGGACAAACTGGAGGATCTAACAGCCATCATACAGCTTAATGATGAGAATGCTGTACCAGTCCCTCCTCCTAGTGAGCCCCCTGCTCCCGAGCTCCCTCCTGCCACTACTCCCAGCATTGGGGTCTCCCTTCCTCAGCCAGTATTGGCCACGCTGGCAGCTAATAATCCAGCCCTCAATAAAAGAAAAAGAACTGCTAGCCCATGCAAAAGTTGCCATGCTAAACTTTACAAGAAGCTTAGGGGGTCAGGTGCCAGGGGGGGTGGGCTCCAGAGAGAGGGGCAGGGTATTAGTCGCCCCCTGGGGGAGAAAGGAGAGGTATCCCAAGGTATCACAGCAGAGAACTCCTGTGTTGACTTGACGGCTGGTCTTGTTGAGGCTTCATCCTATGATTTTTGTTTAGAGAAAATGATGAACTCATTATTGTTGCCGCTTCTTGAGAGTGTTAAGGGGCTCTCAGAGCGGCTAGATAGGTTTGAACAGGCAACCCTGGACAATTTTTTCTCTATAAAATCTCTTATAAAATTATACTCAAGAACTAGGGAAGATGATCTTGGGGGGGTACTTGTACCCCGGGGGTCTTTTGTATCCCTACAGGGTCCTACCACTGTAGCCGTATCAGCTCCCGGTGTGGTCGTGGATAATGTTCCCATTGTACACCGTGAGGTTATGTCCGGGACCGCCGGGAAGTCAGGGCCGAACAAAACAGATGGCATAGTGCGACCTAAGAAGCCTAAGGCCAGTTCCATCCTAAAAAAAGGGTCTGTCCAGACAAATGTTGCTGCTAGTGGTTGTCCAGTGACCTCATTGAGCCCTATAAATAGTAATCGTCCTGTGTCGATCAATGCCAATATTGGTCACTTGTTGACAACTCCGACCCCGCTCCCAGGAATGGAGCTGGACGCGGGGCCGGTCCCTACTGTTAACTTACCACCTGACTGCCAGCCTTATGTGGCAGTCCTTGCTGGGGTCCCAGTCCTTAAACCAGGATATAATGAGTCTTATGTTGAACTCAGAAACAAAACACTATTCTGGCTTAAGGAAAATAGACCTTTGCCTAGTGCATTGGGTGGACGGGTTCTCCATGTCAGAAGGGTTAGTTGGTTAGGCACTAGGCCGAAAGATATTAGGGGGGACTGCATTATAATTAATTTTGATGACCCTAGGGTTGCCAGCTATGTATGTAGTCTCTCCTCTAGAGAGGGTAGTCTAACTGGAGGTAGTGGAGGTATTGGTATGTATGACCTCAGCTATTTTTATCCCCAAAAAATCCCTGCCAGGCCAGCCAGACCCCCTGTTTGGGAGGGATGGGAAGGCAGACAAGCTCACCGAAATCGGTCTCAATTTAGCCTGTTCTGGAATGATACATGTCCTCCGTCTAACTGGTCATGCCACAGCTATTGACACGCTGTCTGCCAACCTACAGCGAAGCTATTTGCCATGCCAGAGGAAAATGATTGTGGTAATCTTGCCACAAGTCTGGAGGTAGTGAGGCCACCTTCTTATCATTCTTCACCTCCTGTCGTCAAGGTCGGCCTTCAAGGTCGGGAGTATAATGGGCAATCTGAGCCTGTTATCCCCATATTGGAGGCCCCTAGCGGGGAGGGCCTAGCTTTAGGTGCGTTATCCCATTTCCACCTAGGGGACGGCCCTCTTTCAATTGGGTCTTCACTGGGGCAGGCTACAGATGGCATTAGGAGTCTGAATGTTGTCAGCTGGAATATAGCTGGTCTGGCACGGAACATGGATATTCCCGAATGGAACTTATTTATTGAAACATTCGGGATAGGTATGTTCCAGGAAACTTGGTGCCTGGAGCCCCGGCATAAAGTGGGCTTTACTAGTTATTTTGTACCTGCTATCCCATCGCCCGGAGGGAGAGGACGCTCTTCCGGCGGCCTATTAATCTGGGTAAACATCTCCTTGGGTTATTCTATTCGATCCGTAGACACTAAGTCCCTTGACCTGCAGAGACTAATAGTTAGAGGGTCACGTGGGGGGAGGGCGCTTGAGATCCTTAATATTTATGTTAGAGGTTCTAGGGGCGGTACATCGACATTGTCCCTCACGGGCATCGATGATGAGCTTAGTTCTTGTGGTGTTGACTCGTTTGTTTTACTTGCTGGGGATTTTAACTGTACTTTCGAACCCCTAGCTGTAGAAGATATATTGGGTATCCAGGAGGATGATGCTAGGCGAGGCATCCCCTACCTCTCAGTACCTCCGATTAAGAGATGGACCCAAAGTGCCATTGATCTTAATGCTCTCTCCTTGGAACATGGTATAAGAGCTGTAAACGGCAGGACAAAGTCAGACTCCGGTGGGGCACACACATTCAACAGGGTTGGTCAATCCTCGAGAATTGATTATATCCTCTTGAATTTTAAACTCTGGGGTCATTTGATGGATATGGTGGTTCTTCCTTCTACTGACAGTGACCACAATCCCCTGTCTTTGTCCCTATCCCCTTTGTGGACCGTAGGGCTTAATGATCAAACTCCTCATGATTGGAAGTCATCTCGTGAAGTATATCCGTCAAATTGTGGGAGGCGGCTAAGATGGAGGAATATTGTTGACAATGAGGACAAGATGTTGGAAGCAAGATCAATTATGGCAAACGTCTTGTCCAGCTTGGACCATGTCACAATTAGTGCCCACGAGATTTCCACACTGTTCGTCCAAACCACTAAAGCTTTGGGTGATCTTTTTTCAGTTTGTAATGCAAGCTCTAGGGCTATCAAAAGATGTCGCCCAAAGGGCAATCCTGGCTGGTATTCGCCTGTTTGTCGTAATGCCAAAAGGGAGTTAATTAATGCAGTCAAACTTAAGGATGGTGGTTTGATTCGTACTGCTAGGAAAAGCTACAGAGGTGTCATTTTCAGGGCTAAGTTAGACTGGGAGAACCAGTTTTGGTGCGATCTGAAACTGCCAAGCTCCGCTAAAGATTCGAAGGGCTTCTGGGAATTGTTTAGAGCCAGAGACAAACCTGTGGACTCGCTCATAACATGTAATATTCCTGAGGCCTCGTGGTTCATCCACTTTTCCCACTTATATAATGTAGTAATAGATAATGGGGAAACTTCCATCGATGCCCCCCTACTAGATCCTCATGAGTTGAGCCTAGAATTTGTGTTTACGGCCAAGGAAGTGGCGGACGTAATTAAGCGTCTTGTTCCTAATAAAGCTGCGGGGCCGGATGGCCTACCTGGGGATCTGCTACGCGTTAACCCGGTAGTATGGGGGAAACTTATTGCCTCATTACTAAATGCTAGCTTTTCTGACGCAGTTTTCCCAGAATCCTGGAAGGGCGCTGAGGTCGTCCCGATCTTTAAGAAAGGGTGTCGGGAGGACCCTGCAAATTATCGCCCCATAAGCCTTTTAGACTCTTCACAGAAGGTGGTTGGAAAGGTGGTTCTGGGGAGGGTCTTACAGTGGGCAGAGGAGAAGGGTATTCTGTCCGATTTTCAGGCAGGCTTTAGAACAGGTACTGGGACTATTGAGCAAACTTTCCGGTTGTTGATGCTTTTTTGGAAAGTGGTTGTTCTGGGCAAAGGCAGTCTGTATTTGGCATTTATAGATCTGTGGACTGCTTTTGACCTGGTTCCCCGTAACCATCTCTGGAGGGTGCTATCTGGGTTGGGCTTGCCCCCATATTTGCTGTCCTTGTTAATTAAGTTGCATACAGGAAATTATGCGCAGATTAGGTGGGGAAATCAGGGCCAAAAGACTTCACGAATACCTGTAAACAGAGGCGTCCGTCAGGGATGTGTATTAGCCCCCACTCTGTTCTCATTGTATGTAAATGGTGTGGTGGATTTCCTCCTACAGACCCCTTCAGATGCCCCTTCGTTGGCAGGCAGGAGGGTACCCACCCTTCTGTTTGCAAACAACACTTTACTGATCTCGAAAACCCCGGTAGGTCTACAGAACCTTTTAACCAATTTCCAGTCTTTCTGTGACTCGCGGGGATTGGAAATTAATACTGATAAGACTTTGGTCTTGAATCCCCCAAAGAAGCTTGGTAGGCCACCGACACTAAACTCAGTTCCCCTAGAAAGGGTCAAAGAATTTGATTATTTAGGAATTCGCATCTGTGATTCCATGAGATGGAATGGCCACCTCCACAAGATGTTACTGAACCACAAGAGGGTGGCGGGGGCTTTACTCAAAGAACATCGGGCCTCCTCCCTCAAGCCAATTGCCCCAGTACTTGACATATATAGGGCAAGAGGCGTGAGTGCGGCGCTCTACAGGGCAGAACTTTGGGGTGTGCAAAAGGTGGATCAGTTGTCGTGTTCTGAAAATAAATTTCTTAAGGACCTAATGGGGTTTCCTTATAGCACCCCAACCCTTCCACTATTGCTTGATATGGGCAGTTGTCCCATTAGTGACCAGGCAAGGTTGCGTCCTCTCCTTCTTTGGGCCCGTATTTGGAGAGTCCCCGAATTGGCCAGCTACGCAGACAGTTTAAAAGAGATTTTATCGATGCCTGGCTGGTCTAAAATTATTTGGCTGAGGGAAGTAAAGAGATTAATGACAGATTTGGGTCTAGGAGAAGCTTGGCAGACAAGAACTGCTCCCCCTAAATCTGTTTTGAAGAAATTGTATTGGTGTTGGGTGATAGACGGGCGAAACACCAATTCCAAGCATTGTAGGTCTACTGCTGAATTCTTACTAGTGAAGGAGATCCCATTCCGCGAGCCCTATCTCGATATTATAACAAAATCTAGAGATAGGGCATTGTATTTTAAATTTAGAGTTGGTTTACTTCCTGTGGGTGAACTGACTGCTAGGTGGAGGGTCCCAGCCCAGACTACTTCTGCGTGCCCGTATTGTTTGTCAAAGATAGAGACTGTTCCTCATTTTTTCTTCGAATGCCCCGCTTATGAAGCTCCACGTCGCAGGTGGTTGAAACCTCTCTGTAGAGAGTTAGGCACCAGACACCATAGGGAGGCCTTGCGAATTTTGAAAACGGACCCGCAGCCCCTATATGCCTGTGGCCTGGCGAAGTTTCTAAGCTGGGCATGGTCGATTAGATCAAATAGGCTTTTGAACCTTGTTTAATTCTGGTTTTAATATATACTCTTTTTATGTAATTTATTGGCGCCTTCGTTTTGTGAATTGAATGCATTCTTGTTACGAATTGGCTCCTATTATCGCTTTTAAAAATTGTTTGTGTACTTGTATTGCTTTTTAAGACATGTTTTTTTGTCGAAATAAAGCCATTTGCCTTGCCCCATTTGGTGATGTCATCACCTTCCTCAAATTTAGGGACAATCCCTTTGAGGATTTTAGGATCATAAGACTGCTCTTTATCCTTATTATTGGTATTGCTGCCACTATTGATTGGTGCTAAACCAATCTCTTTCCTTTCTTTCTCTAGAGCCAGGAGTCTGGACTCTAGTTCTAATCTCTTGGCCAGCTTTGCTAAAAAGCGGTCCTCTTCACTGGGGAGTTCCCCGGTGTGTTCTCTGGGACCTATCCACCTACGTGGTCTCTAGGTCCCCAGCGGTTGATTCTTGGAGTTAAGGGTACGTGGGCCCTTTCCTCCCTAGGGATTACTGGAGGGGGGTCACTATCCCCCTCTTCCTCCTCCCTTTCCTCATCTGACTGGTCATCAACATGTTCAGATGGGTGGTCCTTGGCATACTCAGGCAGGAGCTCCTGGAGCCCTTGCTTGGTTGGATGCAGGCCCATTGGTATATTTGCATAGGGACCTCAATTCCTTGAAAGACAAGTGTAAGTAAGGTGTGATGTCGAGCTCCTCAACCAGGTCCTGCATGGTATTACCTTCACTAATAGCTGGGTTTCTTTGAGACATTCTAACCAGACAGTTCTAAACCTCTACCCTGGACTACAGTGACTTGTATTTCTCTAAAATTCTAAGGGGACTTAAGCAAGGCCCTGACAAGACTTTTAGTATTTTGGAAAAAACTATTTTGGAAAATCAGAATTTTAAAGGCAATTTAAGAGTTCTGTCGTGTGATCAGATGGTAACCAAGTAGTCCAACAAATTCAAGTTTGTATCCCACCGCTGATCCACCAATGTAAGAAAGTGGCTCTGTATAAACTGCACCAAAGTAAGGTTCAGTGTGCACAGAGTCCACACTCCCCAGAGGTTTGGCAGAGGCTAAAGTTAGATATAACCTTACTCTCTAAAGTGGTAGCTTGGTCGAGCAGTAAGGCAGTATCAAAGGACAGGGTAAAGCATTTGTTGTACACACTTAGTGAGCAAATGATCTCACACACTCAAAAACTGAACTCTAGGCCAATTGTTTTGTATATAAAAATATATAGTTGTTTTATTTTAGAACTACAAGTAGGTATCAAAATACTTTCTCAGAATGAGATGCTTTAGTTAAATACTTTCAATAAGCAATCGACTTTTAAATGCAATAGTTACAGTTGTTGCAATAGGCAACACAAGTTAAACACAATTATAACATTGAGGTCAACGGGAATTTTAAAGTAAACACAATATCAATTACTTTGCATAGGTTTTTCTTACTCAGGGCTGGATCCTTGATTCAGCCCTTGTGCATCTCCTGTAAACAGTTGAAAGAAATCGTTTTTGTTACGCAGGTGATTTGTAAGGAATATTTGTGTTTCAAAAATCGACACTTAGAAGAATTTCTGGCAGAAACCAGGCAATATTATCCTACGGAGGAAAGTTTGGTGTCATGCCCCAGGATCCGGATCGATAGACGGTCCAGTATATAAGGACCTAAGACGCGTACGAACGCGCTTAGCGTTCTAGCTGGATGCCTGGTTTCCGTCCTAGCTTAGCTTGCCTGACTTCCGGATTGTACTTCCTGTTTCCGTTGTCGCGCTAGTCAGCGCCGAGCCTTCTCGGGTTCTGCCCGGGTGTTCTGTGTCTTTCTGAAGAGACTTTACTGCCGTGATCCGCGAGCCTCACTGTCATCTGGAGGCCCGCTTTTGCTCACGAAGCATACCGCGGTAATTCACGAGCCCCTCGACCATCTGGAGGCTCGCTTCTGCTTAAGTAGCATTTTTTGATTCCCGCCAATTGCGGCGGATTTCAGAGTGAGTGCCAGTAATCTACCTTCCCCAGGGCTGCTGTGTCGTGGGGTGCTCACTCTTGGGTGGTGGTTGGGTGTAGACACAAGTATATCCCACGCACTGTGCCCTCGGTTCCCCTCACTAAGGATAAGAGTTCCCAAACTCCTCTACGGATCATTACGCCCAAGTTGTATCATCTTCAGTTGAGTCCACACACTTCCTTCCCCTCCTTGCACCGGTTCAGCCCTTCACCCACCTCTCTTCAGTGGTGCTGGTCTCCCCTTGAAACAGAAGACCGACTTATCCATAGGGGACGCTAGCGTGGACCACGCCATAGTGACCAGAGATCTTCTGAAGCACGGTAACAGCGCTGTGCGCTACTCTTTTTTCTTGCACTTAGGAATTCAGCACTGGGTGGGCGAATATAATTATTATTGTTTTGTCTTTCTCCCTAGGAGTTATTCTATTCACACTACACCTTTCACTATTACATTCCATGCGGAAATAGAGGGACGCATTTGTATATCTTCCTAGTGAGTAAGAGGTCGATAAGAATTGTGTATCATCATTAATGTTCTAGGTAGACCATTCACTGAATTGTTTGTCTTATAGGGTATACGAAGTAGAAGTTGGTTTGCTCCACGCCTGCCCCCCCGTCCTTAGTCCCTTGCAAATCCAGTGGAGGTGACATCTCTTATGCTAAACAAGATCCCCGTGGTATGTAGATTAGGGACTTGTCTCTGGCTGGGAAATGCATAAGGTGATATGTAGTGTAAAGTAGAATTTTCTATTACAGCACGCACAGAGAAGAACCACGTCATTGGTACCAACCAGCCACACCTCTGAAGTCACACCCTCCTTCCCTTGTTTTGTTACCCTGTTTTCCCCTGGCGTGCCATCCGGTTCTCTAGGGTTTGATAGAGACGGAAGGCCGTAGGGGAGGACGGAGACTTACTCTTCTGATTCCTGACGCTCCTGCAGAAGATCCTGCGAACCCTTACAGAACGCTAAGCCTAACAGTGTGTTCTGCCCGAGCGTCATGGACCTGGGAACAGTAACGTTGGCAGATGTAGCCAACATGATAGGCAATTTGCAGGTCGAAACTCAGGCCTTGGCGGCCAGAGTAGATACTTTACAGGGTCAACAGAGAGTGGCCTCTGCGGGAGAGAGAAGCACTAACCAACAACCCGTGATTCAAGTCACTACTCCCCAGTCCATTCCTCTAGCTCCACCTGAGCGCTTTGCAGGAGACGCGGCGAGATGTGCCGCTTTCCTTAGCCAATGCCAGTTGCACTTTTCGTGCAAGGCGAACTGCTTTCCTACGGAGCAGTCCAGGGTAGCCTTTGCCATATCCTATTTGAGCGGGTCCGCAGCGGATTGGGCGATACCCCTAGTAGATAGAGACGACCCATTGTTGTATAATTACGGAGCCTTTAGGAGGGAATTCCGTAAATTATTTGATCGCCACATGTATACTCATGCGGCGGATACCGAGCTGTTGGCCTTGAAGCAAGGCAGTCATGAGTTGGTTCAATACATAACTTCATTCCAGAGATTAGTGGTGGAGGCCAATTGGCCAGAGGAAAAGCGTGGTACGCTCTTCTACCGAGGGTTGCGGGATGACATAAAGGACGCGTTATCCCAAATAGTAGATTTACCCGACTCTTGTTCTGACCTTATAGATTTGGTAGTCCAAATTGATCACAGGCTAAGAGAGCGAAAACACGAAAGAGGAAAGGGTGAACCTCGGTATGTCCTTTCCAAGGAGAAAAAGAGCGATTTACCCAAGTCTGTGGATGAGAGTGAGCCTATGCAAATAGGCATGGTGCGAGGCCCTTTGACACTCGAAGAGAGACAAAGAAGACGAGCAGAGAAACTCTGCATGTATTGTGGTAAAGCCGGCCATTTTGTAAGGGCCTGCCCGGTCAAGCCAAGCACTATCAACCGACAGGGAAACTAGAGGGTCCGGGGTCGTTTGAGGCCAGGCTCCCGGGCAGTACAGGTTATGCGGTCTCCCCTGTTGATCAGGACATAGCTTCCACCTCACACTTTTACGTCCCAGCTTATATCGCACATGAGCATCAGGGTCTTCATGTGCGAATCAGGATTGATTCTGGGGCTTCAGGGAATTATATGGATGTTGATTGGGCTAAGACCAATCTCATACCATGTATAAAGAAAGACGTCATCAATAGGGTTACCGCTATTGATGGCAGACCTCTTAGCTCAGGGCCTGTAACACATCAAACAGAACAGCTACACATGAGTATTGAACTCCATCATCAGGAAGACCTATCCTTCGATCTGATCCATTCCCCGCATATTCCTGTTTTATTAGGGATCCCATGGTTAAAGCTCCACAATCCCATCATTGATTGGGAGAATTCCACCCTAGCGTTCCGGCCTAACCAAGGGCAGGAGGTAGTGATAGCAGGTACTCTGGGACATAGTGCCTCGGAGACATTGGAACAGTCGCCCGAGTTACCCACATGCTACAATGATCTGAAGGCTGTATTCGATCCACGAGAGGCAGAAATCCTACCCCCTCACAGAGCATATGACTGCCGTATAGACTTGGAGGCGGGAGCTAGAATTCCGTGCAGTCGGGTATACTCGCTAACGGAAAAGGAAAACGTCTATCTAAGACAGTACCTGGACGACATGCTAGAAAAAGGGTTCATCAGATCCTCGCGTTCTCCAGCCTCTTCTTCCTTGTTTTTCATTCCCAAGCGGGAGGGGGGTTTGAGGTGCTGCATTGATTATAGACGGCTTAATCAGGTTACCATAAAGAATCGCTACCCGTTGCCCCTCATTTCCTCCCTCCTTGACAAGGTACGAGGCGCACAATACTTCACGAAACTAGACCTACGTGGAGCCTATCATCTTGTGCGAGTCAAGGAGGGAGACGAATGGAAAACAGCCTTTTGCACCAAATACGGGTTGTACGAGTATCTGGTTATACCCTTTGGGCTTTGCAATGCTCCCGCAGCATTTCAATTTTTTATAAATGAAGTGCTGAGAGACATGCTGGAGGAGTTTGTAATAGCTTATATAGATGATCTCTTGATTTACTCGGTTTCCTTGTCTGATCATGTGTTGCATGTACGGAAGGTTTTAGAACGCCTCCATGACAACAGGTTGTATTGTAAACTAGAGAAGTGCACCTTTCACACGCAAGAAGTGCCCTTTCTCGGGTTTGTTGTGTCTCCATGGGGTCTGGCTATGGATCCCGGTAAGGTGAAGGCAGTTCTTTCTTGGCCGGCGCCCAATACTGTCAAGGAGTTACACAGTTTTTTGGGTTTTGCCAATTTTTATAGAAGGTTCATCAAAGATTTTTCGGAATTGGCATCACCACTTACGGCTCTCTTGAAGAAGGGTGTCAGTTATACCTGGTCTAGGGAATCTGAAGATGCCTTTCGACGGTTGCGTTTAGCCTTCACCAGAGCCCCCGTTCTTCACCATCCGGATCCTGCCTTACCCTTTGTTGTGGAGGTCGATGCTTCGCAAGTGGCTGTAGGGGGGATTCTCAGTCAAACAGACCCCGTTAGCGGCCTAACTCACCCTGTGGCCTATTTTTCACATAAGTTCACCCCAGCAGAATACAACTACGCTGTGGGTGAAAAAGAGCTTCTTGCGATCAAAAAGGCCTTCGAGGAATGGCGTCAGTATTTATTGGGGGCTAGGCATCAAACAACGGTCCTAACGGATCACCGTAACCTCCAATATTTGAAGTCCGCCAAGGCCTTGTCTATGCGACAATTAAGGTGGTCGCAATTCTTTTGCGAATACGATTTTTGTATTCACTACCGTCCGGGACGGAAGAATGGGAAGGCGGATACATTGTCTCGCCTAGGCTTTCATCAACCAGATCTGCCCATAGACACCCCGACCATTGTTCCCAGTGCGGCTATTGTAGGGGGGGATACTTACTGAAGAAAGGTTTCTCGCCAAGGTTCGGCAACACCAGATGTCGTCAGGAATGAAGGACATCGTAGGAACTCAAGAAACTACCATTCAAGATGGATGTGTATGTGTACAAGGGGGTGTGGTCTTGCCCACTGAGGAACTGCAACACCAGGTATTGGATTGGTACCATTCACATTCCTTGGCAGGCCATCCCGGGATCAAAAAGACCACACAAGCAATACGTGAGCGATTCTGGTGGCCAAGCATGCTGAAAGACATAGTGAGGTACATCAAGACGTGCCATATATGTGCCCAAGCTAAAATCTCCCGCCAAAACCCCGTGGGTTTGCTCTTGCCTCTCCCTGTTCCTCCTGGACCCTGGCATACCGTGTCCCTTGATTTCATTGTGGAGCTGCCCATGACCCAAACTCAGCATAATACCTTGCTAGTGGTGGTGGATATGTTTTCTAAAACCGCTCATTTTGTCCCCTTGCGTGGGTTACCTACTGCCAGTGAACTTGCGTCAGTGTTTTTACGTGAGATCGTCAGGCTACATGGGTGTCCTTCTGTTTTAATATCTGATAGGAGGGCCCAGTTTGTAGCACGATTCTGGAGGGGTTTATGCTCATTACTTGGGATAGACGTCAGGTTGTCCTCGAGTCATCACCCGCAGTCAGATGGGCAGACCGAAAGGATCAACCAATGTTTTGAGCAATACATAAGAACTCAGGCCCTACAGGATCCAGGGGAATGGGATGAATGCGTGTGGGTGGCAGAAATTGCTTACAACAACAACCCCCATTCTTCGACTGGCTACTCACCATTCTATTGTGCTAACGGGTTTCATCCCAAGTTGTTACCCACAGGGGTTTCCCCGAACGGCCCTACCCCATCGGCTAATGAGCTTCTATCTCGTCTACAGGACATACAGAGGAACACTCTAGTGAACCTAGACGCAGCAAAAACAAGATATAAGGAAGGGGCCGATCAACATCGAAGGTTAGAACCCATTTATGAACCAGGGGATAAGGTGTGGCTTTCCACTAAACATCTGGCACTTCGTGGTCCACGCAAGTTCAACCCTACTTACATAGGCCCGTACACGGTACACAGTGTGATAAACCCAGTGGCCTTGAAATTGGAACTACCTGCTTCTATGAAGATACACCCCGTGTTCCATGTTTCCTTGGTAAAACCCGTTGAACCTGGTACCCGACTCCCACGACGTCCGGCTCCGGTCTCTCTTTCAGATGATTCTGAGTATGAGGTGGAATCCATTGTAGATTCCCGTGTGGTGCGGAATACACTCCAATATCTCATACATTGGAAGGGATACGGAGTAGAGGAACGTACGTGGGAACCGGTTTCTCATGTGCACGCCCCTCGTCTGGTTCGCCAGTTTCATTTGAAGTATCCCAACAAGCCCAAAGCGGGGGGGGGACCGCTGTGGGGGGAGTGTGCTGTCATGCCCCGGGATCCGGATCGATAGACGGTCCAGTATATAAGGACCTAAGACGCGTACGAACGCGCTTAGCGTTCTAGCTGGATGCCTGGTTTCCGTCCTAGCTTAGCTTGCCTGACTTCCGGATTGTACTTCCTGTTTCCGTTGTCGCGCTAGTCAGCGCCGAGCCTTCTCGGGTTCTGCCCGGGTGTTCTGTGTCTTTCTGAAGAGACTTTACTGCCGTGATCCGCGAGCCTCACTGTCATCTGGAGGCCCGCTTTTGCTCACGAAGCATACCGCGGTAATTCGCGAGCCCCTTGACCATCTGGAGGCTCGCTTCTGCTTAAGTAGCATTTTTTGATTTCCGCCAATTGCGGCGGATTTCAGAGTGAGTGCCAGTAATCTACCTTCCCCAGGGCTGCTGTGTCGTGGGGTGCTCACTCTTGGGTGGTGGTTGGGTGTAGACACAAGTATATCCCACGCACTGTGCCCTCGGTTCCCCTCACTAAGGATAAGAGCTCCCAAACTCCTCTACGGATCATTACGCCCAAGTTGTATCATCTTCAGTTGAGTCCACACACTTCCTTCCCCTCCTTGCACCGGTTCAGCCCTTCACCCACCTCTCTTCAGTGGTGCTGGTCTCCCCTTGAAACAGAAGACCGACTTATCCATAGGGGACGCTAGCGTGGACCACGCCATAGTGACCAGAGATCTTCTGAAGCACGGTAACAGCGCTGTGCGCTACTCTTTTTTCTTGCACTTAGGAATTCAGCACTGGGTGGGCGAATATAATTATTATTGTTTTGTCTTTCTCCCTAGGAGTTATTCTATTCACACTACACCTTTCACTATTACATTCCATGCGGAAATAGAGGGACGCATTTGTATATCTTCCTAGTGAGTAAGAGGTCGATAAGAATTGTGTATCATCATTAATGTTCTAGGTAGACCATTCACTGAATTGTTTGTCTTATAGGGTATACGAAGTAGAAGTTGGTTTGCTCCACGCCTGCCCCCCCGTCCTTAGTCCCTTGCAAATCCAGTGGAGGTGACATCTCTTATGCTAAACAAGATCCCCGTGGTATGTAGATTAGGGACTTGTCTCTGGCTGGGAAATGCATAAGGTGATATGTAGTGTAAAGTAGAATTTTCTATTACAGCACGCACAGAGAAGAACCACGTCATTGGTACCAACCAGCCACACCTCTGAAGTCACACCCTCCTTCCCTTGTTTTGTTACCCTGTTTTCCCCTGGCGTGCCATCCGGTTCTCTAGGGTTTGATAGAGACGGAAGGCCGTAGGGGAGGACGGAGACTTACTCTTCTGATTCCTGACGCTCCTGCAGAAGATCCTGCGAACCCTTACATTTGGTTATCGGTAAATCACAGTTGTAATTGCTTTGTAGGGTCAGTGCTGGGCACAACGATCCAGCACTGGGATCTCTCCTGATAACAGGTGAGTAATTTTGTCTTTGTTGATCGGGTAATTTTTAGTGAATATTTCAAAGTTTCAAAACTCGACACTTAGAAGAAATTCCAAGTGAAAACCATTCAATGGTACCCTATGGAGAAAAAGTGAGTTCTCGGCTTTCAGGTAAGTACTCGACTGGCAGAGTTAAGGTTCTGGGCATAGACTCAGGGGTCTCCCAGGGTCAGGTAGGTACAGGTGCTACACCCTCAGCGGCACAGCGGCAGCCGGGTGCAGAGAGAGTAGACCCAATGTTAGCCTTTGGCGGGCAAGGGGCCTTTGGTTGGTGGCTGCTTGCAGGCAGGCCACGCGGCTGTGGGAGCTGAGCTCCTGGTCACTTACACAGGGTAAGTGGGGAATTAAGATAGGATAGATGTTGCACTTCCAGGGGCACTCGGGCGGCTGGGTGCAGGGTGCTTTTGAGCCGTCGGGCGCTCAATGTATTTCAATGGAGAAGCTGCAAGACGAGCAAAGGCTGCAAGCTCGGGGACAAAGATTCTTCAGGTGAAGACCAGCACTTTGAGAGGTAAGTTGGGGAGCTGTAGGTTAGGTTGGCACCCAGGAGTTGGGCACAGGGGGCCGCAGGGCGCCGGGGTGTCTTTTGGCGTCGGGAAATCTTACCCTCAGCTGGTCGCGGTTAGGGGGGTCCCTGGTTGTGAGGCTGCAGGCGTCGTCAGGAGCGTCAAGGTGGGTCCTTGGGTGCTGGATTCTTGGTCACAGTCGCCGGGGGAACGTCCTTGTGGTCTTTGTTCACTCAGGCACAGGCCGGGCTTGGCGGGTGCAGTGTGCTGGATTTGCGGTTCCTGGCTTGGCACCAGGGATTGTTGCTTGTTTGAGCAGAACCACTGCTCGTGGGAGTCCCAGTCTTTTAGAGGAGCGAGGCAGTCAGGTCCTCCGGGGTTTTCGAGGTTGCTGACCACTGGAGATGCCGGGATTTAGCAGGAGCAGGTTCGAGGGTCGACAGGCCTGTAGGGCTGAGGCCAAGTCAGTTGGTGTCGTCCTCTTGTTAGCAGCTGCACGGCAGGTCTTCTTTCTTCTTGTTCTTCTTGGTAGCTTCAGAATCGGGATCTGAGGAAGGAAGGTTCAGGAAGCCCTAAATACTAAATTTAGGGGCGTTACAGGTAGGTGAAGGTCAGGGACCAATGGGTCCCTTCCCTGGGGTTGGTACACCCCCCCCCATATCCTGCCACTCTCCAGTGGGAGGGGGGCAGGAGCCTAGTCCAGATTGGGTAGGGCTCCACATCTTCAAGATGGCGAGAGCCCGGAGTTGTGCTTCACCTCGCCTCCCCCACCTGAGGGGTGGGGTTGGCAGAGGCTGGCACTCCCCCTTTCCTCACTTGGGTTTTCCCGCCAATCTTCCCGCCAGAGCGGGGGTCAGAACCGGTAGGAGCCAGTTGCTGAGTACAGCAAGTGGCCTGGAGAAGCTCACAAAGGCGGCAGGCCTTTGAAGCTTCCCCTGCCCATCCTGGGGGAGGAGACCTAGCACCTCGCCCAGGATATGCATTGTTGCAGACTCACGAGAGTGGATGGCTCCCTACCCAGGGGTCCAGCAACATGTCTGCTGGGCGGCAGCCTCTCAGTCAGGACACTGGTTGTTGGTTAGGTTCAGGGGGGCATCTCTAAGATGTCCTCTGTCGTGCATTTTACATTAAATTCCACACTGGCATCAGTGTGGGTTTAATATGCTGGGAGGTTTGATACCAAACTTCAGTCTTCAGTGCGGCATCATGGTGCTGTGGAGTTCGTGATGACGATCTCCCAGCACCATATACTCTTAATGGCAGCACTGCACTTACAGTGCCCAGGAATGGACCTGGGTACTGTAGGGGTACAGGGCTCATGCACATGTACCCACACCACTGGCATCACGCACCCAGCTAGAGGGGTGACTGAGGTATGCCAGGGCAGTGTGTTTGTGGACATGGCACACAGGGGTGTGTGCCATGTCGACTCCCTATTTTGTTCTTCACCAAGACACTCAGCCTGCAAAGGCAGTGTGTGTCAGGGTACAGTGCCTCTAAGGGTGGCACAATAAGTGCTGCAGCCCTTAGGGGGCCTTCTCTGGTCACAGGGCCCTGGGTACCTAGGGTAACATTTACCAGGGGCTGACATGTGGCCAGAGATGCCAATTGGGTTTAGGCTTCAATGCAGTTTTAGGGAAGGAACACAGGCCCTGGGCACCTAATTGGCAGGAGCCCAGGGCACACTCAGTCAAAGTACATCAGCAATTCATCAAAAAGTGGGGTCATACCATGCAAGAAAGATGGCACTTCTTCACACCTTCTCTACGGAGTTTCACCACGGATGACAAGAGACTGCTGAACCTTTGGGGGGTAGAGCTGCCAGCATACTTGTTGTTTGGCTTTTGGAACTGGCATTGTTTTGATACTTGGCATAGAGCAGCTCACGAAGGACTCCGAGGTAGTTGTTTCGAGTTGCCTCACGTCTTTCCTAATTATTGTGCCACTTCCACCGAGACAGATTTGCGAGATCTGGAGGGGTGCTGCGATTTTCCCTTCCTTGCGAACGCGCGTCTTCTGTCTTCTTTTATTGCTATAACTTTATGCTGGCCATCTGAAAGGTGCCTATGCGCAGCATTGTCTTCAGGCATCACCTCGTCCTCCATATCGACTTTCACCCTCTGACCCTGGTAACTGCTTCTACAAGTGCCGAGGCGCGGCACCCCCTCAGACGTGCTCCCGTCTAACACACCTCAAACCTTTCATCATCCTCAACGCTGAGGTGACTGTTTCCTGTGGTGCTGAGGCGCTGCACCTTCCTCAGCGCTCTCATCCTCCATTTCCCCTGCTTTCGCCTTTAGTTCCGGCAAGGGCGTGGTGGTTGCCTTGGGGGCGGATCTTGACTGAGCCTTCTCTCCCTCGTCATCCGTTCGTGGGAGGCGGCTCCTTGCTTCAACAGGGACGGACCTTGGAGGAGCCTTCTCTCTCGTCATTTCTTCGTGGGAGACGGTTTCTTTCTTCAACGCTGCGAGCGTTCAAAGGTCTCACCGTGTTAACCCCTGCGTGCACTTTTTTGGTGACACGCACACCTCACAACAAATTTACAAATCAACGCTGCGAGCGTTCAAAGGTCTCAACGCATTACTCCCTGCGTGCCCTTTTCCAGTGACATGCACATCTCAGTGCAAATTTACAAAGCAATCTGCGTGTCATTTTGTAGTACACGCAACCACTGGAGCATCAATCATCATTCTCAGGGCTATTCATAAAGTGTCATTGTGCTATTAGCAGTGTACAATTCACGGTGACACGCACACCATGGGGAATTATAGTTGTGTGCACTCTTCTGGTGACACACACCTTAGTCAAAGTTTCTAAAGTATAACTGCGTGCCTGTCAACAGTGACACGCACACTCTTAACATTGTTCACCATTTAATCTAGGCATTTCAAAGCGTGTCACTCTGTTGTCTGCAGTGTACTATCCACGGTGGCACGCACACCTTGGGTATTTGAGTATTTTATTTTTTTCTTTTCTTTCACCAGTGGCGCTATTTCATTATCAGAGCGTTTTCACGCACACCAACATTTCTTTTAAACTTTTTCATGGTGCAGCATAACGTTGGGTCTTACATTGTTCTTAATATATCTTTAGTGTGCATTCTTATATGCTAGGAATCGCGCCGTTAGCCCTGGAACCTTTTTGCCAGCTCACTCACCTGTTGTCCTTAGCCGTGAGGGGAACGGCCGACGAGATTACCAGCAGCTGTTTCTGGAACTTCCAATTCCGCCGTGAGGGGAACGGCCAGCAAAAAACTACTATTCCCGGCGGTCAGTGCTCTCCCCAGGCGCGTGCCATTGACGTGAGCAGGAAGCGCCGGGGGAGCTTAAAGCCGTGTCTGGTGCTCCGCACCGCGGGACGCGCCGTTAGCCCTGGAACCTTTTTGCCAGCTCACTCACCTGTTGTCCTTAGCCGTGAGGGGAACGGCCGACGAGATTACCAGCAGCTGTTTCTGGAACTTCCAATTCCGCCGTGAGGGGAACGGCCAGCAAAAAACTACTATTCCCGGCGGCCAGTGCTCTCCCCAGGCGCGTGCCATTGACGTAAGCAGGCAGCGCCGGGGGAGCTTAAAGCCGTGTCTGGTGCTCCGCACCGCGGGACGCGCCGTTAGCCCTGGAACCTTTTTGCCAGCTCACTCACCTGTTGTCCCTAGCCGTGAGGGGAACGGCCGACGAGATTACCAGCAGCTGTTTCTGGAACTTCCAATTCCGCCGTGAGGAGAACGGCCAGCAAAAAACTACTATTCCCGGCGGCCAGTGCTCTCCCCAGGCGCGTGCCATTGACGTGAGCAGGCAGCGCCGGGGGAGCTTAAAGCAGTGTCTGGTGCTCCGCACCGCGGGACGCGCCGTTAGCCCTGGAACCTTTTTGCCAGCTCACTCACCTGTTGTCCTTAGCCATGAGGGGAACGGCCGACGAGATTACCAGCAGCTGTTTCTGGAACTTCCAATTCCGCCGTGAGGGGAACAGCCAGCAAAAAACGACTATTCCCGGCAGCCACTGCTCTCCCCAGGCGCGTGCCATTGACGTGAGCAGGCAGCACCGGGGGAGCTTAAAGCCGTGTCTGGTGCTCCGCACCGCGGGACGCGCGCGGGCGGAGCCCGGGCAAAGCCCGGGCCAAGGGCGTGCCCGTCTGTGGCCGTCAGGGGCCAGAAGAGGCCGGGCTGGGCATACTCTCTGCGATCTTCATAAAGATAAGGTATTGTGTGTAGTGGTGCTTGTTATTCGTAATTATGGTGAAAAAGAAGTCCACAGGTACTAAACCTAATGGGATGGTAGGAGCAACCCTGGACTCATATTTGGTTAGAGCTGCTAGCGTTCTAACTGAGGAAATAGAAAGAACGGAAAGGCGCTTGTCAATGGGGGTAGGGAATAAGACATCAGCCCTCATCCATGAGAACCCTGATACCTGTGTTAAACACACTGCAGCAATCACCTGGCATTCCTAGGGATCTAGTAGACCAGCTAGAACACATGCCATCTCCACCATACACTACTGAACACTGTGTGTCTACCTCCCCAACACCTACTCAAGTGCCCCCGGTTGTAGAGGCCTCCCCCTCCCCCCCGATTCCAATCCAGACAAGACGTACAAGAGCGGGGGGCCTGGCTCCAGTTGGACGACCAAAGAAACAGCCTGTGGGACGATCTGCTAAAACAGGCTCGGGTCACCTGTCCCAGGTGGAGGTTTTACCTAATAAACTCTGGGCAGCAATTAAGAAAAAACTGGATGTTATATTGGCCCCTATCAATGATAGATTGACATCTATTGAGGACAGATTTTCGTCATTGGAAGTGAAGCTCAATGCCATGACTACAATTGCGCAACCTTCTACTTTGGAGTTGTCAGGAAAAAGTATTCATGACCAAACTCAATGCTTGATGCCGGTATTAATGAAGGAAGCCCCCTCGAATGTTGATCTTTTGCCTCTTTCAGTGGTGGCAGGCTCTTCTTCGCATATTCCGACTTCAACATCAATTTTGCCTACCCAAAACTCCCAGACTGATAATGTTTATCACAATAAACCTCCTACTACTGACTCTATCATCATTACGAATGTAAATAAAACTTATCCAGGGAAAGGACTCCCATTTGTTAGAGAGGCTATCCCTTTGGCTCTCGTCCTTGCCAATGTTCCTCACTTAAGACCAGGCCAAGTAGAGTCTACAACTGCACTAATGGATAAAGCCTTATATTGGCTTAGCAGGAATATGAACTTTGGAGGAATGGGTGGGCAACAACAACTGGCAAGAGAAATTATAATGGCCAGACGTGTCCCATGGCTTGGAAACAATACGAAAAAGTTTGGGGGAGATTGTGTTGTCATTAATTTCGCTACTATGTATGTACTACTACCCAATGTTCTTGCTAATTTACTACCACCTCAGAAAAGGGATTCTGGTATAATTCCACTCACATTGGAATTTTTTATTGGTAATTCCAGATCCCTGAGACGTAATATGATGCCAACACTATCAAATGGCCCAAATATAGCTACAGGGAGGAGGGCACTTTTAAGTTTCTCTACTGATCTTAGGCTAGAAAATAGATATAATGCCTTGTCCGATCTGGAGGAATGCGATTGACATAGGGAGAGTGATATCTACCCTGCTCAAATGTACCCCCATGAAAATAAGTTGATCAGAAACAAAACCCAGGATGAAACAATTCCCTGCATTAGTACACGAATCTCGTCGTACACCCCTAAGAGTAACTATCAAACAGTGGTATCTGCTTGTAATAGTCCACCTGAACAAATGATTCCTTCCGGCTATATTGTAAATAATCCTTTGACAAGAGATAGGTGTAGATCCCTACAAAAAATTCCCAATGGTGGTAGTAAAATATCCCTGATATCATGGAATATTGCAGGCATTGCCCAGAAATTGTTGTCTCCTGATTGGGGCAACTTTATTGACAAACATGATATCTGCCTTTTTCAGGAGTCTTGGGCTGTTGATCCTGTTTTTAGGGCCGGATATCTTAATTTTTACATTCCTGCAAAAAAAAAAAATCCTAAAGGGCGCCCTGTAGGTGGCCTTGTGGCCTGGGTTCGGCAAAAACTAGACTATAATGTGGTATTGTTAAAATCCTCTGATAAAGATATCTTAGTGCTTAAACTTAGTAGGGTTAACGAGAGTACCCTTGCCATTTTTAATGTGTATGCTAGGGGGCAGAGGGGAGGTCTTAGCTCAGAGACCATAACATCTCTGGACTTACAATTAGAAAATCTTCCCATTCACATTACTCCTATTGTAGCAGGGGATTTCAACACCACATTTGAACCATTGGGTAACGAGGTACAAGAGCTATCAATAGAACAAGATCTTAGATGGGGAATTCCAAGGCTTGACTTACCCCCTGTTAAAAGATGGTCTAACGCTGCAATTCAGCTTAAGGCGTTGTGTCTGGAAAGAGGCCTTAGGGCTGCAAATGGGCGTACTAGATCTGATCTGAAAGGAGAAATTACTTTTGATAATGGGCGTTCCACCAGCCGTATCGACTATATACTGATTGATCTTAGGATATGGCATAGACTTGATGACATGAAGGTAACATGGCGGCTCGAAAGTGACCACAACCCTCTATGTACGGATCTGTGGGCCACTATCAGAGAGGGAGACGTGACCCATGTTGAGGGAACTGTTACCTCGGATTTAGTGATCACAAATGACAAACGCCGTGTAAAATGGAATAAATTAATTGAATATCCTGATAAGTTGGAAGCCCTTAAAGCTGAAGTAGTCAAGAGTACCAACTACCTTATGTCAAGAGTCTTGAGTGATGATTTCCCACAAACTGTAATAGAAGCCCATACTAGTCTATTTGATAACCTGAAATCCTACTTTTTAAAGGATGTGAAGCCAGGGAGACAGGCTTTGAAAACTAATGATGTTAGCTGGTTTGATACTTCATGTAGAGTGGCTCGACAGAGGCTGAGTGAAGCCCTAAGGTTAAGAGATCACACGGGGGTTAGGGATGCAAGGGATCATTATAGGGAGGTGCAAAAAAAAAGCCAAAAAAGACTGGGATCAATTATGGTGGCAGGATTTAAGAAGTGCCTGTGCAGCGAAGGATTCGAGAACCTTCTGGAGCATTG
Source organism: Triturus cristatus (assembly GCF_964204655.1). Classification (NCBI taxonomy): domain Eukaryota; kingdom Metazoa; phylum Chordata; class Amphibia; order Caudata; family Salamandridae; genus Triturus; species Triturus cristatus. The sequence goes on along the minus strand of NC_140590.1, from coordinate 780,037,090 downwards.
TCAACTGGGACAGGGGTGGGCGTCCGGAGCCCCCACAGAATAATGTTCCCCAGGCAAAATGGGTTGAATTCTTTGGCCCTCAGTACGCTTGTAGCGCAACCAGTGAACAGGCTCTACCATCACACTTTGAAAAATTTTATTCCGGTACAGTGTTTTTTTTATTAAGGATGTCGAGGCAGCACTCGACTGTGTGGCAAAGGGAAGAGCTCCAGGTATGGATGGAATCCCGGCCGATATATTTTTAAGCGACAAGCCAACTTGGTGTCAGTACATAGCCCTTCTTGCTAATGCAGTGGCTAATGGAGCTCCAGTGCCCCCATCATGGAAAGGTGCTGAGATAATTCCTGTTTTTAAGAAAGGAGACAAATCCCTCCCCAGTAATTACAGGCCCATAAGTCTTATTGATTCAATACAAAAGGTTATGGGTCGTTTAGTGCTAGGAAAAGTACAGACCTGGGTAGAGGATGCTAACATTCTGTCCCCATTTCAAGTGGGATTTCGTTCCTGCACCAGTACCATAGACCAAATTTTTCGGTTTATAACTATCTACTGGAGGAACGTGCTCCTGAACGAGGGGTCACTATACGCTGTTTTTGTAGACCTCAAATCAGCGTTTGATTTGGTCCCTCGGAGGAAACTATGGGGTGTGCTCGGTGACCTGGGGATGGCTCCGGAGCTGTTAACACTTCTCGCCCGCTTACATGAGGGCAACTTTGCAAAAGTTAGATGGGGGGCACAGGGGGAGGTTACCGACTCCTTCCCTGTAGGGCGGGGTGTCCGACAGGGGTGCGTGTTGGCTCCTACCCTGTTTTCCTTGTATATCAACGGGGTAGTTGAGTATCTTTCGGCAGCCCCCACCGATGCTCCCCTTCTGGCTGGCAACCAGGTTCCTGTCCTCATGTTTGCGGACGATACTCTGCTCATCTCCAGGACTCCGAGCGGCCTCCAGAAGGCCATTAATGCATTTGTAGAATTTTGTTCCTTAAGAGGGCTAGAAATAAACATCTCAAAAACCAAGTTTATGGCTTTTAATCAGCATAAATCTTTTAGAGGCAGTATTTTATTAAACAATGAGCCCTTAGAACAGGTGAGTGCGTTTACGTACCTTGGTATCTCCCTCCAAAAGGACCTGGGTTGGAAACACCACTTGGACCTTACAGCTCTAAAACTACATCAACATATAGGGTGTTTGACCAAGAAATATAAATCCTCCTTTACCAAACCAGTTACTCCTGCCCTAGAAATCTATAACGCTAAAGCAGTGAGCTCGGCCCTTTATGGAGCTGAGCTCTGGGGATTTAACGATTTAAAACAGCTAGCAAGACTGGAAAATAAATTTTTACGTAATCTTGCTAGTGTCCCACAAAGCACTCCTACGATCCCGCTTCACTTAGACTTAGGGAGGAAAAACATAGTGGACATAGCAAAGCTACAGCTACTCCTTTATTGGAGGCGTCTCTGGGTCACTCCAGAACTTGTGCAATACGCTATGGGTTTCAAGGATGTGATCTTGCGGGACTGTTTCCACAGAGTAGGTTGGTTAAAGGAGGTTAGGTCCCTACTCATTAAACTGGATCTAGAGATACTATGGGACAATCCCGAGACGGCAGTCTTTCCATCTAAGGTGCAATTGAAACAGAAATATTGGGAAATGGTTTATGCATCTGTAGGTCATTCCAGTACTCCAACTAGCCTAACAGGTCGTTTTCTGGATTTTAAATCATGGCCAGTGTGTGAGGCTTACTGGGATTTGATCGAGAGGCCCATTGATCGAAAACTTTATCTCCAGTTTAGGATAGGTAGTTTGCCTATTAAGATTTTTACTTGTAAATGGGCTTCTAGAACTGATGACAAATGCCACTACTGTTTGACAATGGCAGAGACCATTCCCCATGTTTTCTTTGTTTGTCCGTTATATGCGGCCCCACGGCGGAGATGGCTGAGGCCGATCTGTAGCCTGTTGGGTGTCCGGAGATGTGTTGTTGCGTTGAGAATTTTAGGGTCTGACTGTAGCCCTAGTATAGCTATAGCAGTGGCTAAATTTCTGGGCTGGTCCTGGATTATTCGCACTCGCACTTTAAACAAAAATGTTGCTGCTATCTTATCTTAAGATGTATCTTTTAATTAGGACCTGTTTATTGTGCTGCCTCTTCTCTTTTAACTGTTCTTAAAGTTTTTTAGATATCTGACAGTATATGGAATTTAATAACTTTTTATTCTGTAATTGTAATGTATTATGTGTTATTTGTGTGTTATGTGTTGTATGGTTGTGCTTTTATGACAAACTGTCGAAATAAAGCTATTGAATTGAATTGCTAGGAACCTTCTTGCTTACTGTTTTTCTTCAATTATACTTAGTTCTTGCTGTGTATTTTAATCTCCTTTTCCATTTATTGCTATGATGGCTGCTACAAGCATGTCCCAACCTTCACCATTCTTGAACAAATTTGGGGAACCCAGCATCCCAATGGAGGAATGGGACAACATTTTTTAATCATACCTCATAGCAATTGGGGGAGAAAAATGTAGTGTCTTAAGGAAACAGCACATCTTTTACACAATTTGGGTCCGAATGGCAGAAAGATATATGAAACATTACCAGAACCTGAAATTGACTCAGATGAGGATGATGATGAAGATACCTACACAACCACCTTGTTAAAACTACGAATCCACTTTCGGGATAAAGTAAACATAGTATTAGAAAGGCATAAGTTCTTCAGTTATTCTCACGGCAAGCAAGAAAGTGTTTCCACTTATGTTGCAGCACTCAGAGGTCTCAGCAAACTATGTGAGTTCCAGGATCTAAATGATTCATTAATTAGAGACCAATTAGTATGTTGTACAAACAACAAGGAAATACAGAGGAAGTTGTTAGAAAAACAACCTAACCTTCGAGAGGCCATTAAAATAGCAAAATCTATAGAACACACGGCCATTTGTATAAAATAAATAAATTCTTCAGATCCCAACGATAAAGTGGCAGAGATTACAAACTTAGAAACAGAATCAGAAGTTTGTAAAATAAGGAATGATCCTCCTAAAACTAAGAATGATAATTGGCGCAACCAAACAGGAGATTCAGAAAATATTAAATTTAAATGATTTCGGTGTGGGAGCAGCAATCATCTAGCCAACAACCCCAATTGTCAAGCCAAATCAGCCTTGTGCAGGAAATGTAACAAAAGGGGTCACCTAGCAACAGTCTGTGGGTGTTTTCCAAAGAAACCTTAGGGAAACAGTATCTCTGATGACAAGACTCAAGTCAAGAAAATCATACTACAAATTAATGAAATCAACAATGGAAACCACCAAAGGTTTCCTGAATGCAATGTAGCCATCGATGGCAAAGATGTTAAAATGTTTACAGACTCTTGCTCTCCATTCACTCTGGTAAAATTTTCGGACTTTAAATCCATCCTAGGCAAAGAACAAGATAAGTTATGTAAAGCAGACATTTCTCCTAGTGGTTATAATAGAGACCCCATACCAATGAAAGGCAGGATCAAATCTCTCATCTCCTTTAAAGATCGTTCTACTGTGTGAAAAATATACGTAGTAGAGAATGGATCCAACTTACTAGGATGGCAACATCAAAGAGAACTGGGTATTAAACTAGACCCTAATAATCCAGAACAGGTTTTAGCAGTAAGTCCTTCAAGCAACAGTGAACATATTGCCAGTGAGTTCCCAGAGGTTTTTTCAGAAGATTTAGGCTTACAAAAAGACTTTCAACACAAAATCCAATAAAAATATAATGCTAAACCAGTAATTCATAAAACCAGACCTATACCCCACCTTACATGGGAACCTTTGAAAAAAAGAGTTATCTAGACTGGAAAAATTAGACATCATACAACCCACTGATTGCTCGGAATGGGTTGCCCCCATTGTTATCGCAAAGAAAAACCACAGCCAAGATATTAGAATGTGCATTGACTTACAGGACCTAAACAACAACATTCTGGTAGAGAGGCACCCGTTACCTTGTATCCATGAGATGTTAAGCACTATGGGAGAGGCCACTTGTTTCAGTGTTCTGGATCTCTCCATGGCGTATCATCAAGTGGAGCTACATCCGGATTCGAGAAGACTCACTGCATTCACTACGCCTATGGGTACATTCATGTTCCGTCGCATGCCATTTGGATTGGCCTCTGCGGCGGCAGTATTTCAAAAATGTATGCAACATGTCTTAGAAAGTGTTCCCAAGACATTATGTTTTCAGGATGATGTATTGATTTATGGAGCTAGTATTGAGGAACACAATAAAATGCTTAAGCAAGTTCTTTCCAGATTCAAGAATACAGGACTTACATTAAAGAAAGAAAAATGTCAGTTAGGTGTGGAAGCTGTAGAATACTTAGGGCACTGCATTTCAAAGGAAGGCTTTAAACCAAAATACTGTTTACTAGAAGCAGTGAAAGATGCTCCAGCACCTACTAACAAAGACGAACTGAAGTCATTTTAGGGCTGGCAGAGTTTATGGAGAAATATGTTAATCATTTTGCTGACCTAACCTCCAGCCTGAGAGAACTCACACAGAACCACACACACTTCCAGTGGTCAGTCGAACAGCAAACATTATTTTTGAAAGTAAAAGATGCCATCCTTTCAGCTCCATATTTATGTAATTTTGAACATAATCGTAAAACTATTCTTACTACGGAAGCAAGCAACAAGGGCTTAGGGGCTACCCTCTCCCAAGTCATTGATGGCAAAGAAAGAAGTGTTACGTACACTTACCAAAGCAGAAATGAACTACTCCGTTGTAGAAAGGGAAGCGTTAGCCTGTTTCTAGGGTGTAAAACATTTTAAATTCTTTCTATGGGGCATTCAATTCTGTATACGCACGGACCACAAACCTCCAATTTTCATGTTCAATCCAAAAAATAGTTCTTGCAATACTCCCCGCATAGCTAAATGGATACTTGGGTTAGAGGGTTTCTGCTTTAGAGTAGAGTATGTTCCGGGTATTCAAAATTCTGCAGCAGAATTTCTTTCAAGAAGTCCTAGATAAGGAAGAGATATTTGACACCCCTGAGTACCCCATTCTTCAACTCAATCTCACCACCATCACTTCCCAACAATGGTTAGACTGCATGAACAAAAACACCACAATGACACAACTTTTAACTTACACAGTACGGGGTTGGCCCACTTCCTCTGATTCAATAAATGAAGATATCAAGAAATTCTGGGAGGTTCGTCATGAACTTAACATTGAACAGGGAGTTCTACTTAGGAATGACAAAATAGTACCACCTGAACCACTTCGGTGCAAAATTGTTGATCTTGTACATGAGGGCCACCTTGGAAGAAGTTTAACTAAAGCCAGGCTGCGTGAACGCTACTGGTTCCCTAATATAGACTCGATTGTAGAAGAAAAGGTAAAGAACTGTTCAACCTGTGCCAGTAGTGACAAGTCTAAAATAACTAGGAAAGCACCCATCTCCCCTGAATCTGTACCAGATAAACCATGGGAGAAGATTGCCCTTGACATAATTGGTCCTTTCAATTTTAGAGGAGTAATAAAACATTTTGCTCTGGTCTTAATAGATTACCATTCACACTGGGCTGTAGTGAAGATGGTCAACCAAATCATCACTGATTCTGTCATTCAATTTCTCAAAGATGCTTTTGTTCTGGAAGGCATTCCAGCTTCCATAATCACTGACAACGGGGTTCAATTTACTTCTTACATTATGACAGAGTTCCTTAATAAATTGAATATAACCCACTTGAAAACACCCCTCTACTGTCCCAGGGCCAATGGCCTGGTAGAAAGAATGAACCGCATGATCAAAGGTTGCATGCAGTTAGCTAGTGTCAACAAAATTCCCATAGAACAGGCAATACAAGAGATATTATGGGCTTACCACACCACTCCTGACCAAGTTGCAGGAATTTCCCCCTTTTCTGCTTTAAAAGGAAGGAAACCTTACACAAAATTCTTTCCAAACTGGTTGGGAGGTGGAACTAGCATTAAGCACAACACTCAAATCTCCAAAGACAAAATAAATGTACACCAAACCATAAGACCCATTACGACCTGAAACACGGAACCAAAAATCCGCAAAGGAGAGTAGGAGATTGGGTATGTGTTAAGAACCCCAGAATAAGCAACCCTGACTCTAAATTTTCCAAACCTATGGAAATCACAGCGATCACAAGAAACACAGCCATAATGGATAATGAACAAATGTGGAGCATGGACAGATTAACTAAGTATCAACCCATACATGGTGAGACATCCAATCACAGATCCACCATAGAATCTCATATTCAGAATCCACAAAAACTGCCAACGACACAAATAATCCGTAAGGCACTCAGTTGGCAACAAGACTACGTTATGTCTAAATGATCTCTTTATTGTAGTTCTTTCTTCTTTTCATTTTGGAGGGGGAAGATGCGTTACAATCTGTATTTATTATATCAGTTTATTTATTCTTCTGTTTATTTGGAGTCACTTCCGACTCTTATTCTCACTGTTTATTATTGGTATATTCCTCCCTTGGTTCACCCCCTTCTCCTCCCTGGTTTCTCCCTCTGTTCCCTGAAGGCTACCTTGGAATGTTCAGGTATGTCAGTTAGCTGATAGTTGGTGAAGAGAGGAGACCGGCAATAAAGACTTTAACTCACCTCATTGAAGGCTTCGTCCTTTCATCAAACTCCCTTTCTAAAATAAAGAAGTCATGAATACAATACTGAAGAGACAATATATTCTTAGTGAATTCCAACATATGGTTGGAGCACTTTGCTGTTGCGGGGTCATTTCCCTTTATGACATCTACCTATCAAAATACAGTATCACTCTTTTCTGTTTGGATGTAACAATTTAGTTTAGAACCGTAATTTTTCTCCACTCTGTACAGTCCTCTGTTGGGATTTAATGTCTAACCGGGAATTCGGAAACGGGAAAGAAAAGCCCAACATGCCAGTGCTGGGAGCATTTATACATGCCCACTTGAATCAAATACAAAGGGTGTAGCCAACAACAGGTTCCGGTGTTTATAAAAGCAAGAATTTATAACACTATTTTCCTGGGTTCTCCTTCAGATCCATGGTGCTTACACTTCAGAGTAGGAGAACAGGCAACATGGCTCAAGTAATAAGAAAACACACAAAAGCTATAGCACATTTACTGGAGCCATCCTGACATTTGAAACACTTGCGTATCATAGTTAGTTCTCAAATCAACCAGGCTCCAACTTCAGCTAATCTGAAGACTGAACATAAAGAGTGAACTGCTTGTTCCTTTTAGTATGCTATTCATTAAAGAGCTATGCAACTCACCATGAGCAACAGCTTTAAAATAACAAGCAATGACAAAACCAATAGGTCTCGCCTATGCAAGAGCTATTGGCTTTATTTACCAATGTGCTTTAGAAAGGTGATACACCAGCATGGCTTCTGTTCAGCATGGCCATAGCTTAGTGGTGGAGTTGGAAAAGAGTGGAGTGCTGTAGAATAGAGTGGTGATGAGTTCTGTGGAGTGGCGTAGGCTGGAATGGAGTAGAGTGTTGTAGAGTGGAGTGACGTACAGTATCATAGATTAGAATGTCGTATAGCGTCTGAGTAGAGTGCTGTAAAGTTTAGTGGAGTGGCATAAAGTGGAGTACTGTCATGGAGTGGAGTGGAGTGGCGTAGAATGGAGTGGCATAGAGTGAAGTAGTGTCTTAGAGTGGATTATCCTAGAGTAGAGGGGAGTAAAGTTGAGTGGTGTGGAGTGGAGCAGAGGGTCGTGCAGCAGAGTGGCATAGAGTGGAGTAAAGTAGCATAGAGTAGTGTCATGGAGTGAAGAACAGCAGATTGGAGTAGAGTGGAGTGGCATAGACTGGAGTAAAGTAGTTTGGAGTAGCGTAGACTGGAGTTTAGTAGAGTGGAGTGTTGTGGTATGTCAGAGTGTAGTAGATGGGAGTGTTGGAGAGTAGTGGAGTATGCATGATGTGGTAGGGCACTGCCATTGCAGATACCAATTTCAAATTAAATGACCATTACATTTCCACAGACATACAATTTTACTGATAAAACTATACAGAGCACACATGATAATATGTGGAAACCAGCATCACCTAGTGTACGGATTTGTTTTGACCATATTAAAATATTTGTTTTTGCCTGAAAAAAAAATAACACCCTACAGCAGGGGTCTCCAACCTTTTTGTAACAAGAGCTACTTATGTTCAATGAGAATCATCCAGAGCTATTAATATTATTAGTGTTGCAGTAGTGACCACAATTGGTGGGATTACATTAGTGGCCTCCACATAGATTACCAACAGTGATCACCTCAGCGCATCTGGCACAGTCGCCACGGGCAATGAAAAGAAAATGCTGCGCCAATATGGAATGCCTCTACTTGCACAATACATAACAGCTCCAGTTGTAATGTGCCCGCCACCAAGGCAATGATATTAGTAATAAGTCGCTCCAACGTCCTGCGATTTATCACTCAAATATTGGCTATAAATATATTCTGCAAATGCAACCATATTTCGCCAATCATCAGTTTATGAGTTGTGGAAATTCAAATGTTTTCGTCTTGGATACATGCTTTTCAATTTTGGTATACATATATTGATGCAACTAAGGAAAAGCTTCTACTTTAGTAGGCTGTGTTGCACAAAGGCGAGCTTCTATGGGTAACTGGAGCGCTACCATAAGCTCACAAGCTACTGGCTGGAGATGCCTGTCCTAGAGCATTAATAAGAATCAAAAGGAGAGGGAGGAAAGGTACTGGAGCTAGTTCACTTCCCCTGGTATATATGTTTTATCAAAGAGAACTAGCGTTGGAGTGGGTGCTCCTAGAGCATTCCCTTACCCGCCCCCAACAAGATTGTCACAAATTCTATCGCAAAGCAGTCAGAGAAAGAAAAGTACATACCAAACTCCCTTTAAAGACAGACCCTAAAATGTGGCCTCTGTCTTTGAATGCACAGCAAATCATGTGACAAGATAAAAACATAATTTAAATACTTGTTTATTGGTCATTCACTTCGGACCTCCAGCGTGGTTATTTTGGGGGTGTTCCAGCACCCCCCTGCCCCCACTTCCAGCACCTATGGCATGGGCATGAAATTGAGGAAGAGGATTGTTTAAGTTCTGCTATTGGTGAAGATCACTGACCAACATAACACTCGTTGGCAGAACATTGCTTCTCACAAGCATGCAAAATTGATAAACTGGTAATGGCAAAGATAAGCAGAATTAGTCACGTAAAAAGATAGGAGGCAGGAAACCTTTTCAAACAAATACAGCATGTGTACTGCTGTAAACTAGGATACAAACGACACAACGGAAAACATATGTACTCTTACATAGTGCCTCACGAAAGAAAAAAAAAAAAAGGGTTCCCAGAAAGTGAGCACTTGTGAAAGAATACAAAGTGCCAGTCAGAGAGCTGGTAAACAGAGTATGTTCTACAGTGGGGACAAAGACATGCTGGACAGCCTAAAGCAAATAAAGCAAAAATAGAAAGCAAGCAAATGTTATTTACGAAAACAGAAAGCCAATGGTAAGCAATGGGAGGAATGCATTTGTAGGAAAGCTTTTAACATGTCCCTAATGTCTATTTACCGCCACACTGCTGGGCTGTTTGGTAGGCTTCAACTTAGAAAGGAGCAGTGTGTGATTATCTTCCCCTCACTTTTCACAGTGGAGGAAGTAAAAAAAAAGTATGGCAATTTTTACATCTTGCATCAGCCCAAACCTTTTAATTTCTGCCCACTACAATATAGAACATGAGGCAATGGGTCAGCTCACTTCAGCCTTAGGAAAGCGTCACTGTGAATGACAGCAATCTGTTCTGTCACAAGGAGTACATCTGCACAAAAAGTAGTTCCCTTCAATGCCAAGGACTGCTATGACAATAAGCGCTCAAAAAATACTTTTGCCAATTTTTTATGTTGGGGGGCAGCTCCACAAACAAAGTTTCCCAAAACCCACAACAAAACAAAACGAGCACTGACAAAACTAAAAGGCTGGCAGCTAATGCCACTCCACTTGATCCTTGTGGGAATAACTTACCTTTACTAATTTCACCCATGCTTGCAATTCTGAAAAAAACTTCCACATGAGTATATGTTTGAGCACTGAAAAGGGACCCTAAAAAGCAGTGATTTGCCACAAAAAATGGTTTTGTCACAAAGAGCATTTGCATATATTTGAAGGGGGACATAATAAACACCTACAGTATTAGGTGACATGGCCTTTAAGACGGTTAGACAGAAAACAGGAATCTAAATTAAGCTTTCTGAAATACTATCAACAATTAAAGCAATGCGGTTTATTTATTTAACTGTTAAAGAGTGGACAAAATCTGCACCACAGGCACATACTCTGCCAGGCATCGTCAACAACATCATATATTTAGGCTTGCCATGTTAGCTGGACTCACAGCAGACACGCTGCAAAATATCAAATCAACTAGTGTAAAATTGACTTTCGTATTCACACCAATCACTAGCACAGGACCGCCCAACAATTGTAGATTTAGATAAACTACTATGAGAAACACGGAGAAGAAAAGTGTTAGAATTTGGACGAGTAAGTCAAAAGCCTATGAAGCACATTAACCAACAAATCTAAGATGGAGTGAGCACATTAAAGCATCGATTGTATGACAGAAAATAAGTTTTAAATTGTGCTAATTTCCTTACTGAAATGTAACATATATTTAACACGTGGTGTGCAATGTATGCATTTGACAATGCAGCCAATTCATTCTCAGAGTTAACATTTTGCAATTCTGAAGCAAAGTTAACAGATTCACTTTGCTATTACAAACACTGTCGCTCTGGCAAAATAATGTAAACGCCCCCACAACATGGGATCGGTGCTGAATTACTGACATATTCCACACAACTTTGATCAGATTAATTATAAAGTAAAAGGAAAACACTGACATCACTTGATTTAAATAGGTGCATCGTTTGCTCAAAAATGTGAATATGTTACAAAACCCAGGTTGTTCTGGTGTTCCTCAAGCTGCCTACGTAAATGTCTGCAGTTAGACTGATCAGATTACCAAACCATGAGCAAAACTATCAGATTTGTAGCAACAAGTGGGCCATCTTGTTTTGATTAGGTAAATACTGAGAATTTCAATTTACACACTAACCAACCCCCTTATCAAGTTTACAAAACATCAATTTTATTTTTTTACAGAAAAATATTTTTTCAAAGGTACACCGTCTGATGCTTTTAACATACAAAGGCATTTTAACTGATCAAGTTAAGACATTAGAAAGTATAATATTAACTATCATTTTAGGCTATATATTTGTAGTTGTTCACTAACATTATAAAATGTAGCAATGCTGTATACCAAAATAAAGTTCTAGAATTGCTTCAATCCATTACCGACGTGTACTCGCATATTAAAGATACACTCCAATGTAAATTTCCTCTACAGGCTTATGAGCCCCTTCCCTATCAGTACTATGGAATGATCTGCTTGAAACTACACATACATAACAGTTTGTTTCAGATAAGCAAGGAATGATAAAACTACACTTTAGATCAATCTAGGATTGGAAGAGACTCAAGGTAGGCAATTTCAGTAACTGTCAAACATAAGTGACTATTTTGGAAATGTATCCGGGAAAAGTAAGTGGAAATGTAAAAGCTTACCTTTAATAAAATATAATTTACTCAAAGGCTAGCTCAAGAATGTGTTCAAAATAAAATTTTATAAGCATCATCTCTGTAACTGTACAAAACGAGCATAGGCACACGCTTCTCAATTTTTATACGGCAAATCTCATCACATACTGATTTCAGGTAACGCTGCTTTGGCAAACCAGACAATAATTGTTTCACAGAAGCATAAAAGGCTTGTTCGTCTTTTTCACATTCTAAAGACAGCAGTGTTAAGATAGTCTCCTTTGGTAGGTCAAGTGCTAAAATTTCAATTTCGGTGTTCTTTTGCAAAAAGTTTGTGAGGAAAGTCTGGAGTTTTGAAAGCACTTGTGCTTCTGTCCTTCTCCGCATACTGGATGACAGCTTATCAGGAGCTAGAACATTCACATTTGGGGACACAGCAGCAGTTCCATGTTGTTCACACATGTTTGAAGTACTAAAACAGGATCCCTTTGAATTAGGCACTGAAGAATTCTCACAAATGTCCCTTGAATTCTTTTCATCACAGACTTTGGTCCTGAGTTTCTGGGCTAGATGATCTACTAACTCAGACTCCAAAATACGTTTTTCGTTTTGGCGTTCTTTCTCAAATGATTTTATCTTCACATGGCTTCCTTCTTTATCGGATACAAAAGCAATATAAGCAATTCCAGCACACCTGCAATGCTCTTGCAGCTCCTCTTGGGACTGTGACCAGTCATACATGAGTTCTGCTGCAATTCCAGCAGTCCATAGTTTTTGAACTATACCAATGGCTCTTCCCATGGACACCTGTCCTACACTCACGACCAGCACATCACAGCAGCTCACAGTGGAAGGTTCCTCCAAACTAGAAACGGCCACACATATCTTATCTAAAGCAATACTCACACCAACTGCTAAAGGACACGTCAAAGGTCCTGTTTGCGGTCCTCTGAACAGAGGAATAAGATGATCATATCTGCCACCAGCTGCAAGAATTTCTGGAACAACTTTTTGCCTACGTTTAATAAATGCTACAAACTGAAAGATAATGCCATTGTGCTGCTGGATCTTGTATACAAGTCCCAAATTCACAACCACTTGCTGTTTTATGCAAAGTTTCTTTAAGATCCCAACAACTTCTTCAAGGTCCTTGACACCTTGTTTAGCCAGGAAGCTGATTCCAGTTTTCTGTTTGGTTAGGGTGCTAATCATTGGCCCCATGTCTTGCAAATCTCCTTTCTGCTCCATAAAGCGATAGAGTCGAGATAACTGGAAATTATTTGGCGAAAGCGACAGGTTGCAAAATTTTGCCTCCACCTCTCTTCGGCTTAGCTTTCCTGTCATGGCATCATAAAGAATGTTATATACTTGATTAAGCTTGTCCTCTGGTACACCACAGTGTAAAAGGATGGCTTTCAGTAAGGACGTATGGTTCAGATAAACACTATAGTTTCTATCCTGCAAAACTGGAAATTCCTGGATGATCTCAGAAATTGCATATACTGTTTCAGCAATTGGCAAGTAGCCGTTTGTAGATGATGTGACAATATCAAAAGCACATTCCGTTAGCTCTTTGGGATGATATCTGTGTAGTTTCCTTGGTCTAAAAACTCGTTCAATGCAGTACCTTTTTAAATTGGAGATATTATTTCTTGATATAAATCTTGCAAAAGGAGTCCGGAGATCATAAGGAAGAGACACTAGCATCCCACAGTGATCCATAAAACATGCAGTTTCATTACTTTCTTCCATTTTCTTGTTTCTGGGCATCAACAAGGGGGTATGCAACTTAACAGCCCCATGTCTTTTGAAGATCCTGCAAACTATTTCACAAACATATTGCTGTGTCTTAACCGCATGAGGTGAAAAAAAACCCTTTGTGATATCACTGTCATATGTATAATCCACTGCTGGAGAAACACGCTGGGAAAATATCTGACTCACCATTGTCCGATAAGCTTTCCCATCGACATTTGCTAGGGTGTGATGAAGCACTTCATGAAGTTCAGACTCTTCCATTTGGGGTGGAGGAAGGTGCTCACTCTTTAGCAACTCAATGGCAGTTGGGCGGGCTGAAGGATCATGATCCAAAAGCCAACGTATGACTCTTTTTTGCTTTTCATTCTTCTCTTGTGCATAGTCTTTTGGGAAGACGATAGCAGGCTGCCTTAAGTTACTAAGAACAGAGATCCTCTCAGAAGCTGTATCCATGGGACGGTATGACATCTCAAAAAATATTATACCTAAACTAAAGAGGTCCACTTTCTGATTATAGGTGGCTTTGGTATTTCCTTGGACTTCTGGGCTCACATACAAGGCAGTGCCAACCATGCCTGTCAAATGGCTTTCTGGGTCTGACTTAACAGTGTATTCACCACACAACTCTTCATCAGCAGGTTTTGTATCACTTGTGTAAGCTGGGTGATCTGTAGCTAGACCAAAATCTCCAATTTTCACATGGTCTTCGGAGTCCAAAAAGATATTTACAGGTTTTAAATCTCTGTGGATCATGCCTTGTTCATGTATGTATGCTAATCCATCCAAAATTTCTCTAAAAAGTCTCCAAAGTCGGCTTGTATCCAGATAAAGATTCTGATCGATAGTGTCCCGTAATGTGCTCTTTTCACAATATTCCATCTGAATGTACAGATAATGAAGAGTTGGCGCCGACTCTGGCTCGGTTGGATGGTCTTTATCTGGGGTATTTTCATTGTTACGCTCTTTAGTAAGGCTTTTTTGCACATTTTCATCTTCGTTTTCAAAAAGTATTTCACTGTCTGAGTCACTATCCGGCAAAAATGACTGTGAAAACACATCCACTTCATCATCATCTTCATCACTGGAATCCTCATTTACTCCACTACAGTTTGCACTTGAAGATCTCTCACAAGAGGTGCTCCATTCAACTGAACTTGTTAAAATGGGAGATGGGGCATTTGCTTCAATATCATCAGACAGCCCAAGCTCATTTTTTACATTTCCCTCCATTTTTACACAGTTCTTTTTATTTTCAGTAGTTTTCAGTTCAGATGTGCTAAGAGACGGCCTTTCATGTTTTTCAATCCAGGCATTGTAATACCGTACAATGTTTTCATGGTTCAAACGAGAAAGCAATGTTACTTCTCCTTTGATCCTCCGAAAGTGCTTGCTTGCAGGATTGATCTGAACACGTTTTACTGCATAGTAACACCCATCTAACTTGTTTTGGACCTTGAGAACAGCTCCAAATGCTCCTTTCCCTAATAACTGGATCTCTTCAAACTCACTGAAATAACGTGAAAACTGGTGTTGAGTTTCCATAATGAATGCTGCTCTGTTTACTTGACTGTTTGGCACAACTGTCTCAATGCAGTCGACTCCTAAGTAATAATCAGGGCTGTCTGGTCCGAGGGAGGGTGGTGATGGAGTATTAAGGAAATCATGCGTTAACAATTGTGAAGCACTCCATCTTTCATTATCTTCCAAACAAACACATTTCCTCAAGAAATCTTGGAATAGACCTGGTAAGTGTGAGGGAACAATTACAGGATATTCTTTTGCGAGTTCACCCTGGCTCAGAGATAGCAAGAGGAGGCCCAATTTCCATATGTCACCTTTCTTTCCAGTCTTGTTCGGCAGAGCATCATTGCTAAATCGAACTTTTGTTTCCTCAAACACATCTTCTTTACAAACATCGGCCAAGCGTTTTGAAATACTGTAGTCTGTCAATCTGATGTTTCCTTCTGTGTCCACCAAGATACTTGAAGCACAAAGCACCTTGTGCACTACTGAATTATTATGCAAGTACTCAAGAGCAGACAATATTTGAGCAGCATAATGACGAAGCTGGTCTACGGGAACTGGTGTTTCTTTCCCAAGGAATATTGAAAGATTTGATCCATTTACATGTTCAACTAAAATGTCAACAACAATAGATTCTTGATGCTCATTCGTGCTCATTGCTATGTAATGCACTATGTTGGGATGGCTTAGTTTAACAAGTGAGGTGAACTCACTCTCTGCACCATTAATCTGTTTTTTGCATTTATCCACCTTTTCCTTTTCTTGATTGGTCAAGAACTTGCCCATTTTTTTCTTCCACTGGAGAGCCCACTGATACACAATGACAAAGCTACCTGAAGTTACATCTAAAGCATTGAAGACGGACTTCCCAAGCTGTTCGCTCTGGCCAATACATTTACCTCTATGCACTGTTAGCTGACCAGCACAACCAATGTTGAAGTGCAAAAGACTATAAGATGCAGGGGCTTCTTCACTGCTGCACAATGAATACTGGCGATCTCGTCTCGACCGCCCTGCAGAACTAGTTCGAGATCTGTGTCCGCCTTGTTCTGCAAGGCTTCCATGAGACATTGTGGGTGACTTCAGGCTAGCGTGGTGGTCTCCAACCTGCCCTTCTGAGTTTGAGATACTTACACATTCCATGCGCTCCAACTTGGCCAGGTCTTTCTTCCTGCGCTCTTCTCGTTTCTCCTCCTCCCGCCTTTGAATCTCATCTAAGATTTCACGCTGCATTTGCTCCTCTTTCCTTCGGATTTCTTGAATGCGCAGCTGCTCCTCCTGAGCCTGCTTTTCCTGCTGCCTCTGCTGGTTCTCCAGCATCTCTTCGTGAAAGGATTTAGGGGGAGGTTTGTTATATTCGCTGAGGAAGGACTTTGCGAAGTCGGCCAGTTGGAATATCATGACCTCACCTCTCAGACTCTCAGCCATTTGCTCCAGGCTGGTCTTTAACAAACTGATGTTGTCGCGAGATAAACCCCTGGCATTTAGTAGCTCAATTTGCGGGGCCACGTCTGGGTACTCGTGGGGGCAACGCACCTGCAGGTCAACACCAACATAGACTTCGAACTGCCCCTGGGGACGCAGAGAAAGAAGAATCTCTGGTGGCATGGTCTGCTTCCAGACAGATTTCTGCCTGAGGTCAATGAAGTCCTCTCCATAGATTGCTTCCAAGACCTGCAGCTCCGTCTGCTGCCTGCTGACGTGGGGCTCAGAGGCAGGACTGTCCGCAGTCTCTGTATCGGGACCTTCTGGGCTTGAGAGGGGCATGGCCCAGCCTCTGCCCCCGGACATATCGCATGGCACTACATCAGCTCCTCACAGGGAGCCATGCACGAGTCAATCCAACACGTCCAGCCACCAGCCACTCAGCACAAGCTACTTCCAGCAAGGCAGCATTGGCAGGGATGACGGACTAACCGACCAGTCATGGACATAGAGAAAAGACAAATATCGGAATGGTCAGAGAGGAAGGCGGTGGACATACAACGTTTGGTTTACCACATAACGTCACTGGATTTAAAAGAAACACTACCCTAAGGGAATGCACAATTTGCTGTGCAGAGGGCGGCTATTTTTCAAATCAAAGGGAATGACGGTATGAGCTGTTCATGAGAGCGGAATAACCAAACATGCCTACGCCAGCGAGGAACAACCTAACCTGCTTGCGCCATGGGTTCATAGATGAATAGGTCTCCAATGCAAGTGCGTGCCTGTCAGGTAAGGCTTAACATACGTTCTAAGCATAGATACTAAAAAATGCTCACTCTACGATATGGCCGCCGGTGACTCGCCTGGTTTGCTAGTCTCTTCTCTATGTTCACGATCGAGGAAGCCACAGCGAGGGGGCAGCAATGCTTTTTATCCGCACATGTTTCTTCTTTCTCTGTCTTTAGCAGGTCACCGATACAATGTCTACAAACTAACCACACATAATTATTTTTCCTTGGCCTAGCACCAGGTGACTCGCTTTCGTTCTAGTCTTCGCTTTGACGCCTGTCTTCTATTTCCGTGTCAGCAACTCTACGTTTGTCAGCAGAGTGCTGATCTAAGGACCCACTCTGCACTGCGCATGCGCTATCGCTCTGCACTTAGTCGAGACAGTCTGCCCTAGCCTCTAAAATGGAAGGAGCTGTAGATGAGAAAACACCGGTGTCTGAGGAGCAAGCGCTGCCAGAAGTTGGAGACAGAAGGACGCCTCCGACGTCTGAGGGGCAGCCTGACCCCGGAGAAGGAGACAAAGAACCGGAGATCTTCCATGAATGCAGTCAGGAGCCTGAAGAGGAAACGCTGTACGATCTGGAGAAAGAGCTGAGCCATGAAGAGAGAGAGGTGAGTATGGTGATCGCCTGCCAGAGACAAATAATGTGTAAGGATGGCAAAACATTCAGTAAAAAGTTTTTAAACGAGAAGTAGTACAGACTCATGGAAGTTGTTGTAGTAAAGTACTCATTTATTTCAGCCCCGCGGCATTGTAAAAAACATCTTCACCCTTCTTTTACCGACTCCAACTGTCGTTTCCTCACAGTCAACATTCGAGGTTTTCACAAAGACTCAGCTGCGGTAGCCACAACAAATAGGAACATGTCATGCTTAATTCAGGGTGACCAAAATTTTAAAGACAAAAACCGGACATTTCACATTAATGCAAAAAAGGAATACAATTTTACTTGAACCAAGCGTCCACAATGACAGCGCTCATTAGCATAGAATTCAAAATTTGCGAACATACGTGACAAGAATTTTCAATTCTATTAAGGACAAGGAGGCGAGGATTATGCTTTCTCATTTCTTTATTAGAAATGCTCCGCAGCCAATTAGAAAACAGTAGGTAAATAAAAAAACTACAGTACCCATGAACACCAGGGTATCACGTGACCAACCATAGAGAACCATATTATAAAAGGTTATGTAGAAAGTATTGTATCCTCTTTCTTTGGTGAGGAAAAACAGTTCAAGTTAAAACAGGAAGTCCAAGAAAAACGTTGAACATCAGGGATAGAAAAACTTTCAGCAGCAGCAGAAGTCCACTTCAAAGAACACAGGACTCGGCAGCAGTAGAGTATCGGAAACTGAAGGGCTTCGAAAACCGGATAAACCAGAAGGAACAGCAACACCGCTACTTCGGGTCAGAACCTGAAAAGAGACAAACAGCCGTAATACACACCCAGTATATAGAATGAAGTCATAACTAGGGGGGGTAGAGAAATAGTGCATTGCATTAAACATAAGTCATATGCAGAAAACAACAATATAAATGCATAACATGTGCAAAAACAATAATCACGGGTGGGATAATCCTCGCCTCCTTGTCCTTAATAGAATTGAAAATTCTTGTCACGTATGTTCGCACATTTTGAATTATATGTCAGGACAGGAGGCTCCGATTATGCTTGTTCAAAGCTGATCCACCACCACAGAAGCAATATGATCAATTGGTTTGTAATAGAAAGTTTTGAACACTGAATCAGAAGACCAATCTGCGGCCTTCATGATGTCAAATAAAGTAACACCCATGGAGAATGCCTTAGAGGCCATAGCCCCACGTGCCGAATGAGCACCAAAAATGGAAACATCAATGCCAGCTTCAGACATGAGCCATCTAACCCAGCGAGCCAAAGTAGCTGGGGTGATAGGGCAAAAAGGCTTCTGCAAAGCAATCAACAGTTGACCATGCATATCTGAACGTAAAGGGGCAGTACTTACCTCATAATCCTTGACACATTGAACAACGCAAAGGTTGGGATGATTAGGAAAAGAAGGATCGGTAATCTCGGAAGTATGTGTCTTGGTACGTTTGGAAAGGCGAAATGTGACACCCTCAGGTGTAAAACGGCGACCTGCCAAGTCCAAAGCATGAACATCAGACACCCGTTTGCAAGAAATGGGCTGCAAACGGGCTGCTTTTAGTTTGAAAACATTGATATGGTAAATCTGTATCTGTGGAAACCATTGACATCAAACTGTTAGTGTAGCTGATAAGTAAGCAAGCTCCCCACCCAGCCTAAGAGAGAACCATTGGTCACTACGGTCTGTGTTGGATGATCTTAATGGAAACAATACATTTGAGTAGATTCAGAGCAATCGTGTCTTCCCAGTCTCCTTGTTCTTGTGCCCAATGACCTTCTAAACTCTGTTGCAGAGGTCTCCTGTAGAAATTAGCTCTGGGTACCTGATAAATGTATGAGGCCATAGAGCCTAGAATCAAACACACTTTCCTTACGCTTGGATTTAAGGCATGTAGTAGCTGGAGACATTTAAAAAACAAAAATGGTAGATAATCTTTCCTCTGAAGGATACACTTTTCCTGTTATCATATTTAGAGATCCTCCCAGGTAGGACCGTACTTAACTGGAAATGTGCTAGATTTTTCCACATTTGCTTGTAGTCCTAAGAGGTGTAATACTTTGAGTGTGTAGTTGAAGTCTTTTTGTGTTTGTAATGATGTAGGAGCTTTTATCAGCCGGTCTAAATATGGGTAGACACAAATCTTTTTCTTGTGAAGAAAAGCTGCTACTAGAGCCATGCCTTTTAAAAAAGGTTTTAGGGTGGATTTGAAGCCAAAGAGGGGAACTTTGTACTGGTGGTGGGTTTTGCTGACCAAAATCTGAGAAACGTTCTATGCTTTGACACAGTTGGAATTGAAAAATAAGCATCTCTGAGATCCACTGTGCACATCCATTCTCCCTTCACTAGTTGGGGATAGATTTGAAGAAGTGCCAACATCTTTGAGTTTTTGATGTTTGATATATTTGTTGGCTTCTCAGAACCAATATTGTTTACAATTCTTGCTTGGAGCCCTTCTTGGAAACAAAAAAAATATCTTCAATAGATAGCCTTTGTGATAGAGAATTGGATTCTGTTGCTTGTTTTTGAAGTAGTGATGAAACCTCCATTTTTAGTAGGGGCAGATGATTTTGTAGAGCCCTTGTTGGTGGTATCAAGGGCAGCGGAGACTTGAATTGAAGGGTGTACTTGCTCTGTATAATTTGTAAGACCCATTTGTCTGTTTATAAATCTTCTCGACTCCTCCACACTGGAGTGGCGAACACCGCAGATGGAGTGTTGGTCTCATTGCTTATTTTGTTGGGAACAAGACTTTGCCTAAGTTCAGTTTCTTTAAGGTTGTGTAGGCTTTTGACCTCAACTTATATATGATCATCTTGAATACTGATGATGCTGTTGTGATTGAGGCCTTGCTGTTGTGTGTAATAGGGCGATTGAGGGGATAGAAATATCGGTCTTTGATATTGTCTGGTATCCCTGAGGCGAAATAGATTAAAGAATGAAAAAAAGATTCTCTTCCAGTCCTACCTCTTTAAGAATCTCCGACGTTTTCTTCATTCTTTCAATTTTCTCATCTCTGCATGAGGAACGAAGAGTATGGAGCCTGAAAACCGGAGATTTCTATATTTTGTGTTGGGCATCTGGTCTCAGGGTAATGAAAGTAAGCTAGGAAGCTCATCTGATGGAAATAGAGTGACGATAATTTGTCGCTGCTAGGTCTGTATTATCGAGAGCAGCGCATTTAACTTGATTTCAGACCAGTTGACCTTGATTTGAAATTCCTGAGAAGTCTGGTTTTCTTTCTTTTGGCAAGTCATTTACAAAATTCGGAAAGGAGTCCCACAAGGCTCTGTTGTAACTTAATAGTGCTGAATCACTGGCTGTTTTGAGAGCTGTGGAAGATCTGCAGATGCAGATTTTCCTTCCCATTGCATCCATCTTCTTGCTCTCTTTATCTGGAGTAACTTAAGATTCTGGACACGAGGGGTGTTTTTACCAGAGTGTAGCAACAGTAACAGAAGCTGGTTTCAGGTTTTTGTTTTTAAAAAAATATCACTTAGTTTTTGGAAGAAAAAAACCCCGCAAACAACAAGGCTACTTAGTGTGTCCTTCATGGCTAAAAAGATTGTATTCTATAATTGAACCCTTCAGGTGCTTTGTGTATTGGATGGCTCCTTGTGGTATCCTGCTGCTCAGCCAGAATGATTACGTGAGAGAATGTTGGGATGTGGAATGTTGGAGTACCTGAGTCAGTTGGTGTATGGGCTGAGCAGCAGGGAAGCTGCTCCTGGTGGGGCTCTTATTATACTCTTATTTTTCTTTTCCATGTAACCTGCTAATCAATAAACCTTCATGGAAAATTACTTGGACTCGTCCTCTTTCAGTATACTACATTTTGGTACAAGGAGTGGGGTGTCTCCAGTCTGAAAAGCAGAGGCTGAAGAACAAAAACCCACAATCAAGATCAAGTATTTCCTTTGAAACTTAAGAGGAGCACTTCAATTTAACTGGCACCAACGAGCCCCACCAGTGACCCTACCATTGGTCGCCCACAACCCAGTCTAAAAGTGCCAGTTCCTGCTGCCTGCCATTTCCTGCCGCAGACTTGAGACCACTTTATTTTGCCATTACCTCCTGCCTGCTGTCTGCAGTTCTTACGACATCCTTCGCCCTCATTTTTTGTTTCCTGCTCAGGTTACAGAGCAGGTTACACAGAGCCCAGATTGGGGGAAATCTAAACCGGTACTTTCAATATCAGCGAAAGAAATCTGAAACCAGAGAAATTTTACATGACAAGAGGCCGTTTGACAAGCTCAAAAGCCAGCTGCATTGTCAATTTCAGACTTCGACAATTTAAACAGCACTCTAATTTTCTTGGTTTTTAAAACGGAACTGTTTAGATATTTGCTTTCATCTTCTGGAGGTTAGTGGGAATTTTGTTTGCCTGCAATTTCGTTTTGTTGAAGGAAAATGTTCCCGTTCTCACTTCAACTCCTTGTCAATTGTTGGTAATTAGTTTCATGCGACATTTGAACACGGCGCAGATGCTGTTTGTGTGCTTTTGTGTGACTGCCTAATTTCTCTCAGTGGAGGCGACATTGAAATTTTGGGGCTGATTGAATGCTTTGAATTATCTTGCCCATTTTTACTTCGTTTTCACGATTGCCAGTTTAACCGCTTCTTCATTTTAAAAATCTGCCACGAGCACATACAGAGCGCGCAGCCTTACCTCTGTCAGCATTACTTTCCTCCTGCTGCCTCGTGATTTCTCTCTTCACTCCACTGTGACGTCTTCAGTTGGTTTTGGATACTAAGCATATTTGGTGCACGGTGATGCCGGGAGCCACCCAGCTCGGCGTCACCGTGCGTGCCGCCATTTTGGATTTGCCTAAACATCTTTGCCAACCATTTCGCCTGGGCCAACCACGTTTTTCTGCTAAAATAAAGCTATCGTATCGTGAGGCTGTAGAAGTCCTTCTGCGCCTCCACCTGTTACAGTTTTTTCTTCCAACGTGTGCTTTGATTACCAAGACATCGTATCGCCAAAGCATGGTTGTATTTCACTGCAGGTACTGTTTTAAACTTGCTGCCCCTCCTGCGCTGAGCTTTGATTCAAGCCTTCTTTTCTGGGAATGACTCTGGATGTGAAGCAATTCTAACAGTTTCACTAATAGCACACTCAATGTATTTGGTTTTCTACTGTGCCATCTAGTTCTTTAACTTTGCCTGCTGCGCTACAAGGATTCACCCTGCTGCGCTACAAGGATTGTTAATTTTATTTAATTTTCTGCTTTACAATACTTTATCCTGCTGCGCTACAAGGATTGTTCAACCTGCTGCGCTACAAGGATTATTCATCTTTATTTAATTTTCTGCTCTACAATACTTTAACCTGCTGCGCTACAAGGCTTCAACCTGCTGCACTACAAGGATTATTCATTTACAATACTGCAAGTTTTCTTTTACATGCTGTTGTTTTCTAGGGAACCTTTCTTTGCGTAACATTGCTATTTATTGTATTGTACTGTGTGGTGCCTGCCCACATCTTTCTTGCGTTTGTAGTAGTTTTACAGGACCTATTAGGACTGTGTGGTTATATGGATTAGTTACTTACCTGTAATCCTAGTTCTCTTCCAGGGGTATCCTCATCAAAGTCATAAGCATTAGAATATTCCCGCCCATGTGCGGGATCCCGGAAACAGTATATTATATGTGCCCCACATATATATATCCATACATATATACCTATATGTATACACAAGCAATTGCAGCCCATAACACCCTAGAGCTGAACCATGCTGTAAGGAATTTCCACTATACATAAGAAAATAGCATTATAAACATGAGAAACAACATTATAACTTGTTTGGAAACTGTTTTAATGCTTAGAAAACAGCAGAAATTCTCAGAAAACACTGAAAGCATAGGAAGCTCCCAGGCTGCATTGCAAATACCCAGTCTAAAAAGACTGAAAAGCTAACTAATAGCTGCATAGCAAACAAGCATTTACAATGCAATGGTCTCGGCATTGGTAAAGTTAGAGCTATTGGCATTGCTCATGACATTATTTTTGCTTATGTTTTTTGTTTTTCAAACATTTAAAGAAACGGCATTGTCATGAGCAATGCCAATAGCTCTAACTTTAACAATGCCGAGACCGTTGCATTGTAAATGCTTGTTAGAATAAATGTGATAGCGTAGGTACTGAGCATGTAGAGTTCAGGGTGCAGATGATAGAGCATGCATAGAAGTTGGAAAGGCAACATGAGGAGAGTCAAGATCAAATGCGGAGAGGTTAAGTGAGGATGCAGAGAACTGATGTAAATCGTGGAGAAATACGTGGATTAGGGCAGAAAGCGGATACATGACCTGTAGCGATTGGGGGGGGGGGGGGGGTGGCTTTATGAATGCAGTTTAGAACTGAGGAGCCATGTTCGAGTCCCAGCATCGCTCAATATCCTGGGATTCTTGGTAAATCACGTAATTGCTTTGTGTCTAAAAAATGAACCTATCCTGTGTAATATAAATGATGCTGTGATAAGGCGCTCCAAAACCTTCGGGTCGAATTTGCACTGTTTAGTTAAAAAAAAACGTGGAAGGTAAAGAACAGGGTAGATTGTAGATGTGGATAGAAAAATACCAAATGTATTCGAATATGGCTCAGAGCGAAAGGTATCCCTGTGCCCTCTTGTTTAAAAAATAGGAAACGTTTCAAAGCTCTCACCTTGGGGGATGGGGAGGATGCCTCGTTAGTCTCGGTTTCTCCCTACTTATCTCACTACACGCAATCCCTTCCTGCCGGTTTAACATCCTACACCTTTGCCAATGTAATCGCAGCCAAAACAGATACAGCTAGAGATATATTTATTTCCTAAGGATAACACCAAAACGCTCTGCTCGAAGCCTCGTCATGCATGTCCCTCGGTTTCAACAACATGACCTGGAAGTGGAACAAAGACCAGAGGGCGCGTAACCTGCCTGCTGGATTTACCACAACAATCCATTTGCTGATTGGCCTAAACGACCTGGAGGAGGGCAGATGTCACAAGGTTGGTTGAAGGGGGGCCGGTGTCCATTATACAACAACAATCTTTATTAGATCGGAGAATGTAACAAAAAGACAGACAAATCTCCAGGACCTGGTTCGAGGCCCAGCCCACCGGCAAACTGATCTGAGAAAAACAAGGCATGCATGCAGGGGGAAACAAGTCGTAGCACAGAGCTATAATCACTTATGTAGTTGGCTGGATCATGCGTGTCCGGCTGCCATCTGCCCAGTATGCAATTGCAACAAATGACTAAGAATTCTTGCCATGAATGCCTATACATCTGCTTCCGCTGACCTAACAATCCTTCCTATTTTCAATGGTTCAGTGGATCCCAGATGTAGTGAGCTACACGCTGCCTACTTTTGGTTTCAAGTATTTTCCTTCAATTGTACAACAGTAAATGTGACGTGGCTCTGGTTTTCTATACCATTTCACCTTCCTTCCACCACGAGTCAGTGTGTTTACAGAGGCTATGTCAGTCGTGTTGTTGCGCTGTGCATTCTCTATAGGGAGGCACCAACTGGCTTCAAAATGTCTGGCACACCAGTGAACACTGTCCTTTCTTCTACTTGCCGTGTTGGTCCTTGTGGTCCACTTAACAGTGCAATTGTCCCGTACAAACGCCCCCCCCCCCACCCCCCCAAAAAAAACAACAACAAAAAACATTGTCATGATATTGGCTGTCCTTCCCCCGGATCCCTAATCCGTTTATTTATGTGTTGGAGCTGAATACAGTCAGCCTCAACCAATATTAACATTGTGTTCTTGGCTGGCAGCTTCCACTATTTCTACATCCGGGGTCAGGTTCTATATCTATAGTGAGATCACGTTGCCCGATGTCAGGTTTGAATGGTTCATCGTGTCATCGATTACAAATACTAAAAAGAGAAGATCGAGAGAACGAGCACTGATGAGCCACTCTTCCCTGAGGTTACCAGATGGCTGTCGCCAAGGACACACGTTTTCCAATAGCGTTTTCCTTCGGCATATACATTTGTTTCCATGAGAGCTAAACCATGACTACACTCCCCAGAATGCACTCGCTGGTTTGATAAACGCCAAGTAGAAGCACAGTCACATCTGTAAACACTACTGTATTCCAGCATAAAATACGTTTGGGTTGTTTATTGCAGCACTTCAACTGTCCACCTGCTCAAAGCACCGCATACCCCTCCAGTTGCTCCCTTCCAGCCTCCACCCACCGCTCTCACCTGCCTCTTCCAAAACCCCATTATCTCCCTTCCCCATCAACTCCGGCACTCACCGCTAAGATGTTCACCAGGCTGGTCTTGCCGCTGTACTGCAGCCCGACCAGAGTCAGCTCCATCTCCTCCCGCCAGAAGAGCGAGCGCAGCCAGCCCAAGAGCCGGGAGAGCAGCCCCATCCTAAAGCAGAGAGGCACCGGTGAGGGGAGGAGGAGAACCGGGCGCTACAGACAGGCCCGGGCACTAAACGGCAGACAGCCAGAGATGAACTCCCTGCCACCGGCTCTGGCTGCAACCGTCTGTGCGAGCTGCGCCAGCGGCGACACCGCGGTACAAAACCAACGACGGACTATCCTATTTCGACAGAGGCGCCGCCATATTGAAACAAGGCTGTCGGATACAAAGAAAGGGCAGAAACGGACAGCTGCAGTCACCTCAACTATTTCTGGTTTAGCCACCCACCCATAGTCAGACGCCAGCTGGTAACATAATGCTATAGAAAAGTTTCCGCATATTTAAGAAAACAAACGTGGATAGGAAGGTTGAGCATTGGCTTAACCTAAACTACTCGCATATTACCCCTAGTCATTATGGCTTTTTAACATGACAAATAGTCTGTTGATTATAATCTCTAATTTACGGGCCCTGAGTTTTACGAGAATAACACAAGAGGTTCCGGAGTTTGTCCTACCTCTCTGCCTATAATTGTTGATTATAATCTCTAATTTACGGGCCCTGAGTTTTACGAGAATAACACAAGAGGTTCCGGAGTTTGTCCTACCTCTCTAGGAGATCAGGTGAGGGAGCAACGCCGGGACACCACCGCCTTTCTCCGAGGCACAGCAGAAAATGCCTCGGAGAAACGCCACGTCCTTTTCGGATTTGGGGGCGTGTTTTGCTGTTGTCTCCTCCCTGAGACTTCTCGCAAAAAACACGCCCCCGATCCGAAAAGGACGGGGCTTCAACGGAGTGACTGGACCTCTTCTCCAGTGGCTGGCCAGCATTTAAGAGGCCAGCCAATGGAGAACAGGAGAGAAGAGGGGCGGGTGCAAGCCCCTCTTCTCAAAGTCATTAAATCTCGGAGCGAGACTGCGCAAGCGCAGCCTTCGCAGCCGAGACCTAAAAACTGACACCGTGCCTTTAAGGCACACCTGACCCCCACCTTCCCATCATGCCTCAGGGGTGGCAGTTAGGTCAGTTGTTCTTTGCGGAGACTGAAAAGTCATGGCACAAAGAAATAATAACCTCTGAAAACTATCACACCTTTGCCCGGGGAGGCGGGAGGGTTGCTTATGACTTTGATGAGGATACCCCTGGAAGAGAACTAGGATTACAGGTAAGTAACTAATCCTTCTCTTCCAGGGGATCCTCATCAATAGTCATAAGCATTAGAATAGAATAGCGAGCCTCACCTCATCCCCCTGCGGGCAAAGGAAAGGAAAAACAGAGAAGGAACAGTATGCTTAGATAGACCCCGCTACCCAAACAGATTCCTCAAGGAGGCTTTGCCTACTTGGGCATCCGCCCTGGAATCGGATTCGAGGCAGTAGTGCCTGGTAAAGGTGTGAACCGATTTCCAAGTGGCCGCCTTGCAGATCTCTGCCATTGGAACGTTATGCAAGAAAGCCACTGGGGCCGCTTTCCCCCTAGTAGAATGAGCCTTAAGGGCCAAAGGTAAGGGCCTTTTCGCCAGCTGGTAGGCTAGGGTAATGCAGGAAACAATCCATCTGGAAATGGATCGCTTAGCTGCTGGGAAGCCTGTTCTCATGGCGCCATAGTTGACAAACAGCTGATCCGTCTTCCTAATGCCTCTGGTACTTGCCAGGTAGAATTTAAGTACCCTCTTGAGGTCTAAGGAGTGGAGCGACCGCTCAGCCGGGGTCGCTGGATTCGGGAAGAAGGATGGCAGAGAAATGGACTGATTAATATGAAAATCAGACACTACCTTAGGGAGAAAAGATGGATGTGCCCTTAAGACCACTTTGTGCTGGTGAAAAACTGTGTACGGCTCTTTAGTACAGAGAGCCTGGATTTCGCTTACTCTGCGTGCCGATGTAATGGCTACCAGAAAAGCAGCCTTCCACGACAGATGCTGTAAGGAAGCTCTGTGGATCGGCTCAAAAGGTGGGCCCATCAACTTGGACAACACTAAGTTCAACTCCCACGGAGGAGAAGGGTTTCGAACAGGGGGGTAAACTTTCTTCAACCCCTGCAAGAAGTCCTTGACCACCTGCATCTGGAAAAAGGAAGGTTGACTGGGAGACCTCCTGTAAGCTGTAATGGCAGACAAATGGACCCTGATGGATGCATACTTCAAGCCTGATCTAGCTAAGTGAAGGAGGTACGGAAGGATGACGTCCTCCTGCCCCTTTGTAGGATCAAGGTGATTCTCCCTACACCAAATGAAAAACCTCTTCCACTTAAACGCATAAGACGCTCTTGTGGAGGGTCGCTTCGCTTCTTTGAGAATATGCATGCAGTCAGGTGGTAGACCTAAATGTCCATATTGCAGGACCTCAGGAGCCATGCTGTTAAGTTCAGTGAGGGAAGGTTGGGATGTAGAATCCTCCCGCCCATCTTGGACAGCAGGTCCGGCCTGCAAGGCAGTCGCCTGTGAGGTCGCACTGAGAGATGGAGAAGGTCCGGGTACCACCACTGGCGCGGCCAGTCCGGAGCTATGAGGATCATCTTCATGTCGGATCTGAGCAGCTTGGATACCACCTTCGGAATCAGAGGCAGGGGCGGAAAGGCGTAGGCAAATGTCCCTGACCAGTCCATCAAAAGAGCATTCCCCCTGGTCCCTGGACGGTGGAATCTGGACGCAAAGGCGTGGCATTTTGAATTTTCGCCGTCTGCAAACAGATCGATTCCTGGACGACCCCAACAACGGAACAGGTCTGCCACCACGTCGTCGTGCAGCACCCAGTCGGGCTGATCTTCTAAGTGCCTGCTGAGTGCGTCTGCCTTGATATTCAACTCCCCCGGCAGGTGCACTGCCACTACCGAGAGGTTCCGGGCGAGCCGCCAGTGCCAGATCGCCTTTGCCTCCAGGGAGAGGGGGCGTGACCGAGTCCCGCCCTGTTTGTTCAGGTAAAACATGGTCGTGGTGTTGTCGGTCTGCACTAGGACTGAGTCGGCCTTGATTGCTGGGAGGAACGCCTTTAGAGCAAGGTGGACTGCCCGAAGTTCTAGCATATTTATGTGGTAGCCCTGTTCTTTTGCAGACCACCGACCTTGTATTTGGAGGCACCCCATGTGGGCCCCCCAACCTTGCAGCGATGCATCTGTCACCACCGATTGCACCGGAAGTGGGTGGTGAAACGGGACTCCCACCAACAGATTGTCCTGACGAGTCCACCATGCAAGGGAAGATTTCGCCACCTGGGAGAGAGAGATTCGATCTCCCCAACGGCCTGTGGACTGATCCCATTGGTCCTCCAAAGCTTGCTGCAAAGGTCTCATTCGCAGTCTGGTGTTGGGAATGAGAAAAATGCAGGACGCCATGGATCCCAGCAGAGATGCTACCTGCCGGGCTGACGGCCTCTGCATCTGCTGCATAAGCCTGCATTTCCTCTTCATTGAAGACAGTCTCTCCCCCGAAGGATACGCTTTTCCCACGCTTGTGTCCAGAACGGAGCCAAGGTAGTGGATGGACTGAGTGGGCTGCTGCACGGACTTTGCCATGTTGACGTGAAGGCCGAGAGCGTGCAACTGTCTCAGACAGATCTGGAAGTCTTTCTTCACCTGCTGCTGGGATGGAGCCTTCAGCAACCAGTCGTCTAAGTAAGGGTAGACGAAGAGACCCTGCTTGTGTAGGCAGGCCGCCACCACTGCCATACATTTGGTGAAGACTCGCGGAGCCGACTTGAGTCCGAATGGAAGGACTTTGTACTGATAATGCTTGCTTCCAACCACAAACCGCAGGTACCTGCGGTGATGTTTCGCGATTGCAATGTGAAAGTACGCATCTTGGAGGTCCACCGAACACATCCAATCCCCGACTTGCAGATGTGGACATATTTGGTGAAGCGCCAACATGCGGAACTTCTCCTTGACGATGACTTTGTTTAGGAGACGAAGGTCCAGAATCGGCCAAAACTTGTGCTCTTGATCTTTTTTGGGCACAAGGAAGTACCGGGAGTACACTCCTTTTCCGACCTGCGAAGGAGGAACTTTTTCTATGGCCTGTTTTTGCAGAAGGGCCCTCACCTCCTTTTGGAGCAGTTTTAAGTGGTGAGGACGGGACCTTTTTGGCAGGATGTCTTTCGGATGCGCTCGAAAACGTAGCGCATATCCATTTCGCAGTATATTCAGCACCCAGCGATCTTTTGTGATGCTGTCCCACTCTGCTAGATGTCGTGACGCACTTCCTCCCACTGGAGTGGGCAGCGGTCGTAGAGGAAGCCACAGCTCATGACTTTCCTCCTCTTGTGGTAGTGGAGGACTGCTGCTGGTGTCCACCTCTGCCCCTGCCGGACTTTCCGCCTCGAAACTGCGATTTTCCTTGGGGTTTACTCTGAGACCACTGAGGGGTTTGAACCCTCTGTTGAGGCCCCTTGCGTTGGGTGGGTCTATAACGGCGCTTGAATTCCTTTTTCTTCTCCAAGCTCACAGCTTTGAGGGTGTCTAGCTCAGTTTTCATGCGCCCCATCTCCTCATCCGTGTGAGTGCCGAAGAGGGAGTTGCCAGAGAACGGGAGATTTAAAATCCGTTGCTGTGCGTCTGGCTTGAGCCCTGTCAGCCGCAACCAGGACGACCTCCTGGTGCACACGCCGTGTGTGTAAGAGTGGGCTGAGAGTAGCGCACCATCCGCCGCTGTGCTAATCGACTGATTAGCCACCAGAGCCCCTTCATTAACAATCTCCTCAAAGTCCTTTTGGTCCTCCTTGGGGAGCTTGGACTTGAATCGCTCCATCGAGTCCCAGAGAGCCCTATCGTATCTGCCCAAAAGCGCCGCCGCGCTGGAGATTTTGCGGGACGCCGCCGCGGAAGAGCAGGCCCTGCGTCCCTAGGAGTCCTGGGTTCTGCTCTCCTTATCTAGAGGAACGGAAGAGGAGGCCGACGCCGTCTAACCCTTTCTTGCAGCCGCCACTATTACGGAGTCCGCAGGCGGGTCCATCTTCACAAAGACGGGGTCAGAGGTAGCTGGCTTGTATTTTTTGAGGATACGAGCCGGAACCGCTTTGACGGTCGCCGGGGTGAGGAAGGTGTCCATGACTGGTTCCATGATTCCTGGGACCAAAGGCAGCAGTGGACGAGAGGCAGACTTCTGGTGAAGTGTTTCAAAAATCACCGACGTGGTGACTTGGGGGACTGACATCTCAATCCCCAGCTTCTGCGCTCCCCGCTTCAAAACCTCCTGGTAGGTGTTGATGTCGTCTATGGGCGAGACCCTGGACACTGGGCTGCCCGATAGCGTGGGTGAATAGTCCCTGATGGAGGACCTGGTGGACGAGGAAGAGGACGATGATGGAGTCCTCCGCTCCCGGCGATGATCACGAGCCGTGATCCGGTTGAACGCCCCTCCCGCCTGGGGGAGCGCGATCTGCGTCGCCTGCTGTCCGGCGACTTCTGACGTGCTGGCCTGGGGGGGCTAGCTCTGTCCACAGCCGCCACCAGCCGTTGCAGCGGAGAGTCATGCACTTGACTGACGTATTCCCGCAGCCTCCTTGTAGCCCCTGAGTCCTGCCAATGATGTGCTGGCAGCAGCCATCTGGGCGACAGAGAAATGGTCCCTTGAGTCTGAGGGGAAGACCTACGGGGTTGGCCGGCAGGCTCTCGTGGAATTGCCGGTCGTGGAGATGCCCCTGAGTGAGAGGAGGAATGGCGCGACGCCGACTCTGTCACCAGGACCACCGACCTGTCCGAGGCCTGTCTCGACGTCGAGTGTGGTCTTGACGTCGATCCGTGGCGTCGCCTTCTTTCTCGCCGGGACTCTTCTCTCGACGTCGAACGACGCCTCGATGTGGACCGGCGGCCATGTTCAGTGGGCGAAGAATGCCGCCTCGACGTCGAACGGCGATGTGAAGCCGACGACGGAGGCCCTCTCTTCCTCAACGCCGTGGGGACGCCGGCGGAGATGCTGCCACTCTCGACGTCGACGCGGATGCCAACCTCGACGCCGTCTGGATGACGACGGCGGAGGATCCTGCTGTCTCGACGTCGAACGCTGATGGAGCCTTGACGACGGAGGGGATCGTGCCCTCGACGACGGAGGGGTGACACTCCTCGACGCCGATCGTCGTCGAGATGACGGCGGAGGTTCCCTGCTCCTCGACGCCGATCGCCGCTGGGTTGGCGACGGCGGAGGTTCCCTGCTCCTCGACGCCGATCGTCGCCTGGTTGACGACGGCGGAGGGGTGGTGTCTCTCGACGCCGATCGTCGCCGGGTTGACGACGGCGGAGAGGCTCTAGATCTCGATGCCGATCGTCGCCGAGTTGACGAAGGCGGTCTGGACTTCAACGTCGCCGACGTACCTGCTCTCGACGGCGAGCCCGCTGTCGAAAGTCTCTTCTTGGAAACACGACCTACCGGAACATCTTTCCTCAGCACCGAGCCCGACGCTGAGGCGGAAGGACGAGAGGACTTGCTCCTAGATGAATCTCTAGGCCTCTTGGAGCCCTTCCTCACCGGAGATCGGCCTCTGGATGGTTGTGCCAGGCCATAAATGCGAATTCGCTCTCTGTCCTTCAAAGTTCTCGTGGACAGGCTCTGGCAGTGAGGACATGTCTTGGAATCATGATCCTCCGGGACACACAGGATACAGACCCTATGAGTCTCAGTCCTGGCCTTCTTCTTGCCACAAGCAGGGCAATGATCGAAAAGAGAAGGCATTTCAAGTTGGAAAAAATGCCCAAAACTGCCTAAAAAAGACAGCCTCTTACTGACTTAGATGTAAAACGTCCAAGTAAGGGAAAAAACAGTTGAAAAATAGACAATATTTTCTGACAAACTCAGAAAAAAGTGGAGCTCTGTTGCCAGGATCCTCCCAGAAGGAGCCGGAAAGAACAACTGACCTAACTGCCACCCCTGAGGCATGATGGGAAGGTGGGGGTCAGGTGTGCCTTAAAGGCACGGTGTCAGTTTTTTGCTATGCAGCTATTAGTTAGCTTTTCAGTCTTTTTAGACTGGGTATTTGCAATGCAGCCTGGGAGCTTCCTATGCTTTCAGTGTTTTCTGAGAATTTCTGCTGTTTTCTAAGCATTAAAACAGTTTCCAAACAAGTTATAATGTTGTTTCTCATGTTTATAATGCTATTTTCTTATGTATAGTGGAAATTCCTTACAGCATGGTTCAGCTCTAGGGTGT
Source organism: Triturus cristatus (assembly GCF_964204655.1). Taxonomy (NCBI): domain Eukaryota; kingdom Metazoa; phylum Chordata; class Amphibia; order Caudata; family Salamandridae; genus Triturus; species Triturus cristatus. The sequence continues at coordinate 780,003,851 of NC_140590.1, read as the reverse complement.
TATGGGCTGCAATTGCTTGTGTATACATATAGGTATATATGTATGGATATATATATGTGGGGCACATATAATATACTGTTTCCGGGATCCCGCACATGGGCGGGAATATTCTAATGCTTATGACTATTGATGAGGATCCCCTGGAAGAGAACCACACCTCCACTTGCATAGTTTTGCTGTACGTTGCCGTGTGGCATGCTCCAAACCTATTTTCACTGTTGTTTCAATTTACATTATTACAAGTGGAATTTTACGCCATACCTTGTGTTTTTCTGTATGGTATTTTACACCATACCGTGTGTTATTGTGATATTTTATGTCACACCAGTTTTAACATTCTGTATGGCATTGTACTGTGTGGTTCTTCCCACACCTATTTCTGTTTTGCATTTACTTATTGCAATATTCCGTGTGGCATTTTCTGCCATACCCAGGATTTGCTGTCTTTCTGGGGACTTTTTTCCATACTCTTGCTTGAGTCAAAGGCAACTGTCCTTTTGCTTCCACCCTTTCACTGTATTTGCTTCTGTTTTTTCTCTCCTTCTCCTTGTTGCTTATACCCTTGTATATTTTTATGTTTGCCTGGCCAGCTTTCATATCTTTGTACATGGGTTTGTTTTGTTATTTATGTGAGGGAGGATGTGGGTTTATCTTTCTGTGAGAAAGGGTGTTGGTGCATTAGTCACTGTGTTCTTTTCATCTTTTCTTGTTTGCGTTTCCTACTTTTCCACTTTTCATTTCATGTTTTTCCGGAGTATTTTCTTCTCTATTTTTCTTGCTTATTTTCTGATGTATTTTAGTTCTTCCTTCTTTTCCATTGTAAAGGAAGGAGATATGTGGTATCCTGCTGCTCAGCCAGAATGATTGCGAGAGAGAATGTTGGAGTGCCTGAGTCAGTTGGTGTATGGGCTGAGCAGCAGGGAAGCTGCTCCTGGTGGGGCTCTTATTATACTCTTATTCTTCTTTTCCAAATAACCTGCTAATCAATAAATCTTCATGGAAAATTACTTGGACTCGTCCTCTTTCAGTATACTACATCCTCTCCTTCTCCACCCCACATCTATTTCATAGTCTGTAAGCCAGGGCCCTCTAACCTTATGGAATTCCCAAGGCACCCCCTTGTCTTGTATGTGGCTCTCTCTGCGGCCACATTAAGGTCCATTTCTATCTGCTGTTCTCTTAAAGAAGGTGGCTCAGGCACCCCAATGCTAGGCGATATCCTGCTTCCCGACTTGGGTTACTAAAAATAAGTTTACTCCTGGGCACTTACACCTCTGGGGATATCCCCAACAATATGAACTTGGGGTCTAGTGGTAGACTGATGCACCCAATATGTTGTTTAGATCCTGCACTATAGCGTTCCAGTAAGAGCTAATCTCTGGACAAGACCATATCGTGTGTAGAAATGACCCAACCTCGGCTCCAAATCACAGGCAATTGGGGGTTTCGTCCTTGGTTTCAGTTCTTGTTTGAGATAACTTAGATCCTGTTCTGCCGCTTTATACTTTAAGAAGTCTTGGTGTTTCCAATTTTAGAGTAGCCAGAGTCGGTAATTTTTCTTCTGCCAGTTCTGTAAATCTTGGCACTAGTGAAAGTACCGGTATCCGAGAAGCCATCGGCTGCAAGGCCTCCATAATGAAAGGGACTGTTATACATGGAACTTCTGTCTGTATGTTTAAATTGGCTGCTTTTCTGATAAGTAGGTCTTGAAAAGTTAAGGCATCATCTACTGGTGCTGCATGAGGAGAAACTGGGGGAGACGTCTGTGTATATGATAAATCTGTGTCGTATTGAGTTGAGCTCTGAGATGTTGAAGTTATTCTCTTTTGTTTACGCCTGTCAGAAGATCGTGGTGGAGGTGTAACAGGGTCTGTAGGTCTCGGCATAAATGGGAATGAGGGTCCTTGCAGAGATAGAGGAGCCGAAGTGCTGTAAATTCCTTTAGGATGTGGGAGTGGTGGTAGATTTAAAGGCTGAAGAGGAACATGTACAGGATTTTGTGCTGAAATAATGAGGCTTGGTCTTTTTGATATAGTTGGCTCTTCACCATGATCAGTTGCATCTCCTGATGAAATGAAGTGGATTGTTGAAAATGAATGTCGACTTCAAATGTCTCAATGTTGTATGTGTCAGTTTTGTATGTCTGTGTCGATGGTGATAGCGACCTAGTCTGTTTCGACATCGATGATGGTGCCCTGGAGTGCTTTAACGTCAAATGGTGTCGTTTAGGTATTACTGAGTTTGATTGTATTTGCATCAGTCTTAACGGCGTCGGACACATGACTTCTTCAGGTGGCGATGTTGACATTGTAGGTCTTGATGTTGATGGTCCACGTCATTGGTAACGGTACTGATAAGGTAGATGAATGGTACCTTCATGTGTTGAAGCAGTCGTGAAGCCTTTTCACAGCAAGCATGTGGGTGCTGATGGTTTTGACGTTGACCAATGCTCTCATGATTGGCGATAGTGTTTACATGATGATGGTGCCTTTTATGTTTCTTCTCCCTGGAACGCCCTCTGTGGGGATCCTGGTCATGGGAGGAACTAGGTGTATTGGAGGGAGCACCCTCTTTTGTCTTCTGTTTCTTTTGCAGCGGTTTCTCCAGTTTCCCTCTCTCCTTGTCTTTGCAGACCTTTTGTCATTTTTTGACAAAATGGACATTCTTTTACAGAATGAGATGGAGGTAAACAGACCACGCATGTGGGAGGCTTCTTCCTCCCATAGGACAATAAAAAAACAGGGAACATGTTAAAGTCTTCAAAGACGTCGAGATAATTATGAAAAGATTTCTTTCTTAAGAATAAAACTTCAGAAAAATAGATAGGGTTATCCCCCTGAAGTGTTCTGAGAACAAGTCGGCACACGCTGGAAATAAGAACTGAGCCTGTGAGGCAAACTACCAGTATGATGCAAGGTGGGTAATGGAAACTGCTGGCTCTTCTTAAAGCTACAGTGTACAGTAAGTGGAGCTAATGCACATTTGACCGGACAGTCACCGTTCTCTTAATTTATTTCTGCAGCTACAGCAGCGAATTGGGTTATTTTTTGTTATGGAGCACACTTCTACTTTAAATGCTGCAAAGTGGTTTAGATTTATAATCGAAATTATATTGCTATAATTTTTTCAGCAGAAAAGAATGCAGTTAAAGCTGACCTGTCTTAGACTTATAGAGGTGTCACCAGACTGTTCAACGTTGAGGTGACTACCTCCAACATCACAAAATATGTACAAAGAAGTGTTTTGGTGTCCTCGCACGCAGACTATTCTACGTTCATGACTATCAGTGAAAATCCTTCAATCCAGATCTTTTGAAAATAAAATGTTATAATTATAGACCACTTGCTACTGCAGCTGCACAGCACTGTATAAATAACCAATGTTGCTATTACCCATATCAGCGATACTGATTTAAAAGGCCCTTGCGCAATGGAAAGCGGAGTCTCCCTACTTGAAAGTTGCTAACCGGTTGCTTCAGCAGGCGCCACAAAACCAGACTAGAGAATATCTTTTTTTTTTTTCCTTGTATTTCTAACTTGGATGGGCAAGGATTGGACATTGACGTGTGGATTATGTAATGCTTTTTTGATAGGTAAAAGGATGTGTTTTATCGTTTAATGAACATAAATCATACTGCATTACACAATCCACGTATTGATGCATATTCAATGAAAAAAGTATGATTTAAAATTGAGGGAGCAAATGGTCCAAAGATTTAAAATGATTCTTAAACAAAATACATTCAACTGTGAATAAACAAATGTCATCTTAAATTCAAATACTGTATAGCTTCGATATCTTTCTTACACCCTAAGAAACAGTCAAAATTAATCAAGAAAACAAGCCTTGCCATTTTGCTTGAATTGCTGGAGAAAGTCCTCCTGATTGTGCATTTCTATATTGCTGATTATAACAGAATGCATATTATAAATCATGTACACCAGGAATACGTTTCCAGTACCTTTCCCCAGGTGCCTTGGGTTTCATATTCGTCATTTTCTTAATGACCCACTCTTCTACCTGTAACTTTATGTTCCTGTCCCATTTTATAGGTTTGTGCTTTCTTCTTTTTGTTTCTCTATACAGGGTGCAGCCTACGCTATATAACCAGCGTACCAAGAATGCAAAGTTGCCTTTCATTAACCATGATAGTAGATGTGCAGAATCTGTGACGTTGTGTTAGTTAAGTGTTGACAATCTTCAAGACTGTTTAATGTGCTCCTGGGTGTCATTGATCTCGCATGATCATTTGGAACACATCATTGTTGAGTCAGGTTGCATATGTCCAAATGGTCACCAAAATTGAATGACAGCTACTGTTAAATATTCACACAGTTTTTATGTGTACGATCTGTTAATGTTGCAGTCTGCACTCAATGGCTGCTGACTAGTTTGTTAGTTCTGGTAGACTGCAATCAACTTTGATAAGATAGGGTAAATGTGCCGTTTTAAAAGGAGCACCTCCCCCTCGATTGCCGAGTCGCTCTTTATACAGTGGTCAATTTTAGGCCCTGTCTTTTTCACAGGTGATACGTTTTAGCATTGAAATCTTTTTTTCAAACCGAAATTATTCAGGCTAGTACCAGGATAATTTCCTTTCTGAATGCAAGGATTTCAGGTGTAAGTTTCAGGAGATAGTTTTTGTATGTGGTGATGGAGGTGCAAATATATGTTGCAGTAAACGTTTTTTTTTTCCTTTTCTGCTGCAGAGGCGGAAAGAAGAGAGTGGGCGGTTCAAGGATCAAGGAAACACCGAGTTTAAAAAAGGAGGTTTGTTTATTTTATGTAGTGTCTGCACTGTTTAGCATTTCTATGCTATTCCAAGACATCATGCAATTTTCTGGTGTGTTAAGCTTCACCTTTTGAGCAAGAATTTATTAACAAATCTCATCTGGACAGCTTTACCTGTGCAGCTGTTTTGTGATACTAAAAACGGAGTACATGCCACATTCCACAGATTTATACTTCAGAATAATGCAGTCACATACTGTATTTATCTGGGTCTATGGGACACATTCCTAATATGGAGCACATGATAGTTGGTAATGAAAACCTATTTTTTCTTTATCCTAGGTAAGTTAATGAAACTCAAACACTTGATTAGATTTGCCTCTGCTTGTGAGCTCCTAGCTTCAAATTCATTTTGTAATAAGCAGTTGTAATCAGAAACTACTTTACAAGCAAAATTGTGCTGTTTTCTGCACTTTTCAGTGCTCTGTTTCAAAAGTATAAAAAAGCGGAAGATACTGACATATCTCCATTTCAAAAACAAGAAAGTGACACTTTAGGACAGCCTGCATGCCCTGGACACTAAATACTGCAGTTAACAGCACTTTTCATAATGGAACATATTGTGACAAAAATATCTTGAAGGCTTCCTTAAAAAATGCTGTCCCTGTCTTATTGCAGAGCAAGGAGGCTTGCTAATGAGTTCAGTAAAGTTATCCATGATCGAGAACTAGCAAGTAAGTAGCTTTTCTGATTCCATCAAGGGATCTTCATTTACCTTTATGCAAACCTGAAAAGAAAAGCAAGCTCATCTACAATGAAAAGCCAGGTAAACACCTGAAATACAACAAACAGATTTGCGGATAAGCTATTCAGTAAAACGCTTTTAAAGTGAGTCTTGACTTACTGCAGCATCCACTCTGAACTAAGTTGAGGTGAATAGTGCCTGGCAAAGGTGTGGCCAGACTTCTGTGGATGCTTTGCAAATCTCACTATTGGGCTTATTTCTGGGTAGAGCGGGAGTGGATGTTTTATCCCTAGATCGAGGTTTGCCCGGAAGGACCTGTTGGCTCTATGGTGAGACTTTCAATCTTGGTGGGCACAGCTCAGTTTAGTTGATCTTGTATGCTTAGTACTATAGTTGAAAAAAGAGATGTTTAACTTTCTGATTACTTGAGTTTTTATTTTGATGCGGTCACAAACCTATTTTAACCTAAATCAATTTTTCCTGCTTGAGTGAATGGGTTGGAAAAGAGAAAGGACCTTAAATTGTTGGATTTAGCTGCAAAGTTGAGATTCTGAAAGCAAGGAAGCATTATTTTACTTGGGCGATTAATATAACTTGGGCCCTCAATAGAGAAATTTAATGCAATGGAACAGCATGCAGAAACTTTCAGGTGAGAGCTGTACTGTCATGTTTACATAATTCAAAGGAGGCATACAACATAGCCATGGTCGAAGTATGAAAACTAGAAGCTTATTTGGAAGCTTGTATTTCAAGTAAAACATATCTTTTAATGGGAAGGGATCTTTGGGATATTAGCAGGAGAGGAGATTAATGGAGAAGGGGGCCCTCTTGACTTTCCTGAAGGTCAGTAGTGAAGAGGAGGTCTCTGATGAAGGGGCATATCATAAAGAGGTGACAGAAGGGTAAAAGGTTTGTTTCACTATCTACTTTTTTCTTTGTAAATCGTATTTGGTTTCAGGTCATCTCAACGTTGGACAGTAAATCAAAATTTAGCCCATCATGACGCAGGGCATCAGCACGTGACTGTACATTATCATTGGCAAGTAACAGAGCAGGGTACTTCATATATTCCTATTGTCAGTACTCCTTTCTTATCATTCCTTCTGAATTCTAGACCTACAGGTTTGATAGTCTCCGTGTATATCATTTGAGCATAGTTTTGAGTGTGCCTCATTCTGGTAAATAAAATTCCTGTTCAATACCCGTAGCCATATTATCACGTTTGCTGCATGACTGAGGGATCCATGCTACATCCAGCACCTCTCCTACCCAGGATCCAAGCCAGACCTAGAAACTGAATCTGTACCTTGGGTAATTTAGTGAGTAGAACCAGTAGGGCCGCTTGGTAAGTAGTTCTACTTTGGGCAACTTGGTGATTAGTTCTCTAGTAGTTGCCCCTGGGCAATTGTCGCTCAACTATAATAGTTTTTCCCCAGAAGTCTTTTGTAACGGGGCATATCTATAATAAGTGGAAATACTATGCATTATATTGTATGCTGTGAAATCTGACTTAAGGGACACCTTATTAGTTGGAACACACACTAGCCGACTATTTCCCATTGTGTCGTCTCTTTTCATAGCTTGAAACTTTTAAATGTCACAACGTTTGTGCTGCAAGTGTGGCTAAAGATAGATAGCTTTCCTGAAACGTTTAGCCTTGTTGGTGTGAATGGCTTTGGAAATTATACAGACTGGCCTAAGTTTTTTGAGCTGCTGAGGTTCCTTGAAATGCAGGCATGATGTGGTTGAATTTGTGCTGGTGGTGTTCAGCAGCAGGGTGTTTGGAAGATGATTTTAGGTGTTTGATGGTACAGTCTGCGAGGCTGGTGAGTAGGACGTTGTTGATCATGTGGCAGTTGCGTGGAAAGTGTTTATTGGGAGTTCCGGTTGGAGTCAAAGAGGTTGGTGAGTAGGACGTTGTCCAAGCCTGACTGATGACATCAGCGCATGCACTGTGGAGCCCATTGTATGCGCTGAAAGGGTTTTATCCTGCAAAAGAGGCTAATTAGGTGCCAAATTGCCAAGAACCTTTTTTTATATAAATGTGCTATTTTGAAGGGGATGCTTGTCTCTATATAGTTAGTACCTTAGTCAGTTTGTTGTTGATTTTTGTCCTCGTTGATGCTAATTTCCACCAAGACCAAGTTAAATTCTCATCAGGCAAAACTGCTCATACCAGAATTTAATGGTGTCCAAACAGTTTCTAAAGTGTAGGATGTCTATTGCCAGCAACACTTTGGAGTCGTCATCATACTGGTGTAGAGTGTCATGCTATTTACGTAATAAGATCTCAAGAGTAGATTAAGTATACTTTAAGCGAAGATTGGAGCACTGGGGCTTTCCATACTTGACAGGGATAGTGGATAATTTGCAAGAGTACATCTGGACGTTTCGCATCCTATTAGTTCGACGAACCAGTTGAGGACTGTTTCAGAAATGGCCATGTGGACAGAGAGGGTGTCCATTAGAACTTGGTGATAGATATTGTACAAAGGCTGCTGAGACATCAATGACGTCCTACGTGTAAGGGTTTCCAGTTTCCTCTTCTGCCCTGATTTGGAGGGAGTCCTTGACAAATTGCATTGTTATGGGGTGTTTTTTTGTGCTGCATCGAATGCAGAAACTGGATTGATGCGCCTCGAGAAAGTTGTAATTGTCTGTTAATCCTGGAGAGAACCTTGATGTGAGAAATTAACCCTTTTTGCATATTCATCTCCATTTTTTGCTAAATTTTATTGCTGTTTTTTAAATTCTGCATCCTGGGGTTCCTCTGCCCATTGCACAATGTACGTAAAACGTGGCTAATCACCGATTGCCATATTTAACTCTCCTGTAAGACCATATTATATGGTTGGGGCAACTGGAATTATGCGATTGCTTGGCTGCGGCGTTTCGATTAATTATAGATTTTAATCCATTCTCTGCTGCATAATCTGGACATTAAAAAAAAATGAATTTGTTTCTAGCTCAAGTGGTTAAAAAATTACTAAAGACACAGCAACACTTGTTGCTGCACAGGAAAGGCCCATTGAAAAGGTTCGCTGGTAATCTTTCTGTAGTTTATTGCAATATTTGGGTGTTAAACTGCTACTAATGAGGTGGAACCAATGTCCAGACAGTTTTAACAAGCATTCAAATATCAAAATCATGCAGTAATACTATCACAAAATATGCGACATTATGCCGCATAATTTGCTTTTCTTGCTGCATAATTTACTCAACCCTGCCTTATAATTTGATCCTCTCCTGCTGCATAATTCCAGTGGCCCTGTATGTGGTGAAGAAACTACACTTGTGGCAGGGAAAGTTAAATGTCACCTGTGTACCACAGCTTGTATTCTGCCATCCCATTAGTATGAGAAGGAAAAAATGGCTTCAGGCCTATCATTTTAGCTTGACTGCTGCAATTTAAACCTACATCCCCCACCTGTCAGAATAAACCTTTTCACAGGGGAAAAACCTTCCTTTTAATTATTAAACTATCCCTGTTTAAACCTATTGGTCACATGGTATTTAAAAATGCTACCATGTACTTGCATAGACAGGCTACCAAAAGCAATTTTCACATGTGGAAAACTGGAGTACAGATTACAGTATTAATTCTGCTATCTCTGGATTGGGACAAGAATTTTAAAAAAAACAACAGTTTTTCTAATATTTATTACAATATAAATCTAGTGGTAAAGTTAGATTTTTTTGTAACTCTTTAGGAAAAGTAACTTTTAGAAGGTTACCATTTACCTGCCTGAAGCTTCTGGAGGCTAATTGGCATTAGCATGCCATCTGTTAGTTCTTGACATTAATGAGATGTGAAAACTGCCCCTAGAGAAGAACAATGACTGAAGCCTGGTGACAGAAAATAGTTTTGCTAAAGTTAAACAAACAAAAAAATTGTTAGAATGCTCTTAAGTTCTTTGATGTTCATATTTGCCCTTTTAAAAATTGGAGCCAGGTTGGCTGGTATGTTCATTTATTAAAAATAGATTTTTCCATAAAGTGATCCCAAATCCTGTGTGTGTGATTGTGTGCCCATCAATTCAGTTAAGATCACAACTTTAAAAAAAAAAATATTTTAATGAATTTTTAAGTAATGCAAAAACTTAACATCATCATCAAATAACTTTATTCGGTTGTTTGTTCAAAAACCATCAAAGTGTACAAAAAGTAAAAACATTTGTCTATTTACAATCTCTAAAAGTATAAAAACAAGTGCATTTCCAGATCTCAATTAGAAGAGGGCAATAGGAATGGTCAACCAAAGCCTACATCAGAGTACATAAAAACAACTGTAGTAAAGGCTTCCTACTAGCAGCCACACTGCTTGCAGATGCATTAAGGAGGGAGGAAGCGTTCCTACAATACACAGTGCATAGAATTACATTGTTCAATGTAATACAATCAAGACAGTTAATATTGCATGTCTCTGCTATGTCCCGTCTCATAGTGCGAGCCCCTGGTTTACTATCCATGCTGCCGAAACCATCTCAAACTTTGTGGGGCAGCCCTGTCCTGCTGTATTAATCTCTCATCTTCTCCAGTGCATTAATGCTGGTGATTGTGAACTCGCACTCCCTTTTCACAACGTTCCTTTTTTGCCACTCTTATCCCTTGGTCTACAAATAGTTTGATCTATTATTCTGAATAGATCCAGCGGGATAGTGAGGGTTTTTAATTCTAGCCGTGTTTCAAACACCTCAACCTTTTTCCCTCAGGATGTCCTTCCAATATTCAATAATTGATTGGAAGCTCCATGTTGTATATAAGTAAATCCCATTTGTCTGGAGTCCCTCATATATTTATCATGTGTCACACTTCCATACCTCTCTTATTGGATTGCAGTGTAGTGAGGTGTACGTAGAATTTTTATTGCAACAATATAACGTTTGATCTTCTGTACATCTCTTTATAAAATCCCAGGACTTATTCAAATTCTCCCAGATCTATTTTCAGTGCATTTTAAGAAGTAAAACAGGTTTGAGTATTAGACATTAGGATAATGTATGTACAAGATACTGCCTTCTTTATCGTTTTGGTTCCAGAAATCCACATTCCCACGGGAGATTCACCTGCCTCCGTTTTCTTCCCTTTGATGTGATGTTTAATCTATAGGTAATGGAATATTTGCAAATTCTCCATATCCTAATGCAAATAGAAAAATCTGACATAGTCCATATATTCCTCAGTGTAAAGATACCTATTGTGCCCCAGACGTGGAACCCATTCACCTCCTGCATTATGATTCCCACCCCCTAGTGGTGTTTTCGAGTGTTGGTTGGTAAATGATTGCTCCTTCCAATGCCCAGTGTCTGATACTAGTTTTTTCGGCAAGGGGGCCAGATTACCTGCAAAGTACTTTTCAGGATCATTTGAGATCCTGATATCCAGTTATTTAAAGTGAACTGCCGTCTATTTTGCGGTGCATAGGGAGAACTGCTGGGGAGTCCCACCCCCTGGGTTACAGCAGCAATTATTCCCAGTTTATTTGGATACCAGTGCTTCCCTAAGCCCTCCCCCTTCCCCCCCCCCCCCCCCCCCCATCCACTAAAATGAGAAGATCAGGTTCAATCCGGTTAGTGATTAGATGTGGTCAGCTACATACAACAAAATATTTGCTCTATATAACGAGAGATGCTCATACCAGGCTCACACCACTTCCCATCAGTATCAATGAATCCTTTCTTATCCACTCTGCTAGGGGTTCTGTCAGTAATGGAAACAAAGGGTATCCCTGCCTTGATCCCCCCCCCCTCTCTTTTTGAGAAAGTACTCAACTGAGTACCATTCACTCTTGAACTTTACAAGTGAAGCTCCATGTACTAATTTCACCCTGGGCAGGAAGTGTGCCCGGAAACCCACCCCTTCAACACTGCAAACAGAAAAGGCCACTTGATGGAATCAAAAGCCCTGTGAATGTCAATTGATGCAATGGCTGTGGGTTCACCAGATCTGCTAGTACCTGCCAGGTTATTATGCAGTCGATCCAGGCTGGCGTGTTGACCTTTGTGGTATAAACCAGATTGATGCGGATGTATCAAGTTGGGGGTTCAGGATTAACCTATTGCCAATATGTTTTTACCAGTATTTTAATTTATTAGTTAAGCAGCAATAGAGTGAGTAGTCTTATGTCGTTTTTCCGATTTTTATGTTCAGGGCTGTCGCTGCCGTAAGTCAAGTGGTAATTTGCCCATATCTTTCATCTCCTCAAACACTGTCAACATTTGTGTCATCACCATCATTCTCATCTTCTTATAGTATTCTGATGGGGACTGGTATCTTCCCTATCTGAAGCTACGTCAGAGCAACGTCCACCTTTTCTGTCATTATGATTTCCTCCAGAGAGGATCTTTGATCTGTTGTTAAATGTGGGATATGATTGTCTAATAGAAACTCCTCTACCCCAATTCAGTTATTGTCAGTTTGGATGCATACATCTTCTGAAAGTAGTCTCGAGATCAACACATTTTCTTTTCTGGTCCTGACTGTTCCTGTTGTGCTTAACCTGTTTAATCTCCTCATATACTGTTAATGCACATTCTAATGAGTCATTACCATCTTCAAAGTTCTTCATGAAGGACTATTTCACCTCCGCTGTCGTCTTAATGGTAATGTACCATGGGTCCAGCCTCAAGTCTCCAAAGTGTTTCTGTTTGGGCGATGTCAGCTCAACCAGTAGGAGTGTGTGATCAGACTCTCCCTTAGCTGTACAAGTAGGGCTTTTAAAACTATGTGCCTGGGGCCTTGATTGAAAATGCAGTCAATACAAGAGTATATGTTGTGTGCTCTAAGTTGTATGAGAGTTACATATGTGTTCCATGAAGGCCTCTCCACATATGATGTAGTCCCAGAGAACTCATGAGCCTCATAGACTGGTATGGGGTGTTCGCTGTATATGCCTTGATGTCTGACTGTCCACCTTTGTGTCATCTTCCATAATAAAGTCTTCTTCTAGGATAAGCCTTCTCTGAAGTAGATCTAACCATTGCCTCTCTATGACCCCTAACATTGTGGACTGCAAGCCCAGTGGCATATATCTATACACCTAGCTTATTAAAAGCATTCTCACTCCTCCATGCAACTTGGTGCTATATATCTCCCATCCATATCATCCCATTTTTTCGCCGCATGTAAAATTGTTGATTTCCTTATTAAAATATGCCACTATTCTGGAGGGTGAAGTGAACCTAGATTGGCAGGCCACTCTAAATTTGCCCCTGCCAATAAAAAGCCAGTAATTGCCCATCTCATGGAAAACTCACTCTGTATTCATTTTGGTCCGCATTCTTAGCACCAGCCCCTCTTTATTCTTTTCTTCAATCTCCATCCATTTCACACAAAAAACGCCAAGGTGTTTATCTTTCCTATTGATAATGCAACAGTCTGTGTGTTGTCAGTTTGTTGCAAGCTTGTCTCCAGTTTACTGATGTGCATTTTCCCCTTTATCATATGCACTTACGAACCTCGTAACTAGTGAAAACTCTCTTCCCTCTCATGCCACCACTTGCACTGCAGGCCTATAACTTCACACTTTCCCCAGTGCACCATGAGCCTTTCACCCTAACATTGTGTCTAGCTCATCTTTGTCACCGAGTGGCAGTTCTGGTGGACCATGAAGCCACCTGGGTTTTCGCTAAAGACTTCACAATTATCAGTATGCTTAAGTATAAAAGAAAATTGCATGACATGTTCCCTCACCCAGTATCTTTCACAAATATTCTGTTTTGCAATCAATAAACGTTTCAGTATTTTATTCCAGTGTTCCAGCTGTTGGAGTCCCACAGTTTAGCAGACTTGGGGTACCGCGTCCATCTGTCAAGTGGCCCATTTAAACACCCCACCCACTTGCAGTATTTTTGCTTTCTGTCATCAACATTATTGTGGTTCCCTTAGGGTTAAATGATTTATAATGCCCTTGCAGGAGACCATGGACCAATCTCGTCTGTGCCTCTTCAGCATGCATGAGAAGTGTCCTTGTCCGTTCGAAGTGTTTTAATCTGCGGCTTTGTCTTGTTGCTTCTTCTGGTGTGTGCCACCCTATTGCTCCACAGAGAGGTCATTCCTGCCCCTGTCAACTTCGTTTCACTGCAAAGCCCTTCCTCAAGGCTGTTGTTTGCCCACGGCTGTATTGTGTGGTCAACCCAACAGCCAGACCCAGGCCCCATCTGGCTCTTCAGAGTTCCATGTCTTTCCCCTGAAAGACGATGTACAGTCAGGCTGGGAATAAGATCATGTACATTATGTGCCATTCTCAAAGGCCTTTTTAGGTCTCGCCTGAGACAGCGCTTTAGCGCTGCTCTGGCGAGACTTATAGTAAGCGAGTTTTGGAAGTGCAAACAGTGGCTTTTCAGGCCTCCAAATACAGTGCATGTGCGCCGGGCGCGCGCACCATTTGGAGGCCTGAAAAGCACTGCCTGATCACTTTCACGGCCGCTTTGATGTCCTCAGTGAGCCGCGGCCACTGAGGACATCAAAGTGCACACCATTTGCCACCCCCTTCCTGCTTGTTATTGTCTAGCTAGGTGTTAAAGCGCTGCCTCCTGTGGTTTCTATCTATTTTGTTTCTCCTTCGATCCCTATCTTTCCCTTTCTCAATCTCACCCTCTCCCGGCACCACTGTGCCCGTCCCCACTCCCCCCTCCCACTCCCTCCTCGTCTGCTTCAGTGCGCGCTTGTTTCAATATTATATACTTTTAGTAACGAGCGCTGCATGCCGCCTGTGCTGGTTACTAAAAGCATAGGTCTCGTTTAATTTCTCCACTTCTCTCTACCCAGGACTGCCGCTTCCGAAGCATTTTTTCCTTCCTCCACTGTAAACAAGGTTGTTAATCTTGGCTGGGTGGTGTTAATCTTGGCTGGGTGGGAGGGGGTAGACAGTCTTTTGCTTGAAATCAACTGCGGTGACAGAGACTGCTTCCCAGCCCGCTGCAGCCTCTTACAGGCCCCAACTTCTTGCCCCTCCCCTCTTAGCTCGGACTCCTGTCAGGGACTTAATCTTCACTCTCACTTACCTTTTTGTTTTTACGTACCTGGCCTTCTCTCCCTCCCCCGCCGTTTGAATCAGGTAAGCTGCATGATTTCAGCCCCGACCCCCAAAGCCAGATGAACTGGTTATTCCCGTTTTATCAATATTCAGTGATCAACAGAAGTTCAATGTTTCAAAATATTGTCTGAAACGCGGAGCACGTCTGCATTAACTACTCATTATTTGAATTCAAATACTCCACAGGTAAGGACTACACATTGGCTTTGTGCGCGCGTTCTTGCATCTTTGCTTGCAAGTCTACGCTTTTCTTTGCAGCTAGTGGGGTGCTTTTGGTAGGTAAACAATAAAATATTACCTAAGAAACATCTTTGTTAGAAAGAAAAGGGAGAAGAGAGGAATTATAATCCGCCTAATGTTTGTTGTGCAGTTTGTTACATTTTGACTTGCGTTTTATCGTAGCAGACAGAACGAGAGATGACAAGTTGTAGCTGCGTGTCATTTTGCCTCACACGTTCTGACCGTGTATGATGGATCACTTATTTTTCGCCCATTTAAAATATGTTTTTGCAAATGGCCCAATCTCACGAGGGGAACTTTCAGTCATCCCTTGTAAATGGCAGCTTCCCATCAGAGAACGCCATGTACAAATCTCTGTGCCAATGAGGGTGAACACATTCTGGCATACCTGGAATCAGGCGCGCAACACCCATTGGACTCACAGGGCTTCAGCCCCCCCCCCTGTCGTGTGTGGCAGCCCGGGATGAGACCGCTTCCCGGTGCACACACAGCCGCACCCGAGCACTTCACAGGTCTTTAAAAGACCATTTGCATGTTAATGACGCTTCGCTGTTGTTTCACCCCTTCTAAGAGCCCCTGCAGCCGCCTAGATTCAGCCCCCCCACCCCCAAAAGCAGCGCCACTCTACCTACTGTTTAAAGATTCAGCTCCCCCCCCACCCCGAAATATTTGCTTAGCCCCCCCCCCCCCCCCCCCCCCCCCGAAATTTAGCTCTAGTTGTGCCTCTGCCTGGAATTTAATTTGGATTAAAAAGGAGAAATGAAACTTAAAGCACGTACTCAGTACATACATGCACTCGTCACCGCACAGCTATCTCACAAACATAATAACAGTACAAAGTGGCTCAGAGAGTTAAACATCGTGGCTGACTTGGGATGTTATAGGAGGACCATACTTCTAAGGTGGGTAAATGTTACAGCTTTACAATGTGTAATGGCAACAGTTGCCGTTTCTATTTAAAGCACCTAGAGGTGACAGAAGCGGCGCTTTAAAAAAATGTTTTTCTTCTTAACCTTTGTCTGTTTGGGTGAGCTCCTTTCAGGCATTGGTTTGTCCGGTTGTCCGTTATGTTTCAGGGCCAGCCTAGAGGATTTTGCAGATGATTAGATTACCCAATTTACACTTTGAATTGGTGATGCACTGGAAAAAGGTTCATGTTCGCATGCCCTTTGCCAAAGCCAGCTTTTACCTGCATTCTGACAAATCGACATCCCCTACCCATCTTGCACATCAGCCACACTCTCATACTTGCCAAAACACATATTCAGGCGGGAGACCCCGATTTTTAAAGCCAAAAGTTACTTTATTTTTGCTTTCTCCTAACTGAAATTACCTCCTCTTCAATGCACGTTAATGGGGAAATAAATTCTCCCATTTATTTATTCTTTTAATTTTAAATTTACATCTTTCGTGTCTACACATGTTGGCATGCATGCACTGTGCCCTGAGTATTATATTTTCTCTGCATGGCATTGAGAATGAGATGAAACGTGTCCTTGTAATGTCCACATATTTAGTTCAATACCTTAAGACATGATGACATACTTGCCCCCACATATATACTGTTTTTAGTTGCAATGTTGATGCACAGGCTCCAAAATGGCTGCATATATTTGTAGCTTTGTACATGAAAACTCTCAAGGTAATGGATACGGTTATTCGTATGAAAGCACATTTTTTTTTAATTGGGTATTATTTATGTATGCATTTGTTTAGTTGAATACTGCCATGAAATGTCACCACAGATTGACTAGAATTAAGCCCAATCCCTTATCCATATAGTTGCACACTTTGTGACTAACATGTTTTCATCTGACTAGTGGTGCAGTCGTACACAGAATGTTATAGTCTTGTTGACTTGCATCAGCGCACTTGTCTTTTTTGGAATGTATCTATAAATGTTTCCAGAGCATGTATTCTTGAAGTAGACTGCATGACCTAGTGTGTAGTAATTGTATATCGATTCAATCCCTGGCAGCACAGCACCCAGGCTAATGTGCTGCTTGGCTAAAAACTCTTAACTATCCATTGGCTGAATTCAGCTCGATTGGGCTATCCCTGTGCTTAGAAATATCAAAAACAATCTACAGAAGAATCTACATCATTTCAAATTTATTTATTATTTTCTTTTGCAAATTCTATCTGTCTTCTTTTTTTTGGGAATTATAAATACATTTTTTTAAGGTGGTAATAAAAGTCACCATAATTTTCTGTGTCCATATATATAATACAAATGGTGCAAACATGAATACAGTACTATTAAATGTGCAGATTTGTGCAAGAAAAAACATACAATATAACAATATTAAATTTGTCCCCATATCAATATCTCATTAATACAAACCTCACATCCAGTCATAGCATACCACACATTCTCATTCACACATCACATTCGTTGTTTTCCAGCTTAAAAATGGCTTGCTACAGAAAGAACTCCTGGTGAAGATTCTTCTTTAGTACCATGGTAATGCCGCCAGCTGGAGAATGGAACAGGCCGACGCACGTTTCAGTGGATACCTGTCATTCAATCCACCTTCTTCAGGACCGCTTGCTTTCTTAAAGTTAATGCAGCGGAGGTTGATTAGGGGATCAATTGATATGTGTCAAGATGATTTCCTTGTTTAAATATTGTCTTGCTTCTTCTGAAGCTCTTATATCCCACTCTGCCAGGAGCAACAAGGTCATCCAGTCCTGATTTTATTTGCGTTATGGTATTTATAGTCTTGAGTTCATAACTGGGGAAACAAAACAAGCCCCAAATTACAAAGATACATTCAGGCAGTGCCCTGCCGTTCCCGCCCACTTCGACCACTGATTCAGAGAGATTTAGTAAGGGGCACAAGACCTTAGGAATGCGGTTTATGGCCAGTGCATGTGAGGCATTCAAGCGCGAAGCTGGCATCTGGCACCGGACTTGAAAGCAGCAGACTGCTTTCGCCAGCGCGCGCTCGGCCTCACTTCCTGCATCCCCTCTTACAACAATTAACTTTCGTTATAACTCACACCCCATATGCTCGTTCCCTCCCACCCTTCCTTTGATGTCCGCTTTTCTTGTTTACAAACCACGCCGCATACTGCTGCACGCCGCATACTGCTGCACGACGCACACTGCTGCACGCCACACACTGCTGCACGCCACACACTGCTGCACGCCACACACTGCTGCACGCCACACACTGCTGCACGCCGCACACTGCTGCACGCCACACACTGCTGCATGCCGCTGCACGCCGCACACTGCTACATGAAACACTGCTGCACGCCACACACTGCTGCACGCCACACACTGCTGCTCGCCGCACAGTGCTGCACGCCGCACAGTGCTGCACGCCGCATACTGCTGCACGACGCACACTGCTGCATTACACACTGCTGCACGCCGCACACTGCTGCACGCCGCACACTGCTGCACGCCGCACACTGCTGCACGCCGCACACTGCTGCACGCCGCACACTGCTGCACGCCGCACACTGCTGCACGCCACACACTGCTGCACGCCGCTGCACGCCACACACTGCTGCACGCCGCACACTGCTGCACGCCGCACACTGCTACATGAAACACTGCTGCACGCCACACACTGCTGCTCGCCGCACACTGCTGCACGCCGCACACTGCTGCACGCCGCACACTGCTGCGCGCCGCACACTGCTGCGCGCCGCACACTGCTGCGCGCCGCACACTGCTGCGCGCCGCACACTGCTGCGCGCCGCACACTGCTGCGCGCCGCACACTGCTGCACACTGCTGCATTACTCACTGCTGCACGCTGAACGACACTGCTGCACGCCGCACACTGCTGCACGCCGCACACTGCTGCACGCCTCACACTGCTGCACGCCTCACACTGCTGCATGCCACACACTGCTACACCAAACACTGCTGCACGCCGCACACTGCTGCACGCCGCACACTGCTGCACGCCGCACACTGCTGCACGCCGCACACTGCTGCACGCCACACACTGCCGCACACTGCTGCATGCCGCACACTGCTGCACTCCACACACTGCTTTTATGCGAGTTTATGCTACTGACATTGCAAATGACAATGCCTTTTATTTGTTTTAAAACCAAAACATAAATAAAAGCCATTGTAATTTTACAATGCCAATAGCTCAAACTCTTATAAATGCGAGACCTATTGCATTGCAAATGCTTGTTTTACTGTATTGATTTCTTTCCTTCGCTTCTGCACCACCAGTGTGAAGTTCAGAAAAAAATGAAGGGGAGTGTTTTCGTACTTAAATGCCCCTTTTTTTTTTTCTTGACATTTGTAATTAAACAGGTGGGTTGTTATGGCTCCTGGGGATGCTCCTGGTCTTAGTGGATGTAGTGGCACCCTATGGGGAAACATTTGAGAGACCTTTGGGCTTGAGGACATTAGTATTTCTGTTTTCCATAAATAGGTAAGCACTTTATCCTGTTGCTCACTTTCTCTCTGGTAGCTGCACCAGATAACTATTTCTCCTTGTCCTTCCATATGAGTGCTCCAGCCAGGCACTCATTATTTAATATTCTGACTGTAGTGATTTTATAGCTCATTCGACGATTTTATATCCGCAGTTGCACCTGAAAGCAGTGCTGTTTGGCCAACTCTTTCACTGATTTTCCACAGCTCTGTCGTTTATAGGTTTATTTCATTGTTCATTGTGTCAATCTTATGATCCAAAGCAGTCTTGTTGTTCCTCCCTGTGAACACTACTTTAACTGTGGGTTCCAGCACTTAATCGGTGTGTCCTCTTGGGGTTTATTTCTTAGAAAGTTAAACATGAAGTTGGTTAATTCACCTTACAAAAAAAGACCCTAGATTTAACTAACTTTCAAGAACGGGGAGGAATGTGTGGTTGTAAAGTAAGAAGATACAATGGGAAAACATTATTTTTTTTTGTTCAAATAATTTGTATTGGAAATTTTAAGAGAATTACAACAAAAAGGAAATGAGACGGTGAACCAAATTAACAAAAGAAATAAACAGCAAGTGGCTACTAGTGCACAAATCTCTCATTCTATAAAATTGTAACAGGACAAAGTCCTACATGTTTTGGCAGACCTGTTAGCAATAGAAATCGTAAAATAAGTATTCGCATATGCAGTAGTACAGTGGTACCAGTGCCAATTTAAGAGTAAATAGGACATTTTACTTAAAGTTAGATCTTGCTATAACACCATTAAATTATAGTTAACAAAAATAATAATAATAAAACCAATGGTTCATGTTACTGAAAAAAAGCTGCACTTGAGGAGAGTCTGAGATGTGGATTCGAGGTAATTCTAGTGTATTGTGCGGCTAGAATACGCCAATCGTCAAATGTATCCCTTGGTGAATCGAATGTTAAAGGTTGTCTTGGGGGTTTAAAGATGAAGGAGGAAGAGTCCATAGCATTCCGCGTTTTCCTGTAGGCTGGGCGCCACTGGGTGTGTTGTAGAGTAGTGTTATCAGTGCCTCTTAGCCACTCCTGCCACATCTTGAAAGAGACTAACTTGAAAGTTTTCCAGTTACCCAGGATTATTTTGCATGCCAGAGTGAGCATCAAATCAAGTAGGCCCCGTTTATTGTCGTTTTGTATTTGTGGATCTAGGTATCTGAACAAAATTTATAAGAAAATAAAATTTAGCTATCGTGAAGGAAAGTTTAAATTCTATTAAGTACGCGGAGGCTAGGATTATGCTTTACTCTCTCATATTTATTGCTCAGCAGCCTTAAGAAACAAACAGCCAAAGACTACAAATCCCATGAGTCTTTGTAAGGAATAGAAAACAACCATAGTTTTTTTTGGCAGAGTTTTTATATAGTGCGAACTTGACCCGAATCCAATCAGGTATCAGAGCGCTTTACATAGTACTAGTTACGTTACATGAGGACACACATTCATCTTTTGGGGATATTAAGTGATTTGCCCAGAATCACAGGATGTTCAGCGTCATTACCGAGACTTAAACCCAGGTCCGAGGTCGAGCGCCCTAGCCGTTAGGCCATCTCCTCTCCCATATAAACAATATCAAAAGGACAACACTTCCTCTTTCTTCGGCCGAAACAACAGATCCCACATTTCCATTAATAGTGTTGTTTCTGCTCCGATCCTGCAAAGACAAGAAGGTAGCATCAGAAAAAGGGAAAACATCTAGTATCCCTGTATGAACAATAAAGAATCGGGTCAATCAACAAACATTGACACTCTAAGCATTAAAGCAGACTCCAAGCATTATCCGAAGTCCTCCCAAAATAAGATACTTAACCAATACGCAGACTCTAACTGTCCGGGAGGGACGGGACTTGAGTCCAATGGGTGGGATAATCCTCGCCTCCGCGTCCTTAATAGAATTGAAACTTTCCTTCACAATAGCTAGGAATTTTTATATTTTATGTCCGGACCGGAGGTTCAGATTATGCTAGTTCAAAGCTGATCGACCACCAGAGTAGCCATGCCCAAAATGGGTTTAAAATAGAAGGCCTTTAAGGAAGAATCTGAGGACCAAATAGCAGCGCTAAGAATGTCCTCTAATCGCCCACCAATGGCAAAGGCCTTGGAAGCCATGGCTCCCCTTGTCGAATGGGCTCCAAAGGCCGTTGTATCAATGCCAGCTTCCTGGAGCACCCATCTCATCCAGCGGGCAATTTTGGCGGCCGTCACCACTTTGAAAGGTTTCTTAAGTGAAATAAGAATTTGAGAGACCCCTGGAAGTCTGTATTCATCCATCATCATTTCGTATGCTCTGAGACATCGAACCACACACAAAGAAAAGCCGGGTAGTGAACCACCCTAGTATTAGACTTTGTGCGACGACCAACAGTGAACGACACCCCTTCCGGTGTGAACACGCGCGCCGTAATTTCCAAGGCTCGGACATCCAAATCCCGTTTGCACAAGATAAGATAAAGGAGCATCGTCAGCTAATCTGTTAACTCCTTAAGGGAAAGATGAGAATTATCCTGCCAAGACTGCAGCAAACGTAACACTGAATTTGCCTCTCACATGGAGGAATACTTCGGCAATGGTGGGAAAGCAAGGCGTATGCCTCTCAACAACCAGCATACCAGAGGGTGTTCCCCTACCGGGACTCCCTGAATGGGCATGTGACCTGCCAATATCACTGAACTACTCGCATTGATCAAGCGATAGGCCAAACCTCTGTCGACTAATTCTGACAGGTAGGTAACTACATTGATCACATCGGTCTCCTTGGGATCAAAACCCAGTCGCAAGCACCAGCATGTCCACTTCCTCAGGGAAGATCTATATCGCTTGACTGTAGTTTCTGCCCATGCCTTCTTGATAAGGGATGAAGCTGTCTCCGAAAGGCCTGGGACTTCCCAATGTCCCCTGTAATCCTCCAACCCATCAGATGGAGGTTGCCCTCTCGAACCAGAGTTCTCAGTTCCCTGCAAATCAAACGCATTTTCTATTGGGGCAGTCGGAGGCATTGCAGTACTGTATCGACCTTGGAACTCCAAGAAGGTCAACTTTTGTGCCGGCACGTAAACCGATTTCTGGTGGTTCAGAATGAAACCCAGATTCCAAAGAAGATCCTGAGTCAGTCTGAGTTGGGCAATCAAAACGCTGTTTTCCTAGTGCATCAAAAGAATATCGTCGAGGTAGACTGAGGCGCATGCCTTGGGCCCGGACCCACTCCATGGCTGATCTCAACAGCTTTGTAAAGCACCAAGGGGCTGATGACAGACCAAACGGTAGACAGGTGAACTCGTTAACGAGTCCGTCCCATTGAAATTGTAGGAAACGTCTGTGGGGTGGGAAAATGGGTACCGTAAGATACACGTCCTTCAAGTCGAATCGAACCAACCAGTCGTTCGGTAAGGGCACGTCTCTGAGAAGGTGAATACCTCCCATCTTGAAGTGGTGATACACCACTCACTGGTTGAAGTCCTGTAGGTTGATTACCGGTCTGAAACCCTTGTCTTTCTTCTCGACAAGCAAGATATTGCTCTGAGTGAAGGGTTGCGTGCACGATAGCCCTTTTCTGCAGGAGGTCTTGTATCTCTCGGTCTACCACCCGCGCCTTTTCTCTGGTAAAAATCAAGAGGTGCGGGGCGAGAAGTCTGGTGTGGGGTTCCATGGAGCTCTATGTAAAAACCCATCACTGTCTGTAACACCCAGAAATCCCCTGTAATTGCTGCCCAATTGTGCCTGAACCACTGCAGCCTTCCCCCCCACCTCTGGTCGGAAAAAAGGGGTATTCCTTAACGGTGGGTCCACCAGGTGCATTGTTGGCTCCACAGGGGTTGCCTTTCCCCCGCAACCTTTGCCGCGGCTTCTCGAGGATTAGAACCCTCCAAATTTCCTTTGGTCCTGCCACTGCATGGATTTTCTGATTTGAGCCCTGTGGGCATTGGTGTTGGAAGGACCGCCGGTGGAGCGCCCCATACCTTTTCCGGCCGACCCAAAAAATGTGCTGACTGAATACTTTTTTAATCGATTGCTGGGCCTTATCCAGTGAGAAGGTATTCACGAACCGAGAACTCCATAATAAACGGATTTCCGAAGAGACCTTCGTTCGCTACTGACCCAGCCTCAGTAGAGGCCAATTTCCCAAGACTAGGCTCAATCTTAATCAATAATGAGCGTCTACGCTTGGTAGATAATGCGCAATTTGCATTAATGAGAAAACAATGGGCTCTTTGCGCCCAACCTGAGAGGATCGTGGGGTCTATGAGATGGCCTGTCTTCTTGGCATCCTCTGCCATGTCCAATATCTTGGTAAGTGGCCCCAGCAAATCCAAGACCTTATCTTGGCAGGCCCGCCAAGAGCGATCCAGACCCTTTTTCGGATCCTTGATGAACTTGCCAATGAAGGTGGCCATTCTGGCATCGATTTCTGGGGTGCAAGTCACTTTGTTTGGCAGGGATGGCCGGAGGCACTCTGCCCTAAGGCGACCACGGACCTCCTGGTCCATTGGCTTCCGAATACGGCTAGCTACATAGGACGCCATGAGGGTGCCGGTATCCAAACCACAGGTAAGTAATTAAATAGAAAAATGTAGTATCAATTTATGCAGAACCAAGACTTCTGGCTCGGTGCTGGGGAAAAAAAACACCCCAAAAGAGGAATTAACCTATAGGGGCCAAAGCTGATATTTAACTGTAGGGAATGCTCCAGTGGGTGAACCGCAACACAAGAGCCAGAAAAGAACAAGTGAATCCATTCAGAAGCAAAACCTCCGTCTCCCGCGCAAACAATTGACAGCCTGCTACAGCCGAAAAATGTCAAACGCGCACTCAGACAGGAGCTGAGGCATGCAAAAAAATGCCAGGAAAAACATTTAAGAGTAAGATAATCCATCAGAGAGTGTCCCTTTTCCCAACAGTTTGCCATCAACACCATGTGTTTGCCTTTATGCAAGGTAAACAGGCGCTTGATAAATGAAGAAATATTTACCAAGCTCCTGTTGCATATTTTAAGCTGTTGACCTCCGACTGGGGATACTTGTAAGCAGTAAAACAGTCCTCTTTTGGGCAAAAAGACTTGCAGCAGATGGCCCAAATAACCAAATTATGTAGGAAATGTAGAGAAAAAACAAATTTTTAAAGGTCTGAAGAAGCTGATGGCCATTGGTATGTGTTGTGTCTGGTTGGTTTGCAAGGAATATTGATCACTAAAGTATTATATTCATTTCCATATCTCTCAATTTTCAGAATACATTGAGGCAGAAGATTGCTACACACGAGGGTTGCAGATATGTCCAGCCTGTTACCAGAAGGACAGGGCCATTCTGTTCTCGAACAGAGCAGCTGCAAGAATGAAACAGGTAGGATCTCCTACATTATTGCTCTCCAAATTGTAATGCAGTGGCTTTTTGGACAATTGGATGAAGACCTCATAATTTAAAGAGCTAAAGGCCATTGGGTCCTTTTTAGGTCTCGCTGAGTCAGCACGCATGCGCTGCTCGGAGAGACTTTAGTAGGTGAGTTTTCAAAGTGCTGCTGGCTGGCGACAAGCTTGCGTTCACGCGAGTGTGTACGCGCGAACCGCCAGCCTTCAGCAGCACTTGGAAAACTCACCTACTAAAGTCTCTCCGAGCAGCGCATGCGCGCTGACTCAGTGAGACCTAAAAATGTGTATTGCGACGGCGATGCTTCCGTAAAGCAGCTCGCCTCCGCCGGGTCTTCGGGGACGCAGCTTCCCAGCAAGTAATAAAAGCGGCTTGTTTTAATCGAAGCCAAAGCCCTCTCATTTTAATACCCTGCAAGTTTTATAAGTATTTAGGTGAGTGGAGAGGTGTGGCTCACTGGTTAGAGGCGGCAGATCCGCAAGCAGAGAATCGGCCAGGGACCAGGGTTCAATTCCCGACGCGGCAGGGTCGTGGACCAGGGTCAAAAACGGACTCGATAATTCTCGCCTCGGTACCTACTCTAACCAGGAACACACTCGGCAACTCTGGGCATTAGCTTGCCTCATCTCCACAACGGCCCCCCACATTCGCCGGGGATGCCTGGTTTCACCTTGGAGATACCCAGGAGGGACCATCTCACAGGGATAGCCAGGACGGGTTCCCCAGCGGTCTACAGCGCCACGAAGCCTCAGGGCAGCAGTGCGCTTTACAAGACACATACATTTACAGTCGGTTTACTTGATAGTAGGCACATCACGTTTTTAATGCAGCTACTCATACCGAGGGTGTGCCTGTTTGCACGCGCTTTTTGCAGATATGGAAACTGACACATTGATTTGCGCACGATCACACACGTTTCGCAAATTGATAAGCTAGGATAAAAACGTAAGCTTCCAGTTTACATAGCCGACATCCTAGCAGCCCCTAGACTGGATAAACTTTAATAAAAAATAAAAAAAACACTCAAACACTTTGTTCTACTGGGCGTGCTGCTTGGATTCCTGTCAGAAAGGTTCAGGCTCTGTGTAGAGCAGACTGTCCTTTCAGATAATGGTTAGCACCCCTGGGCCAGCCAGCGTCCAATGGCAGCTGGGCACGTCAAGTGCTGATGAAGAGACCCTGGGCGCCTCTCATTCAGCATAGCTGCTGCCACCCTGGGGTTCTAAGTCACGTCGAGGAATAGGAGAGGGAGGGATGTGTGCTTGATTTAACCAGGGCATGTGAGTGAATGGTAATGGAACGCACATTTCTGTGTGTTTATCTGTGTACCCGTTCATGCTTCAGTTAGCATGCTATTGTACTTATGCATGTGCCTGCTTTAGAAAAACAGTTTTATTTGTTGCTGGTTGCTGGCACTAACAGAGCTGCTAATTGGTCATTAAATAGCGTACCTTGAGTTTCAGGGGTTAAATCCATGTACTGAGATACCATATCGGTGCACAGACGTGCTTGTCGGCTAGTTTGACTGGGCCATGGGGTTAGGTGTGAGGATGTATGTTTGGGTATGTGCACGTTGAGCGTGTCTATATGTGCTGTGTGGCTGAGAAACGCTGTGTGGCAATCCTGCTGACCTCTTGCATTAAAGATGCGGGTTCAAATCACAACTCCCTTGACTCAATTGAATGATGCTGGACACATCACTGTATCGCGTTTGGCCTCGGTCCTTATGTGCACATTTGGCCTCCCCAGAGGGGATTCACTTCATTCGTATGTAGTGTGTGAGTGTGCAAATTGTGGGTCAATATAATGTAAATCAAATATGCAGGATAAGTCGTGCACACTCGCCCACGCCACGCACGATGACGCAGGATGAATTGGCATTTCATTGCCCCCTTACTTTTGAATTCGAAAACGTTTGCTTCTTAGTGCTGTGATGGTGATATTTTAGAAACAGTTAGTTAAATCATGCATTTTTTCAATATGCAATGAGTGTTATGAATCGGAAGCTGTTGAGTGCAGCGCAGTGGCTTTCCCTTGTCTTCTAAGCACAGTCTGCTGTCTTCCCATACAGACCACTTTACTGCTACCGCGTTTCCATTTCCATTGCATGTTGAAGGCTGTCTTTGCAAAGAAACTGATGTGCTTCAATGGTGACTTCAATTAGAGTGTTTTAATTCCAACCGAGACATCCTAACAATAAGGCCAACCACTGATATTGTGTTTAAGCTTTTACATAGCGCTTCCTACTACTGACGAGGCCAGAAAGCACTTTGATGGTGATTGGCTAACTGTGAAGCCATTTCGAGTGTACGGTTGGAAAGTTGTGGGGTACTTGTATGGTCTTTGCAAGAAGCACTGAGCTTAGTGCATATTGCTCAGGGACATGCTTTAATTATGTCGTACTCGTAGTACTTAATTAAATGCTTAATTAAGCAGGAGTTGGTGCAGGAATAAGTGAGAACAGATATGGTCAAGCACGCAGATGCATGCCTTTTCAAAAGCATTACTTAATTGGAAATAACCCTTTATTAGCATTTATTGCAGAAAATAAAATAATTAGATACATACAATATATGGGATTCTGCAATCCCTGTATAAACTCCTGTCCCTAATTTATTTATAAGCGACGATCTGTGACGTACCCATTTGCCAATTCTAAACAAGCATTGGCATAGCCAATAGTTCTCGCCAATGGGACCTTATAAGTGTTTAGCCATGCAACACTTGATGTTGTTGCACCAAGGATATTGTTCTGGATAACTAAACACTTATAAGGTCCCAAAGGCGAGACCTATTGGCTATGCCAAGGCTTGTTGTATTTGTATATGGGTTGTCATATGAATGGATCACTGGGACTCAGTTGTCAAAAATACAGCTAAGGTAGTTAATTCTTAACATTTTCATATGTGTAGCTCTAGACACTGCCCGAAGGAGAGAAAGAGTTGTAGGAGAAGACTGATATGAGGGAAGGGTGTGGAATCATGGCAAAAAGCCATGGTTGGATCCTCATCTGTCCAGTTAACCAGGGAAGTATTCTGGATCAAGTTAGTAAGGGTAGGATAATGGATGGTTGGGGGAAGTGTTTCTTTCCAACAGCAGTGTGTTTGCTGGAGAGAGAGAGAACTGATCTGCAGACCACCTTAGTCATGCCTTACCAACATACATCAATTACAATGATATTGAGCCCCATTCTGTTTCAAAAGCTCATAGCATGATATGACCATCCTGGGTTTGATCGGTTTACCTAGGAGGAGAATGCTTTACTTCCCAACTTCTGCTCTCTTGTTTGTGGGATGGATGGCCCATTCCATGCACTGACCTCCAGGTCTCTTATATTTCTTTGCTCCCATACCCCTAAATACCAGAGTTCTGAAGAAGATTCTGGAGGACAAGGTCTATGTATTGTTACTAGGTATTTTGGGCTGATGTTCATCTGCTTGTACAGTTAGAGGACCAGCCTCACTATTTCTTTCCAAGTATTCCATCACCCCTACAGACACTAGCCTCAAACGTTTGAGGGTAGAACTTTGAGGCTTGAGAGTGTAGCTGTGAAAGTACAGGGTTGCTCTTCGGAAACTGCTTTATATGTGCAGCAGTTTAGGTGATCACAAACATGAGAAATATTCCTATACTAGAAGTATTTTGAGTAATGGTGTTACTCTAAGGGCTGCGTGGCTGCGTCATGGGATAACGTGATTGCTGTGTCCTGTATTTTCTGAAAGATGGCTTCTTATTGAGGTTGACATTTTCAGCTCCACGAAGAAGCAAGGTTGAAGTTCTCCCAGTTGCAGAGTTGGCCTCTTGCTTATTGAGCAGTTTTTTGCTTTAGCGACCAATGATACATTCTCCTGTTCTTCATGGGATTTGTCATCGGTTTTGAAAGGTCTTGTTATGTGATTACTATTTTTTCATACATGGCAGTTTAAGGCTGTCTCTTGATTTTGTGCCTAAATTTTATTTTGCATCCCATTGCTCTCAGGATGTACTACCTGTATTTTGTCCTTCTCCATTCTTTCAATCAGAAGGACTATTGCATTCCGCATATTTACACAGGACCAACTCTATGATCCTGACTAAGGGCCTTATTACTAATTTAGCGGTCCAACCGCCTGAACACTGCGGCCGCCAAGCGACCGCAGCGCCAGTGGTCTATAGACCATCGTATTAAGAGTTGACCACGGTGTAGCTGCAAAGATTTTGCAGCGGTGGTGATTATTTTTCCACATGTATTGATGGCTGTTTGAGCATTTCGACTGCAAATGTGTCTGATGCACACACATGCATGATACATGTGGAAACATACCACCTACCCATTGCCAGTGTCGGGCCCTTATGGTGGCAGTCCAGGCAGTGGGTATATGGTACAAAAAGTACTCACCTGTACATCGCCGCAAACAGGGTTGTAATCCTCGAAGTGAAGATGCTGCTGTGAAGGGGGGGGGGGGAGGGAGTTAAAGAAAGGGATCCTTGCGAACTCTACGGAAAGAACAAAAAAGAGGGGTGAGTACACACCCCAAATCCTTTGTTTCTGCTGACTTGAAGCTGGTGGTCTCACTGCCGCAGTCAGCTTGTGGTAGAGCCAACTTCTAATACAGACAGCGGTGAAACTCCCCTGTACCGCCCTAAGGCAGCTACCTTTCCCCGACCGCGACCCCGGTGGTCTGCAGAGTGCTGGCGGTATTGGCGGTTCAGCCACGGTCTTCCCAAATGCAATCCACTCAACTCGTATTACGGCGGTCGGACCAACAAGCTCGCGGTTATCGTACCACAGGTACCACGGTCCACAGACCGCCAAACTCATAATAAGGCCCTAAGACCACTTTTATTTGCAGGAATGGTTAATTATGTGTAACATGTGGTCCTTAAGAACATGTCCACATTCCCCACCGCTACAACCATAAGACTTTGGATCGGTTTTGTGGCTTCTCAAGCTTATGAATTCCAGGGAGACTGTCCGGTTCTGTTCAGGGGGTTGACCAGGAGGAGTTCCCCTCCTGGGCTGGTTTTTAAATGAGTTATTTTAACAGACATTTGCAACGCAGCCACTTGGTCATTCACTCACATATGAGTTATCTATTGGAGGTGGGTGGGTTTTTAACAGTCTCTGCCTACAATGTATTGAATGTTAACTAGTTATTTTATTATTTTCATTAAAATTACACTGAGTGAATATTTTTACAATGTAGCATTTCATTTGTATAGGCCCAGTGTGTACCAGTAAGTCCTAGTTTTCTTCTTCCTCAATGTTCCCCGCCCCCTTCCCATTTTTTAAGTATCAACTGAGCCCTTTAGATCTCGGATTTTTCAGGTGTGATTGCTAGTTTCTGCCTTTCAGGTTTCTGGGAGGAGGGTGTAGCTGACCATACATTTGGCCTAATTCCTTGTACTTTATAGATTAGAAATTAATTTTGCTCGAGTGGGTTAGCAAAGGTTAATTACTTGTAGTCCTGGTTCTAGATCGTAGAAATCTTCATTAAAGTCATACCCATTAGAATAATTCTGCGCTGCCTGCATGGACTATGGAGCACTTCTTATAGATATAATTGTTCATTTAAAATTTACACTGGGTGTTAATGTCCATCGATCTTGATGATGAGCGACGCCCTGTGATCAGAGGCTCAGTTTGTTTTTGTGGGTGAATAGGATGAATATGAATAACTGTTTCTAGCCTGTATTGCAGTATTTAATGTGCAGGAAGGTGAAATTGTTTGAATTGAAGACAAATCAAATGCAGCCTGGTAGGTTTTCATTGCAGAATGAGAAAAAACATTGTGTCTCTTGTAGAGTCCAGGATGTTCCTCTACCCATAGTGCGCTTTACTGACATTTACCTCAGAGCGACAGATCTTTTTTTTTTTTTTTGGAAAGGTAAGTAATGAAGTTTTAGATTACTTATTTGCTTTTTATTTCTCACCCCTACCCAGCTGGGCTGGCAGGCAGGTTGTTTATGTCTTTAATGAAGAGACCTATGATTCAGAACCAGGACTACAAGCAAGTAACTTTTTCTTCGTAGGATTTTCATTGAGTCATAAATACTTACATAAAACAGCTAGCTAAAAAAGGTCCCTTGAGATGGTGGCTGTTGAGCAGTAGGAATAGAATTACTTGGAAAGGACCAAATTAAAACGTTCATGAGAGAGGAACAAATACTTAAAATAGCTTTCTTAGGGTCTCTTAACCCATTGTAGCATCTGCCTGATCTCTGTTCGTATCTATCTGAATGGTTGATTCATCTTTTAAAGCTGACAGAAAAGATTTGAGAGCTAAATTGACCACTCTAGGTTCGAGGTAGTTTATTGACATGTGTGGGTTGAATATAGGTTTGAGTCTGTGGTAAATCTGAGTTTTTTTTAACTTATTTTTTTACTTCACTTGCTGTTGCTGTTAGAGCAATTCTTTGATACAAATTGTTGTAGCTTGGTAGTTGTTCCATTGTCTGCAGGTCATGATCTCAGTTTTTGCAGAGTTGGGTTTTAAATAACTGTTTTTCATCCATTCATCAGTAGAAGGTCGCCAACTTGAGGGCCTGCAAAGTTGTGCCATTTGAGGCTGAATGACTTGCTCATGTCCAGTAGTTGGGTGAGTTAAAGGTTGAATTAAAGTGGGAAAATTACCCTTATGGGATGTTGCTGTGTAGGGCATGAAGTATCACATTGCGTGGCATGTATGTGAGGCACGAGATCAATTTAAGGCAGTTTATTGTGTGCCAAATGTTCTAGTCTCAGTAATAATGTTGAGTGATGGACAGTGTAAAATGCTGCAGATGGTACCAAAAGTAGTGCTGCTGTTACCCTATTGTCCACTGCTAATTGGCTGAGAATGTAATCTGTGTTGTGTCCATGCCTCTGCCTGGGCGAAATCGGGATTGTCGATTTGAGATTAGGTCGTTCTCCTCAACAGAGCTGGAAGATAACCCATTTTGATATGTGCTGGTAATAGGGCATTGGAAGTAAGTTGCTAATTGGCAGGGTTAGATGGGTTGAGGTTCTTTTTCATAATGAGTGGTCTGATAAAGGAAGCATTCAGTTTGTGTAGAAAGGTTACTGTGTTTAGGGAATTGTTCAAAATATAATGCCAGTTTCAGAAATGCTGTGCATGGAAATAGTGACTCTGAATTAACTGTACATCTGTGTAGTGTTTACCCGGTAATGAGGGCTCACATTTGAAGGTTCTATGTTAATGCATTAGGGAAAAGGTAAGTATGCAATGTAATCGACCACTACATCGATAACTCTAAAACACCTGCCCTTCTACACCAAACCTAACAAGTGCCTTGCATCTATGAATCACCCTTGAGCCTATATCTAACCCAATACCTTACTCAAACACTTACCTTAGCTTTGCCTACATCTCCACCTTACCTAAATCTATCCCTTATTGTCACCCTGCATACATTGCCTTAGTACTCGCCTTATTCTTAGCAGCGTTCCAGTAGTGGAATGCATCAATGTGCCTCCAGTGTAAATGTATTTCAATGTATTGAGTGCGCACTAGTGTTTCTCATGCACAACTGAAGGCACACGAAGGTGTTGCAATCCACTTTTCCACAGTTGAGGCATAGGAGAATAAGTGCCCTCGTGGAATTTTTGCAAGGGTAATATTACCTTATGGATATCTGGACAAATCGTTTCCTCTGAGGCAGACAAAGGACCGCCCACCTAGTGTCCAGTTGATGGATTTTTTAATTATTAACCCCATTGTCCATGGGTTGCTCGAGAAGCCACGTGTTACACCACTGTGGAAAGTATTTTAAGTTTGAAATGATATGATAGTTCTGGAACTCTCCTGCTTTGGTTAATTGAAAGGGGTTACCTTCTAACCTCTTTGAGAGCAGCTGAAATGTTTTCTGGGGAGAGAGGGAGGCAGTATAAGTATTTATTGTGGGGGCTACTCTTATTGGCTTAAATGTAATTATGTTGAAGCAAGGTGTTTTGGATTTTTGATCTAATTTGTGTGATTTAAAACTAATTTGAAATCAATTATTTGAAATATACTTTTATTTCACTCTGTTTCTCAGGACAAGAAAGATTCTGCTATTAGCGACTGCAGCAAAGGTAAAGAAAACTGTCAGATCAAAAGCATGGACTGGTGAATCTAATTAAATGATCTGTTATGCACTACAAATGACTAGACGAAATAAACCTTGGTGTCCGCCATGTTACTGCGGCAGGTGTGCCCTGAGAATATAACCCAGACTAGTGCCTGGAGCGGGCATTGCTTAAAGACGGTGCCAGGCAGATTGATCTTTTTTTGAGTGTTTTAGCCAAACGGTCTCAATTTTAGATGCCTGTTTAACACCAACATAACGTGTAATAATACCAATTTATTGTCTCCAGACAAATATATACAAACAATGTTACAAATCTGCGACATCATTACATTAGTTACTGGGTGTAAAGGTTACATTTTACATTATATTTCAGCAATCAAACTAGATCCGGATTACATCCGTGCATTACTGCGGAGAGCTGAACTCTATGAGAAAACTGACAAACTGGAGGAGGCCCTGGAGGATTACAAACGTGTCCTGGAGCGAGATCCTTCTGTGCATCCCGCCAGAGAGGCCTGCATGGTAAAAAGATAGTGTGTTAACTGGTCTTGTGCCAGTTATTCCTTCCTTCAGTCCTAGACGGGCAATCGTGCACCCAAAAAAATAAGCATCCTTTTTTCCTTTTACATTTTACTACAAATGTATTTTTGTTATGTCAATATTGTGAAAAGTAATACAAATGTAAGCAAGCACTGCAGCAGCCACGCCACCGCCAGGTCTCCCATGTCAACCTTGACCTAAAAGGCTCCACTTTTTTGCTGTAGATGGTAGACCGATTTGAAGACAGATTATGGCGCATGTCTTAATTTACTCCTGCATTAGAGTGGAGAGATTCCAGGCTTTAAATGTTTCATAATATGTGCATAAGATTTTCAATTTGAAAAATACTCTTTCATTTTTTCTACACTTATAAAATTTTAATTCTTAAATTTCATTGTGAAATATTACTGCATCAGTTCTGGGAAGGTCCATTGTGAATATAGTTGATTATCCATCTTTTTAGCTCCATTCGGGAGGGAGGGAATGCTCTGTTAGAGAGCTTGGTAAATTCATTGTTATTAAATGCTGTACATAGTTGTATATGTCTATGAAGAATACACTCTTATTCTTCCCTCCCCTTTTGCAGCGATTACCAAAACAGATTGAAGAAAGGAACGAGAAAATGAAAGAAGAGATGATCAGTAAGTTGTGCTATAGAGACTTCGATTTTTATCTCTCCTGTTTTCATAGGGACTCTGTATTCCCTACAGCAACCTACTTAATGTGAAGACTAATAAAAGCGCTAACCATAACATGTTTTCCATCTTATTTCTGGGGATTTTTTATATTTAATATAGGGATTTTGCTCGGTTGTGCTGCCCTCCTTCTGCAGGAGCACTACAGAGGATATTAAAGGCGTTACATGGCTCTCTGTATGTTGCACATGAGGATATACAAATCCAAATGCGTAATGTCATTTCTAGAGTGAGGTGGGGCATTTCCTTTAATATTCTCCCACAGACGTACACCTCTGTATTCTGGGAGTGACTGCCTGTGATTCTGGAGACCTGTGCCTCACCTGCAATCTGTCCATGCTCTCATGTGCTATTTTCCTCTATTTGCACAGGTAAGCTGAAAGATCTGGGCAACTTGGTTCTTCGTCCGTTTGGATTGTCTACTGAGAACTTTCGGGTGAATCAGGATTCAAACAGTGGATCTTACTCTGTCAATTTTGTACAAAATCCAAACAACAACAACAGATAGCACACAGGTATCTCCTTGATGGTATCCACACTTGAGGGGGCTAAGGAGTCTGCACTAACGAATCTGCTGCATCCAGCCAAAGACTTCACAGTTACCAGGACAATAGCCCACATGTGGACGCTTGGGATTTCCTGTATGCACTCGAGGTTTGAACAAGTGGACTGGCCGAAAACTGAAATGACTTGTTCATGTTGTCAATACAATAAAATGTTTCAGTCACACACTCATCTGCGTTGTATTAGGGACACTGTGAATGTAAGATAGGCAAACTTCTATCTTCCTTCACTGCGGGCTCTCATGAGACGCTTGTCTACTTCGGCAAATAAGGGGAGTTCATCAAATAAAGGTGGGATTTTATTTTACTGACTTAGATGCTTTTACAGAACGTTAAAGGAATCCCTGAAGGGATCTCCAGCGTTCTTTCAAGATATGCCACTCTTTAAATATGTTGCCTCCCTTGTCTGTCTACTTAAAAAAACTTGCTTATTTGATCAGAGTGCTTATTAGTTTGATTCCACTTCATGTGGGTCCTATATATCCTTTAGTTGACGTCATTTTACTGCATGGTTTGAGTGATTCTCTGGCTCTGTGATTTTCTTTTCAGTAGAGCGCTACCAATGTCAAAGTCTACTCTATATCTCACTCCCTGAGGCCCAAGCTAGTGCTGTATCGCTGCTACCTGTGTGCATGCTGACACTAGAATACACAAACTGTGACCTGACCGAGCATTGCTGGTGATTTGTGAGTTGACTTTGGAGTACTACTGTTGTTTGAGCAGGCCAGGTTATTGCCCAGGCATTTTTTCAGCTAGGCAAGCTGACAGCAAAACAGAAAATAGTAATTCTCATGTTCAAGCTGATACTTGAGCGTCCCTGTTTTACAAGACAACTCTACAACAGACCTAATGCACATCAGACTAAAGCACTCTTGGAATGCAAAATGACACTGTAACAGCTGTATTAGTGTGTACGTGAATACCAAAGCTTTCCTACTGTTGGATAAGTTGCCACTATTGCGCTTCCACTGGTGTGCCAGCTGGCACTAGAGCATGTTTACTGTGACTTACGTGAGCATTCCTCAGCTGAATAGTTTTTATTAAGCTTTTAACAAATTCATCAAATGTTGAGAACAGGAAAGGAGAAAGTGTCATCATGTGCATATTTTATTGACTGGTACGAAGGCAGAACATAATAAACCTTAATTAAAATATTTAATTGGCTAATTTCATGAATAATAAGATGCATATATGTTGATTTCAGTGATTTCATTATTGCTTCAGTCCCTGAAGTTTGTTAAAAAGCGTCTCGGAGTAAATTCTGAAGAGGCACTTAAGTGGTGAGCTTAGTGAATCTCATTGTTAGAAACTCAATGGTGCGCATACCTCTCTTAGAATTGTTCGATAGGGTCTGCTTGAATTATATTCTATGAACACAGTAAACTCAATTCCTTAGTTGCGTGCGGGTGCGTTGTGAAGATTCTTTCCAGCTACTGGTAGTTTGTTGTAAGGCTTTCATAGTGAGCAGGGCAATAGTCAATACTTTTTTAGGTCTCGACCTTGCTATCTCGTAAGCGATCGCAAAGCGAGACTATAGAAAGCGGGTTTGAAAAGTACTCCCAAAAAGCGGATTGCATTGCTAGCACGCGCACAATCACGCGCATCGTGCCGCCATGCAATCCGCCTTTTGGGAGCACTTCAAAGGGTCCGCTCCCCCGCCCCCACGCTCCGCCAGGCTTGTCTTTCATTTTTTGTTTTTTTTTACTTTAAGCGCGAGGCGCGCGTGCGGCCAATTCTCTGTATCTTAAGCAGCGCTGCTCATGCTCGCTGCCGTGTGCGCCTCCGAGACTTCAATAATAATCTCCCCCCTTGTTTCACTAGCTTTAGAACGGACCCCTGCCTCCCACTTTGACCTGAGTGAAGACGGTAGTACCAGTTATTCACATCGACGTATTTTGATCTACTTTCCCCCAAAAAGTCTGCCAACATTTATTACGCTTTCCGTGAAACCTCGTCAAGCCCTCCACTCGCTATTTCCAACAACGTTTAGGTAGGTAAGTATGCGTATCTTTTGTGGGGGTACTGGGAAGACCCCCACCCCAACACGCACAGACCTGTTCTATTGTTTGGTGCGAAGCCCTCCACAGAGGAAATCTTCCGAGGAATCTCGTTCCTCAAAGTTTACGAAGCGATAGTCAGCACTTTCAAGACCAGCGCGCGCACGCACTTATGTTGGCCGCCTAAAGTCCGTGTACTCACCCAGGGTGGACTTATGTTGGTGAATGACGCATTGATTTAGCTCACTTTAGCACGGGACCTGATGCACAGTCCTTAACGTGGCTGCCTCCTCGTTCTCCCAGCGCTGCGTTGCTCCCACCTGGGCACCCTTACCTGTCCTGCCTTCTCCCTTCATGACCGTCTCCAGCGTGGTCTCTGCATCTCTCGCTCGGTCCGGGATCGCCCCATAGCGCTCTTCGACCCATTTAAACCTCTCTGCGCCCACTTTTTAATAAGAGAACCCCTCCACACAAAGGACCACGAGACCATCAAAATAGCAGGGTTTCAAAACCTTAGTAGGAAGAGCAGGTTTCTTGTCGTAAAAGCGACGGGGTTCCTTACGGCTGTGTCAGCCGTTCCTTTCTGGGACTGGGGTTGTCAGTTTTCTCTTTCTGGATGCGGAAAGAGGTGCTTAAAAGCGGGGACTAAGTTTGTTCACTTCGCGTTTTAGACCAACAGGGGCAGGGATATGTGGTGTGTTTAAACCTATCATGTATTTTCCTCCCTAACCACACAGGCACATTGTGTTATGATTTGCAGAAGGGATCGGGGCTACATCACTTCTAGACTGTGTTATACTTGTAGTATGTCCCGTATGAAGATACGTTGCACTTACATAAACCATATCCAAGCGCTTATTTGCGCATGGCGCACTTTCCTGCCGCGTGGTGAAATACGAGTCTATATTGGATGAATGGTTTATTAAAGTATAGCGCATCACCGGACTCTGAGCGTTCGTCTTTTATGAGGATAAATGTATGTGCTCAGGGTCACACACGTTGATTCAGTGGGTATGCTGGCGTTGAAATTAAGTGTGATCCCTGTTTTCTTGGACATCTGTGTTTGTGTGTACTGCAAGGGTGTGTGTCGTGAACAATCGAGTAATATGCAGCATTTTTTTTGTGCAGTGCTGACTGCTGGGGCTGGTCCTCTTCTAAACACTAGTAATTGTTAAACCATGTCGCCAGCAAACCACTCACATCAAGGGAGTTCTACCCACCCGCCTAATTGTTTTCCACCTTAATGGTGCTCCTAGCAGCTGTTGGTGAAAGTACAATCACCCAAAACACAATTGAATGCAGCATCTATGTGTGCTACAGAATGCAGCACACACAGAAAGAGGAAAAACGAGGATAAATAAAGATATTTCTCCTCGTGCCTCCCTTACATAAGGTTTTTGGCGCTGCCTCAGAGTTACGATTTCTTGTAAGCCTGGGGCAGCGTCAAAAGCCTTGGATGTTGCTGGGAACGCCCCCAGCAACACCCGTGGAACGCTCTTTTCACGCAGTTTTCTGCGTGAAAGGGGGACATATTTATAAGGCCATGAAAAGCCACATAACGTGGCTTTATAAATATGCAAGTGGCACATTGCACCACAGGAACGTCAAAAAAGTTACGTTCCGGCGGCGCAATAGCACCCGTAGGGCTTTATAAATAAGACCCCAGGTGCTTCGTTTACAAGCCCAATGCACCACCGGTGCGTAATTTTTTTTTAAGCACTGGCAGTGCAATGGGCTTGCCCATATTTACAAGGCCACGTAAAGTCACCCTGTGTGACTGCTCATGGCCTTGTACATCTGTGCCCCGTTTTACTTATTACTCTGTGTGAAAAGGGCGTTCCATGAGTGTGGCTGTGGACGTTCACACGCAACCTGACACATTCCCAGATTTACAACGTATTGTAAAACTGGCAATGAGTGAGAATCATACGCTTCCCCAGGGGAGGTGTAGGACTGGGGCAACGATGAGAAATACTTGTATTTCTCTTCATCTTTTTCTCTTTCTATGCGTGCTGCAGAATACAGCACGCATATAAAGAGGAAAATGCCATCAAAGATTGTTTTTATGCAGGAAGGTGTCCCTTCCTGCATAAAAATAATCATCCCCTCAAAGCAGGAACCCTTGCAACATGACTGTAATAAGATGAAATAATTGGAATTAGACGAGGTGTAGCATATGAAGAATGCTTTATTAATCAGAAGATAAGTATCAAGGGGGGCCCCACCAGGAGCAGCCCACTTGCTGCTCAGCCCGTCCTCAACTGATCCTCGCACTCAGGCATTCCAACACTCCATTCTAACCACACACCAACATTCCACTCTGGCTGAGCAGCAAGACCTACAATACTAGTCTACTACATCACCTTCCCCCTTTTAAACGGAAACAATGAATTCTGTAAGTACAGTAACAATATGAATCAACATAGCGGTAAAATTGCTAGCACTGCATCCAAAGGAAAAAGACATGCAATAATTCATAAAAGAAAATACATTGCATTAATTAAGAGCAAAAGACATAGCATGCCTCATCCCCATTAACGGAGCAAATGAAGGAAAGAAATAGCAAATGGTAGAAAAAAAAGGTAGGAAAGATCAAGCAATTCATAGAAATATAAGGAAAGACTGTGAAAAAAAGTATATTAAGAGGGTGAAAACTGCACCCTGTTGAACTATAAAATAAGTCCAACGTGACAGAAAATGGTGTGGAATCATGTACCAGAACCAAGAGAAGTGAATAAATCCAGTAAAGTAAAGAAATAAGAAGTAGAAACACAGCAGGTGATATCTGCACGTACAAGTGAATATCACAAAGACATTAGGCTTTCAAAATGTATACCTGAAAGTGACCTGTCCACGTAAAAGTGGATATCACCGTAAACATGAAAAAATGGCAACCCCTTAACTAAACATGCGAAGAAAGCACTGTGAGCGATACACAATAATGCAAAAAAAGATAGGTGAGAAATCCACGTACCGGTGGAAGACCACATAGCCGGAGGCTATTACAGTGTGTACCTTAATAAATTAAAATTATAATCAAGCAGTTAAATTAAATAACGTACAGTAATAATTTATGTGACATTTCCATGTACAAGTGAAATGCCACAGGCAATGCATGCGTACCATGAAAATTCTATTACTGGCTGAATTTAAAAGGCTATCTATACATAAACCTAAACTAATGAAAATTCCCATTAGAAACTTGTAACAGATTAATTAGCTAAGGGAAAAATTCCACATTATGATCCAGTGCATACATCAATAATGAAAATTATTTCTGAGCAGATGAGTAAAATACTATACAGTAATAACGTATGTGACATATCCACGTACAAGTGAAATGACACGGCAATGTATGCATACCATAGAAATTCTGTTACTGGCTGTAGTAGGCTATATATAAACCTAAACTAATGAACATTCCCATCTGGAACTTGTAACAGATAAATTACCTAAGCGAAAAAATTACACGTTTTGAACCAACAAACTTTGTTGGTCATGCATAACTCAAATAATGAAAACGTTTGTTACAGACTGTAGGTTATCCACTCGTATACCTAAACTAATAAAAAGTTCCCCTCTGGAAACATGTAACAGATCAATATCATAAGAAGAAAGCTATACGAAACCCTTGTTCATAAAGACTGCTATGTCAACGAAATGGAAAAACATAATGCAGCAATTTTAAAATAGATAACTCTTCTATTCTTTTTTTTAATTTTTCTTTTTTTTTAAAGAATATGCCACACGAATGAATGAATGGTTGAATGAACTTTTTTAGATGGACCTCAGAGATAATGATGATAACACCAATACTAGA
The DNA here is from genome assembly GCF_964204655.1 of Triturus cristatus. Taxonomy (NCBI): domain Eukaryota; kingdom Metazoa; phylum Chordata; class Amphibia; order Caudata; family Salamandridae; genus Triturus; species Triturus cristatus. The sequence continues at coordinate 779,963,645 of NC_140590.1, read as the reverse complement.
AAGAACAAGCATTAAAAATGCAAAAGGCCTCGCCTTTTGTTAAGTTAAAGCCATTTACTTTGCTATATAATACCATTAGCAAAGCAAATGGCTTTAACTTAATAAAAGGCAAGATCTATTGCATTTTCAATTGTGGGTTGAAACATAAGAGCAGGTTGTTTAGAGAGGTGTAATTGTCATAGGCAATTAGGGAAGCAAATTCTTGAAACAGGAGAATGAAGAAAAGGCGGCACAGCAGGTAAGGTGGTAAATGTACTTTATTCACTTCACGAACTTTCCCCTGCGACATCCGGTAGCTGGTTTTCTGCCTGCCTCAACTGACTTCATTAGAACCTCATCACGCTCCCAGGAATCTGGAACTCAACATCGGATTACACATTCCTCCCTCATACAAGTGCTACACAAGTATAACGCATCCCCCTTCCCTTATCACAGCAAAAAATGACAAAATGTTCCATGTAAACAAGAAATAAATGGTTAAATAACACATGTAACATAAACATGATAAATCCAAACAATAACCAGGTAAGAACTAAATTTCACCTAAGGACATAATTACCAAGATATCCGGGAAGGTGGCAAACTCTCCTACCCCTTGTTATCTCCACTGTGGTGTCATTGTGACCTCCATTGTCATTGGCATCTCGTCTATCCAAAGAGGATGCACTAGCGCCTGAGCTCATTCGGGAGGGAAGGATCAGTTCCTCATCCAACATCATCATGTGAGCACTATTAGAAGGCTGAGCATTGTGTTTCACAACCACATCACAACTTAATTTTTTTTTTTATACAACGTCACAAGCCTATAGTTCCATCTCTCACTATTCTCTAACGCCACTACATGATGTAAAGCCTGTGCTTCTCTGAACGGACCTCTAAACTTAGACTGGGTAAAACTGAGGAGTGGTAGGTGTGCCCTATCACCTTGACAAATGCGCTGAGCAAGCTTATCCTCCTGAACAGATACCTGATGATTTATCCCATGAGCAATTTCTTTCATGCACGTGGGAACCAACTTTGTAGCTTGTGATCTCCCGCACCTCAATTCAAAGGGGATTTTGCCCGTCACCCCATGTACACTTGTGCAATAGGCCATACCATCTCAGCGACCAAAATGCCAACATCTCTTCCACTAACTAACGCCATTTGTATAGCCCCTTTGACTTTGCGGTTCACCCTCTCAACCATACTATTCACTTGGGGATTGTAAAGAGAGGTATGGTTGTGCTTAACGCCGGAAGCTTCAAGAAATGCCCGCATCTCTTATCAGGTAAGTTGTGTGCCATTGGCCGTAATGATCGTGGAAGGCATGCATACCTTATACCAAATCTCTTTCAACATGCTTACAGTTGCTCTGGTGGTAACCTCCCGCATACATTTCACAACTAGCCACTTGGTGTACACATCTGCAACCACCATGGCACATCTACAATCTGCCCTCAACTCATCCATTGGACCAATAAAATCCATGCAGATGGTATGCCACAGCTGCCCAGGGTCCATTATGCGCCCTACGTCTGCCTGTGCACTTATTTACATATGTTTTTCACTTTCTTTGTACACACTGCACTTCTCAATCCACCTATCTACTTCCACATCCCTGCCGGGCCACCACCAACCTACATGTAATCTTTTTTTCGTTCTAGTTTGTCCCAAATGCCCCTGGTGTGCTATTTCAATGAGTTTATTCCTCAATCCTTGGCGAGGAACAAAATGTTTGCCTGTCATTATCACAGCATCATCAACCACAGACAACTCAGTCAAGAGTTTTATGTAAGGCCTAACCCCAAGTGACACAGTACTCTGTCTCCTGCTCCCTCGCATCACCAAACTCTTCACCTCCCACAGGGTAAGTTCCGATTCCATCTCCATAATCCATTCTTGTTTTGTGATCGCATGGGCAACTACAACACTTAAAACATCCTGGCCTGCAGCAAACTGCACCTTTACTTCTCTTGTCCAAGACCGAAGGCTCGCCCACCTTTTGCCACTCCAAAGATAGTCTGGACAAACAGTCAGCTTGGATGTTTCTCCATCCTTGAACGTGCTCCACTTTGTAACCGTATTCTTTTAACCGAGTAGCTAACCTGCCAAGTCTTGCGGAACATTTACTTGTACCTCCCGGTAATAATAATTTCAACAGAGGTTTATGGTCCGATAGTAACACACTTTGTACCCCATAGATGGGTCCTAAAATATTCACAAGCCCAAGCTGATGCCAAAGTCTCGCGCTCGATTACAGAATAGTTCCTCTCAGAACTTGCCAACGACCTGGATGCAAAAGCTATGGTCCTCCCGTGACTCCCATGCATTTGTGCTAAAACTGCCCCCAGACCCGTGGCACTGGCATCTACTGTGAGAATGGATTTCAATTTAGTGTCGATGGGTGGGAAAATACCAGCTTCGCAAATTTCCTCTTTAATCATATCAAAGCAAGATTGCTGATGCTCCCCCCACGCAAGGCAGTTCCTTTCTTTAAGAGTAGCCTTAGAATCTCTGTCTTCTCTGAGAATCTCTGCACACATTTTGAATAATGTTCAATGAGACCTAAAAATAAATCACAACTGGTCTTTGTCACTAGGTGTGGGAGCTAACTTGATGGTATCTATTAAATTTTCCCTTGGTCTAACACCTTCTGCGGATATGTCATAACCCAGATACGCCACTCTGGCAACCTAAAATTTGCATTTCTCACATCTAAATGATAACCCTGCCTCTTTTATCTTGTGCAGGGCTTGCCTCCAAATTAAATTATGTTGCTCAACAATACTTCAAAACACAAGAATATTATCTTGAAAATAAACTATATTGGTCATGTTTTTAAGCAGTTCGCTCATCATGCGTTGAAAGACGCTTGGTGCGGAACACATTCCAAAAGGCATCCTTGTACATTGAAATATTCCCTCCATAGTGATGAACGGTGTGATTGGCTTCAACTGTTCATGCTGTTTGATTTGGTGATATGCATTCTTCAAGTCTAATTTGAAGAAATACTTCCCTCCACTCAAAGCTAAAATCAGTTCATTTATATTGGGTAAAGGATACTTGTCCATCGCCATATTTTGATTCAGCGACAGTAAGTCAATTCAAAACCTAAGTTTGCCATCTGGTTTTTCAGTAATAACAGAAGAAACCCACATTGAGCTTTCAATAGGTTCTATTACCTGAGACTGCACCATATCGTTGAGTAGTTCTTTAACAGCCTCTCGAGCCACCAAAGAGATTCTACGCACCTTGTGTTGCACAGGTACTGCATCAGGTTTCAGTACTATTTTGTGAACATACCCTTCCAAACATCCCAACTCCCCTCTAAAGACTTAGCTTCTTCTAGTATATCTCTTAACCCAAAGTCTTCAACAACCATCACCTGAATGGAAGCTCTGGGATTTACCACTATACACAGGTCATCTTGGTGCATTCATCCTAAAATGGGTGGACCATCCACTGCCATAAACTTTTCCTTGTATTGTCCTCCCACCAGGTTCTATAGCTGCTTCCATGTAACCCAAACAAGTCTATGGCACCCCGTAGGTACTCCCCTGGATTGATATCTTTCGGAGATAACTCCACTACAAACCACTGCTTGTCAAACTCCACTTTAGGAAGGATAGTATACATAGAACCAGAGTCTACCATAAATTGGATCATTCTCCTATTAATCACCAAATTTGCCTTGGGTCTATTGTTTCCTCTAAAGACCCACCTACACTTCGAATCCTATTTAGTTGTCCCTCAGAAATATTGTTATCCTCTACAATAGCTACTCTTGGTTTTCTTACCTGTTTGCATACTACTGCAAAATGCCTTTGCGACCACATTTCCTACAAGTTCTATCTAAGGTCACACATTTGCGATAATCAGCAGTGTGAAAGGCACTACCACATCTATAACCAGCATACAGAAACCACATCTGAATCATCTCAGAGAACTGTAGGGACATCCATACTGGCTCCCTCTTTTTTTGTCCAATTCACGCATGCAATGTTGAGCTTGCTCAACTACTTTGACAATATCTATGGCTTCCTTGAGAGATGGATTTTTGGCTGCCCACGGACGTTCTTGGGTCTTTTTTCACCTACAATGGACAATCAACTGGTCACGAACCAATTCATCATTCATGGCTCCAAACTTGCACTTCAGTGAAAGCTCTCTTTATTTGGAGATAAAGTCCTCTATTGATTGACCCTCTACTTGCTGGTGAGTGTAGAATTTATAACGGTTCATAACCAAATGTACCTCCTTAGCATACCTGAGCTTTCGTCTTTTCTTTGCTTCTGCATAGACATCTGCAATAGGGTCACCATTATGTTGAGTGGCAGGTGGTAGATACTTAAATATGTGTTGGCCCTCTTAACCCAAGTTGTTCAGAAGCTAAGCTTCCTTCCGAGAAGCACTAAACCAAACTCTGTCCAAGGCTTCTAGATAAGTTTCAAATATGGTTAGCCAGTCTTTCCCCTCAATAGAAAGAGGACCTGGTGAAGCCAAAGAAATTGGGGGAGATACAATAGCACCATGTGATTGCATGACTGAGAATGTATAAAGTGCGAGTGTGTGAGTCACTGTTGAAGAAGTAACTTGCAAAGCAAGTGTGCGAATCACTGGTTAAAGATGAATAACGTAAAACTCAGAGCAAGGTGTGCGAGTCACCGAGGCGCAAGTAACAACCTGTAATGTTGATTTATGTTATCTAATGTAAATTAGCCTTGTACTCTAGAAGGACAAGTCATATGTTGAGGCAATTCAAATGGTGTGCGAGTCACCAAGGAGTAGGTAACAACTCCATTTTTTTTTTTATATATTTTTTTTTTTATATAGAAGTCCTCATTTCACCATTTGCATCAGCTAAATTAACAATAAAACCCCATTTCGACCTGGGCGCCCTGGGCTTATGTTATTGCCTATGCATTAGGCCGACCAGGCCAGCTTCTTTTGTACGAGGCTTGGTGTAATCATAGGACCTTTGAGGCCTTAAACCAGCCTCATTTCCTTGCCCCAAAGAATCAATGGTGACCAGATGTTGTTATCCTCATTGACCAACATGCCCTGATCCAATCTTGCTGTGCCCAGTGCTACACCCAACCAGCTCTCATAAGACGGAGGTCTAGGGTCCTTCCACAGCTTACAAATCTCTCTACGAGCAATCAAAATCAAGCTAAAGAATAACCCCACCTGCATCGTAGAGAGCTGCCTTATAAACTCATAATCCAATCCAAAGATTACTCGAACTAAGTTAATATGCATCTTAAATTTAAAAACGCTTTCTATAGCACATTCCAGATTATGCCAAAAGTCTCTCACGTGTGCAGTCATAAAAGATATGCATATCGTCGGCCTCAACCAAGTCACATCTGGGACACCTAGGGGATGGACAAGAAACAAATTTTGCAATCTTCTTAGGCGTGTAATATTGCCTATTAAATCACGTAGAAATGGTTTTTTTAAGAGATGCTGACTTAACAAACTTATATAGGATTTGGAGAGAAAGAGCATATAAGCTGGCTGATGCATCTCCCACTATATTGGAACTCCATACCAGATGAGAAGGGGGAAGCTCTTCATCCTCAGCGTCTAATAGGCTCCTATACCAGAATCCGACCTCCTTTTTTCTTAAGTTTACATTCTGAAGTATAGTCTCAATCTCCCCCTATAGACTCCTTCTCTGCTAAAAACCAGGAACACCATTGCTAATATTTGAATCTAGAAAAGGAGTCGCCTATTTTTGATATTCGAACCTCCCAGGGGGGAACTCCATCGGACGAAATTAGATCAGACCAGATCCTAATTCCTGCCTTTCTGATTGGGGACGCCAAACTGTCTTTCAGACATACGGGTAATCCTGGGGAATCCCAAATTGGGGCAAAGTCTGAATAATATCTTATCCCCCATTTCGCCTTGACTTTATACCACACATTGAGTGCAGATTTTAAAACCTTAAACGGACCTTCTTAAAAACCTTGGTGCCCCAAATTTATACAAGAATCCGATACCCCTTCCCTCTGAATTAGCCATTACACTCAAGATCCTCCCCCAATTGGTATCAACAGGACTAGAGAGTAGGGAATGTATATATTTAAACTGGAAGGCAAAAGAATACAAAAGCACATCTGGAAGGGCTAATCCACCCTTTAGCAGTCTTCGTTTTAGCTTCTTCCAAGATAGTCTAGAGTTTTTATTAGACCATATAAAGCTGTCAATATTACTTAGGATTCTTCCCAAAAGTTTACCTGGGAACTCAAGAGGAATACTGCTAAACAAATACGTCAGTTTTGGCAGAATTACCATCTTGACCAAGTTTACACGGCCGTAGATGGTGAGGGGTAAATCCTGCCATCTAGAAAAAAGATGGTCAATTTCCTTAGCCACTTTCCTCAGGTTAATCAATGGGATGCTGCTTAAGTCCTGCGCTACAGTTATCCCCAGATACCTAAACTCCTTACTGCTACTTTCAGGCCAATTATAAACGCCCCAACACATTACCTCAGTCTTAGAGGAGTTAACCGAGTACCCAGAGTACAGACCAAATTCCTTCAGGGTAGCCTCTACCCTGGGAAGCACCTCCGCTGGATTGTTGGTGTAAACCAACAAATCGTCCACGTAAAGGGCTAATTTGCACTTATAATCTAAAGCTTGAAAGGGGGTGATTTGTGTATCTAGTCTCAATGCTTGTGCAAGGGGTTCGATATAGATATCAAACAATAGGGGTGAGATGGGGCACCCTGTAGGGTTCCCCTTTTTATACTAAAACTCGATGTCAATAGACCATTTAAAAGGATGACTGCAGAGGCGCCCTCATAGCACTTAATGAGGGTTTGTATGAATATTGCACCAAATCCCATCATTTTTAAGGTTTCCCATAGGAAGGCCCAATTAACACGGTCAAACGCCTTGGCTGCGTCATATGCAGCCACAGCCAAGGGCTCCGACAGTGCCAATGCCAAATCAATACTTCCTATCAGCTGTAGAGTTTGCTCCTGAATGAACCTACCCGGGATAAACCGCTTTTGGTCGACATTAATCAGCCGTGGGACTATCCTGACCAACCTCCCCGCCAAAATTCTAGTAAAAATCTTATAATCTGCGTTTAGCAGGGAGATTGACGATTAAGAGTCTGCCTTAAGAGGGTCCTTTCCCGGCTTCAGAACAAGTACTATTGTTGCCTCTTTCCATGAGGGGGGAACCCTACCTTCTGAACTATAGATGCAATTAGAAAGTTCATGTAGCCTAGGAACTAACACCTCCTGGAGTGCCTTGTAGACTTCCCCCGGTAGAGCATCCGCCCCAGCTGCCTTTTTATTCTTGATCTTCTTAATATGAAGTTTAATTTCCTCTTCTGTAATAGGATCCTCTAACATGTCGCGCCCCTCTGGTGTCAATATTGGTAAGGCCTTATTTTTTAACCATTCTCGGATATTGTTGGGACTTGAAGATGTCTCCTCCATAAAGATTAGAAAACACAGAAAGGAGGCACCTTTGCATATCCTCTTGATTACAAGAGGTTTCCCCCGTCTCATTTATAATCAATTTATTGATGTTATTTTTTACTCGATCCGCCTTTACTTTCCATGCCAGGATAGCACCAGCTTTTTCTCCATATTCATAATTTTCCATGTTATGGACCAACCATTGTGCTTTTACTTTTTGGTCTAACTTTCCTCTATATTCCAGTCGCAAAATGCTCCAGGTCGCTGAGAGTTTGTGCCAAGCTGTCCGCTTGGCAGCTCAACCTTACTCGTTCCAAATTAGATATTTCTTTTTCCAGTATTTGAAATACTAGCGCCTCTTCTCTATTCTTAGCACATATCAGACTATGTAAGAGACCACGGACATGAGCCCTAAACGCGTCCCACACATAGTCTAATGATGTCAAGCCCATATTATCTAAAAAATAATTGATAGTAGATGTTTTAATGGCACAAATTATTTCCTGGTTGGATTACATTGCCCTTTTTAATGTCCACCTAGGGGTGGAGTTGATCTTAGACTTATTTCCTAGATATGAGAAAGCTATAGGGGCATGATCAGATAGAATGCTTGGAAGAGTAACAATATCCTCCAGATTCTCCAACCCCAATCTATCCATAAGGATATAATCGATTCTAGAGGAGTGTCCATGTTTTTTACTAAAGAAGGTGAAACCTGGTTCTACTCCCTTCTTAGCCCTCCAAGCATCTACCAATCCCAGCTCACGAATCATATTGGTCATTGCCCTGCGCATACGCGGGGCCGCCACATAGTGACTACAATTCGATCTATCCTGGGCGGGATTAAGAAGAACATTAAAATCCCCACCAATTACGACTGGAATAGTAACATCTACCAATTTGGTCTGTACTCTGGGCAAACAGGCCGGGTCGTCAACATTAGGACTGTAATAAGAGGTTATAACAATCTCGGTACCCCTGATATCTGCCAGCACCAAAATCCATCTGCCAGATTGATCTGTTTGTACGGACTTTATGGAGCCACCTGTTCCTAATCTAAATAAAACAGCTACTCCCTTATGTATTGTCTGCTCCGAACAACAAAAAGATTCAACCCATCTATATTTTCCAAAGAAAATCTTACACTCAAGATTACTCATGTGGGTCTCTTGTAAGAGCTGAAGATTGCTCCAAAAAAGATATAATCAACCTTTGTCTTCGCGGACATCGTAGCCCATTAAAATTCCACTAAATAAACCTTATTCTAGCAGTCATCATATCTAGCTCTTCTCTCCTCCCCCCCCCCTTGGCTAGACACCCCCAAAAGAGCTTACTCCTTACAAAAAATAAGAGGAAATGAAAAGATGACTTATTTTTTATATTTTCCCCCTCTGCAACCCCACCCGTGCATCTCTTCCCCTCCACCCACCCCTCTCTCACTCGTGACTCCCTCTCTCCTTCAACCCCTTGGGGAACCCTCCCAATTTCTCTGGGCCAACGCCCTTGGCAGGGTCTACCCGATGTGTGACTAAACAAAATTACAAATTGATCTAGCAAGGACGGCAGCGATTTTCGTACTAAACTGTAGATTTCTCCTTTATCTCCGTTACCTTTTGCATTCTTTTTCCCTCTCCCTATTTATTAGTTGAATTAGAATTCCAGTGTCAGAAAGCTTGATCCTTACTTCCCATTCCTGCTACTACTCCTGCCTCCTTTTCCAATCTTATCTATTAAGATATCAACTGCCTCTATTTGATTTAGATTATACATATGGTTGTTCCACATGATCCGTAAGGAAGCAGGGAATCTCGACGGTGACTTAGCTCCCAACGAATTCAAAGTAACCATCCTCTTGCCCAATTCCCACTGCTTTGTGGCAGTAATATGGGAGACATCAGAGCGAATAAGGAATGAAAATGGGCTAGATAAGGAATCGCACTTCACATGACCGGCTTACAGGGCCAAAGACAATATTTTCTCCTTAATGGAAAACGTAAAAAAGTTCACCAGAATCTTCCTTGGACGCTCTTTTCCGGGTTTCCGCCTAAATGGATCACGGTGAACCCTTTGAATATCAGCCATCAAATCCAGATTTTCCCCTGAGCAATCTTTTAAAATTGTGGTTTTTAAGAGGGAGACTACAAAGATCTTAATATCGCCTCCTTCCAGATCCTCGGGGACATTTAAAATCTTCAGATTATTTTTTCTGGAATGATTTTCAAGATGCTCAATATCATCTTTCAAACTCCCTGTTGTGTTGAACCAGCTTATCCATCACTGCGGAGGAAGAACATAAGGCTTCTTTAATCTTAGGAATTTCTGCCTCAAGGGCATCCGTTCTTTGTGAGACCTCCTACACTTTCTGTGCCAGTAATTCACAGGAGGCCTGAATAGCTACCTGATTGGTCTCAGAAATTGTAAATCTCCTACCGATATCTTCTTTAAGACCGAACAGGATTTCTGCTAATGTCCCGGGCACCGATGATGTCAGAGGGGTGAGGTAGCTGGTCGATTGAGGGTCTGGTATGATGGATTTTGGAGTCACTTCTCTCCTCATTGATGAAGTTCCACAGTCCTCCCCTCCAGCTTCTTCCTGATCCACCCCCTGATATTATAATGGCGAAAAACTATTTGTTAACTCCACTGAAGAGTGTACTATTGTCCGCTGATCTTGTAATACCCACCCCTCCACCTCCGCATTCCCAGGAGAACTCAAAGAGAGCTGATCAGCAACACTGGGGAGGGCAGCTATAGGCACGGTAGGTACAGTAGCCATAGCCTTATCCATATTCATATTTTTATATCGCCCCAGGTCCAATATAGTAGTAGAAAGGACCTTATAATAGGACTTCAATGAAGGCGTTATCCTAACGCCAGTCCCCCCCTCGAGCCTTTTTTTTTTTTTTTTTTGGATTACTAATTCGCAATTTTATTATCAAAAACAGTACAATCATATTAACAAAACAAAGCAAAATAACTAAAATTCCTGCAATTGAAATTACAAATTTAAGGAGAAAAGAAGCAGAAAATATATTGCAACCACCTGCACCACCAGCATCACCAGTTAAAGATATCAAAGGAGCAAACCTAAAAACACTAATGACAGTTTGCGAAACAATAGCAGAAGTCAATACACAACACTACATCACATTAAAAAAAAATCATTTTCATTTTTTAGGTAACATATGCATGTGAACTATACATCAATAACTGTTATAGTTTTAGTCTTGCCTCTTGCTGCAACCCTCTTCAATCTAAGTACACCTCTAATACTTCTTCTTACACTTCTAATGCAACTTTCACCATCTCTCTTACTTATTTATACACCCCTATTCACTCATTCTACACAACTCTTACTTCTTTCAATGCTTCTCTTATTTACTTCTCAACCTATCATCATGTTTAAAACAACCCTCTTATCTCTAACTCCACACCGTATCCTCTCTCTATACTTCTCTTACACATTTCTCTACCACTATTACATTATACTACCAAACTATTACCTCTTTCTAAAATATAATACCCTCTTACCACACGTCATCTAACTCTAAATACACTAATTTGACAATCTTACTACACCCTTATAATCTCCTTCAACACCTCTCTTACTTCTTGGTACACTTCTCTTACTTACCTATAAACCTATCTTCACTTTTTAAACACCACTCGTACCTCAATCTCCACATCATTTCCTCACTCTATACCTCTCTTACTCCTTTGTCTACCGCTACCACATATTCATATCAATCTATTGCCTCTTTCAAATATATTAAAATCTCCTTCTACGTCACTCCTAATTCTTTATTCACTTCTTTTCCATCTTTCTTTTTTTTTTTTTTTTTTTTTTGAAAAAAGTTTTATTGTGCAGAGAAAGGTTACAAGCACGGGCCTACAACCGCCAGGGCCGGCCGCTAGCAGTTAAAGTGGTCAAACAGATCAGAAAAAACAATGACTGGCCCACAGGGGCTCCGCTATATTACAGTAGATCAGACTGCACACAAGGGAAGTCAGGATACACACTTTTAATATAAATAACAACAAAAATAAAGAAAAACAAAAAGCAAGGCGAAACGACTTGAAATGGGCGTCGAACCACAGCCGGGGGAGTCCAAACCCGACCACCCGAGGGCGGTCATTAAAAGGATGCATGAGAGGGAGGGGGGGGCCACGGGAGAACCAAATCTGTACTCCGAAGTACGAGATAGGCAAGGAACCCTCAAGGATCAGGGGGAGGAGGCAGCCCCAGACGTATCCACCAGGGGGGGAGCACAGATAGACCCGCGATACACGTTCCACTGCCCCCAAATTCTACCCCATGCCCCCGGTTTACCACGAGCCACATACACAGTTTTCTCCCTGAACATGCACCAGTCCATGTTCTCCTTCCATACGGACACGGTGGGAGGCCGTTGGGAACCCCAAAGCTGCGCTATATCTCTCTTTGCGATCATGTTCCCCAAGGCCGCCCACCGAGCCTGAGCCGCATTATAGTCATTGGGCTCCCATACATTCAGAACACAGCGACGCACCTCCGGCAGCAGAGCGACCCCGGTGACTCGTCTCATAACATCATGCACCTGGCGCCAATATGCCGCCACCTCGCGGCATTCCCATAGAATGTGGAGAAAGGTGGCACTGAGCCCGCAGCCACGCTTACAGAGTCCGTCGTCAGAGAACCCCATCGAGACCAAGCGGGGGCCCGTCACATAAACACGATGGAGAATCCTAAGCTGGACCAGACGGAGACGGGCCGGGATGGCCACCTCCTTAGGGGATGACAGTGCAGTCTGCCAGTCCTCGTCGTCCAACTCCACCCCATCTCCCGTCCATGCCTCCCGAAGACGCACCAAGAGGTCAGCCCGATTATTTATCAGTTTTTTGTAAATCAAGGAGATAGTACTGTCGGGGACATGACCATCGAGTATGCGGTCCTCGAGAGGCGAAGAAGCAGGGACCGTGGTCCCCTCCCCAAAGACCGAGAGCAGGGCGTGCCGAACCTGTACATAACGGAAGAACTCTCTTTCACTAAGCTCGTGCTCGCTCTGGAGCGCCGCGATGGATTTAACCGCACCTTTAACCCATAGGTCCCCCACTCTGCTGATGCCGATCATGTCCCAGCGCTCGAAGCCTTTCGTTGTCCAGAGGCTTCCCAAGCGTTCTGAGGCGAATAAAGGAGTGGCACACGTTAAACGCTCACTCCAGCCCATCGCTACGTTCGCCGCCTTCCACACACGTACCGCAATCCTAGTAGGGCCCGTAAGGGTCCTACCAGCGGATCGAGAGTACAGCGCTCTGTTATAGTTACCGCCGGGAAGCAGGAATTTATCCATCTCATATGCCGGGTTCAAGCCAGGAGCGTACGTATTATGGTTAATGGCAGACAGCTGGGAAGCCCAATAGTACCGTCTAATATCAGGAAGCGCGATGCCCCCGTCATACCAGGGGAGAGTCAGCTTTGCCAAAGCGATACGTGCTCGCCCGTCCCAAACCAGTCTCCTCTGCAAACTCTCCACTTCCCTAAAGTAGGCCGCCGGAATGACGTCGAAGGAGTTCTGGAGTGCATAAAGAAATCTGGGAAGGGACATCATTTTAAACAGTGCCGCGCGACCAAGTGGAGACAAGGGCAACTTACACCACCGAGCCGTATCCGCCCTCAAACGCCGGAGTGGAGACAGGAGATTCTGCTCATAGCGGACCGCCGGATCCAACAAAACGTACACCCCCAGGTATTTAAAGCCGGACTGAGATATTTGGAGCGGAAGCCGAGGCAGCAAGAGAGGAAGGCCACCAGAGATAGGATACACACAAGATTTGGACCAATTAATTATCAGACCCGAATTTTTCCCGAAGGAAGTAAGGACATCAAAGAGAACATTGAGCGACTTCCGCGGCGAGGTGAGATACAAGAGAATATCATCCGCGTACAATGAGACCCGATCCTCGAAGCCCGGGGCCCACCGGAGCCCCCTAATCGAGGGCTCCCAACGGAGCCAAGCAGCGAGCGGTTCCAAGGCGAGAGCAAAGAGCAGTGGGGACAACGGGCACCCCTGCCTAGTTCCCCTCCCGAGAGCGAAAGGCAGAGAAACCCGCCCATTGATAAAGAAGCTTCACCCAGCTAAGAAATCCCTCCCCAAAGCCAAACTTCGCCAAGACGGCCCAGAGGAATGGCCACTCAATGGTGTCAAAGGCCATCGTGGCGTCTAAGGAAACCAATACGGCCGGTTCAGAAAAGTACTCCGCCCTCGCGAGGACGCCGTGCAGACGCCGTAAGTTGAGGGCGGTATTACGATGAGGGATGAAGCCGCATTGATCCGGATGTATCAAGTCACATATAACGCTCAGCAAGCGATTAGCGAGGACCTTAGCAAGGATTTTGGGTTCGGCATTTAGTAGGGAAATAGGCCTATATGAGGCACAGCGGTCACGTGGCTTACCATCCTTGGGAATCACCACTATAGTAGCCAGACGCTGGTCGTCGGGAAGGGAACACCTCTCGAGCGACTCCTGAAACATATGACGGAGGAAAGGCGCGATTTTATCCGGGCGTAATTTATACAGTTCAATCGGCAGGCCGTTGGGGCCCATAGCCTTACCCGAGCGAAGGGAGCGAATCGCAGTAGCAATCTCATCGACAGACAAAGGGGCATCCATCAGCTCGCGGTCCTCGACGGATAAGCCGGGCAGGGCAATATCCCGCAGCTGAAGACGAGAGTCGTCCTCATCTCTATCAGACACCGGGGAGTACACAGCCCGGAGGTGGTCAGCAAAACACTCCACAATCTCACCAGGTTCAGTCACACACACTCCATCCGAAGCCCGAAGCTCCGGGACCACACGATTCACTCTCTCCTTCTTGTCCAACCAGGCAATCAGCTTACCCGCCTTATCTCCGGCATCATACAACCTACCCTGCTGCTCCCTATACATAGTCTTGGCAGCGTCAGTAACAAGAGACTTGTATTCAAACTGCTTCAGGCTGAGGGCATGCAGCCCATCCGGAGTGACACCCGCCTCCAAGGCTGCCTCCAGCCCCGATATTTCAGTCTCCAGCGTCACCACCGCCTCTCTCTTAACCCTCTTAGCCTCCACTATCTGGGACAGGGCATGCCCGCGGAGCACTGCTTTAAAAGCTTCCCACAGGGACACTGAGGACAACACCGACCCCTCATTCTCAAGAAAATATTGATCAATCGACGTAATCAGGCTATCACGGATCTTGGGGTCTCGCAGGTACCAAGGGTTAATAGGAGCGATCCGCCCAGCGGACCGCGTCCCAGTGTCAAAAAGCAACCACAGTGGGGAATGATCAGAGATACCCCGGGCCAGGTGTTTAACCTCTCGAATCCGGGCAGCCTGGGCCGCGGGCATAAGAAAATAATCCAATCTGGAGAGACTCCCATGGGCCCCGGAGTGAAATGTGTACTGACACTGTGTCGGATGCATTAACCTCCAACAATCCACCAGACCGAAGGTCTCCAGGAGTCCGCCGAGCCACGCCTGGGCAGCAGGGAGGGCCCTGGGCGGGTGGCGATCCAGGTCACCAGAGACAACCGAATTAAAGTCCCCACCCATAAGCAAAAGACTGTCAGGAAGCCCAAGCAGCACACGACCCAAGTCTGAGAAGGTGGAGTTCTGAAGGCCCGGGGGAACATAGACCGAGATCAAGGAAAGGGACTGCCCCTCCCACCTTCCAGTCAGAGCCACATAGCGCCCTCTATCGTCTGGGACTACCCTGGTGATCTCCAACGGAAGTGAAGATCGCAGGAGAATGCCTACCCCTCTAGAACCAGTGGTGAAACCAGAATGGGCCACAAGTCGGTATCCCCCCCTGTTCATGGCATGACAAACATTACCAACCAGATGCGTCTCCTGTAAGAACACCACATCAGGAGTCAAACGACGTAAATATTGCAGCACAACACCCCGTTTGATACGGTCCTCCAATCCGTTGACGTTCCAAGACATCAATCTCAACGCGTCCCCCCCCCATCCCCTGCAGTAGATCAGAGGTCCCCTAGCAAATAGCGCAACACCCGAAACTGAACCATAGCCATTACCTCGCCTTGAAAACAAAAAACACAAATCCAAACAACCCCACCCACCCGCCAACCCCCCCCGAATCCAACACCCCCCACCCTGCACCCCTGCGGTCCAAAAAACCACCCCAACTTGCAGTGTGCCTGTCGCCCTACAAACCCCATTCTACGAAAAGACCCCGGAGGAGGAAAGGGACCCGTCCCCGCCCGCCCCCCACACAGATAATAATGAAACGAAATGCACAAAAGAAGTAGAACCCAGCCGAACAATACAAAACGGCAAAGTCAAGGACCAAAAGTCACTCCGAAGGAGACCCGCCACCCTCGGCACCGGCAGAGGGCCCAGTCCGGTCACCCCGGTCCGGCAGCGAATCCAGCCAGTCACTCACAGTCGCAGGAGAGTCAAAAAAGGTAGTCCGATCTTCATATTCCACTCGGAGCCTAGCAGGAAAAAGCATAGAGTACTTGAGACCAAGGTCCCGGAGACGACGCTTCACCCCCTGGAAGCCCATCCGCTGTTTCTGGACAAGTTGGGTGAAGTCCGGGAAAAAGTTAATGGACGAGTTCTCATATCGGACCGGGCCATGGACCCGTGAGGCCTGCAGGATCGCATCTCGGTCTCTGTAATGAAAAAGTTTCGCAACAATAGGCCTCGGGGGGGGCCCCCGGTCGCGGCCGACCACCTGGAACTCGATGGGCCCGCTCCACGGCGAAGAACTTACTCAGGCCAGCGGGGGCAAGCTGTTCGAGGATGAGCTCCTCAACCATGAGATCAACCGGGCGGTTGTCGGAGGTCTCCGGAACGCCGATGACGCGGATGTTATTGCGTCGAGCCCGTCCCTCGAAGTCCTCCAGCCGCCGGGCCATCAGATCGTTGGCCGACTTGAGATCGCCGAGAGTAGTCTGCAGGTCAGACACGTCCGTACCAAGGGAGGACGTCCGCACATCCAGCGATTGAACCCTCTCGTTGGTCTTAGAGAGATCCGCCCGGATTAGCGTGACATCAATGGCCACCGATTTTACGGGCCAAGGCCTCGTACTGCGTAGCGATGGTCTCCCTGATGCCATTAATGGCGCCCATGATGTCCTGCAGGGACAGATCCGGAGAAACGGACGGGCCACCACTGGCATCATCCGGGGGGACACTGGCCGTCCCGGGGGATCCTTTACCCTGGGTGTAGCGGTCCATGTTGTTCGTCTGGACCGGTCCCCCACGTAGGGATGTCTTGGTCTTACGCCTCTCGGGCTCTCCCCTGCCCCCCATGAGAACCACGTTCGCCAAAGGGGACCACCGAGGAAGCGTCGAGGGGGCACAGGCCAAGCAGACGCGGGCCGCACCAGAGGCTGCAATGTGGCGGAGCGAAGGGACCACCGTCGATGGGCACACTGGTAGCAGGCGAAGACACAGGCATCAAGCGAAGGCAAAGTGAAAGCCCAGTCGCACCAAGCAATTCCACTGTCCAGCCCCTCAGAGATCCAAAAGTGAAACCGAAAGTGATGGGACGGCCACTGGCACAGCCCCGCTGCCGTTGTTGTTCAACTACGCCCCGGCTCCACAGATCACCCTCGCATCGGGCATAGCCATCGGTTGGGCCTCAAAAGTTCAAACCACCATAACTCAGGATTGCCAGGTCCGATTTGGTTTCCGAAAGGAGTTTAGTGTTCAGCCAACATTCGTCTTCCAGATTCCATCAACCAAGTCAGGATAAAGTCAGGATAAATTCCGAGGAGCAGCGAGGGTCCGGGGAGCCCTGTGCTCACGCGACCATCTTGGATGCGCGCTAGGCTCCTCCTCCCCTCGAGCCTTTTTTCTACCTCTTCCTTTCCCTGGGGGAGTAATCTCCGCAGTCTGTCTTTCCTTCCTGGAAGCAGCCTTAATTTTTGTTATTGGAGGTGAAATTATAGGGGGCTTAGATAAAGCTGAGCCAATAATCGGATCCCTATTACGCAGGGTATATCTGCTAACCGCAAGCTCAGGAATGGATACCACACTGCTACTTCCACTGCTCAAACCCTCACTGGCTTGCTTCTCCATGCAGCTCACTTGCATTTGGCTGTACTCATTAGTCCCGGTCTCCGCTACATCAGTACTTTCACCTAATTCTCCAAAGGAGACTCAACCCCCGTCTCCTGCGCCCCTCACCGACTTCTGGGCCGTCTCTACCTCTCCGCGATTCCTCAAAAGGAGAGACAAAACAGAATCGAGTTTTCCTGGGCCACACGTACCCCCCAACGTAAGCCTCCCGGCCTCACCTTCGGTTATGCTGACTCTCAATCTGGTGGGGTCCCTCGGCTGACAGAAAACCAGTTCTCCCGAAGAGGGCTGCCAAGAAGAGGGCTGCCAGGACCCCCGCCAAAGACTTCTCCGCCTCCACTGCCTGGCGGCTCCAAGGACGCGGAACCACGGAGGCTCCGACGCTGCTCCTCCCGCGGTGTCACACACCATCGAGTCGGCGCTCTACCAGAACGCCCCGGGCAGGGAGAAGGAAAAAAAGGAGAAAACCGCGGAAGCAGGTACTCATAAAGAACGAATATCATTTAAAATACTAAAACGACGAGGATTATGCAGGGAGAAAAATTTGAAATTTCGCCGCCCCCTAGCCCCGCCACACATCGGGAGCTCGCCACGGCCGTTAGCTTCCGGCCGCCATGTTTCCCTGCCTGTAACAACTCATCTTAATCATGCACCTTTAAATGTAAATCAGCTGTGTAACGCCAAAATGTTAATTGAGGAAACAGGTGGGCAAGTCACCGAAGACGAACAAGTGAGTATCTGGGTAAGTGTGCCAGTCACTGGATAATCACTTGCAATAGTGCATTGGTTAGGTTTTACCAACGAAAAATGGCCGCAAGCTGTATTGCAGTAATACCCGAGGTTGGGAACGTTTCCAAAATTGCCTGCACGTCGGGCTGCTGAACGTGAGTTTCAATAGGAGATGGGGTTTGTTTATGAAGCGTGCAAGCGCAATGATGATGTGGTACATAGTGGAGTGCTAACTCATCCTGCTGAGAGCTCGCACTTTATTGGTTAATCACCCTCGAGCCCGTAGCACGCGCATGCAGTTTACTTTTACCGCACTCCGCAAAATGCCCAAATCTTGCCTTCAGGATGATATGCAAAGTCCTTCCTGTTGCTATTTTCTGCAGGATGTTTCCGGTCCAACAGGAGAAAATACACGAAGCAGATGTAGTATTGACTGCACGCCGAATTCGTAGATACCAGCTCATCACAGGGGTGGCTGGCACAACTTGTTGCCAAATTCTTGGAGCGGGTAAGTTGGTGAATGTACTTTATTCACTTCATGAGATTTCCCCTGCGACATCCAGTAGCTGTTCCTCTGCCAGCCAAGCCTCAACTGGAACCTCACCACGCTCCCAGGAATCTGGAACCCAACATCGGATTCCACATTCGTCCCTCATGCAAGTGCTACACAAGTATAACACAAACATTTTCGAAAGCTGCTTATTTTGGGCAGAATAGGAACATATGTTCTCAGTTGGCTTTGCCTTCATAGCATCACCAGCATTTGTTATTGGATAAAAGACTAGCTTTGAACATTTTATTGGAGAACCACAGGGATCTGCAAAAGACAACAGCCGCGGTCGGGAGTGGGAGTAGCTGCCGGGTGGTGATGTGGGGATGAGGAGGGGCAGGGTGGGGGGTAGTAAACTATAGGCTACGGCGGTTTACAGGTAAGTAAATTAATTAAACAAATTTCGTTGCGTGCACTGCATCCCCAAATGCGATGCAGTGCTGTGGCAAGTTTCTTCCAAGAGAAGACAAGACAGGAACTCCAAGGTTTTCAAGATGCTGTGTAAGGTTTATTCTTAGAGAAAGAAAACCCACGACATATCCACATCAGCTAACAAGTCAGTATGCCCAACAGAAAGCCTGATATTCTAGATGTTGGAACACTCAAGTGGAACACTCCAATACATTTAAAGACATACAATAAATATACAAATCATAACAATAAATGCAACTCATAACACCCCCCCCCCCTTCCTATAGATAAAATAAATAAAATTACAGAGAAGTAAATATCTAAAAGAGATCAATAGTAAACAAAGTCATCATGAGAAAAAGGTGAAACTCTGACTCTTGAACTAGATCTAACATTTCTGCTGTCACCAGATCCCTTAGTATTATCAGGAGTTACATTGTCGTTGAAACCACAAGATTTGAGTTCTAAATTGAGATTTTACTTTACCACAAATTATTTTGGCCTGATCCCATCCTCGTCGCCAAAATATGTAGCAAGTTTCTTCCAAGAGAAGACAAGACAGGAACTCCAAGGTTTTCAAGATGCTGTGTAAGGTTTATTCTTAGAGAAAGAAAACCCACGACATATCCACATCAGCTTACAAGTCAGTATGCCCAACAGAAAGCCTGATATTCTAGATGTTGGAACACTCAAGTGGAACATTTCAATACATTTAAAGACATACAATAAATATACAAATCATAACAATAAATGCAACTCATAACAAGTGCACGCAACAAAATTCGTTTTATTAATTTATATGTTTACTTACCTGTAGACCTCCGTAATCCATAGTTTACTTCCCCCCCATCCTGCCCCTCCCCACGTCACCGCCCGGCAGCTACTCTCACTACCGACCGCGGCTGAAAGACAATAGGTTTGTGATAAGTGCGCACATTTTGGTTATCAACTGGCTCCTCCAGTTTGAATTTTGTAAGTCCATGGAAAGCTGGAAGTTTTGTGAATTGACTCATAATTGGGTATTAGGTTTTTTGGTAGCCACATATGTGCTATTCATTTTCTTGTTAATCATAGATAATGAGGGGGTTCCTACATTTGTGTGTCTGACTGATAAGGTAAAATCGTCCAGTCTATGACCCTGAGATTTTATTGCAGCTTTGACTGGATAGAAGGTTGAGTAATTTTCTTGTAATTATTTTTTCTACTGAGTAAATTCTAAATAATATTACCAATTAGGGTGGTAGCAGAAACCCATCTACCGTTCTTGTCTGATTTCATTGCAACTATGGTTGTTTTTACATTTTTGTGTAGGAGTATTGCACCACTATATTCTTTTTGTTACCAGCTTATGAGAAGACTGTGTTGCTCCCTCAGTTTCTGTACCGTTAGGGTGTGTTTCTTGTGTGAAGGCAATTTTTCTGGTCATGCTTAACATTTTGGCACGAAAGCTTAGAGGGGTTAACTGAAGATTTGGGGGGGGGGGGGGTTTACTCCCATCTTGTAACTGAGGGCTATTGGCCACATCATTTGTTTGGGATGAGGGTGGATTTGTTTCCATTTAGTGTGGGCTTAAATAGTCTAGGAAGTATTGTGGTTCATCATACATTTTAGTTTTGTTATTGTCTGTGATTTGGAGAGGGGGGGGAGGGGACTCAAAATTCCTATTCCCCATTCACTTTTATATAGAAAATGTAGACCCCACTACAGCCCATAATGGCTGGACAGATTTGCACCAAATTTGGCAGAAAGCAAGTTCTTGGTCCAGAAAGTGTGCCTTTTGTTATTTGTTGTAAATCTGTTAATTAGTTTGAGAAATTAAAGCTAAAAAATAATCGATATTTCACGCCACGGAGAAACCTTGGAGACGAAATTATCTTGAGATGAGGTTCGGCTGCCATCTTAGGATTCAGGACTCAGTCCCAAGCCCTATAAAAAAGTTAAAAAAAAAAAAACATAAGGGGGCATGGTTGGAATATCCTCCCTGCCTAGTCCCACACACTGGGACAAAATAGGTTTTTTAATTTTATTTTTAATCATTCAGTGGATCTATGAATCCACTGCAAGCAGGCTCCTGTGCATAAAAAATGTGGGATGGCCAGGGCGGGAAGGGGGGAGCACGTGGTCCCCCTCCCTTAGCCTCTAGGAGGCTCTGGGGACCCAATCCCCCAGGACCGAGCTTAAAGTTTATGGGAGAGAGGGGTGCTCCAATGGTGTGTTCCGGGGGACGCCCTTTCCCAGAATACAGTTTCCTCGTTTACAAGATTGCGGGCAGAGAAACCAATGTGCACTCTCTCTTGATGGAAGTTAAAAAAATGCTCCCGCCGGGTGTCAGCACAATTTTTTTTCCCTGGCTGTGCTCTTGCAGACAGGGAAACAGTTTGCTCCCACCGGGCGCATGCAGGGGCGCAGGTGTGGTCGCTGGAGTTTCTCCCGCAACCCCCAATGTTATTTTTGCCCTGGGTAGGAACACACATTAGGCCCAAAGGGATGGACCAATTTATTTTTCACTGCTCCATAATGCCAGCAAGGTCTTTAAAAATTTTTTTTTATAGCTTGGTGGTGTTCCTAGAAGGGAAATTGGCACCACCAAGCATTTGTTTTAATGTTGGGGAAGGAGCTGCTGTACTCAGAGCAAAAAAACAAAACTTAAAGACCCCAGTGCAGAGCCCCCTTGTGGTTGTCCGTGGCCAGGCCCTGTGCCCAATCCCACGTGGTGCACTGTTGAAGGCCGTGTGCAGTGTGGAGTTGGATACCCACAGGTTGGAAGCATCTGCGAGGAGTTTGAGGCAGGGCCTGACTGAAGGCCAAGTCCTGCAGCCAGCCCCACAGTGCGCACGGCCAGAGACTATGCAGAATTGGCTTGGCATTACATTAAAAAACCCTACAAATGTACTGAAAAAACCCAAATGCTAAAGTGACAGTATGGTTAGGTATGGTAATAATATCAGTTCGATGAAAATGTCAATTCAAGCATACTGTTTTAAACTACCAAAAACGCTGGAGTTCTCCAGTTATAGTTATGTCACGTAACTATAGCTCGCGCACTCACAATGCACTGCTAATTGCCACAGCGGTTTTATACTTTTAAAATAGTAAGTTGCAACCGACATTTTCACCTAACCATAACATTCCTTTAACCTTTGTTTTTTCTTTCAGTGAGTGAATATATTGTGCCTAATGTTTATTTTACTTTGAGGTTTTCATTACTTCCTGCATGTAGCAGTGACATGAAGCTTTGCAGGTCACACAATGCCCAAATCTTGCCTTCAGGATGATATGCAAAGTCCTTCCTGTTGCTATTTTCTGCAGGATGTTTCCGGTCCAACAGGAGAAAATACACGAAGCAGATGTAGTATTGACTGCACGCCGAATTCGTAGATACCAGCTCATCACAGGGGTGGCTGGCACAACTTGTTGCCAAATTCTTGGAGCGGGTAAGTTGGTGAATGTACTTTATTCACTTCATGAGATTTCCCCTGCGACATCCAGTAGCTGTTCCTCTGCCAGCCAAGCCTCAACTGGAACCTCACCACGCTCCCAGGAATCTGGAACCCAACATCGGATTCCACATTCGTCCCTCATGCAAGTGCTACACAAGTATAACACAAACATTTTCGAAAGCTGCTTATTTTGGGCAGAATAGGAACATATGTTCTCAGTTGGCTTTGCCTTCATAGCATCACCAGCATTTGTTATTGGATAAAAGACTAGCTTTGAACATTTTATTGGAGAACCACAGGGATCTGCAAAAGACAACAGCCGCGGTCGGGAGTGGGAGTAGCTGCCGGGTGGTGATGTGGGGATGAGGAGGGGCAGGGTGGGGGGTAGTAAACTATAGGCTACGGCGGTTTACAGGTAAGTAAATTAATTAAACAAATTTCGTTGCGTGCACTGCATCCCCAAATGCGATGCAGTGCTGTGGCAAGTTTCTTCCAAGAGAAGACAAGACAGGAACTCCAAGGTTTTCAAGATGCTGTGTAAGGTTTATTCTTAGAGAAAGAAAACCCACGACATATCCACATCAGCTAACAAGTCAGTATGCCCAACAGAAAGCCTGATATTCTAGATGTTGGAACACTCAAGTGGAACACTCCAATACATTTAAAGACATACAATAAATATACAAATCATAACAATAAATGCAACTCATAACACCCCCCCCCCTTCCTATAGATAAAATAAATAAAATTACAGAGAAGTAAATATCTAAAAGAGATCAATAGTAAACAAAGTCATCATGAGAAAAAGGTGAAACTCTGACTCTTGAACTAGATCTAACATTTCTGCTGTCACCAGATCCCTTAGTATTATCAGGAGTTACATTGTCGTTGAAACCACAAGATTTGAGTTCTAAATTGAGATTTTACTTTACCACAAATTATTTTGGCCTGATCCCATCCTCGTCGCCAAAATATGTAGCAAGTTTCTTCCAAGAGAAGACAAGACAGGAACTCCAAGGTTTTCAAGATGCTGTGTAAGGTTTATTCTTAGAGAAAGAAAACCCACGACATATCCACATCAGCTTACAAGTCAGTATGCCCAACAGAAAGCCTGATATTCTAGATGTTGGAACACTCAAGTGGAACATTTCAATACATTTAAAGACATACAATAAATATACAAATCATAACAATAAATGCAACTCATAACAAGTGCACGCAACAAAATTCGTTTTATTAATTTATATGTTTACTTACCTGTAGACCTCCGTAATCCATAGTTTACTTCCCCCCCATCCTGCCCCTCCCCACGTCACCGCCCGGCAGCTACTCTCACTACCGACCGCGGCTGAAAGACAATAGGTTTGTGATAAGTGCGCACATTTTGGTTATCAACTGGCTCCTCCAGTTTGAATTTTGTAAGTCCATGGAAAGCTGGAAGTTTTGTGAATTGACTCATAATTGGGTATTAGGTTTTTTGGTAGCCACATATGTGCTATTCATTTTCTTGTTAATCATAGATAATGAGGGGGTTCCTACATTTGTGTGTCTGACTGATAAGGTAAAATCGTCCAGTCTATGACCCTGAGATTTTATTGCAGCTTTGACTGGATAGAAGGTTGAGTAATTTTCTTGTAATTATTTTTTCTACTGAGTAAATTCTAAATAATATTACCAATTAGGGTGGTAGCAGAAACCCATCTACCGTTCTTGTCTGATTTCATTGCAACTATGGTTGTTTTTACATTTTTGTGTAGGAGTATTGCACCACTATATTCTTTTTGTTACCAGCTTATGAGAAGACTGTGTTGCTCCCTCAGTTTCTGTACCGTTAGGGTGTGTTTCTTGTGTGAAGGCAATTTTTCTGGTCATGCTTAACATTTTGGCACGAAAGCTTAGAGGGGTTAACTGAAGATTTGGGGGGGGGGGGGGTTTACTCCCATCTTGTAACTGAGGGCTATTGGCCACATCATTTGTTTGGGATGAGGGTGGATTTGTTTCCATTTAGTGTGGGCTTAAATAGTCTAGGAAGTATTGTGGTTCATCATACATTTTAGTTTTGTTATTGTCTGTGATTTGGAGAGGGGGGGGAGGGGACTCAAAATTCCTATTCCCCATTCACTTTTATATAGAAAATGTAGACCCCACTACAGCCCATAATGGCTGGACAGATTTGCACCAAATTTGGCAGAAAGCAAGTTCTTGGTCCAGAAAGTGTGCCTTTAGTTATTTGTTGTAAATCTGTTAATTAGTTTGAGAAATTAAAGCTAAAAAATAATCGATATTTCACGCCACGGAGAAACCTTGGAGACGAAATTATCTTGAGATGAGGTTCGGCTGCCATCTTAGGATTCAGGACTCAGTCCCAAGCCCTATAAAAAAGTTAAAAAAAAAAAAACATAAGGGGGCATGGTTGGAATATCCTCCCTGCCTAGTCCCACACACTGGGACAAAATAGGTTTTTTAATTTTATTTTTAATCATTCAGTGGATCTATGAATCCACTGCAAGCAGGCTCCTGTGCATAAAAAATGTGGGATGGCCAGGGCGGGAAGGGGGGAGCACGTGGTCCCCCTCCCTTAGCCTCTAGGAGGCTCTGGGGACCCAATCCCCCAGGACCGAGCTTAAAGTTTATGGGAGAGAGGGGTGCTCCAATGGTGTGTTCCGGGGGACGCCCTTTCCCAGAATACAGTTTCCTCGTTTACAAGATTGCGGGCAGAGAAACCAATGTGCACTCTCTCTTGATGGAAGTTAAAAAAATGCTCCCGCCGGGTGTCAGCACAATTTTTTTTCCCTGGCTGTGCTCTTGCAGACAGGGAAACAGTTTGCTCCCACCGGGCGCATGCAGGGGCGCAGGTGTGGTCGCTGGAGTTTCTCCCGCAACCCCCAATGTTATTTTTGCCCTGGGTAGGAACACACATTAGGCCCAAAGGGATGGACCAATTTATTTTTCACTGCTCCATAATGCCAGCAAGGTCTTTAAAAAATTTTTTTTATAGCTTGGTGGTGTTCCTAGAAGGGAAATTGGCACCACCAAGCATTTGTTTTAATGTTGGGGAAGGAGCTGCTGTACTCAGAGCAAAAAAACAAAACTTAAAGACCCCAGTGCAGAGCCCCCTTGTGGTTGTCCGTGGCCAGGCCCTGTGCCCAATCCCACGTGGTGCACTGTTGAAGGCCGTGTGCAGTGTGGAGTTGGATACCCACAGGTTGGAAGCATCTGCGAGGAGTTTGAGGCAGGGCCTGACTGAAGGCCAAGTCCTGCAGCCAGCCCCACAGTGCGCACGGCCAGAGACTATGCAGAATTGGCTTGGCATTACATTAAAAAACCCTACAAATGTACTGAAAAAACCCAAATGCTAAAGTGACAGTATGGTTAGGTATGGTAATAATATCAGTTCGATGAAAATGTCAATTCAAGCATACTGTTTTAAACTACCAAAAACGCTGGAGTTCTCCAGTTATAGTTATGTCACGTAACTATAGCTCGCGCACTCACAATGCACTGCTAATTGCCACAGCGGTTTTATACTTTTAAAATAGTAAGTTGCAACCGACATTTTCACCTAACCATAACATTCCTTTAACCTTTGTTTTTTCTTTCAGTGAGTGAATATATTGTGCCTAATGTTTATTTTACTTTGAGGTTTTCATTACTTCCTGCATGTAGCAGTGACATGAAGCTTTGCAGGTCACACAATGTGATCTTTTGTTTTCTCGTTGCTTTCAGGAACATAGTAGGCTGAGTGAACTCAAGAAAAACATGATAATCCCTCTAGGTTTGTTTCTATTTGAGGGCTGAAATTGAGGGCCTAGTTGGTGGGCACGCTTAATATTAAATGACTCCGTAGGAATAAGTAGCAACCTGTGCAACAAGCTGGTTAGGAAAGAAATTGTATTGTTCTTCTCTTTACCTTCAGCACTGCTATATAGTCTTACATTATTCTTCTGCCCCTGTTTTCTATATCTTCTTGGGGTTGAGATTGTTTGTGAACTTCGAGGTCTTGGACTCTACAAGGGAAGCATTCAAGAAATTCTCTTTTATTGAAGAGTGTTGGTGTGTTGCTTAGCTTCCTGGGAAAGGGGATTGAATTTCATTTTTTCTTGCTGGATGTGAGAGTTGTGTCTTTTTTGCTTGCAGGCTTTGCAGATTGAGAGTAGCATGATCATTAACCATGTCAGTTTTGGATGCGTCATGGAGGCTGGAGTTTACCTTCTTTTTTACTTTGTCTTTGATTGTCCCTTTGATTTGCAACATTGCTTGTACTGGATGTATTGTGGTGATCTGTAGCTTGCTTGTAGTGAGCTGTTCATAGTATCTTTACTTAGTCAGTTGTGCTTTTACTTGCAATGACCATAGATTGTTGTTAACTGAAATTGTTCTTACTTAATGTAGCCTTATATGGCCTCAAACACTGTCTTTAATGTGGTCTATAATGCAGTTTTTAATGCAGCTGTTTGGTCTTTAATGTAGCCTACCTTCTTTAAAGCTAGTCTTTAATACTGCCTTGCCTGCAACATAAAGTCGTCCTTTATTGTAGACTTGATGCAGGCTTAATTGCTTGCTTAAATTCTTGTAGTGACAGGTTTAGTAACTATAGGCTGTACTCGCTATGAGACGGATGGTGGTCGTCCATAGGCTAAAACGGTTCAACGCTATGTGGCACCTCTCTCATCTCCTTTCAGCCTTCATTTATCTTACAGTTAATGGGACCTATAAAGGTCTAGCGGGGAGTCGCATAGTTGAGTGGAGCTCTCACCTGTTGCTGATCCCTTGGTACACTTCCTTGTTGGATGGCTCTTCCTTTGTACACTCTGCAGTCCGCGGGTATGCTTTGTCTTTGTCTAAAATGAGTTTGGGCTGCAAGGGTAGTCATTACATCTCATGGTGGAACCACAGCAGATCTGTAATGACAGGTGTAATATGGCAGGCAGTGGCCGCCTCTTTATAATAAGTGCTGATTAGATCCAACCCTTTGTTCCTGGAAACCACTCAAAGGGTTCACCCGAACTCATTTACTCCATCATATTCCAGCTACAGCTCAACAAGTTCCAGATGATCACTAGTTCCTCCGGGCAGTGTGTCTGACAAACTAAATACCACTACTAATGGGACAGCTTAATCAAAACAAAACTGTATGTTGTGTTCTACAATAGATAATATGAAATAGTTCAAATGTGTGTTATTTGTGAGGTGGTGCTTGTGTGTTGTGTGCATGTTTGTGTGTTTACACACACACAGGGTTTTGTGATATAGCAGTGCGCAATTCATGTGCATTATTTTAGGGTTGCACTTCTTTTTCAAACTGTTTTGAAATCTTTAGACATTAAGCTGTGAGGTAGCTACTATATAAATTACATTATTAAGCTCGATGCCCGTGTGTGCATGGGGATGTGCTAATTTGAGGAAAGGCCCTGTGTTGTAGGTGTATATTGTGGTGAGAAGCTTTCGAATAGTTACTTGTTCACTGTGTATGCTGGACGTCATTGCGGGCTTTGTGGGTGTCCAGTCTTCCAGAACATGAATAAAACTGCTGTGGCTTAAACGCTTCCTTTTGCCTTGCGCTTTAAGCCAAGCGTGTTGAAATCCATTATGTATTCGCTTTCCATGGCTCTCAAAAGGTTTTGCTAGTTAAATTTAGACTGTAAGGAGCACCCTCGTGCATCTTGCTTCGTGTTTACTTGCTGGCTATTTTTGGGTCTAAAAGGTTTTCTTTTTCAAACTGCGGGTGTTTTACCGGTATTTGTTTAAAACCTGTGTACCAGTCAAATTTGCCCATAGCTAAGTCATTCCATACTGCATTTCAAAGCGCTATGTTCACTCCAGTCTCATGGATGTTGGCTGCATTACTCATGGCTCTTTCCGTTGCCCGAGCATTCTGTCACTTACTTCTATTCTGACTTAATCTGTGTAGACGTACACACAGGCATTTTTGGGCAGAAAATGCTACAAAAGTCCCCAGCAACTTTCAGTTCCTCTGGGCTCCTGGGCGGTGTGGCTGTTGTAAAGTAGTCTCAGCCTCGCATCCAGCAGGCTGTAGTGATGAGGATAATGATTCCAGAGACTTGATGGCTGGGTAGTAGAGTGGAGAAGAGGAGGGAGAGACAGGGTAATGGAGAAGAAGCAAGATCAACGAGGTGGGAGGTTTTGTAGTCTGCGAGCTGTAGCATATAATGGCTTGTAGTTGGTGGTTTCAAGCTGTATTCAGACAGCACTCACAAAGCTCTTTCAAGGTTAAGTTTATATCAAGGAGGAGACGGAGCAGAGCTGCTGTAGAGAGAGAAGAGTCGGGTATGGACCGGTCAGGGCAGACGTGTGTTACAAGACCGTCTTTCTGGCATGGCATGGGAGATGGTGTGCCAAATGTGTGCCGGTCCGTTGCACACGCTGAAATACCCGCAAACTCTTCTATATACAATGGCAAGTACCTGGAAACTGCGGCACAGATGGACAAATAGAAGTAGCTCCTCTACACATATGGCAAAATAACCGCAAACTCTGCTACATAGACATATGCATACAGGCTATGTTAGACATACAAACCTCTCCAAGCTCTGCTGCACATAACTGACAAATAACCAGAAGCTCCAGAAATCACTTGCCTCCATTGCACATGGGGACAAATTCACACAACCTGCGGCTCCACTATGTACAAATAAACACGCTCTACTACCCCTACGAACAAATAACCACAAGCTATACTACAGATCCCGAAACTGCAGCACTGACGGACAAATACATGCATCTCATCTACACCTGCGGACATGCTAAACATACAGTCAATACTTGCAAGGTCTGCTGTGCACACAGACAATTACCGGTCAAACACATGCACTTGCAAGGTCCACTAGCAGGAAACAAAGAACAGTGCGAGTAAAAACAGCAGCACTCTTGAAAAGCGTTTCTAAATAAATAAAAAAGGTGTCCCGAAGTATTTCCTTAAAGTGGCTGCTGCGTATGTTTAGGAGATTTGGTCACTGCTGTCGGGGAGGTCTAAATCGTGGAAGAGGCATGACACATGCATGCCATGGACAAATTGGGGAGAACGAATAAGGGAACGACAAAGCCAGTAAATGGGAAGCCTATGGGCTGGCTGAAGCCCATAAAGTAAATACAGGATGTTTCCACAAGACATCGCTTGCATAGTTTACAGCCGAGACCTAAAAAGAAGTGCATTGAATAGAGCAATTGGAAGTCCTCTTGCTTGCCACTGGCTACCCCAGGACATCATCTGTAGAAAGCCACATCTGAAAGGAGAAAATGGTAGGCTTGTAATCCAGTGTAGAACACGAAGGAAAGGTTTGTTGCACAGTAACATCTGCAAGAGGTTGTATAGCGTATCTAGGTTGTTAATATCAACTTACAATAATATTGCATCGACCTACCACTTAATTGTAAGGTAAATATATATTTACTAATTTTAACTCCCACCTTCGGAGGGAAGTTTTAAGTGGATTCCAGCATAGCAATTATAAGCATATCCTGTATTTTAGTACAGGTCGATTTTATGCCATGCTATATAGTAACGTCTGTTCCATCCCCACCCTCCAAATTGGCATGGGCTTACTCATACATTTCTCACTCATGCTTTCACACATGCACCTTCAGTTATTGTCCTGTTCGCATCTCATGCTCACTTCTTTCACTAACCTACAACCTTACTTCCACAGTTTATATCAGGCACACCCATACAGCATTCCCCACCCAACACCTGACAATCCCCACACTCACTTACCAATCATACTTATTTCCTAGTACTTACCAACTGCCTCTTTATGGTGCTAAGGCTGCTCACTAACCACTAACCGAAATTGCTCTCCTCAGAATCTGACATGGCCACCATTTACCATGATGCATTGGGGCGACTTGAGTGCTGGGATGTGAGGCTGTGTGCACGCCTACCCTCATTTTGTTTTTAGTGTGAGTAGACCAATAGGACTATATGCTTGGTTTGCGCCCCATCCTCATTTTGAGCATAAGGCCTAGAAAGGTCTTTAACTCCTGAAGTCAAATGGGAGTTTACCAGTGTACCTTAGAATGAGGCCCAAGATTGCTTGTGAACGGACAGCTAGACTGCCATGACCATGTTCCTCAGAATCACTGGAAGACGAGATGTTATTCCGCTGACTGAAATATCTCTTTCGGATTCTCATTTACTTTTCTTTCCCTCAGATACAGTCTCTGGATGTAATCCTGCCTCAGAGCTGTCTTCCATAACTCTAGATAGGGACTAGGCAGCAATCATCCACTGAGATGCTGTCTCTGTTTTCTGTCTAAAACCGTCCTGCTGAAACACTTTGTCCTATGTAGAAGGCAGAAGTGTTCTTTTAAAAATAAAAAATAAATAAAAAAGAGGTTGGGTGTGTCTGAGATGTGTGTGATTATACAAAGTGGAAAATCAAAAACACACTTAGCTTATCAATGCTGCAATATGATGAACTCCTCTAAAGAACTTCTCCAAAAAAGCTTAAAAGAGACCAAAAGACTTGTTACTTAAAACTTGCCACATATGAAATAGAACACATACTTCACGTGACAAGTGCTGTGACCTGGAGAGAACAGAACTGTGCCATATCTTCCATGAAATGCTGTCGGTATGCTCTCTCCATGTGCTGGCACACTGTGTGCTACCTTACGCCAATGCAGGCACTTTTGCAACATAATGCAAGGGTGTCTGCCTTATGGTCAGGATACTTTTTGTGCATGAAGGGGTCCCCTCCTGCATAAAAAAATATCCTTTAAGTCTTTCTCCTCTATGCATGTGTGCTGCAGAACGCAGCACATATGCAAACAGGAAATAATGAAGAGAAGATATTTGTCCTTGTCAGGCAGGTGCCAGATTTTGGCACAAATCAATGTTTACTATTCTTTGAAGATAGGGATTTGCATCAAAAACCAAGGGCCAATGCACTGCAACACCCATGCACCACCCAAGAAATGCTTCCCTGACACAAAATAATGCAAGGCAAAGCACTGTTCCTTTTTTTAGGTCTCGCTGAGTCAGCACGCATGCGCTGCTCGGAGAGACTTTAGTAGGTGAGTTTTCAAAGTGCTGCTGGCTGGCGACAAGCTTGCGTCCATGCGCAAACCGCCAGCCTTCAGCACCATCTGTCTTTCCTCTTGTTTGCTCCCTGCCTCCGCCCCTCTCCTCGCCTTTACGCTTACAAGCGTTCGGGATTCTCCCAGTGGGTGCTTCTCCGTCAGGCAATATCACGCCCACCTTAAATGCTAACGATTATTTTATTGTAGCAAACAGCGTGATATAACACAAGCATTGTACAAAAAAAGAGGTTCAGGTAGCAAACAGCATGTGAACACCGGAATCAGGCCACACACGAGAATGCTGTCACGAGCTTGCATAATGTTACATGAACTTCCTGTAGCAAACAGCAAAATTGAATAAACAGGCATAATGTAGCAAACAGGCTTGCCAGAATAATTAATTAGGACATAACACATCAACAGCATGTCTGGAGATAAGTAAGATTATAATGCGTGCATCCAATATTTACATTTGATTTGCCATTTCCTAATAAATGCTCCTTTCAGGGGGCTGGCTGGTATGCAACAGACGCATAGGGGAGTGCTGAAATCATCAAGTTTAATGCATGTTTGGACACACGTATTTGCAGGAGTATTGCTACAAAGTCAATAATAGAAAGAGGATCGCCTCTCGAAATAGAAACATACTGAAGGTCGGGCTTCTGTTGTCTGCAGGAGACGACCTTTAACCCTTCCATTGACACCCATTCTGTGTTGGTCATGTTTGCCTGTCACACACACAACCACACACACAACCACACAACCACACACACAACCACATACACACAACCACACACACAACCACATACACACACACCACACATAACCACACACACAAGCACACACACACCACACAAAACTACACACACAACCACACACACACACTCAACCACACACACACACACAACCACACATAAACACACAACCACACACACTCACACACACACAACCACACACACAACCCCACACACACACAAAACCAACCCCAACCAAACACACACACACACACACACACACACACACACACACACACACACACACACACACACACACACACACACACACACACACACACACACACACACACACACACACACACACACACACACACACACGAGACAGCTGCAGCAGGACCTTCGGCTCAATCAGGACAGCAGAACCACCGGAAAAGGAACCCCTCGGCACGGTCTGGGCAGCAAGAAGTTGTTACTGGAGACATCATGATCCTATGAACAATAGTGTCATCAATGATATAATCCAAACTGTAAACTGTGACAAATAACATCCCTATATATTGCAGTACCACAAAAACAGCAACAAGCATTGGCATAGCCAATAGGTCTTGCCTTTGGGACCTTATAAGTGTTTTGCCATGCAACAGTTGTTGTTGCACCAAGGATATTGTGCTGCATAACTAAATACTTATAAGGTCCCAAAAGCGAGACCTATTGGCTATGCCAATGCTTGTCTAGGAGGGTAGGAGCCTCCTCCCTTATCCAGAGAGGATGCTATCGCTGCTGTTGGGTGGCATGCTCTCAGTTGTGCCGCTGAGCTGGCCTGGGGCTTTTCCATGTGAACTTTCAGAACTCTCATTGTATTAGTGATTTCTGTGTCACCGCCGATTGCTCCTTTCCAATATCTATGTTGGTAAGCAGGCTTGGTGGCTATTTTGCTGTCTGGCCTCGTCCTCTCAACTATGCTCTCTGCTTAGCACTAGCCAAGGGACTAACCTCTGTAGGGTTGTATGTTGGGCCTAAGACCTTGTTTGTTGTTACTTTTTGTTGGGGGTTCGTTCGTCACTTGCTGATCATGTGTCTGGGAAGACAGAGACACTCAGTAATGGGCACACAAGTCAAATAGTCTGACCGCCTTGTGGCTTACTAGCGGGCACTATCCTACAGTGTTTGTTCACTATTTTCAACCATTCACAAGTTAGTATAAATTGGTGACATGGAATGCTGGAGTGATGAATTCTCCAAATGGAAGGCTCATATTGCTACTTTCCAAGAAACCCATCTGTTGGCCCCTGGGGGCTCCAAGCTCGGAAGTAAATAGAGGGATCAATAGTTCAGTACCAGTTTCTCAGTGTATGCCAGGGGAGTAATGCTTTGGCTAAGGCCTGGAGTCCTCTTCAAGTTGGAAGATACTAGAATTGATATAGGCAGCCATTATGTCTTGCTTAGAGGTCGTATAGATGGGTGGTGCTGGGGGACATTTAATGCTCCCAACATGGGTCAATCTGGCTCCTCATCTGCCCTGTCCGAGTGTTTGATGATTTGGATGGCAGTTCCCTGGGTGTTGTGGAGAGACTTTAATTGTGTGGGGGATAAGTTTCTTGATTGCTAGTTGTCCCCCTCACTCAGTTTCCATAACAGCCTCAAAAGCACTTCCAACTTTACTGGAGGTGTGACGCCAAGGTGACATTTGGCATATAAAATGTTCACATTGAATAGATTACTCCCTTTGCACCTAAATCATGCTAGAATGGACCGATTTGTAGGTACCCCTGACATGCATACATGTATTATGTCCACATCGTATTACCCTACGACAATGTCAGTACAAAAGCCTCTATACATTACATTGGCTCTGGGAAGGCTCATGGCGCCAATTCCAACCTGGTGTCTGCAGTCAACAATACAAGAAGACGCAGTATTTTGCCTTTCCTTGCAGGACCACATAGATTCACTCTTTCAGGATAGCGAGGATACTGCCTCATCCACCCATACTGGAATGGGAAGCGTTTAAGTGGTCACTAGAGGGTTTTTTTAGGTCTCGCCTAGGCAGCGCGCATGCGCTGCTCTAGGAGGGCCTTTAGCCATCGGTCTTTACTTTTGAAGCACTGCACTCGTGGCGGCATCCACCTTGCAGGAGCGAGCAGCGGCGTGGCCACGTTAATTACAAACATATGGCTGCTGCTCGCTCCCGCAAGGTGGATGCCGCCACAAGCACGAGTGCAGTGCTTCAAAAGTGAGGACCCCCGATTGCGATGCTGCTTGCGTGTGGTATCACTTGTTTTTCTCTTACCAGCATCTGCAGCTGGTCTGGGTCGAATAACCGAGCCTCTCTGTAACTTTCTTTCCAGTTTTACCCCACTCCGCAAGTCTCTCTTCTGTCCCTTCTCTAAACTCTCTGCAACTTTCTTGCCAGTAAGCCCTTCTCTCCATGTCCCTCTTTGCTCATCCTCTGCCTACTCGACCTCGCTCAACTCTCGGTCTCTCCTATCTATCAGTCCTTAGTAAGCCAACCTCTCCCCTCAAAATCTCCTGCGGTCTGTGCTTCTTAGTACGTCTCTAACCTGTTGCCATCTCCGACCAGCCCCCTTCACAGCCTTTCTCTTCTCTCAAATCTCAAACCCGCTAGTCAGGTTGTCTCCCTCTCCCCCGCCTCTTTTACCTCGGATGCCCCATGCCTTTCGTGAGCCTGTCTCTCTCCTATAGGCACCTCCTTCCAGTTTCTCCCTACTCGGCCGGTCCTCTTCTGCCTGTCTCTCTCCTGCCGCCCACTACTCCGTATGTACATCTCGCCTCGCCCTCCCTCTTGATGGTCTCCATCTTGACCACTCTCTCCCCTAAGGCCTCTGTTGTGGGTGTCTTGCGTTCCACTCCCTGTTCCTTCATTGATCAGTCTCCTTCTCCCACCGTGTCTCGTGTCCCTTTTCTAACTCTTTCCATCCACGTCTTTCTCTTTTCTCAGTCTCTTTCCCTGCTCGTGTCTCACTCTTTTCGGTATTTGCTTCCCCTCTTCTGTTTTGTGTCCCTCACGCTCTCTTTTATCTGGCTACCTGCACCAGTCTCTCCGCCGAACCTTTCTTTGTGGCTGTCCGTTGCCATGGAAGCCCGGTGCGGCCACCGTACAAAAGAGGCGGGGAGTATTAAAGCTTACAGCCCGGACCCTCTTCACTACACTGGTCCATGGTCTGCTGAGACTTCCATTCCCCGCGCGCACAACCTGCTTGGGATAATACCCGTCTATCTACAAAAGGGCAGGGATTTGTGGTGTGTTTAAATCTATCATGTATTTTCCGCCCTCACCACACAGACACATTGTGTTATGATTTGCAGAGGGGATTAGGGCTACGTCACTTATCCACTGCGTTATATTTGTAGTATGTCCTGTATGAAGATACTTCGTATTTACATAAACCATATCCAAGCGCTTATTTACACATGGTGCACTTTTCTGCTGCGTGGTGTAATACAAGTCCAGTATGGATGAATGGTTTATTAAAGTTTATTAAAGTGTAGGGCATCTCTGGACTCATTGAGCGAGTCAAACAGGATAAAGGTATTTGCTCAGGGTCACACACGTTGGTTCAGTGGGTAAGCTGGTGTTGAAATTAAGAGTGAGGTCTGTTTTCTTGGACATCCCTCTGTATGGACTGCAAGGGTGTGTGTCGTAAACATTCCAGTAATGTGCAGCATTTTTTGTGCAGTGCTGGCTGCAAGGATAGTCCATTTCTAAGCACTCTATTCATTGTTAGCCTGGGTTGGTTCTCATTTGGAAAACTCGCTTTGCAGTTGACAAAAAGAGTCAGTTCCTCCATTGGTAGATTTGCATTTCCTAAAAATAAAATGTCAGGTTTAGATTGTGAAGGCATCGGTTTTATCCGTAGGAGGCGCAGGGGGAGGGAATACACATTCTGAAAGAAACAGTAATGCGTCTCTTGGGACACTGCTCTACAACATAGCTTAAACATACTGGCAAAGCGAATTGGTCTGGCAAAACACTTATAAGGTCCCAAAGGCGAGACCTATTGGCTATGCCAATGCTTGTCTTTCTTTCTTTCCTTCCAAGCAACACAAATAGCCAAGGATTTTGCATCCGGTATGTGTGAAAA
The DNA here is from genome assembly GCF_964204655.1 of Triturus cristatus. Classification (NCBI taxonomy): domain Eukaryota; kingdom Metazoa; phylum Chordata; class Amphibia; order Caudata; family Salamandridae; genus Triturus; species Triturus cristatus. The sequence continues at coordinate 779,927,144 of NC_140590.1, read as the reverse complement.
AAGTCAAACAAGCACACTGCATAATCTTTGTAAGTCTGGCCCTTTTTTATTTTAGTAAAATCAAAAGTAGCAACATTTGAATAATGGAACAGTCTTCAATTTGAAAACCCGCTGTAGAGGCGTTTTGTATGCTATAAAAGACTGCAGAAATGCATTAGTGCTTACTGCAAGCAATCTGGTAATAGCAGGAAAAACAACACTAAAAACAACCCTATTATTACATGGGCCATCACACTCTTAGGTGGTTCAGTGAATTGGGGGCATTTTTTCCCCCCTGGGGGTGCAAATGAATAAACCCCAGGGTGTCGGCCTGTGTCTATGAAGGGCTTATCCCCAGAACGTGCTGCTGCCATTTTGTCCCCCCTCCACCTCCCGAGGTGTGTGATTGCTACCCCAGGTCGAAAACACAGCGATTATTGTATAACAGTTGCCCGCATGGGAATCGGTCCATATGCCAGGGGCCGCGCCCACCCCCCCCTCCAAAAAACAGAACACCTTGTGTCTGATCGGGCAGAAAGCTGTTTGAGGAAGGCATTGTTGGAAAGGGGACGCATTGCTTGTGGACGGAGCAAGATGATCGCACACCCCACCTTTTTAATCGGGCTCTCTAAATGTGACCAGTCACTGACAGACCTCATTGGGTAATTCAGGCTGCTGCTCATGTGGTGGTACTCTGATTCAGAAGCATCTGGATGGAGAAGTGAAGTAACCACCCAGCTCAAGGACAATATGCCTCCCTCAAACGTAAGGAGGCATCCTGGGGCGAGAAAACTGAGCACTCGCCTGCTAACTCCGGTGGGGGATCTGTGACCTCAGTGTGCCTCATGGCGGTCCCATCATAGATGGGAGGGGACAGGACAAAGGGTCTGAAGTGGAAGTGATTACTCTTCGCCCCCACCCTGTGGATTAAAAAAATTAAAACTCCGATGCACTACTGGAGGTTCCCTTTAAACCCTCCCCAACATAGACTGATGCCCGCACTGGGGAGGTAGTGTGGCCGGTGGGCGACGCCTGCGCGGAAGGGGTTGATTGAGGACCAGAGGAAAAAGTTACTTAATCAACAAAGCATATAGAAAGTATATATCCACATCCTCCTTATAATATTTGCAGCTTTTGTGGCCTTATAGCCTGGTATTAAAATGGAGTTTTCCCTATATATGTACAAATCTATCAAACAACGTCATAGTGAAAAATTATTCAAAAAAGATTTAGAAAATCATGTTTTTTAAAACTGGTTAAAAACATAAGTGTAATGGCACTTAAAGCTTTTCTAAATAAATTTCAGTGTATCCAACCATCTTCAAAATCAACAAGTTAAATATCCTTCTCATCTGTTAAGATGTAGTGATTTACATGTTTGCATGATAAATCCGACATTTCCTCTTAATTCTCTTCCCTGGGTAGAATGTTTCAAAGAAAAGACTGGAACCTGAGAACTGAAAATCTGTGAAACTCTGGGATAAGGTTATGGAAAGGGAATCAGCATAAAATAATTTTAAGGGCCTCAACTACTCCTTAAAGCACAGTAAAGGTGATTTCTAAATGTTGAAGGTGTATGCCACCATCAGGACACTGCCTGGCTCAGGCTGCTCCCCCCAAACTGCATGACCAACCAAGATGTAACCCAGGAGCGTCATCAAAGTTGCCGTTGGCCTCTTGGGAGCCTCTCTGATCACAGAGTGCCTTTGATAACAATATTATATGTGCTCTAAAACTGGCACATTTGGTAGGATGGCAAGAAGGGAGTCATTGTCTGCCTTAAATACTATTTGAAGTGTGCATTAAAAGGTAGGAGATTCTGTAAGTATGTGGCAAAAATGTTATAGTCTGACTAAACTAAAATGGAACTTCAGGGGCTTTTATGTAACCTTATTATCAACAGACGGTACTGCTCTGGACATTCCCCCTGAGACTACTGACACAGAATGCTGCCCGATAACAAGCCAACTCGCCCAGCTCACGACACTGGATCAGCTAACCTGGTACCATCTCACAGGGACGTCACTCCTGCCACCTTTTGAAACACGTTGCATGAAGGCTGCATCCTTAAGTGTGTAACACCAAGCGATCTATGTTGCCTGTTACCACATGGCCAGTGTGACTTGACTTAAAACTGAAGCCGATATGAGTATCATCACTTTTACACAATGGGGGCAGAATCCTTTTCCTTATCGGAATCATAGGTTTTGTTGTTTGTCAGCAGGAAATGAATCATTTGGTCTTGAGGAAGATCTCCATCAGAATTGTTTTAACCCCCGGGTATAAAGTGGACATGTGTCTGCATTTACGGATGAGAAGCACATACGTTTGTGGAACTATGAACTTTGATTAGGGAACAGGATTGAAAATTGTTATTACGCTTTGGCTCCCCTCCATGTTAATGCTTTCATAGGGAATCCTGTTCATTTTGTGTAATTGTTTTTTAAATATTTATGTACAAGTTTTTATGTTGTTTAGTCATTTATGTTACTGTTTCACAGTCAGGCACATTTAGTGCATGTCAAACGTATCATCAAGATCGACTGCTATGTGAGCTATGTTGTACCAATTTGTAAAATTGTGGAACTTATCACTGAATATTGTATTTAGACAAAGTGAATGAAGTCTGTATGTCTTGTGATGTAATTGTAATCAGTGTCTCTCTGAGGGGCTCCTAATCTCTATAGGACATTTCCCTGCCTACACTGTGCCACTGCTTTACACTGTGCAGCAGGTACAGATGGAGAAATGACCATGGGGAAGGAAGCAAGTGGAGGATATCGGGGAACACTCAAATAGATAGCAGCATTGGCAATGCCAATAGATCTGGCTGTAAAGGAAGGTTATATGGTAATGTGAAGCATTACAAGTAAATATCATGGGAATAGATATGTATTTGTGTGGAAGCAAAGAACTGTAGAATAATATTGGTGCATGTACTTGACATTGGTGCTATGTCAAGCCAGACTTAAAAATCCATGTAGGTTAATGGCTGCCGTCCTCACATCTGTGCTGCTGCCAGAGAAAACAACATAAATTATCTAAGACACTTTAATATCATGTTAATGTCATGTGTGCCCCTGAACCGTTTAAGCTCAGGTAGCTGGATACACAAAATGATGACAGCAGCATGGCGGGCAAGGACTTATTAGTGGAAACACAAAACATGTGCCCAATCAAAAAATGTACTCCTGGCTCCCAACATGTGGATGGAGCCAAAGCTCCTCTCTAATGATACTCACATAATTGTCTGGCGACATGTGTGCTGTCAATCCAGACCACAAAAAGGATAGGGGAAATTGTAGGCTGGCACCAGAAAAAGAAATAGCTTCTAAGTTGCAGCCCGCTCCCCTTCAGTTAGCATACTGAAGAGGTGTTCAATCCTAGAAAACAAAGGCATCCAGGAAGAGTAGCAACAGAAATAAAACAAGAACATTAAGGAGCAGGGGTTGAAGGAAGCAAAAAGGGTGGCAAAAGCACCACAGTATAGGCAATGGCGTGGAGTGTGTGTTGGTGACTATCCCATGGTGAAAAGTCCTAGAACATGTGAGACTAAATGGAAGGGTTATATCTGGCACTTACCCAACTCATCACACCTAGAACACCATCTCTCCTGGCCTGCATGATGGTGGCAGCATTATCTTATGGAGGTATTTTGCATAAAAAGGGACTAGAGCACTTGTCAGTACAGAAGGGAATAAGATGGATCAATAGTGCTTGAAAACAAAACCTGCTGCCCTCTGCAAGTAAGCTGAACCGGATAAGGAGTTCACCTTTCAGTTTCATAATAACTAGAAGCACACAGCCAAATCTACAGTGGTGTGGCTAAAACACAAAAAAGGTACATGTCCTGGAGGGACCATTTTCTAAATCCAATCGAACAAGTATCGCATGACTTAGACTTAGAAGCCTGTCCAGCAGACTCGCAGCTTTAACTCTGTTACAAAACATAGATATACAATTTCATGCATCTCCAGCGACCCCCTGCCTCAAGGTAATACTGTAACAGTTTCAGAATTAACTTAGAGGCAGGGGGTTCGATGGAGATGCTTGAAAGTGTATATCTATGTGTTAGTTTCCAATAAAAACATTTTCCCTTTTAAGAGTAGAATGGAATATGGTATGTGGGCAAATTGAAAAAATAATTTAAATACAACGTCCGTGGCACCATGCAATAAACAATTTTTTTTAATCAAGGGGTGTAGATGTTCTATAAGCACTGCTTTTGGAAGAAGCAAGCTGATCGCACTTTAACCTTTTGAATCCGGCTAAGAAAATCTGACCAGCCATTGACAGACATAATTAGGTAATTCAGGCTTCTGCAATGATACTCTGGTTGACATGCATCTGGAGGGAGAACTGAAGTGACCACCCAGTTCAAGGACAATATGACTTCAAACCAGTCATCCTCAAATTCCACAAACATAGATGTCTTGTTGGCCCGTCAAACAAATTATAGTTGGTCATCATTTGTTCTAGCCTGAAAGAAAGGTCCTCTGACTTAAATAAGCAATCGGAGTCAGGGTTGAGCTGGAATAATTTATGTGACCAGAGTTACCAACAGTGATTAAAAACTCCTATTTTAACTATAAAATACTACAGAGACTCCTGTTTTTTGTATCTGACCCTCTCCCATCAAGTCTCTGTCGTGATTGCTTTTACGACTTCACACAGGCACTATCACAAACATATTTACCTTTGTGCATCCAGAGAATCACAATGTGAAATAGCTCTGTTTAAAGTGAAGCAATCTGATCAGGTTTCCTTTCTTGGCCATATGCTGGTTGCGCTAGTTATTTTCAGAGAACCGCATCAAATTCAAAACTATGTGCATCACTCAGAAGGCCTAGGAATTGGCTAGTGTTCCTAGCCACCAAATTGGCCAAGTATCTTCCCTCAGGGTCCACAAGATCGGCTTAGCATTTCCCAAGTGCAATATCAAACTGGTCCATTTGAGACTTAAAGCCTACCCCACATTTCACAACAAAACGTTTACTCCCACTGGCAGTCTATAAACTGGAAAACCATTTACAATTTAGACAGTTGCTAAAATCTTTACATCTTTCAAAGAAGCTCCCAGTGTCTCCTGGCAGTGTTTTTTTTTTAAAGTTCTATATCCTTTACACCATATGGTATTTCCCAAATGACGGATATTTAAAATGAAATAACATGGTATACAACACTAGTTTAATAGTTTCATCATTTAATACTTACTAAATTCACTTCATTTCTATACCACCTATGTATTTTTTTCAGTTCTCCAACACAGGGTCTTTTATATATTCACATGCCTGAATCATTCTCCGTCGTCAGGCTGGGAATCCAGGTACATTAAAATAGCAGTATACACTGTAACATATATAACAAACAGTACATAATGTAAAGTGGCCATATGCCTGAAACAACATAGTATGTTTAGGAACACATACACTTCATTTGAAATAGCCAACCTTCAGCCAATGAGGTGGAGGCTTAAGCACTCCTACTCCCCCTAGGGGCCACCATAGCCCAGATGCCTACCGCATGTCATGCCCTGCGCTAGCCTTTCAGTGAACTTTAAATTGTTTCAATTTTGGTCTGCCCTGGGTTTGAACCAGCCCTATCTTCAGCACCAGTGTACTGGAAGTGGTTTTTAGGGCAGATTGTTACAATTTCTTGACCAGGGAGATCTTTTTGGTCTGAAAAGCATCTGTCACCATGGCTGACAAAGAGAAGAGATCTATTTTTTGAAAACTGTTTATCTTGTGGCACAAAACAAATGCACTGATGACCCACACTCTCAGTGCACTTATTGTCTTTATCCTAAGCATAAGTCAGCGGAATGCAAGATCTGTAAGTCTTTCTCCATTAAGACTCTTAAGATAGAGAAAGGAGGTTGGCATTATTTTTTATAAATAAATAGAATTTTTCTCCTTCTAAAGGAGATGCCCCCCTTCAGGGGAACATTCCATGAGAAGTACCCCCCCCCCCAACATTTCCATGAAGGCAGCGCACAAAATGAGTCTTTTACAATTTCCTGAGCATGTTCTATTTGGTACAGCGATTGCAGCCCCAACCAGAGTCTCAGAGTCTAAGCGCTACAGAGACTCACCTGTAACAAAAAAGAAGAAATCTTCGATGGACACCTTGTTGACGACTAGACCGTCTACATCAAAGACCATGACTCCTTTGTCAGTTACAAGGATACCATCTACGACAACACCATAGTCGGCAACGACTACACCATCGATGTCGAGCATGCTGTCGACAACGATGACTATACCATATCATCAATGACAAGGAAGAACCTACAGTTGATGGCATCACCGTTGGGAACCACGCAGTCAATAAATAACATAGGAGAAATTTGGTTTTCACCTGTTCCTCCAATACAACCTTTGCAGTGAGATCAAGAGGAAGGGGCTAGTGATTATGCCCTACTGACAGCTTACAGCCCTATGCAATTGGATGTGACATATGTCCCAGATTTTGCCAAGGCCCCAATGGCCAATGAGGAGTCTTACAGTGAATGTGTGTCAACAGAAGTACAGGTCTGGAAGAACTCGGATGGATTTAATTCAGGATCCACCTAGGTATTACAGAGAGCCAAATGTGGTCCAAGTCCCAGTAGCCTTCTTATCAACATGGCAACACATGATAGATAGTTTTACTAAATGATTGCCACAACAACCACCTTTTGATACTAACATGGGTTACCTGCTTCATCCATCCCCCTTCCTCCTCAGCCTGCTCCTTTACCAGTTTCACATCCTAGGCAGCCATCCACGCTACCTCCTCTTCCAAAGCCGATGGGATCGGTCCATGGAGAAGACATGGATTATGTTTATTCTAATGGTTCTACCTATTCTGATGTAGAAGAGGAGGATGGTGGCCTACCACCAGAGGGAGATGGAAGGGATGATGATGGCTGAGATGTTATTGTCCCAAGTGGAAACGATGGACCAATTCCACAAGATGCTATAGATGATTTCTCTAAATGCCATTAGTGGATTGAAAGAGCTGCCAAGAAATTCAACTTACCAGGGACTTCTATAGATCAACCATGTTTTCTAATGTCTAATCCTCTACAGACCCCTCGCTTTGTGAGGGCCCGTTTGGGAGGGAGGACTTTCACAGTGGGTGCAGCATTACTGTGGAACACCCTTCCAGAACCCCTGCGGAAGGCAAACATTGAATCTAGTTTTAGAAAAACTTTGAAAACATGGCTTTTTTAGTTCTTTAGTTCCCGTTGGTTGCAACTCAGCTGCTTTCAGCGCCGGGACACCCCTATTTGGGGTAGCCGTGCGCTCTATAAACTGTATTAATAATAATAATAATAATGTCTTTAAGGAGCAACCTCGGAAATACATTAAATGCATACCTATTCTTGATTATGTCTGGTCAGAAAGTATGAAATTAATGAAAACACCTGCTACCATTCCAACTCTGACACCTCATCTGGAAAAGAAATATATAGCCCTAGATTCAGCTCCGGCTTGCCTCACTGGCCATACTAGATCGGATTCAGTAAGTACTTCAGCAGCTCAGAGAAGAGCCAAGATCCCAATAACACCATCTTCTAGTCCGCCGTACAAGAATAGCAAACGTATTGATAATCTAGGTCGGAGAATTTCCTCTATGACAGTAACTTCAATGAAGACAGCCAAAACCCTGGCGATTCTAAGTCATTACGATCACCAAATGTGACCAGCCCTAGCTCCATTACTGGATCTTATCCCTGAGGATAAGAGGGCAACAGCGAGAGCTATCCTAAAAGGAGAACTAACCTCTTCTTTCATTATTGTCACGCAATGGTTGATTCAAATACAGGTTTTTGCCAGTTGGCAGGAGGGACTGTACTCGGGACGCAAGGCTGGTTAAAATCTACAGCCTTCCGTACTAATGTCCAATCTAAAATCTTAGACGTGCATTTTGATGGGCTAACACTATTTGATAAACATATTGATGAAGCTCTGAAAGGCCTTAAAACCAACACTGATACAGCAAGGGTGTTAGGACTTTTGCAATATCGCAGACTTGGGACATTTACTTTTTGTGGCTGGCGGAGATCACAGAGTATGATTTAACCAGTATGAAGGTCAAGGATGCCCTTATTATCCTCATAAACAGTATGGATACGATAAGGGATACTCCTTTAATCGAAACCAAAGGCAAACTTTCGGGAGGTCTGCAGGAATGAAAAGAGGTTCCTCACAAGTACAAACCAATGATAATCACAAGAGAACCTGACTCCTGAAAAGACATAAGTCGGAGGCTATGGCGAATCCCGCCTGCACGAGCCTCAGGTGACCATCGCCCGCCCCGTGTTTGAGGCTGCCAACCGTTGGTGTGAATCTGTGGCTGTGTAAGGCTAGCTGAGACCGAGGGAGACGGATTGCGGCTGCCGCTGCTCTTCGTGTGGTTTTTGGGGGGAAAAAAGCGCACTACACCACGGCTGTGTCGGCTCTTTATGCACCCGGTCCTGTTCCTGCTTTGGGCTCTGGGCACTTGCTACATTTCGGACATACACTGAGCAGCCGCTGGACATGTAGAAGATGCAGCACTGCGTTAGAACAGAGGGTCTGAGATTGCGTTTAAACCGGGGTTTCTTAATTGAAAAGGCCCTGATCCGCGTGGTTTCATGGAGATGGTGTTTGTGAGTTGAGTTTTCCTCAGCAGTCGGAGCGGAGCAAGTAGCTTCTGAAGTTCCATTCATCCTGCTGGGTGAAAAGGTGAAAGGTGCAGGACTCCAAAGGAGAGAAATATCTCATCATCTACAGCCGGTAAGCATGCTGGGAGTAAAAGGGAGTAGAAGGCGGCAATAAGATATTACTGGATATGAACAAAGAAGGAATTGTAAAATTAAGAGAGTTGGACCCATTTGGCCCCCCCTCTCTTTCCTTTTTTTTTGTGACTGAATTTTGCTTTCACTGAAGAAGCAGACTCAGGAGTAAGGAGGATGGAAAGGAGGAAAAAGGAGAGGGGGGAGAGGAAAAACACAAAATTTGAGGAGCCAAACTTTTCCCAAGAATTAGGCAGCGCTGGGCAGTGTGGTGTTTATTTATAGAAACAAATCCCGCTCAGAATGGCAAAACATCTAAAAATTACTAATGCGCTGGCTTAACCAGATTTAAATATGGTGCCTAAGACTAAAATTTGCACTACACAGTTGAAGACAGCTTCTGCAACAGCAAGACCTGAGCGTGAACAGAAAGCTCGCCGAGGATCAGCCCCAATTACCAGCCCCATTAGTTCTGAAGACGATGTCATGGAGCATGGTGAAGGGGGCCAAAGGGCCATTAGTCAAGCCCCAGTCAGAGACGAATAAACGTAACTCCCGAGGTATTAGAATGAGGCAACGCATCATCTGGTTTGGCAACGATGGGAGAAAGTCTGGATAATAACTCTCCAGTGGTTAATCAGGTTGGAACAGCGAATCAGGAGAGTATTCAGGAAAATCCTTCCAGTACGCCTCTGTGCAAAGTCAAGGAATATTCGTTATTTATGAAATCAAAGGCTCCTCCACTTCCTCCGCAGCCTCCAGTCCCTCTATTACATCAGGCTTCGGATCAGGACATACAGGACGCACAGGGCATACAGCTCCAACCTTGTCTCGAGTCGGTAGCTCAGGACCTCAGGACTCTTTCGACCATTGGCGAACCCTTCATCATCATCATTGTCGACTGTAGTGGCTGATGGACTGTTGTCATCAAGTCAAACTCAGCATTTGGAGACCGGGGCAAGTTTCCAGTGCGATATAAAAGCTATGCTCAACGTTATTCTTGACGAGATAAGAGAAATGAAAGCCACTTAAGCAACCGAGATAGCAGCACTTCATGCACGTCTATCAAAAATTGAAGAGGTAGTTGAATCTTACCCGGCAAAACTGCAGGAGGCTGAATCAAGAATCTCTCTCCTGGAAGATCAGGTGACTTCGATGCAGCAGCAGGTCCCAATAGATAAAAAGCAGAAAAACTTGCTGGAAACCAAGCTAGAAGAATTGGATAATCATTCCAGAAGTTCAAATCTGCGGTTAGTTGGGGTCCCCGAAGGTTGCGAAGGATCTCAAACACTCCAGTGGGTCGAATTCTTTATTAAAGAGAATGTCCTTCCCGAGTTCTCAGGTGAGCTCACGATCACACGGGCACATAGAGTTCCAGCACAGCCATTCCCCAAATTCAAAATTGCCTAGAACTATCTACTGAACTTTGTGGAATATTGGCTAAAGGAACAGATTTTAACCAGAGCGATTCAGAAGAAGCAATTTTCCTCTCGAGATGTTCCTAACTGTCGCATTTTTCGGATTTGAGTGCAGTGGCAGCGCGTAGTCGGAAGGAGTTTGTTATGCTCCTCTACCTGTTTAAAGCACAGGGAGCTCAAGCGGCCATTGCTCAACAATCGAAATTATGAGTTTTGGTCCAAGGCAAGTTTCACAAGCATTGATGAAGCCCAGGAACTACTGCAAACAATTACTAAGGCGAAGTAAAGAGATTGGACTGTTCGACATGATGGACATTGGTTCTTATGTTCTTACGCTCTTCTCCTTTTTCTCTTGTGTTTCTCTTCTTTCTTTCTTCTTTTGGGGCAGGACGGGGTGGTGGGTCACACTAGGGTGCAACATCATGGTACCTGACATAGGGGGTTCACAAAGAGGGCAGGCAGGGGGTAAGGTGGGCAATCCCCCATCTGCCAGGAGTAGGAAGGGTCACGGGGAAGTGGTAAGGGATGGGGGGAGGTTGGGCTCGGGGAAGGGGGTCAGGTAATTGGGGAAAAAGTGAGCAGAATTAGAGAAGCAATCTTATTTATTAAGGCAGATATTAGATATAAATGGTACGATTTTATATGATTCTTTGATGCAATATGGATTCAAATCTAAGGATGATATTGATAAATGTTAATGGGATATCTAATAGGAAAAAAAATGGTGGACTGATTAGATGGCTTACTTCTTTTTCTCCTCAGATCTTGTATCTTTAGGAGACCCATCTGAAAACTAATACTCCTAAACTTTATATACCTAAATATTACTCTAGGACCTTCTTTGTCTCTGCAGGGCTTGCTGTGAGGGGGGTAGCCATTTATTTTGCTCACGGAACTAACTGTGAGATACATGAAGTAACGAGACACCCTCAAGGGAGGTGGATTTGGGTTACTGCTAGGGTAAACAGGGTTCTGTTTAATTTCATAAACTACTATGCTCCAATTAATGTTGATCCAACAGCCCTTATTAAGATCAATGAGCTGGTTAGAGGCAATAAGGGCCCAATAGTGCTAGGAGGAGATTTTAATTTCATTCAAGATCTGAAAAAGGATACCTCCAATAAAGGGAAAAAACAGCTAAAACTGAGGCCAAAAGGGATTTTATGTTCTATGAAACTGGATTATCTTTTGATGGATCCATGGTGGGAGTTACATCCAGGCGATATAAAGTTTACCCGTTACTCCCAGCGGTACAAGACAGCTTCTTTTATACATTTTTTTTATCCCTCGTTATGTTAATTGTATGAATAATGAAATTAGAGCCAACTCCTTTTCAGATCATTCTTTGCTTATTATCGAGATTAGAATAGAGGGGGCAAGGTGGGAGAAATCCAGGTGGCAGATGGATCGGCTCATCCTCTCGAACCCCAAATGGGTAGAAGGGATGAAGGAATGGAGTCATTTATTTTTTCAGGAAAATAAGGGTAGGGCGACTTTTTTCTCATTATAGGGGCATTCAAGGCTACAGCAAGGGGCCAGATGATAGCCGTTTCGGCATAACAATTCGAGATGTGGAGGAACCAAATAATTAAACCACATCATGCCGTGGGTTTAGCCTTATTGCAGAGGGATAGTTGCAGGGGAGAGCATTTAAAATTGGAGCAACAACTAACAAGAACAAAACAGGAGCTAAGGGAATTCTTTAATCTTGAAGAAATAGCCAGCTCTAGGACATATCAACAACGCGTATACGAGGAGAGTCAGTTAGTGGGAAAACTCCTCGCCTGGTCAAGTAAAGCCAAGCAGGAGTCTATGATAATTCCAGAACTGATAGAGCCTGAAACAGGGGCATTGAATATAGATAAGAAAACAATTGTGCAAGCATTTCTAAGTCATTATCACAAGCTTGATGCAACTGAGTTTATGGTATCTAATGAGGCGATAACCCATTATTTGGGAGACATTGATCTTACGTGTATTACACCTCATCAGGGAGTTGAGGTATATACTGAAATTACCTCAAGCGAAATTAAGGGTGCCCTCGCTTCAATGCAAGGCTTCAGGAAACAATGGCTTACCCACAGAGTTTTATAAGGTATCTTCAGAAGAATTAACACCTTTAGCATTGGAGTTATTCAATTTTGTAAGAGTGGGGGGAGAAGGTTCTTCTATCTTTAAGGAGTCCTCGATAATACATTTTGTTAAAAAAGATAAGTGCCCTAAAAACGTTAATTCGTACAGACCAATTAGTTTGCTGAACATGGACTATAAAATTTTAATGAAGATTTGGGCAAATCGTTTTTCTCCAATAGCTCAGAAGATTATCCATAAAGATCAGACCGGGTTCGTCTCTGGCAGACACGTCATCCAACACTGTGTTCCTGGTCCAAGCGCTTGATTTTTTTAATTCAAATAAATTACCTGTTCTTATAATGACGGTCGATGCCAAAAAAGCATTCGACCTAGTTAATTGGGAAACTCTTTTCTTAGTTCTTACAAAGGTCGGGTTTCCAATGCAAATAACACAAATGTTGGCAAATCTATATCAAGGGGCCCAGGCACAAGGTATTATAAATTTGAGTGCCTTTAAGGCGAGGAACCCATCAGGGATGTCCTCTAGCATTTTTTATAGAACCTCTTGCTGCAAAAATTAGGGCTAATTTACAGATTTAAGCGCCCTGGGAAGGAATGCCAAAATTAAAATTATTCACTGATGACATCATTCTTTACCTTAGGCCAGAGGAACAGAATAGCAGGACAACCTTAACTGAATTTAAGCAGTTTGAAGCTATTGGAGGGTATAAAATTCACCATAATAAAACGGAAATTGTATTACTTAACCCCAGTAGTCAAACTTTGCCTGAGTTTTTGCAACAGCAAGCCCAATCTTCAGTTCCAATGTTATTTAGGGATTTACGTGGCATAAAGTTATGAGGAACTTTTTAAACTGAATTACTTAGCAATGGCTACAAAAATTAGAAACTTATTAGATAGATGGACCCTTCTACCACTCACAAGAATTGATAGAGTAGCCCTCTTACCATTATTAATATTTCGATTCTCGAATGTTCCCATAAAAATTAACACTACATACTTCAAACAGTTGGAAGTCATGATTCGTCAATTTATTTGGAATAAAAAAACATCAAGATTAAGACTTTCAGTCCTCCAACTCGATATCAGACAAGGGGGTTTGGCACTTCCAGAGTTACGAACTTACTATGAGGCAACTTTGGTGGATATAATGGTTAGAATGTTAGATGGTAAGGAATCTCTGGGTAGTTTTTTTTATGGATAAGATTGTGCAGGAAGCAGAATAATATACTTCAGTTTTTATTAAAATGGCTAAACTTCCGAAATAGACTCGCTACAAGACATTACAGGGGGTAGGAGAAAGAATATGTTCATTTTATCATACAAAGTCGAGTACAGGGGGTCATGAGTTTTTTAAACTTATGGAGTGTAAAACACTGGGCCTTTACATTAGAAATAGTCAGATAAGATTTTGGGAAAGTAAAGGCTTTAAGGAGCTAGGTAATTTTGTGGTTGCGGGGAGATGTATAAAATGGCAGTAGATTCACGCTAGATGTGGAACTAGCTGCAATGTGTATTTTTTGGGCTTTCTCCAGATTATTCAATTGGTGAAGACATTTTGTTTTCCGTTGAGTGCTTCAGCTCTTTTTAGAACTAACTTAAGGGGTGTTGGGAACTGGTATAGATTACTGCGGGACCAACGGGGAAACCCTGTAGTAATTAGGTTTCAAGTTAAAATCTCCCAAGAAACCCAATGTACGTACTCAGAACTAGAGTGGCAAGAGATTTCGCTGCTTGGCCATAAATTATTAAGAGCTGCTAATTTTAAAAGAATGGCTTTTTTATCCCGTTGGTTGTCCTATTACACACCGGGTAGCCTACAAAAGATGTATCCCGAGGTAGAGGACACGTGCTTTCGCAGTCAACAAAGGGGGCTGGCTTCATATTTTCTTTACATGCCTGTCTTTAACCCAGTTTTGGGAAGAAGTGTTCTCCAGAGTTAATGAAAGTTTACGGAGAAAACAAACCAGAACCAGAGATCGCATTATTTGGGTTTGCAAGGCAAAGAATGAATACCCCAATCCCCAGAGGAGAGAAATCATTTATAGCGATTTCTGCTTTGGTGGCTCGCCTCACGATCCTCCAGAATTGGAAGACAGGCAAAAGCCCAACCCAGGATTGGTATAGAAAAATGCAACGTACTAAAACCTTTGATGAAATTTATGCAAAGAGGGTATGGGCCACTAGGAAATATTTAGCAGTTTGGAAATTTATGGACTAAAAATGGGAAGTAAAAGGTTCAGTGTTTTAGATCGAAGTGGGATGAGTTAAGTGTGGTAGTGAAAATATTTTTTGTATTTTGTAAATGTTATGATGCACTGCATTTGATACTATTCATATAGAATGCGACCGATTAGCTCAACCCCCCCCCCCCCCCCGGAAAAAGTTGAATTTAATAACTTGATTATAGTAAAATGGTATTATGCACAGCACTTTATACTATGCATCTAGATTGCAAGGGATTGGATTCCCCCCTCTTGGGGAAAAGTTTAATTCAATAACTTGATTATGGTAAAATGGCTCTGCACAGCACTTTATTATTCAGTGTTTTAGATCAAAGTGGGACGAGTTAAGTGTGTTAGTGAAATTTTTTGTGTTTTATGATCTAAATGTTATTATGCACTGCACTTTATTCTATGCATCTAGAATGCGAGGGATTTGTTTCCCACCTTTGGGTGAAAAGTTGAATTTATTAACTTGATTATGGTAAAATGGCTCTGCACAGCACTTTATTATTCAGTGTTTTAGATCAAAGTGGAATGAGTTAAGTGTGTTAGTGAAAATCTTTGGGTTCTATTTTGTAAATGTTATTCCATGCATATAGAATGTGAGGGATTAGACACCCCCCCCCCCCCCCCCCCGGGAAAAAGTTGAATTCAATATTTTGATTATGGTAAAATGGTTCTGCACAGCACTTTGTTATTCATTATTTGCACATTGTACCCTCTTTGATAGGTATTTGAGGAAAATCTATAGTTGATGAGGAATGAGGGGAAGGGATTTCAGATATGTTAAG
This sequence comes from Triturus cristatus, assembly GCF_964204655.1. NCBI lineage: Eukaryota > Metazoa > Chordata > Amphibia > Caudata > Salamandridae > Triturus > Triturus cristatus. The sequence continues at coordinate 779,911,876 of NC_140590.1, read as the reverse complement.
AGGATAGATCGATTTTATTTGTACAAACTAATAATAACTGCTGGTATTGTTAAAGGTATTCATTGAAACTTTTAATTCTGCTCAATAAAAATATTTTAAAAAAACAACAAAAAAAAAAGAGAACCCGACTCAGTTTGCCACCTCTTTTCCATCTGGCCCTCAGAAGTTGGAGGCAGAATTTCCCTTTTTACTTCTGCTTGGAATAATATAACATCAGACAAATAGGTTGTAGAAATTGTCTAGTCAGGCTATACGTTGGAGTTTATCCAGAGACCCCCCTATTTGTCCACCAAGAAAGGAACATCATCTTCATTTGAAGGCGCTGCAAATGGAAATTCTCATGCTTCTTTTCAAGGGAGCCATAGAAATGACCATCAAGTCACAAACAAATCAAGGCTCTATTACAGGTACTTCCTAATAAAAAAGAAGACAGGTGAATGGAGGCCAATATTGGACCTCAGAGAGCTGAACAAGTTTCTAAAGAAACAGTCATTTCGGATGCTTACCTTGCAATAAGTCCTCTTGATGATGCAGGAAGGGGATTTTATGACCTTCGTGGACCTTCGGGATGCTTACTTCCACATACCCATTTACCGGAAACACAGGAATTACCTTAGATTCTCCGCAGCGGGTCTGCACTACCAGTTCAAGGTGCTCCTTTATGGGGTCAAATCAGTGCTGAGAATATTAACCAAATGTCTTGCTCCAGGTGCTGCTTTTCTCAGGAGGGAAGGTCACCAGGTGTTCCCATACCTGGATGACTTGTTAGCCAAAGCGCCATCCAGAGAAAAATAAAAAGCTTCCACGAATGCTTGCATCAATCTCTTACCAAGACTAGGCCTCACTTTCAACAGGGAGAAATCTTAGTTGGTGCCCCAAACAAAGATCCAGTTTCAGGGAGCAATACTCGAAACTCAGTTAGGGAAAGCGTTTCCATCAGCGGAAAGAATAAGAAAGTTACAGACAATGTCAGACTATTGCTGGAAAGCAATTTATCAAAGTGAGGCAAAACAAGTCCCTAATAAGTATGATGGCATCATGTATCGGTCTCATTCCGGTTTGTAGGCTTCATTTGAGACCTGCTCAGCAAGAGCTGGATTTGCAATTAAAACAGGTTCATGGGAAGATATGGTCTGTGTCACAAGACACTTTAAACTAGCTTTGATCTGGTGAAGAATTCCAGAAAATCTAACTGCGGGTATCTTTTACCTACCAATAACAGAAAGGTTATTATTTACCATAAATATGTCCATTGACACATGGGGAGCCCAACTGCAATAGCTTTCAACAAGAGGCCTTTGGTCAGATACAGAGAAGACGCTCCACATCAATGCGTTGGAACTCCGTGCAATAAGACTGGGTTTACAAGCTTTCCTTCCCAGATTGGCAGGTCAGCCGGTCCCAGTCATAACAGGCAACACAAAATCCATCTTCTACATAGCCAAGCAAGGAGGAATGTGGTCCAGGATTCTTTCAGGAGGAACTCAACTGCTGTGGAACTGGACCATTTCTCACAGGATAGACATTGCTGTGAAACATCTGCCAGGCTGCCAGAACGATCAGGTGGATGCACTCAGCTGGCAAATGACGGATTGTCACGAGTGGGAACAAGAACAGAAACAGGTGGATTATATTTTCAATCAGTGGGGTCACCCAACAATTGATCTGTTTGCCACTCTGAACAACAGGAAATGCCAGTGCTTCGGAGCCAGGTTCTGGCCTCCAGGGTCAATGGGCAATGCTTTTTCAATCAGTTGGTTCAAGATATTTGCCTACACCTTTAATCCTTTCCCCCTGATCCCCAGGGTGTTGAAGAAGGTGAAGGCAGAACATTGCACCCTGATCCTCATTGCTCCGCCATGACCTCACCAATTCTGGTACAGCGAGCTACTGCATTTGGCAGGATGGCCAACCATTCGCTTGAAGGTGCATCTCAGGATGTTGTCCAGACATCATGGAAAGATTCTCCACCATGATCCTATGTCGCTGAACTTGACAGCATGGTAACGGACCACCTTGAATTTGGCCATTTGGATTCATCACAAGAGTGTAAACAGATTCTAGCGCAGGCCCATGCTCCAGCAGCCAATAAGACCTACAACTCTAAATAGAAACGTTTCTGGTGCAAGAATAATGGTCATTATTCACTTCAAATAAAGCCTTATCAGATCCTGCTATATTTGTTAACCTTGTAAGTAGCAATCAACAGGGGGTATACCCAAATAACCCTTTATATACCTGGGTAAGGGAGGTAGTTTTTTACAATCAAAAAATGGTATAAAGAAATAAATGCAAAAACGTTTTTGAGTAGAGCACGTTTAATTACCCTCTCTCCAATTATTATATCAAAACATATTTATACTCTACATAGATATTAGCTCCTAATCAAGAAGAAAACTGTATATATATATACACACAAAAAATGTACATACACAAAAACATGACATAAATCACAACATTCAGTACATAAAGAAAAAAACATCAATGTATAACACAATAACCCTAAGAGAATTATTTCCACTAGTGTCCTCCTTACAAATCTGGAAGGACCACTAAGAGGTAGTCCAGGTGGTACACTTAAAGTCTATCAATTAGTATAGGTCATACCAGTGTACCATCATGCAATGTCAAATCATCACTATATTTCCAACGACTCCTCCTTACGAAATGTCTACGCGACCACGTTTCAGCCTTAATACTTCTTAGGCCTCCTCAGGACAGGGTTAATACATTACTGTACAAAAACTAAAAAATAATAATAAAATAATAATATTACTTCAGCCTTCTGTTGCGTAAGGAACACGCTGGTTAAGAATAGTGGCTGCCCACAGTGCCCTTAACAATCACCAATAAGCCTGTGGCACTCCTACTACCTACTCCCAAATAGAAGATCTATTAAAAATTTCCATATACTACATACACCTCGTGAAAAGACAAAAGAAAGACTTAGCCACTCAACCCCACCACAACGGGTGATATTCAGCATAACAATTTAAATATTGATCGTATACCCATAATAAACTAAACTCAATTCAAACTAAGAAAAAGAAAAATACCCAATGTGAAAAATAGAACCAACATAAACTTACATCTCACAGGCTGACCCCGCAGCCACAAATTCAGAATAAGCGGCAATTCCTAATTGTCTAGGTGCTTGGGATCGCAGTACACCTGAAAAACAATGCGCACACTTCTTGTAAGCTCACACGCCATAACTCATAAACTGGGTGTACCGGATTAGAATACGCCTCGTAGCCAATGATGGAGCTCCCTCAATCAAAAACTCATGCAGCTTGTTCGTTTTCTTACACCACCATCTATTCGAAAGTCAGGTTAAACCTAAGTAAAGGGAACACAAAGTTGCAATGAATGCCCCCATCCTGTCTGCACTCAGCGGAGGTGCGCGCATAATGCTTCCGCGCTAAACATTATAACACTTACTTTAACACTTTTGTCGAGTCCAATCACTTCTCCGGCTTTCTATTATTCACCCGCCGCTAAAATGCATCCGGTGAATGCTCACCACTCTGTGGAGGTATATCGACTGCCTGACGTACGTCATAACTTCATGAGGGCATGGAAATGAAAAGAGGACTGGTGGTTAGCATGCTAAATAACCTCCACGTTTCAAATCTCAGGAAAGCCGTGACCATGTTAACAGGGCAATACTTCCAATGAATCTACTAAGGCGCATTTGATGACATACCTAAAAATGCCTCGAAACTACCAAATCTACACATATCCCTATAATCGCGATCGCTCCTCTCCCTTCAATTCAAGTCAGAGACAATTCCTGTATAAATGAACAAAAAATAACTAGTAATAATAATAAATAAAAAATAAAAATATATATAATGGTGCCATCCCAGGACAGAAAGACTCCTCGGTCTAGGCTACACATCTGCACAAGACCGTATTTAATAGAACAAGGGAGTCTATTCACGTCTACTCTATGGATAACCAAGGAAAAAAATATATAAGTACCTTTATTTTTGGAGAGGGGTACCTCCCGGGCAACACAGGACACACTCAGATAGGACAGCCACCCATTCTACCATCCAACCTATGCAGAACACACGGAGAGCTGAACAACTGAATCACAACAAGCCGGCTTTAGGCCTGCTCATTCCACCGAGATGGTCATACTCTGTCATGGAAGAACTGCGCAGGGGAGCCGACTCTAACATCTGCCAGGCTCTGGTTCTTCTGGATCTATCGGCTGCCTTCGACACGGTCGACCATGCTATTTTGGTCGACCGTGTCAGGCAGGCTGGGATAGAGGGTACTGCCCTCGATTGGGTCCACTCGTTCCTCACTTGCCGTCATCAAGCGGTTCGACTGTCCCAGTTTTCTTCAGACAAGGTTGACCTGAACTGTGGCGTGCCTGAGGGATCCTCACTGTCCCCTCTCCTTTTCAACTTATATCTCACCCCTCTGATCAGCTCTCTCCGAGAAAAAAATGTCTCCGCATTTAATTATGCGGATGACATCCAGTTAGTCTTTAACATCGACTCCTCGGATCAGTCAGTCTCTGATTTCCAAACCACCCTATGTCACATCAGCAATTGGATGGGGGCAAATCATCAGAAACTGAACCCCGACAAGACCGAATTGGTTCTTGTCGGAGGCCCTTCCAATCCCTGGAACTCCAACTTCTGGCCCCCCAGTCTGGGTCCTCCTCCATGCCCTACTGACTCGGCAAAAAGTCTGGGAGTTATCATCAGCAAAGATCTCTCAATTAAACCCCAGATAAACGCTACTGTTTCCGCCTGCTTCTTTCAGTTACGCAAAATCCGGAAAATTGCCCGTCTTCTCACTACTGAAGCTCCCACCTTAGCTCTTTTGGCATTAGTCATTTCCAGAATTGACTATGCCAATTCTTTGTACGTAGGCATTCCTGACTACCAGCTTAAACGCTTGCAGCTTGTCCAGAATCAGGCAGCTCGCCTTATTTTCCATCAGCCAAGGCACCACCATACTCGCCCTCTGTTAAAATCCTTGCATTGGCTCCCTGTCCCTGAACGCTGTAAATTCAAGTTAGGATGCCTCATCTTCAAATCCCTGGCCGGCCTTAGCCCCTCGTTCATCTCTTCTCTTATCCACCCGTATGTCCCTTCCCGCAACCTGCGCTCAGCTCACCTGGCTCTTCTCACAGTCCCCAAAGTCAGGCGCAAGAAATGGGGCGGTCTAAGATTCTCGTTTCTAGCCCCTTCTCTCTGGAATTCCCTTCCTTTGGAGATCCGACTGGCCTGACCCTACACTCACTTCAGATCCCTCCTAAAGACCCATCTGTTCCGCTTAGCGTACTACTAATCTCATCCTCCTCCTCTTTCTAGTTCCCTCTTTCATTTCCTCTTACCTCCCCTCTTTCTCAGGCAGTTGCTTATTTCAGCGCCAAGAAACTGTATAGTGTACGTTGCGCTTTACAAATGCTTTTCACATCACATCACATCACATCACAAATCCTCACAACAATTTTAACAATATATACAAATGTACACCCCTTAAAAATCAATATAAACATCAGCAATAGCGAAACGTCAATGCTATTTTTCACATAACATCAGAGTCTAAAGTTCAATCCTCCCTCCTTCTTCACATATTCTTCAGACAAATAAAAATAGGAGTATTCAAATATTCAAATTAAAGAATAAATTTCGTCATGGTCATTCAATCCCTGTGTGGATGTATGATACCGTTCTATCATATGAGCCTCTAGGCGATTCAAGTTGTTTTGCAATGTTATTTTATTGGGGGCTTTCACCACCGCTAGCACAGACCAATAAAGTTCATTCTCATCATGATTCATTTCGATAAAATGTTGGACCATAGGAGCCCCTAAGGTTCCACAACGTATGCGAGATTTATGCTGTAAAATCTGCATCTTGATAGCTTGGGTCGTCTGCCCGATGTATGTTTTTCCACAAGGGCATGTAACTGAATACACTACAACGGCAAATGTAGTGTATTATTTATTTCTACAGACTTAGAATCTTTTGTTTGAGGGCACGCTGCACACCCATTACACCTATAGTGCCCTATTAGAGCTGGTAGACCCATCATTCCTCGCAGATCAACTGGTAAAAGCGACGGACGTGTAGCTTTGACCAAGTAATTTCTCAGGTTCTTCCCCCTACGAAAAGCGAACAATGGCTTGGGGATATTTGTTAACCTTGGCCAAATAGCCTTTAGTCAGCGTCCATCTGGCTGCAATATTGAGATTCAGAAGGACGAGAGTTCGACATCTACTTTGTTTTCTCAAAGGATCATTAAACATTTCATGAAAATACTTTTTGGAGCATTTCCACCTCTTCAACATCCTCCGGTTCCATGGGAACTTAATACAGTCCTCAGTCAGATGATGTTACCTCCTTTTGAGCCTATACATAGAGCAGATTTAAAATTTGTTTCATGGAAGTTAGCACTACTCCTGGCTCTGTCATCCGCTAGGAGAGTGGGAGAGATTCAGGCATTCACTATCAGAGAACCTTTTCTCCAGTTCACCAGTGATACTCAGAAGCAATCCTAAATTCATTCCTACGGTGCCTACTGACTTTCATTTGAATAAGCCTGTTATTCTTATATCCTTCTTTCCTAATCCAACGTTACCAGCAGAAAGATCATTAGACTCTCTTGACTTGTGTAGATGCCTCAAATTCTATATAGACAAATTACAGGGCCTATGCACATCAGACCAGCTATTTGTATCATTTGCACAACCATGAAAAGGCCAAACCCTGTCCAAAAATGAGGCTGTAAGCCTGTGTTGCTTGCTATCACGCCAAAGCCAATTGTCCACTCCAGGGAAGAGTGAAGGAACATTCCACCAGAGGCATGGCTTCAACTGCAGCAGTCTATGCTAGGGTGGCTTTAAGAGACATCTGCCCTGCAGCCACCTGACGGAGCAGGCATACATTCATGGAGCATTACTGCCTAGATGTGGACGCAGAAGCTGGTGCAGCAGTGGGACAGGCTATTCTGATTTAAGCATGTGAGTATATAAGATCCAATGTTGGAGAAGAAATGAGTTTCTTATTTGTAACTCCAGTTCTCCAAGAAAAGCATCTTTTATATATTCACTTGCGACCCTCCGTCCCCTTGGTCAGAAGATAGATCATTGTAATTTATTCTCACGCTTGTGATTTTCAGTCTGAGCTATGGTGGCCTCTAGGGGGAGTAGGATGCTTACACTCCCACCTCATTGGCTGAAGCTTGGGTTCTTACAAATGAGGGCAATGTTTTACTTAACATACTATGTTGTTTCAGGCCTATGGCCATTTTGTATTATATAATATTTGTTATATATTTTAACTGTATACTGCTATTTTAATGTACTGGGGATTCCCAGCTCGACGAAGGGGAATGATTCAAGCATGTGAATATATAAAAGATACCAATTTTGGAGAACTGGAGTTATAGGTAAGTAACTAAATTCGTGTCCTGAGCAGTTGAACAGTATGTAGCCAACAATTATTAACGTTGGGTCGCATTAACTAAATTCTAATGCAGACCCTTTGTTAGCCATCAAATTGTTTTTTGTGAAGTTTTCAATTATTTCCTGTCATAAACCTACAAAAACGTTGTGTTCAATGCTTTATTCCTTACAGAGAATATATCAGGCACTGTACTATCTTCTGATTTTTCAGTGTTTATTAAGTTGGTCACAAGCTTTGGCCAGGCTAAAGCCTATCATACTTTTGGCAAAGACATCCCCAACTACTATAATTAGTAGGTATCATGGAAGGCTTATTCATGGATAAATTATGTTGTAAACATATGTTACTACTGACTTTATCTCAATTACACCTGCCTGGAATTAACAAAGGAATTCCTGGCAGGTGTAATCCCCTGTATGGGTGCAGAGATCTCCATTGTGGAAACGGAAATGGGTGACGCCCAAATTTGGTGGGAGGTGTAGAGGAAGGGGTTACTCCACGGGGGAAAATTATTTTCTCGAAGGAGAAAAAATTACAAAGGGGATTGCATTCTCTGTGTGTGGTGTTGCACAGAGGGAACAGGATCTCAATTTAAAAATCGCAAGATTCTCCAGGGACTCTGCATGGAAACCTGCATCAGGCAGACCTTTCATGCGAATTCCATGCAGAACTTGTGAATTCCACAAAGTACATTGGGAGTAGATGTAAATCACAAAGAGTATATTTACTACTTTGTTTGTGAATTTGCCCTCTAAATGTGTGGTGCACACTTCTGGGTTCCTTCCCACCCCTCTGCAAGTTTGTCTGTAGAGCAACTGTGGGAAAGCACACGTTATTCACCATGGTGACTTTTGTACTGATACTCCTTAGCTACCTCTTCATCCCTATCAATGGGATGCCCCAAGTTCTAGGTGTGGCACCACAACATAACCTTCACTGTGAGAGCTGACGTTTTGGGAGGCAGACAAGTTGCCCACTGGTATTAAATCCTTATGTGCCTGTTGACTCCTACACCTGAGAAAAACAACACATATACAAGTGGCTGGCTCCTGTCTGAGGTGGCATGGTTGACAAACAAATGAAGGACTGGGAAGTGTCCCAGAGTAATTACCAGTGACTGTGATTAATTTAGGCATTCCACACATCACTATTTTTTTCTTTAGTGCAATGGATAATCTCAGATGTGAGTCTAGTGTTCACCAGGCCACACTATTCAAACTGCACTTTACTGACAAGGCGCTTCACAGGCTGAAACCTGTCTGGGGCTTCTTATGGTCCAGTTTAGCAGGGATTGTTCCTCCTGGAGAAGGCCCAAAGCTAATTTGCATGTGGCTCGTTACTGTCTGAGGTGGCATGGTGGTTAAAGAATGATGGATGCTTCATAAATGGCTGCACGGCTGACTATCCAGTTCAGAGAGGTTAAGAAGAGCAACGAATAGCAGGGTTGAGGAAACAGTGATTCCTGTTAGAGAGGAGGTCTGACCTGCCAAGAACATAGAGAGGAGGCCTCCACTGCCTGGTGGATTAAGTGTAGGATCAAAACCAGCTCGACCAAAGAGGAGTCACAAGAATCATGCTGTAGTCAGGTGACAATGTCAACTTCACATTCTATCTCGGGATCTGCTCAGCTGAAGTCTGTGTACATACAAATGCCCGTTATCCAAAAACTCATCAGATGGGTGAGGACCACCTTGATCAATGTCTGCTTTGTGTAGTCAATCCTGCTCAGACAGTTAGCTTTGATGTTGAAAGATACTGCCAGAAGAGTGCTCAACAGCTATAGGTGTGAGGCAGAGCCCAATTCAACAGGTCTGCGGCCAGATGAGATGACTAGAGCTGCCTGAATTCAGAACACAAGACTGTTGTGTTCTGTTGGAGTATCCAGACATTCTTGCAACAAAGGAAAGTTAAGAATGTTCTCACAGCCAGGACAAAAGCCTAAACCTCCAGCATGTTGATGTTAACAAAAACGCCTGATGAGGACCAGAGGCTGTGTTCCTGAAAAGAACTCACAGAAGTGTCCTAATCCTTTTGCTGAATCAGCGGTGATAAGTACTAGGGTGGATGGGGATTGGTCTCCTTGGCCCACATGAAGCAGTAGCCTCCTGCAAGTTATGGACAATGGTAAATGTGGAGCTATATCCTAATCCCAGCATGAAGAAAGATTCTACTGAATCCTTTGAACAATGAATCAGGCCATAGGCACCACATGCATATGAGGCCGTTATATCCAGTGTCTTCTTGGGCCTGGGTTTAATGGCGCAAAATCATTCTCAAAAAGGTAAGTGAGGACTGTCCAACTTGAGGAGTTTTCCAGTGTTTAAACATTGGTAAAACGGAGATAGAATCCACTGTACAGAGTCCAGGGCTCTCACTAAGCAGTCATCTAGTTAAGGCTAGACATGTACCCCTGCTGATGGCCACCACTGCCATCAACTTGGTGAAAACTTCATAAGCTAAGCACAACCCGAAAGAAGCTCTTTGTATTGCTAATGCAGCAAAGGACAACCGGAATTCCTAGTCTGGAAACCACATCAGGACATTAAAGTAGGCATCTTTTAAGATGATCACGCACAACCTGTTGTCCACTTGGAGTGCTAAAACGAGTGGCCCAAATTAGTCATCTGGAATGACTTTTAAAGAAAGAGGTGAAACTGTGATCAAAGATCATTTGGAGATTGACCTTCAGCCCTTTCCACTGCCAAGAACCAGGAGTAAAACCACAGGTTACTCTCTTTTGGGCTATAGCTTTAAAGGCCAACAAGACTGGTTGTTTTGAAAGCTGTGCAAGAGGGTAGATTCTCCAAATGTTTTAGTGGGAAATTCTGGATTTTGATTAGACACGGAAGCTAGCATTATGCATAAACTCTTTAGTGCTACTCCATGGCAGTAATTTAAAGTAAACACACTAGCCTCACTAAACTTTCTAAAATTAGAACATCTCAGTATATATCAACCCCAGCACTTCAGCCATCTTCCTCTTTACATCTGCTCTAGGGCTGATAACCAATCCAGTTGAAAATGTAACAGAACATCGCATAATATCCAACTTGTATATCTTCTTCTGTGTTTATAACTTATCTGTAAAAAATTACAAAGTATATTTTAACCATATCGAAATTATAACACCGCTAAAGTTCTTAATATTATTTAAAATTCTAACCTCTGTGTCTTTAATGAAATCAAGATTCTCCCATCACATAATTTGGAGAATCTACATTTCAAGTCTAGACTGAAGGCTAGCATTATGCATGTATTATGCATGTTCAAAGCTACGAATAGCTACAGAAGATATATGCTATACAGGTTTGAAGTAAAATCTTGCACAGACCTCCAACGTTCAACCAATCAGCTCCTTTCAATATCTCTTCCAGTCGACCCACAGAACAAAACACTTTGCTTGCCATAGCTTCTCTTACAGAATGCACTCCAAACCTTTCCAAATCAACACCTGCTTCCACCATATATAATCTGACCCAGCAAGCTATAGTTGCAGAATTTATAGGATTATAAGGCCTTACATAAGATAGTAACAACTGGTTCATTCCATCTCTTTGATATTCTTCCATTCTACACTCATATTCTTTTATACAAATAACTACACATAATTTAGGATGATCATCGAATTGAGAATAAAAAATAGTTGAAGACATAATTTTTGTTTGTTTGTGAAATCTGAACCAACACCCCATTGGGGTTATAAAATTATTTACCTCTAAAGCATTAACGTATAATACCCTCCTAAAAGATATCAGACATAAAAAAGTCACCAACTTACTTTATTACTGCTGTAAAGTTAAAAACCTATTCAAAGGCCACTCTTCTAATTTTTCAAATATTAAATTTGCATCCCACAAAAGATATTTTGGTCTGGTTGGTCCTTATAACCCTGTGGACTAAAACATCTCTTTCTATTGACAGACTATTAACAGGGAAATGGCCAGCTGCCATCACCGATCTAAAAAATTGATAGTCCTATAACTTAAACCCTTTTCGTACAAACACAGAAAATAAACTGACAATTTGATCTCTGAAGCCTCTACAAGATACATATCCCTTTCCAAGCACCAACAAACCTAGCTCCTCCATGCTCTTTCTTGTGCCTAAGGTCCAATACTCTGAGTAAATTCTAAGTCTTCGTCGAAAGACCTGCAAATGTTCTCCTCCACTGAAATCCTCCAAGCTAGAAGGTTCAAAACTCCTGTGTTCACCAAAGCATGATCATCCCATTCTGGACCCAAGATCAAACTTCTTGAACTTTGGATTAAAAATTGTACTTCCCTCACCAACTCTTCCCTAAACCAAGGTTGAGCAACCCAAAAAGAAGTTATTAGAACTTACTTGAATTTCTGTCTTCTCACCATCAGCAATACTCTCTGAATCATTGCAAATGGAGGAAAAGCATATCCCTGAAAATTCCTCCAATCCTGCTGAAAAGCATCCACTGCTTCTGCTTCTAGAGCCGGTCCCCTACTGAAGTACTGATCTAATTGATTTGTTAGCGTTGATGCAAACAGATCTACTTAGAAAGGTCCCCAAATGTCCTGCAACCTTTGAAAAACTTGTACATTCTACTTTCAATCACTGTAATCCCTCAAATACCAAGAACTCCAATCTGCTGTCACATTAATCAAGCCCGGAAAATATTCTGCTTGCAAAGCTATCTTGTGTTCTAAACAAAGTTCCAAATTTCCTCGGATAGCTCAGTCAAATTCTGAATTTGCTTCCACCCAATCGGTTTATATAATGCCCTGCAGACATATTGTTCTTATCTTACAGTGTCAGTCAGTCAATTTAACTTTATTTAGTTTGTTACAACCATAAAAGTGTACATTACATCTTTTTCATCTGTTAAAATACATATATAAAATATATCACATATTCAACATAACTAAAATAATCCATATCCTGTTTTTTGTTTTTTTAATTTACAAAATATTCTAAAATTAATAAAACCGGGTGATTCATACGTTTGTACCTTTACATCCAATATTTCCGATAGATCAAATACAGGCTGATGTCTTTTAGTTGCGCCATCTCATAACGACGTTAACATACCCATACAAAGGTTACTCTGAGCCCTTAAGAATCACTTTGACCTTACACATAAATTTCCCCATGGCGCAAGCTATGTCTAAATTCCTCATTTCCATTAAAAGTTCAACAGCTTGCGTCCTACTCATTATTCTGTATTTTATCAATATTGGGCGTAGAATCTCCTTTCGTAAATCTAAAAATTTCATACAATCCAATAAAATATGTACAATATCACAGGGGGTCCCCAAAGTGCAAGTGCATTTCCCACTATGATCTATCATGAGATTTTTCACCCCATTATTCATATAACAGGGATTTATCCCCATTCGCACTTTTAGCACCTCACGTCGTAAATAGTGACTTGGTAACCTATCTATATAAGGATAATGTTTATCCTTTTCCCAAGCCAAGGTCATATGGGATACTGAAGTTTTTCGTGAGAGATACTCCCGGTCATGTATACATGACGTGTCAAAGCCCAATGACCTGAGTTCTTTCTTATCTATTCGGGGATAGCCTAGCTGCGGATCCAGCGTTAAACCTAGTATTCCATACGCTTCCTTTATTGCGGTTTTTGCCTCTTTTGCCCAGGACAGCCTACTCGTGGCAATTTCAGCTTTACACCACTGGGAAACTTTCAGCTAACAGTGCATTACAATTATTTCATGACCCTGCAAAACATTCTAATGCAAACAATCCTGCCCTCATCTCCAAACCATCTATGTGACTCAATTTCTCCTCCATAGACATCTGCCACCAGTCTCCTGATGTCCTAAACATGCACCCTAAACAAACTGGCTTGCATCTGGCTCTAAAACAAAGTCCGGACAAATTCCCAAAATGGCCTGACCATTCCAGACATCCAAATTGTTGCCCACCAATTTACTGCTTCCTTTGCTTTCACTGTCAGTACAATCCGATCTCCATACCATAAACCCTTCCTCAAAATGTCCACCTTCAACCTCTGCAAAGCTCTGTAGTGAAGAGGACCTGGGAAAACTGCTTGAATTGAGGAAGAGAATAAACCTATTATTCTCGCTAAAGTCCTCAGAGTCAGAAAACTCTTTTTGAAAACCTCCTTTACTTCTGCCTTTATTCTCACAACTTTTGGCTCTGGTAATCTCAAAATAGCACAAAGCAGTATTTACTAGAAATTCTATAAAATCCAACGCCTGACAAGGCTTAAATACAAACTTTCCCATGTTGATCAAAAACACCAAAGAGTCTTAAAGATCCATAACCATTTTTAAATGACTCTTCAACTCCTCTCGATCATGAGACATAATCAAAAAATCTGGTAAATACATGATCTATCTTATCCCCGCTCTCTGAGATATGCAGCCACTAGACACAGCACCTTCATAAAACACCATGGTGCAGAAGCCATCCCAAAAGGAAGGCATTTAAATTGATATAGGACACCTAACCATCTGAACTGTAAATACTTGCGACTGACTTCTGAATTTGAAATCGTTAAATAAGCATCCTTTCACTCATTTGCAAAATATCTCTCAGTAGAAGGATTCTTTCCATCTTGAAATGGCTGAATGCTAGGAACTAGTTCAGATTTCTCAAATTTATCACTGGTTGCCAACCTTTGTTGTTGTTTTATCACTAAACATACTTTACTCACAAAACTTAAATTCTCCTATGAAACTCGCTCTATACCACCCTTTTTCAATATTTCTTGGACCTCCAACTCTACTAGTTTTTGTAGCTTCCCTGCAAAAAACATCTCTTTTTGCTCCTGAGGCCGAAAAGATATCTCTCCAAACACTATCACATACCCTACTACTACATTCAAGACCCGTTGATCTCTTGTTAACCAATTGTTCAGAAAAGCTTTTAGTTAACCTACTACCTTTCCTTGGATAGAACCAATAGAAGTCTTCATACTTACTTGGCAACCCTGCAGTTGCTGAGTTCTTCTCAGAATGACGTCCTCTGCCAAATCTCCCTTGCTGTGGAAAGAATCCAGTGGCAGACTGGAAGCCTCTAAAGCTTCCACGTCTTTGAGTTTTGTATTGGGACCTCGAGTAGCCTCGGCCAGAGAATAGTCCCCTTCCTCCTGCCCTTTCAAAAACTCTTCCTCCAACCACTCTCTTAAGAGAAGACTGAGTCTTGTACAAGCTAGTAAAGGTTGAAACATATTTACCAACCCCCTTGCCTAGTCCTTCTCCAAAATGTAGACCTTTAAAGCCCTCACTTTGCTCGTTCTTTGCAAAGTCTCCTAATTTTGGACTTATTCTCATAGGAACTGCCTTCCTCCTTTGGTTACCAAAGCAGCATTCGCGTTTCCCAAGAAACAGACTGCTCACTGACTCAATCCTCTCAACAAACCAGTGTTAACATACACTCTTTTGATTTTGCCTCCTCAGTCTTGTCCACAATTCTTGCAAAAGGAACAATGACATCTAAAAGTCTATACTGCCATTGCTTAAGGGCCCTTTCCAGACTCATGTGTTTATCCCATTGATGGAATTAAGCACTTGATATATTCGGATTGAAGTGGAGATGTATTCTGGATACCTCATGATGACTGAATGTACACATGTAAATGTATTCACTGCACTGAGCACTTTTTATGCACCTTGCGCTGTCCACACAGATGGTACTACCTTGATATTCTTTGGTCCCCCTGCTTCATTTATTGTTGTACTATCACACTCAATGGGAATTCATATCATTGATACGATAGATCTGTGTTTCAACTGTAATCTCACAGGACCATTGTGTGTTTTTTGTTGACCTGGGTTCCGGTCTGGCTATATGGGTCGCTTCCTGTGTTTTTTTTTTATTACAGAGCCACCTTCTGGAATACAAGTAGGGATTTATTAATCTGAACGGATGTAATACCAGATGTTTGGGGTTAGGAGTGCCAATAAACATACAATTTTCAGCTCATTGAAGAAAGGCACTGTAGTGCTAATACTAACCGTAGGCAAGATGGGGATCAATAGCAAATGGCAAAGGCACCATATAAACTTGACTGGGCCTTTAGCTCTTACAATAGTGCACCTTTATTGTCTGAGGTTTACTCTAGGGCAGTGTTTCCCAAACTTTGAGCCGATTTTTGGTGGGTTGTGAAAGTTCAACCAATAAATAAAGATGCTTTAAATTATGTCACATTTTCTGCGCTTCAAAGACAGAGGTCATACATCAGGCTATGCGCTCTGACAAATTGCTGCTTATTTGTTTAACATGGGGATTGGCTTTTACAGACTCCTCTCACTTTGCAGTCAGAGAAAGAAAAGTAAAGTGAATTATATGAGAATCTTGCTGGGTTACAGAGGGTGTGAATGGAAAGACTGTAGGATGTCATTTTTCTTAATACACATCAAGATGTAAAAACCTGTAAATGAACTATAGACATTCAACAGTTCCATTATTTGTAAGTCTGAAGTGTGATGGAAACACAGATTTTAATATGATCAAAGCAAATCTGATGGAGACTTCTAGCTGCAGATTCCTTACCTTTGAAAATCCCAGGCGTCACACTTCCAGGGGAGTGGAAGGGAACCTGCCATGGGACGTTGAAGCTTGAACCTCTAAGCTCTCAGCAGTAGGGTGGTAGCTGAGGAATCTTGGATCACCCGGTGTAGAGTGATGGCGACGTGCCATTGCCATGTTCACAGCAGCCTCTGAGCTAGCTTGGACCACATGCCTAGAAGGACATTTGTCAGTGTTTCTTTAAAGGGTAACAAGGCCTCGGACAAGGAAGCCCCAGGCTGAAGCACTTCAGTCAAGAGATTAGTCTTGACCTGCACCGAAGGTAGCTCCAGGTCAAGGACCTCTGCTGCCCTCCTCACCGCCATGGAATAAGATGCCCTCTCCTCCGTAGCCACACTAGGCAGAGAGAGCACACCAGTATCTGGAGATGTGTCCAGTCCAATTGCTTCTCAAAGATCCTCATACCAGTCCATTTGTTCACAAGAGGCGTCCTGGTGTTCCAAAGGGTTCAGGGACCCCTCCCATTCTTGTCCAAAGCCTGAAACTGAAGCTCTGGGCTCTATCAACGCCGGAGTGGACATAGACCAATGTCGATCCGACTCCGAGTCGTTGGGTATCAGAATGGAGCTGGTGCCAGAGGCATCAATTTCAGGGACGGTGGCAGGGAAGGTCACATTTGCAAAAAGAACAATTGATGGACAGAATGCTGCACAATGTCAAACTTTCAGCCTAGTACAGAGATCTGGGCCTAAATCCATCGTTTTTTTGCTCCCCATGACATTCCAGATCAGACCCAGCCATATGCAAATCAGTCTTGACCCTGATCCCCATGGGAACTGTGCAGGTCGAACTGCCAGTCCAGGTCCTCCCTGGACTGGAAACAAGCATACTGGGACCGGTTTCGGGACATCACCCATCAGCCAGGCTAGCTTGACTCCAGTGGCATGGAGAGTAAGGGACCCACATCTGGGCATACCGGTCCCATTCGGGGTGACAAATGCAAAAAGAACAATTGATGGACAGAATGCTGCACAATGTCAAACATTCCCCTGAGTACAAAGATCTGGGCCTAAATCCATAGTTTTCTTGCTACCCATGCCATTCCAATTCAGACCCAACCACATGCAAATCAGGCTTGACCCTGTTGCCCATGGGAACAGTCCAGCTCGAACTGCCAGGCCAGGTCCTCCCTGGACTGGAAACAAACATCCTGGGACCGGTTTCGAGGTATCACTCCTCATCAGCCAGGTTAGCTTGACTCCAGTGGCATGGAGAGCACGGGACCCAGGTCTGGGCATACCCGTCCAACTCGGGGTGACAAATGCAAAATTCTGCACCATGTCTAACATTCACCCCAATACAGAGATCTGGGTGTAAATACATCATTTTTTGCTCCCCATGCCATTCCAGTTCAGCCCCAGCCATATGCAAATCAGTCTTAACCCTGTCCCTATGGAAACATTCCAGCCTGAACTACCAGGCAAGGTCCTTCCTGGACTGGAAACAAGCATCCTGGGACCGGTTTCGGGGCATCACCCCTCATCAGCCAGGCTAGCTTGACTCCAGTGGCATGGAGAGCACGGGACCCACATCTGGGGAAGGTCGCATTGGCACAACTGGCGCTGAACCAGATCCGGAATCGGATCTATGAGATCCCACCTAGGCCGGAGCTGTCGGCGTGGAGCCTGGTGGGGCCTCTCCCTAACCCGCCGGGCCGAAGGCGCACCAGAGGGGTCGGCACGCTCAACTACGCAGCGCATGGGCTCATAAAATTCTTTCACTTGAGAGGGGGTCACTCTGGCTCCTGGAAATGGAGGGAGGTGCGGAGTCGAACCCAGCAACGATTTCGCTGAATTGTACCTAGAGCGTCGATGCTCATTACTTGTCTTGTCGACGGACGACAGACGAGGTGAAGCCGAAGTCCGTTTGGACTACTACTTCATCTTATGCCTCTTCCCCGAGTGTCCCGAGGACGTCAAGTGCGAAGAAGAGGACTTGGGGCTCCTGGATCATACAGCGGGCTTCTCTTCCTCAATCAGGATCTCTGAGGAGTCACGTTCGACAGTCGACTGCTGGGCCGCTAGGAGCTTCATGGACCACTCCTGCAAGGCCTTTGGCGCCATGGCCCAGCAATTCGAGCACAATTTTGAGTCCTGGTCGTGCTTGAGACACCACAAGCAAACAAAATGTTGACAATAAGCTTTCAAAAAGAGACAGAGGGGTAGCTGTTCTCTAATTTAGCACTTAACTGGCACGGAAAGAAAAGAACTGATGCAGCGTGCCTGGGTGGCGCCTATATAGGTGACTGCGACATCACAACCAATGCCAACGATGCTGGTGACGTCACGCGGAGCCGGACGGAGCAACCTGATGGGACCTAGGGGTACTGCTCACACAAAAGTTTCGAGATCCAGTCTGGTGCCTGGGAAGTTCCATGGTAAGGAATATGCAGCTAGATATTGTCTCTACCATATAATTCCCAGATTACTTACCGGTAATCTTCATTACTCCGAGTATAGTCTTCCTCGCCACATGATTAACGAAGTGAGCTTCAGCTCCACCCCAGAACCCTCCAAAGCAACAAAAGTTAGCCTCCCATCCCTTCACAATATGGCTGACCCATTAAACCCTTGACCTCTATAAGAGGAGAGCCGGCCCAACCCTTCAGCCTGAAACTACCAAGCATAAACATGAAGCCGATAGCCAGACAGGGAGGGAGGGATGGGAACTCATGTGGCGAGGAAGACTATACTCGAAGTAATGAAGATTACGGGTAAGTAATCAGGGCATTACCTCCTCATAAGTCTTCCTCGCCACATGATTAACGAAGTGAACACATATCAAAGCCAAGCGGCTCAATGGAAAACTCACAAGAAGCCAAGAGACCAGAAGGGGACGCCAAAGAAGCAGGCAAACCCAAAAGACCAGATGAGTAGAAGGACCACCCAAGAGAGAGGCAACCACGAGCAGGAAAAAACAGCCCAGGGACAGAGAGACACCAGGAGGGCCGAGGACCCGGACCTCCAGGACCCGAAGGGCCGCCAGAAAATCTGCCCGAACCAACCACCGAAGGAAGACAGAGAAGGCATGGAACCAGACCGTATGGGGCCAAAAGCAGCAACAAACCGGCCCAGAACAGAAAGCAGCATGCTGGTCCCAACACACCAGAACCGCCCAACGGACGGCCAAAAGCAAGAGGGGAGCAAACCCGAAGAAACAGAGGGAAACCCACCACAGCGACCCAGCAAAAAGCCACAGCAGTAAAGAGAAACGAGCACCGAAGCAACGGAACCAGATGCAAACAACAGACTGGTAGGAGCCGAAAGAACGGACAGAGGGGCTGAAATGTACCCAGCATGCCAACCGAACACAAAAAACAAGAAGGGCACCAAAACCCCACCAGCAAGGAGATAAACAGGCGGGACACGGACCCCAAGGCGCACAGAGGACTCCCCGGAAGGGAGTGCGACGCCAATGAGAGAAAACAGGCAGGCACCAGGCAAAACAGACCGAGGAAGCAGCAGGAATGACCCGGCCCCCAAGGGAACCCAACTGGCCAACAGCGAGAAGCGAAAAACCCAGAAGGCCGCCCACGGAGCCCTAAGAGCGGAAAGGACCAGGGCCAAGCCACCAGAGAGGAAGCAAAAACCCACCTGGGACCACCATGCCCAAAAAAGCAAACAGTAAACCGGTAGGGAGGCACGGAGGAGCGAGACATCCCCACTCAGGGGCCTGGCAAAACGGGCCACGAACGGGCCACATGAAGAAAGCGAGCCACCGAAGCGAGCACCCAGGACACCCGACAGCCAGTCAACAACCAGGCCCGACCCAGCGGAACAATGATGAGCCGACAGGAACAGGAGCAGACAGGGAGGTAAGGCCACAGGCAGAAACACATCGAAGGTGAAAAGGACAGAAGAGCCGGGCAAAAAGAGCCCGAGTAACGTCCAGACCTCCAGGGAGCAAACCCAAGCCAGTACCCCAAACTAGGGACCAAGAAGAAAAGGATGCAGAATCCGCACAGGAAACACAGGGCCCTGCCCGGGTAAGGAAATCCAGGGAATCCCAGGATCTCCGGACAATAAAAAGCACCGTCCAAACCCATACCAACGTGGGACAATACGAAAGAAGTGTCAGGAGACAAACCCCAGGCCCGTACCAGCCAGAATCACAACGCCCGCCAAGAGACACAGCTCCATGGACCAACACCTGCAAAATGGGGTTCTCGGAGCCGAGGAACAGATGTTCAATGACACCCAGCACAAAGGTACACATGACATTAATCACAGAAGAAGGAAAAGACGAGTGAACCCACCTGGATCCAAACCAGTGACCAAGAGGGCAAACACAGGCACCGATAGAGGACACAGCAGTCCACAGAGCCACCAAACCAAAGTCAACAAGAGAGAAGCACCCAGGTGGGCACCACCAATAGGACAAAAGCCCTGTCCAGGCCAGACAAGCCTAGAACCCCATAATCCAAGGGACCAGAGGAAAACGCCAAACCAGGAGCACGGACGAGAAGGCAGACAGAGCTACCACCAGGGTCTCAAACCGAAACTGGAACCAAGTGACCCAGGCAAGGAAAGCACAACCGTGCCAAAAAGCCAAAAGGTCCAACTCAGCAACCCCTTGGAGGACGAGGCAGGCGAGAAACCGACCAACATAGAAACAAGAAGCTCCCGCAGGGCAGGGGCAAACCCCAGACAAGCCAAAGAACGGCCAACAGAAGCCAGACGAGAAACCTGCCAGTAGGCGAACCAACAGCCCCAGCACGGACCGGGAACCCAAGCACGCCCCATAGGACGGCCAAAGGCTATCATCACCCGGGAAGGGGATACCAGAACAGGAAGACCACTGGCCGCACCCGTAGGCAGGGTGGGGAGGGAGCCACCGGGGCAAGCTAAGGGACACCCACAGAAACCGGCAAGGACGGGAAGGAACAGGAACCAAGGAGGGTCCAGAAGCACTGAGACCAATCAGACGGGAAGAACCCCCAACGGCCTGACCGGGCAAGCACAGCCAGCCAAGAAGGCCCAAAACCACCCGAAACACTCCCCGTGGAAGGCCCCAACCAAGGCATGAACGTGAAGGGGATGTACAGGAAAGTTGGGGTGAGGACCAGCTCTAGCAGGGCCCACGGACCCGGGGAGGAGGCCCAGCCCAAGCGGGCACCTGCAAGGGACATTCCCTGCCATGTGGTTCATGGCCGAACAAACACCAAGCGCCCGCAAACACCAGAGCCCGCTAGAGCAGAGCTGCAAAACCAAAGGGGGCAGCCGGAACCAGATGAACAGGACCCGATGGAGAAGAAACTGAGAGACAGCCAAAAAGGCGACCCCGCTAGAACAGGCCAAAACGCACACCCCAGCAGAGGCGGAAGCCGAACACCTGGCCCGACCAAGCCACCACCATCCAAAGGCAGCAGACCAACCAAACAGACATAGTACGATGGACACGAGCAGGAGAGCCCAACAACCGACAACCGGAGTGGCCCGG
The DNA here is from genome assembly GCF_964204655.1 of Triturus cristatus. Classification (NCBI taxonomy): domain Eukaryota; kingdom Metazoa; phylum Chordata; class Amphibia; order Caudata; family Salamandridae; genus Triturus; species Triturus cristatus. The sequence continues at coordinate 779,890,454 of NC_140590.1, read as the reverse complement.
CAGGGGAAGGACTCACGGAACCGAGACCGAGGCCACGCAGGATGGGAGGAGAGGAAACAGAAGGCCCCCACCAGAGCCCCTAACCCCCAGGAAGTGAGGAAAAGCACCACCGGTATGGGGCGCACGAGAGGCCGCCGAACCAGGGAGCAGGAGGAGGAGAGGGTGCCACAGCCGCGGCCCCGGAGAAGAAAGGGCAAGCCCTCCAGGAGGAGAAGCAAAAGCCCACATGGAGACCACCGAAGTAGCCCAGAGAAAGACGGACAAGGGCCAACAGCAGCCCGCCCCCAACAGACACTCAGCCACCAACAGCCCCCAGAATCCCCAAGAGGACGCCCAACCCAGGATCAGCTAGGCCAGACCCTGCACAACAAGGAGAGCAGGCGGGAACAGGAGAAAACAGGACGGAAGGACCACAGGCCCAAAGCCCGGAAGGGAAGCAGGAGCAGGGACCAAAACAGCAAACAAAACAAAGAAACATTTCTAAAGCAGGCTTCGTTCAGCAAGGTGCCACAAATGTTGTGATTACCAGCCTGAGACTGAATGTCCTTGCTTAATAACAATACTTTATTCGTAAAGCACGAACATATCACCCCCTTAGGGGGTTTCAAGGCGCTGGAGGCGGTTAGGAAGATTAAGTGAGTCATTGCCCAGAGACACACAATGCCGAGCCGAGCTGAGCTGAGCTGACACCGGGGATTGAACCATAAACCCCACGGTCGGGAGTTAGTCGGTTTAGCCACTGCGCCACACCTCTTCTCTGAACAAAGAAAGCGAAATTGCCCAATGTGTCAACCACAGAGACAAAAACCACAAAAACACCAGGATCACAATATGCAACCCACAAAGTAAGAGACAGAGACCCCAAGCAGAACACCAACCCACACAAAGCATAAATTCATAAGCTGCCAAACACACACTGAGCTTAGAAGCAGGTCAGAGAACACTAGGCCAGAATGGGGGGAACCAAGCACTAAACAGTACCCAGAGTCACCACTAACATCCAACGAAAGCAGCGGGGCAAACACAGACTACCGCACCAACGGGGGACCGAGACCCCTCCAGGAAAAGCCAAATATGTATACATATACACATACATAACACGCAGCCAGGGTAAGTTGAACCCGCCATACATCACCGGGCCACCACGACCCAAAAATCACGATGGGCAGGAGACGGAAATGAGACAGCAGCAGAAGAGCCATACTACCAAAGTGGAGCCCCGTAACAGCCTGCGTGGGCTACCAGCCCCTTGGGACTGGAACAGTTTAGGACAGAAAAAACGTGATACACAGACTGAAGCCACCACAGACCCGGGCCGGCTGCACGAGAGGGAATTAGCCGCGCGGGAAGCCGGAAGGCCGTGTCTAGAAATGCGACGGGAAACGGCACATCGCCTCATACCAGAGCTGCGAGAAACACCCCAAGGAGAGGTCGTGACTGCGACTGGAGGCAGCAGCCCGTGCGGAGACTGCATCCGCCCCGGTACAAGCAGGTAAGCCTTATGAGCTCCGAGGAGCTTGGAAAACAAAAATGCGAAAAGCCCCGCAGCCCGTGTAGAAACCGCAGACTGAGAGCGGCGGCCAGGCTCACAACACCCGCCGTGAGGCCCCTAACAAGCAGACCAATGGGGCACGGCCCAGGCTCACAAAAACAGGCCGTCGGGCCCCCTAACCCAAAACAACCAAAGACCCGGCACCCGCCAGGGCGCTACCCCAGTGAGACACAGGAAAGTCAGAGAAAGCTGCCCGCACCACCAGAAAACCAAGGTGAGTCCTGGGAGCAAGGGGAAAAAACAGGCTGAAAGGTTGAGCCGGCCCTCCTTTTATAGAGGTCAAGGGTGTAATGGGTCGGCCATATTGGGAAGGGATGGGAGGCATGGGAGGTTAACTTTTTTGCTTTGGAGGGTTCTGGGGTGGAGCTGAAGCTCACTTCGTTAATCATGTGGCGAGGAAGACTTACGAGGAGGTAATGCATTACCGAAGGTAAGTAACTTGTTCATCAAGACACTTTCTTGGTGATTAACAAATAATAAATATTCACTGAAACCAAATTTCTACACATTATCGTTTGTGCGCAATATAGCTTTAGCAGTAAAACTGTATGTCGGTGCAAATTTAGTGGCCATCTCAATGAAAAATATGCTGTCTGCACATGGCAGCGCATGACCTCACGATTCTTTCGTTACATTAAAACAATCGCCGGCCTCATGTCCATTAAAGGTAGGTGGGTCGTGAAAATTTGTTGTTCTAAAAAAGTGGGTCATGGTTCTAAAATGTTTGGGAAGCACTGCTCTGTTTACCCTCTCTTCTCTTGCGCTGGTTGTCACGTAGAAAATGCGATACCACAGAACTGCTAGTGTTTGTTTCAAACACTACCCTCCTGTTGTGATGCTACATGAGGTACACCGAGATACAGCAGGCGAGTATGCATGCTTTAATGTGGGCTCACGATTTCAAAGGTGAAAATTCAATTTTCTCATTCTCCCTCTGATGTGCAAAAATGTCAGTCTTGAAATTAATTAAGTGCAAGGGATTGTTGATCTATGCTTGCAAAAACAATTGTAGTGACATTTCCGCAATTTTGTCAAAGTGCCGCTCAAAAAGAAAATATAGTCATCATAGCCTAGTATTGGATGATATCGATCTGATGGCTTATCTGAGTACCTTATCTCCGTACTAGTAACCTGTGCATTGGTTGATGCTCTTAATTTCTCTATGATCCGTGATCAATGCTTGAATTTTACAGTCCTCTGCCCAAGCTATCACATAGATGTTCCAACACAGCAATCTTGCTAGGTGTTTTAGAACACTATTATTCTAACACGCTACTGTAAATTTCCTTCTAAGGAGGGTAACCAAAACTAACAAATATCTCCTTTTGTATACTTCTGTGACACCAACCAGGCGAGCCCCCTAGATTTAATAGAACAAAACAAATTCACAAAGTAAGCGGTAGAGTAACTTTCCTGGCAGCATAGATATGAGGCCACCAAATTGAAGATCGGAGTTGTGGGGACATAGCAGGCTTGCAGTGCCTGTTCTTATATTTCTTCAAAAATCGGGTGAAGGTCGAGCTTCCTAGCTGGCATGGAGATAGTACAGAGCAGCATAAAATACAAACCTTTCATTACCTCCTTGTTTGTATTTGTAGGTATTAGAACTTACGCTTTTATTTGACTAGTTATTAGTGTATGTTATTACTGGCAGAGTACCTATCCTGAACTTTATGATCCAGAAATAACTGGTCCAAATTATGTGAAAAACGTTTCCTGAAGTCGTGTCATTTGTTTGCCCCCCTGCCTAACAAGACTAGTAATTATCCTTTATTTTTTGCAAACTAGATGGTGTCCTCGTTTTTGGATAAGTTCGAAATTCAATGCTGAAACCCTATGTTGTTTAAAGTGCTTGCAATATGTTTGAGCCAAGGTACTTTGCATTAGTTGTTGCTTTGCCAGGTTTCACACACAGATTTACAATAGATTTCTTGCACAGGTTTAGTCCCATACGGGCCTCCGAGCCTAGATGTTGTAAGGGCACGGAAGTTGATTCTCGGTTCTCATCATTCCGGGGACCTTGTTAGATCCCCAGAGCTCGGCTGCATAAGAGCTGGCAGCCAAGGCCTTCACTTGATAGGCCTGTAAGCCAGGTTTGATTAATCTTCAGCCACATTTAGTGGAGAACCATAAAACAGCACCAGCATGCTGGGACAGATTAGCTTCTCTTGTTACCTTCTGTTTGATTCAAGGCTTCTTAAATCTTATCCCCGAGTAATCATAGTAACCAACACGATCCAATGCTATGCCATAGACTCCAGATACTCTCTTCGGGCTGTGTCTTGTATTTCATACCATAAATGTTGGTTCTTAAGTGTTAATCGTGAGTTTCTTCATTGTACAATAGCTTTCAAGTCATTGGTAGTTCTTTGCACAGCGTCATCTTCAGACAACAAAATGTTTTCACCGCTGATGGTGGGTACATCCAAATGTAGGGCTAAGACACTTTTGCTGACATGGTTAATGAAGAGGTTCAATAGTACAAGGCCTAGGCCACAGCCTCAGCAGACACCGGAGTTTATCTCAAAGATTGATGTTTGTCTCCCTTTGGACCAGATCCTATTGATGCTGAATTTCTTTAGTGGAGGTCTTCACCGCCGTCTGAAACTTCTCTGGGAGTCCTAGATCCTGCAGGCTCTGCCAAAGAAGCAAACTGTCTACAGAGTCAAAGGCTGTTTTGAATCGATGAAAGACAGAAATAGCATAAAGTTTACTATGCGTGTGTACCTTAGACAATTGAAATACAGCCTCGTGGCCTGGTTGATTGTTCCATCTGATCTTCCAAAGCCGTTCTAAATTCATTAACTTTAAGTTGCATGTGGCGTTGCGGTGTGGCATCACTAATGATCCCGTTGGACGTTAAAGGGACAATTTCGTTTTCTATCCGGGGACTTGCACTGGGGCTCCAGTATAGTGGATTCAGTAGATCTTGGGGAGAATTCAAGATAGCATTGCGAGCGGAGAGAGTGGAGTTGCACGAATTGCTTGCTGGTCCCTAGGCTGTAGAATAGATAGTTGTTTCTCGCAGTGCCATAGTTGTCATGCTTTTCCAGGAGTTGCTCGTCTGTCATTTGCTCTCATGGTGCCTTCAAACAATGGTGTTTGGAACTTCTCCAGAATAAACATTAGAAATTACACACGTGGTCTCAGGCTTGAGTACGTTCGCACAAGATTTCAAAATTGGAAAGTCTGAAGATGCATCAATATTATTATTATTAATTAGTACAGTTGCTATGGGGTTCTCAGTAGGACATTGATTTGACTGACTTCATGGATCTATTTGTTGCCTGTAATGAGTATAAGTGTCTGAGTTTAGGGTAGGGTGGGCTTGAGAGGTGCCACGGGCTTTAGTGCTACAAGAAAAAGAAAGATGGGAGGGATGGAGGGAGGGAGAGAGTTTGAGAGCGAGAGATATATTGATTGATTGATTATTTATTTGTTCCTGGTATCGTCCATGGTTTGATACAACTTTTGACCTGGGCAACATTCTTACTCCCTGTTCCTTAATTAATAGACTCTTCATCTTTCTTGCTCAGTTTACGGTTTGCAAACATTGACTGGAACACTTTGGGTTCTTTGCCTAGTTGTCACCTCAGTTAAGTCTACGCTTGAGCGAGTCTGTCACTGCTTCCTCCATCACCTGCATTCTTCTATCGATTAAGGCAATGATGATATAAACATCACTCATGACCATAGTTTGATCATCTATTTTTTAAGTTTGCGTACTTAGAGCACCAGTACAATGTCCAGAGTCCCGCACATTGGGCCAGGAGAGGTTTCTGGTGGAGTTTAACTTAATATACTTGAGCGCTGACTTTATAATGAAGCATTTGTGCAGCTTGAGCTCTTCAAAGCACTACTTAAATAAGACTGTGAAGCGAGTGAAAACCTAGGTGGCAAAAAGTAGCCTCTTTCATTTCCATCTCGTTTTAATGCCTAGACATTATAGATGCTACACTTAGTATTTAGGCTGTTCACACTTTCTTTTTAGATCTGGTTTTGACAGCACAGCTGTCTAACCCAGTTGTTTCCAATAAACACATATAATGATCTTTGCATCAAACCCTTTAAACCATTGCTCTAAAAAAAAAAAAATTTAAACAATTTCTTTCAGTCACTGGTATGAAACTTGCCAATCACGTCTTAGCTCAGCCTAGGGAGAGTTCTCTTACCATATGCTATTGGCTGTTTCGCCTCCAAAACTGTGCATGCTCTGCAATATATGAAGGACAATTTTACATCACCATGAATGCCTGTGCCGATTGGTATTAGCAGTGATTGTTTCTCATTCGCCTGCATCAACTACTCCTCCATTGCAAAAGGGCGTGTTTACTCTATCTTGGTCAGAGCACAAGTCCTAAAAAAAGAAGTGGGGAGACTAACCTAGTTAATCAGTATGCAAGTGACATCATATCGCGTAAAATCATGGCGCGTGACATCAGATCTTAAGCCCTCACATATATGTTTAACATGTCTATCATGAGTACATTGGAGCACATTTCGAGTATACAGGGAAACCCTCCTGATTTAGGCAGAAGATTCACACTTTTTTAAGCTACACATAAAACAGTGTTGCCTTTTGTCAGCACAAACTTCCTCTGCCAATAGTGCTTTACAAGAAAAAATTGTTATATTTAAATTATTACAGCGCCACCTCCGGGGTAGTAAGCACTATATAAATGCTATTTATTTGGTGTAAATACTGGGAAAGACCAACACATCTGACATTCTTACAGTGCATACATATCTCCTAAATAGGGGCTGAACAAAGTGAAAAGCTGCCTCTCTTAAGTATGTGTGAAGTGTTAACATGGTGTGAGCCTTTGTTTCCCTTTGCTACATTTGCGTCCAAGGGTGAGGCTCCTGAATGCTCCCAGCCAGGAGACTCGAAGAAAAGAAGGCCCAATGACCCCTCAGACTCGGCCTTTGTTATGGGCCCAGCAGGAGTCTGCAGTAAGAAAGCCCCCAATATGCCTGCACGTTTTTGTGGATCGAAAGCAGACAACAATGTGCAGGCTGGCTGAATGTGTCCCGGTATTTGCACATTATACCGGGACGAATTCAGCATATTTGTCAGTGGTGGGGCCAAACTTCTTGGCAGGGTGGACGGCGTCCACTCTGTGAAAATAGTGGGTGGACGCCGTCCACCCGCATGTACCCCCGACTTGTGCCCTGACTTGGTGCAAGAGAGGTTGTTAAGACCTTCCTTTATCCAATGTGATCTTGTTCAGCCTTGACATTGGGGAGAAGCGAGATACTCATTTGGGATGCTCCACAAAAGCTGGGGTCCCTCAAGGTTCTATCATCTCGCCCATGCTTTTCAACATCTACAGGAAGTCATTACCGGTACTGATCAATCAATTTCACTTCATGTGCTATAACTATGCAGATGACTCCTTGAACTGAAATGGCCCAAAGACATTGGAAAATCCCCAATTTTCCGCTGTCTCAGAGCCGTGGATCAGTGGATGACTTGAAGCCATCTCAATTTGAATGCATCAAAAACGGAAATACTCACGTGTGGCGATTGGAAACATTACGACCCGCTTGCCTGATGAACAGGGATCACCACCTGAAGTATCGAAGAAAGTAAGAAACCTTGGAATGACCATGGACTCCAAGTTGTCGATGAATGCCCAAGTGGACAAACTAGCAAGATCAAGCTTTGTCACTATAAAACCGCTGTGACGAATTTTCCCTCATTTGGGATTTCCACACAAGGTCCAAGCTACCATCTCCCTTGTTCTGTCCAAACTCGATTACGCCAATAGCCTCTACCACGGATCACCTTTAACGACCATGAAAAGACTACAACGGATTCAGAACTTGACTTCCAGACTACTCTTGCATATCAAATCAAATCAAATTTATAAAGCGCATGGCTGCACTAGCTAGTGCGTCCCAGCACTACGACAAGGACAAAGAACATGATTTAGACAGCGAGGAGAAACAGCACAGAGAGAGAGAGCTCAGACGGAGTGGTCAGATGGGAAAAGCCACGTTTTTAGCTTTTTCCGTAAAGCAATCTCTGACGATTCCAACTGGAGCTGTGTAGGAAGCATATTCCAGTGGGTGGCTGCTAGAAAGCAAAAAGAGCATCCGCCCATCCTGGCTCTTCTAATCCTTGGGATGCTGACCAGACCCGTCCCACTGGATCTTAGGTCCCGTGTGGGAGCATACGGAGTAAGGAGGTCATGCAGATAAGAAGGGCCCTTCTTCTGTATAATACGATGGCTAATACACATGGCTTTAAACAAAACCCGTTCCCTCACCGGGAGCCTGCAGGGAAGCCAGGGCCATTCTAGATGACGCTCTTCTAGGGAGCATTAGTACGAGGCGTGCAGCCGCATTCTGGATGCGCTGAAGTCTCTGAACACATTTAATATTGGCACCCAAGTACAGAACACTACCGTAGTCAAGACGGGTCGTCACAAGGGCATGGACCATCGTTTTTCTGGCTGACACGGGGATTTTTTCTAATGTCTTCCGAAGGGTGCGCAGGTCCCCAACACAGTTTTCTGTCACTCGCCTGGTGTGAGTCTCAAAGGACAATGTAGTGTCCAACCACATCCCCAGGTTCTTTACCTGATCCTTGGGAGATGGGGTCGGGCCCAAGGTGTGGGGCCACCAGGCAGAGGACCAGATCGAGGGGGCCCTACCCACCACTAAAACCTCTGTTTTGTTGCCATTCAATTTGAGGCAATTTAAGGCCATCCAGGACGCCAACTCCTGAAGACACACTGAGAAGTTCAGTGCTGCCTCCTCTGAATCTTGAGTAAGAGTCACCACAAGCTGAGTGTCGTCAGCATATGACACCATACTGACTCCAAAACTTCCCCACAATCTCAGCCAAAGGGGCAATGTAGAGATTGAAGAGAGTTGGGCTCAGTATGGAGCCCTGAGGCACCCCTTGGTCCAGCTTGACGCTTTTAGATAGGAACGGCTTCAGTGCCACCTGAAAACTACGGTAACATAGAAAGGAACAGAACCACTCCAACGCCCTGCCCCCCACGCCATCTTCTCTCAAACGTTGTAGCAGTGTGTGATGGGCAACAGTGTCAAAAGCGGCACTGAGATCTAAAAGGACTAGAGCAGCTGTCTGTCCTGCATCTACCTGCCTACGGATCGCTTCTGTAGATAAAAGCAGAGCCGATTCGGTAGAATAAGTGGCACGGAAGCCAGATTGTGTAGGGTGGAGAAGGTCATGATGATTAATGTGCGCAGTCAGTTGGATGTTAACCACCTTCTCTGCTACTTTCGCGAAGTAGGGCAGGAGAGAGATGGGACGAAGATTATCCAATTGACTCATGCAGATGTTAGGTTTCTTTTTTAGAGGAATGACAGTAGCTGCTTTCCAACTTTTAGGGACAACTCCTGATGAGAAAGAGAGCTCAAGAAGATGTCTAATGTAGTGCTCTATAACATCTAAACTCTCGCTAAGAATCTTAGGGGAGGCTGGATCACTAGGTGAGCCGGACTTAATACCACAGGTTATTTTGTTAAGTATGTCCCTACTGGGGACTCCAAGGTCACAGAGGCAATCCGCCTCTGGAACCCGGCGTACCCCGTTACTGTTTATACCACCCTGTTGAGCAGAATCGGGGAAAGCGGCGTAAATCCTTCCCACCTTCTCCGCAAAAAAATCCGCTATCCTATCACAGGAGTCAGCAGAACTGGCATCAGGAGCTGTTACTCTTGCCAATGATGTGATCTCTTTAAAAATAGTGGAGAGTTCTTTCGAGGAGTTCTCGGCTGTCTCAATCCTCGTACTGTAATAGGTGGCCTGCGATTTTCTAATCATGGCATGGTATTTTTGTAAGCTAAATTTATATTCAGTTTTAGCAGATCCATCAAAGTTTCTCCTCCAGGCTCTCTCGAGGCGCTTACGTGCTGATTTAGCAGTTCTAAGATAATTGCTAAACCAGGGAGTAGTTTTACGCTGCCTACCTGGTGCTTTCAGTGACCAAGGAGCCGTGCTATCCAGTACCACCCGGATGCGTTTATCAAGTGCATCACATGCAGACTCGATATCAGTGCCCCCAGGCGGCCCGCCCTTTAGTAGGGTAGAGGCTAGGTTTAGTAGGCTAGGTGTAGAGAACTTGGCCCAATTCCTCACCAATTTGGAGGTACCCTTTTTATACAGCACAGCGGACTGTGGCAACATGATCCCAAAAGGGACCAAAAAGTGGTCAGACCATGTAACTGGGATTGGGTCTTGAATTTGCAAAGCATCCCAGTTAGCAAAGATCGATCCAATAAGTGGCCAAGTTGGTGAGTGGGAAAATTGGATCCGAGTGTCAAATGGAGGTCAGCCAATGCCTGGCAGACCTCCTGTGCACCATTGTTCGATGGGTCATCAAAATGCAGATTCAAATCCCCCACCAGCGGCAACTTGGCATATCGTAGAGCAGGCTGCATTATTTGCTCTATCAGGCTAGGCGCAAAGAGTGTGTAAGGTCCCGGAGGGCAGTATATCAGGAACCCCTTAATACAACAATTTAAGGGCACCATGATGGAAAAGTGCCCAGCTTCACACTCCTCATGCGATCAATTCTAATAATACCATAGTCCTGAGGAAGGGCTTCCAGAATATCAGGAGCCGAGTCCTCATTTAGCCAGGTCTCCGTAAGGAATAATACATCTGGCTGGGCGTCTCTCAAATAATCACAAATTTTGTGTTTATGTTTCCGTAGGGACCTACAATTAATCAAAGAGCAATTCAGGACTTGGTTGCTATCTCTGGTTCTAAGGCTAGTCGCAGACATAAAAGGGCAATAGCTGCACTTATGCCATTGGTTCCCTGCCGGGATGCTATGTTTACGCTGCTCCAAGATAGGAGGGCGTAAGGCCATAAGTTGCTCAGAGGTATACCTACAGGTGGCTCTCAGTCAGACAGGGGTTCTGGCCCCGGCTCCCGTCCAGTCGCGGACGGGCGCAGATGGGCTTGCCTTTGGCACGCCTTCAGCGCGCCAGCGGCGCGTCCGCCCAGGCATGCGCAATATATGTCTCTCCTCCCCCAATGGGTCGCTAGCCAAGCCCCCAAGGAAGCGGAAGTGCTGCTCAAGCCTAACCCGACCTCTGCAAAACGGCACTAATTGCCGCGTTGGACCGGGGCGGGAAGGAAGAAAGACAGAGCAAGCACCCGCAGGTAAGAGCAACAACAGTGACCAGCAATGTTTAAAAAGATTAAAAAGAAATAAAATCACAAGCAGATAAAAGAAATACCGTGCTGGAAATAAGGTAAAAAAACGGGAGTGACTGCCTCTCTCACAGGCCGTCCTTGCCGCTGCGCGTCCGCCCAGACATGCGCAATATATGTCTCTCCTCCCCCAATGGGTCGCTAGCCAAGCCCCCAAGGAAGCGGAAGTGCTGCTCAAGCCTAACCCGCCCTCCGCGCAACGGCACTAATTGCTGCGTCGGACCGGGGCGGGAAGGCAGAAAGACAGAGCAAGCATCCGCAGGTAAGAGCAACAACAGTGACCAGCAAACACATTCAGCAAAGGAACCTACGCTCTAAAGGGACATCTCGCCTCAAAATTCCAAGATACAAGAAAAAAAACATGGGTGGCACAGCCTTCTCTGTTCAAGCAGCCAAACTAGAACCTCTTTACCCCAAACATAAGATCCACCGACAACGACCTTATCTTCAGAAAACTACTCAAGAATTGGCTCTTCCCCACATAAGCACTAGACGCAAACAGAAATTTACAGCATATCTCTCTGTATATAAGCATTTATTTTCACTATAGTTATGTACCTATCTTTGTGTATTGCTTTGTATTAACATGTAGAATAATTATGTTGTAGAAAATAAATACATAAATAAAAATCATCTTTGGTCTACATGTATTTACTTCCATTGTGCATCTATGTACCTTCCATGTACTTGGATCTGTGTGTCTGTAACCTTTCTCCTGAAAAAGCATATCCAAAGCACTACCCTATTTCTCATCCTGTACCTCTATCAATATCTTTATTCTACATATACTTTCCTCCTTTATGCATCTATATACTTTCAATGTACTTATGGATCTATATATTTATCACTTTCTTCTAATTTAGCATTTCAAATGCACTACCCTGTTTCTCAGCCTATACTTCTCTCATTATATCTTCTAGCCCAACCTTCTGACTTATCTCACTCTTCTTTCTACTACTCTTTCCAATGCACTACCCTATCTCTCACCCTATACATCTATCAATTTATCCTCTGCATCCACTCTCTCATTTATCCTAAACCCATACCACTACTATGATCCCCAAAATAACCCTTTCTAGACTCTCTCCTACTCTACCCCTCCTTGCATCGGACACCTCTTTTACTATACCGATCCCCAAAAACAAACCTTCCTAAACTCTTCCCTCTGACTCTTCCCCTCAAAAAAACCTTTTTACTCATCCAAAAGCCTCCTCCTACTACTATGACCTCAAAAAAAATTATTTCACTTTTCTATCCCTCCACTATCCTTTTCAATCAAAATAACAGACTAACATGTTCACTTCTCAAATTCCATATTTCACTATGCTAATTCACCACTAATCCTTTATAGGTTCCAGAGTAGCGTGCTACTCGCCAATAAAGCGTTTCAACACCCCATCAGGGATACCAGCGCTATATAAATGCAAATCTTTTTCCCTTTTCTACCCCTCCCAACCCTTCTCAATCCAAATAACTGACTAACATATCCACCACTCAAATTACTTTCATGTTTCACCATACTAATTCAACACTAATCCTTATGGGTTCCAGCGTGGCGTGCTACTCGCCAATAAAGCGCTTCAAAACCCCATCAAGGGGTAGCAAGCACTATATAAATACAAACCTCTTTCCCTCTTCTAGCAGGCAACCTACCCTTCTCTATCCAAATAACTGAATAACATAACCACCACTCAAATTACTTCATATTTCACTATCTTATTTTAAACACTAATCCTTTATGGGTCCCGGAGTAGCATCCTACTCGCCAGAAAAGCACTTCAACACCCATCAGGGGTAACAGGTGCTACATGAATGCAAATCTTTCTTCCCTTTTTATCCTTCCGCTATCCTTCTCACTCCAAATAACTGACTAATATCCACCACTCAAATTACTTTCACATTTCACCATACTAATTCAGCACTAATCCTTTATGGGTTTACGGAGTAGCATGCTTCAACACCCCATCAGGGGTAACAAGCGCTACATAAATACAAACCTTTTTCATCCTCTTCTATCCTTCTGCTATCCTTCCGAATCCAAATAACTGACTAACCTATCCACCACTTAAAATGTACTTGCATGTTTCACTATACTAATTCAACACTAATCCTCTATGGGTCCCGGAGTAGCGTGCTACTCACCGAAAAAGCGCTTCGACGCCTCATCAGGGGTAGTAAGTGCTATATAAATGCAATTACAATACAATAGCAATCCTGGACCTCCTGAAGATGTAATAGAGGATAAGTGGCCGTGGACGAGTGAACTTAACGGCAAAGGGCAGAAAGCGGGATTTTTGGAGAAAGAAAAGCCAGCTGAAGGTGTCACAGGTCTAGACCTGGTGAATTATGAGCTAGGATTTAAATCCCCCTCCCCCATTCAATGGAAGCTAATTAAGAGATCTGGAAGGCGGACTTTTCGATTGACGAACCAGTGGCTCTCCCCGCATTGGGCAAGGGTGTACTGCGGAATTCAGAGGCAGTTATGAGTTGTGGGAAAGGCTGCAGACCTTACCACTGGCAAGCAACGGTCACGTTTCTAGACGAAGGAAGTTTGGGATTTTTTTCTTTATGTAGCGCTAACTTACCCCACGGGCATTAGAGCGCTTTACAGGGCATATCATCAAGGGCCGGCGATAAATATCGCAAAGCGTGCTTAGCGCTTGCATATTTATCGCCGGCTATCTCGGCCCGGCTAGCACGTTATCAACAATGCGCATCGCCGAGGCGATAAAAATTCCAGAGATAGTGGGGATATCGCCGTTTTCCATGGTGGAAAACGGCGATATCCCATGATAGGGCCTATGGTCTTAGCCACACAATCCACCCCCCATGTTAGGTATGCCTTAGTCAGGAATTTAATAGGCGTTAAATTCCTGCGTTAAGTCATACTTTACGTGTGACGAAGCTGGGTTAGTGATATTTTACCAAGGGAGTCTTGTCAGGCACACCTCCTTTGCATCTCATTAGCGATGCGATGGGATGGGAGGCGTGCTGACAAGGGGCGCTATTGCAAGGAAACACGCGCTAGTATGTCCTTGTTGATAATGCGATAATATTATTGCCGCTTTTCGCCCGAAAACGGGCTCTAAAGCGGTGATAATATTATTGCCACCCCTTGTTGATATGCCCCTACTACATGAGCACCCGATTACGTTACACAAGGTCAGATTACAATTGTTCTCGTTTTGAAAAAGGTGAGCAAGTGATTTGCCCAGAATCACAGGGTGTTGAACCGACGCCGGGACTCGATCACAAATAATTCCCCCAGTCGTCAGCTCTGGCTATTAGGACACATCGCCTCCTGCCGGACCTACTATTCTCCCATGTTTCCGCTTTTGGCAGACACAGGGACATCCTGAGTGAGTGAGTGGACTGCAGCATAGTCCGTGAGTGAGGGCACGCCTTTGCTCAAGGGAGAGTGTTAGGGTCATTGACCCCACCGGAGGGAGCGCTTTATCAAGGGATGAATAAGCGATCCGAATGAGATTCACAGTGACTGGATGGATTTAGAGACCATCAAAAGGTTCATATTATGAACATTGAGAATAAACTTAAATACAAAGATGCCCTTATGTTTGGGAACATTTCTGGGGGCAAATTCTCTCTCCTCGAGAAGCTGCTCCGCCCCATCCAAAACAGGAAGAGAGCAAGGAGGCCCCCGGGGGAAGTGAGACCAGCGGTCTAGTCTTCCCCCGGGGAGTTCGCGCAAAGGAAGGACAGGGGAGGAAGGGGTGGGATAAGGGGTGGGGTCGCAGGTAGGGTTAAAAGGGGCAGGAAGAGGAAGTCCTTCCTCTTCCATTCCCCAGCGCCTCAGGGAGGGTAGTTAGTGGACCGTTGGTGCGCGGTGCGGGGCCTGCGGAGTTCCGGTGGATCGGCGGGGGCGTGTTTTGCGGCGGTGAGCTCCGCGTGTCTGTGGGGGTAGCGAGCGATATCAGGGCTGCCTCGTTTGGCAACGTGTGGCGGCCTGCGGGTGTCGGGTGGAGTCGGCGGGGGCGGAGCGGTGGTTGGCGCGGAGCGCGTTTGTCATGGAGTCGGGAGGGGGCCAGGCGCCGGATGAGGCGGTGGTGCGGGCGGCGCTACAGCTGTTGGGGCGTGCGGGGAGGGCGGACCTTCTGCGGCCGGGTGTTTTGGAGCAGGCGTGGGTGGGGATGTCCAGGACTCCGCGTTCGGCGTCCGCGGGGGTTGCGGCGGCCGTTGTTGCATGTATGGAGGAACCGCCTCCCAAGAAACACGCGGTGGGCGCGCGAGGGGGGGGCAAGAAGGCAGGGCCTGGGGGGAAGCCGGGGGATAGGCGTCTGAGCCTCCCGGCGCTGGGTTCGTCCGTTGAGGTGCCTGTGGGGGGGGGCGGGGGGGCTGTTGAGGGCAAGGGTGGGGCTGCGGAGGCGCGGTTGGTTCGGGTGGGGGCGGGGGCCGGGGGCAGCGGGGGGGCCTCGTTCCTGGTTGACTACAGTGAGGACAGCGACTTGGCGGAGGACGCGGAGGAGCGGGTTGGGGATGATTTCTCCCTGTATCTTTCGGGGAGTGAGTCCGCGGGGGGCGAGGGTGGGGGGTGGGGGGACCAGGGGCCGGTCGTGGGGGGTGGGGGCAAGGGGAAGGGTGGGGGGCGGGGAGGCAAAGGCAAGGGCCCGGCGAAGGCTGTGGGGGGCCGGGGGACGGGGCTGGTGACGCCTGGCCCCTCCGGGGGCGCAGGCCGCGGTCGTGGGGCGCGGGCCGCGGGGGAGGGCCGGTGGGATGACTGTTGGGCCGAGATGTCTTTAGAGGAGCGTATCCGGGAGCAGCGGCGGCTGATTGAGGATACGGAGCGGCGCTGGGAGGAGATGTGCGCGGCTAGGGAGCGGGAGGGGGAGCGTGCGGCGGACCGGGTGGGGACGCGCGGGGGAGGGGTGGTCGCGCGCGGGGGAGGGGCAGGGCCGGCTCGGGGGCGCGGGCGCTGGGTGTGGCTGGATGAGGCAGGGACGGACTTGACGTCTCAGAGACCTGGTGGCGCTGGGGCCCCCTCGGACTATGCCGGTCACGAGGGGGGGGTGGGATCCACGCCAGCGCTGATTGCTGGTAGAGGCCGGGGTGGGCCGGCGGGGCGCACTACGGCCTCCAGACGCCGGGACGAAGCAGTAGGGGGGTCCGCGGCGGCCTGCCCTCCATCGAGGGAGCGCGCATCATCGGCGCCGGAGTATGAGTTTGTCCTTGGAGAGAAAGGAAAAGGAATGAAGCGTGTAGTGCGTGAGGTGCGCATGGAGCCTAGTGAGCCTGTGGTGGTCGAAGAGCTGGATTATGAGTCGGAAAGTGAAGAGTTGGAGGAAGGCGAGGTGCGTGAGGTGACGGGGCCGGTGGCAACGAGAAAGTTTGGTGTTTTCCAGGACAGCAAAGCCAGCTGCAGCAAGGCGCCAGCGGCGAGGGTGTCGGCCCCGGGTCCAGGCGGACGGGCGCAGGAGGTGCCACGCACTTTGACAGGTGAGAGCACATGGTGGGGGGCGTGGGATGAGGGGCTTGGGCGGGGGCGTAAGAAGTCTTGTAGGTCTGTGGGGGTGGGGGATGGGTCGGTGAGGGAGGTGGGAGAGGCGGCGCAGCGGCAGGTGCCGGCTAAGGCGGCGGCCCCAGAGGGGGATGTGAAGCGAATGGTGGGAGCGGGTGTTCAGACGGAGAAGGTGACAGATGGGAAGGAGGAAGGGGGTGAGAAACATAAGAAGAAGCTGCCTTATATGGGGTTGGCGATGCCCCTGGGGTCCCATCTGTCTGAAAAGACAAGGGGCAGGATTTGGAAACATGAATATGTGGATGTCTTTAAATTGTTGCATCGGGAGATTCAGGCGAAAGAGGGGTCGAAAGAGGAGGAGTGGGAGTTGACACGGCGGCCACGGGTGCCGATAACTATGGAGAATTGGACGTCGGCCTTCCTGATTTATGCCAGTATTTATTGCGAGAAGCATCCGGATAGGGCGATTGCGTTGTTCAAATACATGGATATCATCAGAAAAGCGCAGATGCACTTTGGGGGTTTTGCCTGGCTAAGTTATGATGAGGAATTTCGGGCGAGGGTCAGCGTCAACCCGGACAAGCCCTGGGGAGAGGTAGATCAGGAGCTGTGGGTGCAGTGGATGCCCTCCACGCAGTCCTCTGCGGCTACACACACTGCGAGTGGCCTTCCGGTGGCTTATCGGTCTTTTCAGTCCCGTCCCGCCTCGGGGGGGGCGGGAGGGGGCGCAAGTGGAGCTGGGGGTGCGGGAGGACAGGCTGCCGCTGCCGGCGCAACCGGGCAGCCTGCGAAGAGTGGGGGAGCCACCACTGGGGCGTGTTGGAATTTCAACAAGGGATTCTGCACCCGCCACCCCTGCAAATTTAAACACGAGTGTTCTAAGTGTGGTGGCAAGCACCCGGTCACGCAGTGTTTCACCTTGGCCACCCCGTCCGAGCAATGGCGGGTCACGAAAGGAAGGGGGCAGGCTGGGCCAAAGGGCTCCTACACCGGTTAGTGTGGAGGCCATGGGTCCGTGGCTCTCCCGCTACCCTGATCAGGTGGCGGCGCTGCGGCTGTTTTGGGGGTTCACGGAAGGTTTTCGAGTAGGGTACCAGGGGCCACGGGAGTGCAGGTGGGCAGAGAATTTGCGGTCAGCAAAAGAGTTGCCGGAAGTCGTGGAGGCTAAATTGCGCAAGGAGGTGTTGGAAGGTCGCGTGGCCGGCCCGTTTGACACGTGGCCGCTGCCCGAACTCATCATATCCCCTTTGGGGGTGGTTCCAAAAAAAGGAGCCTGGCGAGTTTCGCTTGATCCACCATTTGTCTTGGCCTGAGGGGCGGTCAGTGAATGATTTCATCGCGGAGGAGGATTCCCGGGTGTTGTATGCGTCGGTGGATGATGCGATTGGATTGGTGCGGCTGTGTGGGCAGGGGGCGGAATTGGCCAAGTGTGACATCAAGTCGGCGTTTCGCCTTCTGCCGATTCACCCGGAGGATTTCTCGTTGCTGGGCATGCAGTTCGGTGGGGCCATTTTTGTGGACAAGGTGTTGCCCATGGGGTGCGCGATCTCCTGTGCTCTGTTCGAGACTTTCAGTTCCTTTTTGCAATGGGCCTTCACTGACAGGGCGGGGCACCGGCTGGTGTCCCACTATTTGGATGATTTCTTGTTTGTAGGCCGTGGTCAGACGGGGGAATGTGGGGCGGCTTTGGGCCAGTTTCAGAGGATGGCGGGGGAGTTTGGTGTGCCGTTGGCGCCGGAGAAAACGGCCGGGCCCAGTTGTTGTCTGGCGTTTCTGGGGATTGAATTGGATTCTGTGGAGTGGATGGCGCGCCTCCCCCAGCAGAAGGTTTCGGAGATACAGGAGTGTCTGAGCCAAGTGATGGTGCAACGGAAGATTGATCTGAGGTCCGTCCAGCGTTTGTTGGGATTGCTGAACTTTGCGTGCCGTGTGGTGCGGGCGGGCAGGACGTTTTGCAGGCGGCTCGGGTTGGCCATGTCAGGGGCAGTGTTGCCCCATCACAGGGTACGGATTTCGGTGGGTGTCCGGGCGGATCTGCGAGTGTGGCAGGGGTTCCTGAGTGACTTCAATGGGGTCTCCTTGGATTTTGCAGATGACAACATGGTGTGGCAGGTGCAGATTTTTTCGGATGCGGCGCGCGGCTTTGGTGTGTTCTGGGATGGTCGGTGGTGTGCGGAGCAGTGGCCGGCGCACTGGTTGGCACAGGGCAGGAGCATTGCGTTTCTGGAGTTCTTTCCGCTGTTGGTGGCGCTGCAGGTGTGGGGGCAGGAATTCCGGAACCGATCGGTGCTTTTTCATGTGGACAACATGACGGTGGTGGATCTGGTGAACCATCAGAGGGCGAGGGACCTGCGGGTGCTGCGCTTGCTGCGAAGTTTTATGCTGCTGTGCTTGCGCTTGAATGTGCTGTTTCGCGCGAAACATGTGCCGGGCGTTAGCAATGACATCGCAGATGCATTGTCTCGTTCGCAGTGGCAGCGTTTCCGAAGGTTGGCGCCCGGAGCGGACTTTGCCAAGACCAAGGTGCCGGAGGGTATCTGGAGCTGGGGGGAGTGAGAGTGGTGAATCTGGTGGAGCAGTCTGTTGCCGAGTCCACGCGGCGGACTTATCGTATGGCATGGGTGGAGTTGGGGGCGTTCTTGGGTTGGTCGCGGGAGGACTGGCGGATGTCTCAGGGTGAGTGTGAAGCGGGTGTCGTGCGCTATGTTTTGCACTGCATGGACAGGGGTTTGTCGTCAGTGACAATTGCAGGGAAATTGGCGGGGATTTCTTTCTATGGGAAGATCTATCTGGGTTTTGATCCGGCCAAGGGTGAGTTGCTGAGCAGGATGCTGAAGGGCTGGACACGGGAGCGGGGGGGGCGGGAGGGAGCGCCGTTGCGCCAGGCGATCACTTTTGGCCTGTTGGTGGATGTTTTGGGAGAGTTGGGGGTTTTGTGTTACGACCGGTATGAGTTGGCGTTGTTCCGCCTGTGTATGACGTGGATGTTCTTTGGGGCTTTTCGGGTTTCGGAGTTGCTGGGGGGTAGGGGGGGGGGGGTTGAGGTTCGAGGATGTACGTGTGGATGGGGGGCGCCTGGGGATATGGCTGGGGCGTTCCAAGACGGATCAGGTTGGCAGAGGCACGTGGGTGTGGCTGAATGAGTCGGGGGAGTTGGCAGCGTGCCCGGTGCGGGAGTGGAGCAGTTTTTGCGGGCAGTGTGGCCTTGTGGCGGGGGAAATTTTCTGTCATGCTTCTGGGAAACGGGTCACGGCTTACCAGCTCTTGGCGGTACTGCGCATGGCGTTGCGGCGCTTAGGGAGAGACCCGGCGGGGTTTGGGACTCACTCCTTCCGGATCGGCGCGGCGACGGCGGCGGCACGGCTGGGTTGGTCCTGGGATAAGATCAGGAGGATTGGTAGATGGCGTTCGCGCTGCTGCGAGCGGTACGTGAGGAAGTAGGACGGAAGGGTGTGCGGCGGCTGTGTGAGCGTTTTGTGTGCCCCTTTCTTGTTTCTAATGCTCCTTTTTTCTTCGTAGGTTGTGTTGGGGGTCCTGGAGCCAAGACGGTTACCTGGATAGTGGGACATTCATTTGTGCATTGGGCTGCCAAGTTTGCTGACAGGCAGGTGTACGGGCGTAGCCTGGGCCTGAGAAGCTGCAGTCATGAGGTTTTCTGGTGGGGTAGGAGTGGGATGCGATGGGGAGAACTTTTGCCTTGGCTCACGAAGAAGGTCTCGCAGCAGGGCTGTCCGGATCTGCTTGTCATTCACCTGGGAGAGAACGATCTGGTGCGGCAGTCGGCGGTGTCCTTGATCTACTTAATGCAGCGGGACTTGGCAGCGATCAAACGCAATCTGGCTGGCGCTTGTATTGTGTGGACAGAGTTCATTCCCAGAAAGTTTTGGAAGGGGGCGCTGAAGCCCGCTGCGGTGGAACGCGCCCGCAGAAAATTAAAGTGGCAACTTGTATGTTTCCTCCTGCACCTTGTCTTATGCCACAGTAAAACCTTACACTGGCCTTGTGTTCCTTCTGAACTCATGCTCATATACACAGTTGTTCTTTGAGGTTGCTGACCCTTAAGACTATCTTCCTAATAGTAATCACTTATGCATGTCACATCAGCATGCCAAGGCTTCTTAAACCACCTTCCCTGAACAGTTGGAACCTCTGACTCTGTCCTGAAGGGGGTAGCACCCTTCTATCTGCGGCATTCTATCTTGCTTCTCATATTGTTCGGTCTGCCACATCCTACTCAGGAGGAGAAGAAGCTTGATTGGTTGGATCCCAAGAGAGCCTTTAGTTTTATCAATTGGACTAAGGAGCAGCAGATGAACGACTCTGTAAACTCCGTCGGCTGAGGGCAGGAATTTTCACCTGCCCCTACTCCAGACATGAAGAAACGGAACCGCATATATGCATTACCCATGAATGAGAACACTAGTTGTCTTCTATTTAGTCGAGGCCCTTTGCCACAGAGCGTGTCTAACAAGGAATTTGTACTGGCAGCGTGCAAAAGTTAACTTGAGACCCTATTACTCTCGAAAGTCCACTCCACAGACCATGGAGATAGGCAGTGAGGAGTCTTCGGTTAGATACAGTACCCACCCAAAAAACTGTTGCATTACCGAAGGTAAGTAACTTATTCTTCCAATGGATACCTCTAGTCGCAGATTCCTCACTTTGTGAATTAGTACTAAAGCAGTGCCCCCTCAAGGGAGGAGGGTTTGAGAGGTGGACTTACACTACAAAGTCGTACACTATAGAACAGGCAAAATGACCCTCTCTGCAGACTTCAAAATGAATAAGTTAGTGCCTTGTGAAAAAATTTGTACAGATTCCCAAATGGCTGCTTGGCAAATGTCCAGAACAAGATCATATGAGCTGGGGTTGTAGTAGATGGAATCCTAAGGCCCTCAGGAGGATCATTTTTTGGCCAAGGGATAACACAGTTTAAAGCAAAGGCAATCCGCCATAATAAGGTCCACTTCTGTACCACCTCTCTTTCTTTGTACAAGCAAACCCAACAAACAGCTGATCGTCAACATAATATTCCTTAGTTCTATTAAAATACAAGCTAAGGGTATGCGGTCAGTCCAACTAGTGTAGCTTCTCCTCCTCTGTAGATGAATATTATGGAGAAACAAATGCAGTGAGCATGATGAACTGCACTATATGAAAAGGTGGCACCACCTTCGAAAGACAGGATGCACTGGTGGGAAGTACCAGCTTGGCCACAAAAGAGGTAGTATTCAGAGGCTGAACTGACATGACATGCAGCCAGTGGTGGCTCCTCTGCTAAGACGGAGGAGCATCGCCCCACTGCTTTGAAGCAGTGAAAGAAAGTAAAAATAAAATGATAATAACATAAGGATATTATAATTTTATTTTGTCCTGCTGTGGTAGCTTTGCATGAGAGGGCAGGGCTGCTCTACTCACAGAGCAGGGGAGGAGTGGTAGCACCCTCCTAAGTGCGCAGTGACTGTTTGCCTGGCCCTCTTGGGCCGGCCAAACAGTCATGCACACTTCGCCTGTTCTCCAAGCAGGCTGCATTACAGCCTGCGTGGAGAACAAGCCCAGGCTCCCAGTCCCTGGCTGAGTGCCGAACCACAGCGCTTAGACCAATCACAACACTGCATTGCAGCATTGTGATTGGTCAGGGGAGCCTGGCTGCTTCCTGTTCCATTCCCGACGCGAGGAGAGACAATGGAAAGACACGGTGGTAAGGTACTTTATTTTTATATATCCCCTTAACCCCCTCACCCCCTGCCCCGTCATCCCCAATCCGTGCCAGCCGCTACTGCCTGCAGCTCACTGATGCAAAGCACAGAAGTGATTGCAATGACAAACACAGTTTTTAAAGTCAAGAATTCAAAGTACATCTGTCAAAATATCGAACTGAGCACACATCAGAAAGGTTACGACCAAGTTAGGTACTTAAGACCAAGTTAGGCTACCACTGAGGAATAATAAAGGGAGTATTGTAACATGTGAAGTCATTTTAAAAGACACATAACAACAGATTCTTCAACTACTGAGTGTTTATTAGCCATCAAAGAAAGGCTGAAAGGGTTGATAAGTAATTTAACCCCTTCAGCGCTCATGACGGAACCACTCCGTCATGAGCCACGGGTGCCGTGTGCTCATGACGGAGTGGTTCCGTCATGCTGCGGCCGTTGGCCGCCGCTCCTCCCATGCTGCGCTGATTCCCCGCCTGTGCGGGCGATTAGCGCAGTGGGCGGAGTCATGACGGAACCACTCCGTCATGAGCACAGCTCAACCGTGGCTCATGACGGAGTGGCTCCGTCATGAGCACAGCGCCACCGCGCTGCCCCCAAACCCCCCCCCCCAGCGCTGCGGCGGAATTCCTGCCGCAGCCAAGGGGTTAACAGTGCCCAAAGCAAAGCTATACTGGGTCAAAAACAAAAGTCAATCAAACAATTTCACTTGCAGGGGGTCAACCTGCTTTTTCTCACACCAGGAAACAACTTTTATCTATCAGCTTGCATATGTAGACTTGGTGGAGGGGCAGCCAAAATTATATCCACCACTTCCGCCGGAAGTTCGAAACCTCTCAACTGGTTCCACTCAATCTCTCCAAAAGGAGGTGAATAATTTGGAGGCTTGGATGTAGTACTCTGCCCTGCTGCTGAGACAGCAGATCCTCCAAAAGAGGAAGACCAAATGGAGGGCATATGCTCAGGATCAAGAGGCCCCAGGCCCAGTCAGAGGTTATCATAATTAGTTGTGTCCTGTCCACCTGACCTTCTTTGTGACATCAGAGGCGATGTAAAAACACTGATGGGAAGCTGCAGTCCCACTTAAGAAAGAATTTGGGAGACAAACGAAATGGAGAGCAAAATGTTGGGTATTAAGTGTTTTCGGGTGCAGCAAAAAGGTCTACTAAGTGTGTGCCCCACTGGTTGATACCCTTTGCAACCTTTGGGTGCCGGTGCCACTTGTGATTGGTAAGATGATGCCTTCTGCACTTGTTTGCTCTGATGTTAAGGGATCCTGTTAGATGATTGACCTTCGGGGAGATCCCTTGAAATAACAGCTATCCCCATAGCCTCAACCCCTTCAGACAGACAGCACACAATCCTACACTACCTTTCCACATGGCAGTAGTGTTGTCCTGTAGCATCTGGCTCAACCTCCACTGATTGAAAGCAGAAAGGCATTAAGCAAGTCAGATAAAATACAGCTCCAAAAGGTTTATGTGACGGTGCTGCTTCATTGGAGGGTTGAACTTACAAGGAGAGGCTAGCACCATGAGGTTTAATGAAGTAAGATGCTGCATTGGGAACTTAAGGTCTTCAGGAACTGGTCTAAGGTGCCTACCAATGGAATGATGAAGTGCTGGAACAGAAAATAGGTTTGATCAAGCTGCCATGATTGGGTCAACCAAAGCTTCAGTAAATTGTAACAGATGATCAGAAGTAGAAGGTCCATTTTGTAAAAACGTCAGTCAGGAGATTATCCTTAGGGTCTTATTCAGAGTTTGGTGCAGATGGTACACTGCCCCAAACATGACGGAGTACACTAGTCGACAAAATCTTGGACTATTTAGAGCCAGGTGTCCCCCTAGATTTCCATTGGTAGTGCCTCAGTTGGCTTCGTCGATGGAAAGCTTATTCCGACGACCTGAAAGAGTGCTGACCGTCTGAATAAGCACATGACAACGCCAACCATATTTAAGGTTGATGGTCTGATGTCCTTTTTTCTGTCCATCTGGTGATGAACAGAAATTTTTTAATAATGACCCCCACACCCACGGGGAAAAAAAACAGGGCATGGAGGTCATACAGCGCAATGTGAAGACCTGGCTGAGTTCTTCATTGATAACATTGAAAAAATGTATACAGAATTTGATATCATGACAACTAATGCAGAGTTGCACTTAAAGCTCAATGCACCTACATCGGGCTGTACCACTCCTTCTATGACACAGGCCACCATTGCAACTCCTGGCGGCGTTGGAAAACTGGCTGCCTCTAGATATACCATCTTTTAGTCGCATCCTAACTAGTCTTAAATCTGGCTCTCCCAAGGACCATCTCCCCATCCCCATTCTTCAAAAATTGGAATTACCGCTTCTTAATGTTATTATGGAACTGCTTAATACATCGCTACGTGAAGCAATAGTACCAGCGGCGTGGAAACATGCCATGGTTCTACCCCTGCTGAAAAAAGTGAATGCTGATCAGGCGGAACTTTCTAATTTCCGCCCTATTTCCTTACTCCCAGCCTTTTCTAAAATCTTGGAAAAACATGTCAATCAGCAGCTGACGCAGTTTGTGGACTCCCAAAAAATCCTGCACACATCACAATCAGGATTTAGAGCTGGCTTCTCTACAGAATCCACGCTCTTGGGCGTCACAGAAACTCTTCGCAAACGTTTGGACATGGGAGAAACGATGGCATTCATACTGCTTGACTTGAGTGCTGCTTTCGACACTGTGTCTCATACTGCCCTTTTACAAGCTTTACATTCTCGGGGTATTGTCAGATCAGCACTCAAGTGGCTGTCTCGTTTTCTATCCGACAGAACTTTTCAGGTCTTTTCCTCTTCCGCTAGTTCTAAGGCCCATGATTCCCCGTACGGAGTGCCACAGCGATCCATACTAAGCCCGTTACTCTTCAATATCTATGTTAGCCCCCTGGCCACAATTGCTGAAGAAGCTGGGCTAACCATTTTTTCATATGCAGACGATACCCAGCTTATCTTCTCCTTGTCCACCAAGGAGACATCCAATGTGTCATCTCTCCAGGTATTTTTTAAAAGGCACAGTGGTCCTTGGAAAGAGAGAAAATACACTTAGGATAAATATAGTGCAGAATCGAAACTATATTGTATTTTGGGATGTCCAGCCGGACAACCCTATTTATTTCTTGAATGAAAAAATAACAATTACAATGACATACTAATGGTGGGACACAGTCCTGTATCCTTTGGGGAAAAAAAGGGAGAGACAATACATGTAAAACAATTACATACAAAGGGGCATTTCAGGCAAGACGTAATGAGCTTTGTTACAGATCCAATGTAAAAGCTTTTTGAGTAACAACAATTGCACTCTTTTAACACACTGGCTTAATGTGCAAGTTGTTAACTTGGGTCGACGACGTTTCGATCCTGTCTAAAATACTAGGATCATCATCAGGACAAGAATAATTGGCTGGCCTGAGCATAAGAAATTGCCTGTGGGGGAGGAGCCAAGATGGCGACCGGAGCAGACGCTTGAGCGCCCGGCTCCGTCGGTCCGTGGCCTCGGACTACTATCCTGATGCCCATCCTCGCCGATTTTCGAGGTGCACCGTGTGCGAAGATGCGCTGACCGCGTTGCCGCTTTCCCGGAGTCTCAGCCCGCCCAGATGCCCGAGTTCTGGGTGCTTTTGTCCTCTGCACCGAAACCCTGCGCCATTACGGCCTTCGCTGGCCCCCTGGAAGCTCCGCAGTTACCGGACCAGCTAGCGCTAACCTGAGCCCCGCGGTCCCGATTTCACCTCGCACCACGGATCGTTGCCGGACGAGCCCGGAGAGGGACGGCCGGACACCTTCTGCACCCTGTGCCGGACGGGCTGGAGCTGTGGGGTGGGCCCCTGTGCGGCGGGTCCCCTGCCCCGCTCTGAGTACCGCGCTGTGGGAGGCAGCTGCCCCCTTCACCTATTGCCTAGCCAGCGGCGGAGGGACCCTGCGAGAAGAGAAGCGATTGTCGGCCTTTCCCGTTGCGGCGTAGACCTGAGGGGAATTGACTACTTGCTACGACCCCCCCCCCGGCCATTGCACCGTATAGCGGCAAAACATGGCGTTTAGTGCCTGCTTGCGGTTGGGGGGCGATACTCCGGTCTCGCCCGCCGCCCACTTCGCCCCCTCTCTTCCGGACACCAGCTCCACTGTGCCGTCCCGGATTGCTGCCGCTGTGGGGGCCCAGCCTCCGCTTACATGCGGCTCCGTTCTGGCTGCCCTGCGGGACTTCCAACTACAGATGTGCGCTGGCCTGCAGGCGCTGAGTGAGCGGTTTGACCCCATACTGTCGGCCGCGGGTCGTGAGCGCACTGTGTGCCATCTACAGGGCGTGGGTCTCCCGGTGCTTTTGTCCGCTTGCGGGGACGCAACGGCGGTGTGTGACTGTGTTACTCTGGTGCCTTCACCTGGCGCTCCCGGCGCCCAGGGTACACCGCTCTACACCTCAACTGCGGATGCTCTGTCCCCCTGGTCATGGCTGCCTGCTTCATTGTTGCCTGCCTCACCGCGTCCACTGGACTATCCTGTTGAGAGATGCCTAACGGCTTCGGGGAGCCGTCCGCGGTGGCCCACTGCTGACTTTTTGTGGAACTCCTGTACCTTACTTGCCAGGTTTGGATTTTATGTGGTGCAAAGAGGGACCTTAATCGATGGGCGGCGGCCATTTCGTGATCCTACTTCACCATCCTTTCACAAGCGACCATCTTGTTTTTGTTTGTTCGGGACACGGGGCCTTCATGCAGGGGCTGGTTTAATCCCAAGCCCGCGATCGGGCCAGGGCTAGACTGACTTCTAATGCCATGGTTTATGGACGGGCTGGCCTGGGACTGGAACTGTATGCATGTTATGCGCGCACTCGTTGCGACTTGTATCCCTTCGCTTACACTGTGGTGCCATGGTATCTTCGCATGCCGGTTTTTTTGGCGTAGTGGGCTCTCAGTGTGTGGGGGCCATGACTGGCTGATGGTTTGGGGCGCTCTGGTGTCCCGTGGGCTCCTCCCCGCCTTCTTTTCTGTTTTCTTATTTTCTTTCCTCTATTCCTACTTTCTTTCTCCTCTATATTTCGGGTTCATTGGGCGACAGGCACTATGCTGGGGGGGGGGTAGGCCGTAGCCTCCGCATTGGTGTAGGGTGGGGGGGTAATACTCTGTTCTTAATTAGTTCTATGGGCCTTTTTTCCTTTATGTCTCTGCGTTCTACTTTCTTCGATTCTGGGTCCGGGTGCGGGGTGGATCGAGTGGGGGCGGCTCCGGAGGGGTGCGTACTTGCTCATGTGACTATCCTGTTATATTTCTGCACCGCCTCACTGTTTGAGTTTTTGCTTCAATTGTTGTTCTTCCTGCTGTTGCTGCTCTCCCGTGTGGTGAGGCTATCTTGCGGACTCGAATCTCCTTTGTTCCTATCCTTCATTGACTTTTTTCTTGATAAACTTATCTAAAAACTTAAAATTAACCTTCACTTCTCCTTCCCCGAGTGTCAAAGATATCTCCAGTATGTGATCCATAACTTGTTGTTAATCCTGACTGTTGACGCACGGGGGATTTAATGTGGGTATCAGTGCTTCATTGTATCGTGGCCGGCCTGAAGGTTGTAGGCCCGTATTTGTTCTTTCAAGATGCACGAATAAAGGTTTTAAAAAAAAAAAAAAAAAAAAAAAAAAAAAAAAAAGAAATTGCCTGTGAAGATAAAAGGAAAAGGGTAGATATGAAGGAAGAAGAGAGTTTGAGTTTTAGAAACAAGTTAGCATGCCGAACACTAAGCATGCGACCGGTGGTGAGAAGGCGCCACGAGCGGAGTGCTATGAAAGAATATAACGATGGCCTGTGCTATGATTCCGTATAATCAGAAGGAATATCATGCAGACGATGGAGTGCGTGTGGAAATCAACGCACTATAAGGGGGCATAAAGTGACTAGAAATGATCTTGCGGCATGCTTGGGGGGCCGACAGCTGTGTCTAAATCGATGGAAAAGTGGGAGTCATGCGTGGAGTGAGTTTTGATCAAGGGTGATGTGAGATCATTTTAGCAATTAATTGTGAGTACATGGAGCGAGGAGAAAAAGTGATCGCGATTTGTGTACGGAATGAATGTGCTGCGGCGAGTCAGTGAGAGCTGTGAAGCTGTCAAAAATTGCCATGGGGATCTCAGCAACTGGTCGCGGGAGCAGGGCCAGGTGGCCGGCTGAATGAGACAGGGCTCAAACGGGAGCAAGGTCAGGTATAGCTGACCTAAGGTAAAATAAAATAGAATTAAAAAATAGAATTAAAACCCTTATTCGGAGATGGATTGGGAAGGAATACGAAGAGCATAGGGGAAAGGGTACCTGTGTGGTGACAGGTCGGGAGTTCCTGACCAAGGGTAGAGAGACCAAGGGTTCGGAAAAAGGCACACTGGTAGTGCCGAACAGCTAAGCCAAGCCACGGAACCAATGCCGTAATGGGTAATCCAGTCGAGGTAAGGAGGCGAGGCAACCGGGCTGTAAATGGCCGGGAGTTCCGGTCCGAGGGTAGGGGAATCCACCGATTGATTGTGGCAGGGTGACAATGCACTGAGGGTAAAGGAGAAAGAAAATTAAGCGAAATGGCGGGCGGAATCAAGTCATGGTCTAAGGGGGGGAAAAAAACTCTAAAACCTTAGCGACCGCTTACCTCAGAGCTGCCTGGGACCTCCGGAGAAGAGATATGGAGTGACAGGGAAGCCGGGCGGTGCAAGGGTATTTGAGGGAACGGACGTGCGCTCGGAGTGGAAGCGTGACAACGTCGCGCCATCTTGGAACGGGTAGTGACAACAGAGAGGAGGGACTGGGGAGTGCACAGTGCAATCGATGTGAGAATGCCGAAAGGGGCGCCATTTTGGAACAGGATGTGTAGCGAGTTGAGTTGACAAGTGGTGCGCATTACGATGGATATACAACTAACGAAAGTAGGGAGGAATTTAAGAATAAAGAGTACAAAAACGAATATGATATAAACTGGACATCAATTAATGCAAACCAACTTGAGGTAGAAACTGTACATCAATCATTGCAATACAATTAAGGTATTAGCCGAAACAGACAATGGAAAGAATTAAAACGAATTGCAGTAAATATACATGAGAAAATGACATGGGCTAAACATCAAATAGGGGGATGAGTTAGACGGTTCAATGAACTAAACAGAATTTGCGATGATACTTTGAAAACAAGGAAGCAGTGGCAAAACGGACTTAAAGGTTCACAGTGCAAAAACCAACAAGGGGTCAAGGAAGGTTACAAGTGCAAGGGCGTACCGAGGATAAAACTGTACGGAAATAAAAGTAGTCCATACAGTAACAGTATGAAAGAGACACTGAGCAAGTATTCTGCAAAACGGAGGAGCCAGACATGGCCTCTGTAGTGTGAAGGAGATGATTATCGAAGTACAATAGATGGTTTAAATGAGATTAGTCCAGTCTTCAACGCGATTCAGGCCATCCCTGATGCTATTGATGCGGATAATCATTTTTAATTCCTCCTTGTTCAGGATTTTGGTGATGTCACCACCTCTTGGCGGTTGTTTGATTGTTTTGATCACTGTCCATTTGAATTCATCTTCTTTGTGTCCCATTTCCAAAAAATGTTCAACCATTGGAGCATTAAGAGTTCTACATCGTACTCTACTCCTGTGTTGGCCGATGCGCAGTTTGACCTTTTGGGCGGTCTGGCCTATGTACACTTTGTCGCAAGGACATGATATCAAGTAAATGACATTGCTAGTATTGCAATTAGAAAACGTTTTCAATTTGATAGATACATTGTTAAATACAAAATTAGTACCTTCAATGGTTGCGCTACATACATTACAATTCCCACATTTTACATGTCCAATCAGTGGCTTTCGTCCCCACAGTTCGTCCAAAGTGGACATTGATCGGGGAGAGGGGAGAGCAGCTCTCACAAGATGATCCTTCAGGTTGCGGTTCTTTCGGAAGGCAAATAAGGGGCGTTCAAGTGAGAGAATACCTGCATTGATCACTGGCCAGTGATGCAGGATAGATTTGCGGATAGGGTTTGAGGCAGGGGAAAAGGTGGTTACGCAAACAATGCGGTTGGATTTGGTTTTTTCTCTGGGGGATAAGAGGACTTCCCTTGGGCAGTACCAAGCTCTTTTTTGCGCATTCCTCACTAATCTTTTGGGGTAGCCACGTGCTTTGAGTTTGTTGGTAAGGGTGAGTGCTTCAGCGAAGTAATCTTCCTTTTCAAAGCAGTTGCGTCTAATGCGCAAGAATTGGGAGTAAGGAAGAGAGTCTCTAAGGGCTCTGGGGTGATTGCTCTCATACCGGAGTAAGGTGTTCCTTTCTGTGCTTTTCCTATATAGTTTGGTAAGTAATTCTCCATTGGAGTGATATATAGTGAGGTCTAGAAAGGGAATGTGTGACCTGTGGTGTGTAAAATGGCGCCCCTTTCGGCATTCTCACATCGATTGCACTGTGCACTCCCCAGTCCCTCCTCTCTGTTGTCACTACCCGTTCCAAGATGGCGCGACGTTGTCACGCTTCCACTCCGAGCGCACGTCCGTTCCCTCAAATACCCTTGCACCGCCCGGCTTCCCTGTCACTCCATATCTCTTCTCCGGAGGTCCCAGGCAGCTCTGAGGTAAGCGGTCGCTAAGGTTTTAGAGTTTTTTTCCCCCCCTTAGACCATGACTTGATTCCGCCCGCCATTTCGCTTAATTTTCTTTCTCCTTTACCCTCAGTGCATTGTCACCCTGCCACAATCAATCGGTGGTTTCCCCTACCCTCGGACCGGAACTCCCGGCCATTTACAGCCCGGTTGCCTCGCCTCCTTACCTCGACTGGATTACCCATTACGGCATTGGTTCCGTGGCTTGGCTTAGCTGTTCGGCACTACCAGTGTGCCTTTTTCCGAACCCTTGGTCTCTCTACCCTTGGTCAGGAACTCCCGACCTGTCACCACACAGGTACCCTTTCCCCTATGCTCTTCGTATTCCTTCCCAATCCATCTCCGAATAAGGGTTTTAATTCTATTTTTTAATTCTATTTTATTTTACCTTAGGTCAGCTATACCTGACCTTGCTCCCGTTTGAGCCCTGTCTCATTCAGCCGGCCACCTGGCCCTGCTCCCGCGACCAGTTGCTGAGATCCCCATGGTAATTTTTGACAGCTTCACAGCTCTCACTGACTCGCCGCAGCACATTCATTCCGTACACAAATCGCGATCACTTTTTCTCCTCGCTCCATGTACTCACAATTAATTGCTAAAATGATCTCACATCACCCTTGATCAAAACTCACTCCACGCATGACTCCCACTTTTCCATCGATTTAGACACAGCTGTCGGCCCCCCAAGCATGCCGCAAGCTCATTTCTAGTCACTTTATGCCCCCTTATAGTGCGTTGATTTCCACACGCACTCCATCGTCTGCATGATATTCCTTCTGATTATACGGAATCATAGCACAGGCCATCGTTATATTCTTTCATAGCACTCCGCTCGTGGCGCCTTCTCACCACCGGTCGCATGCTTAGTGTTCGGCATGCTAACTTGTTTCTAAAACTCAAACTCTCTTCTTCCTTCATATCTACCCTTTTCCTTTTATCTTCACAGGCAATTTCTTATGCTCAGGCCAGCCAATTATTCTTGTCCTGATGATGATCCTAGTATTTTAGACAGGATCGAAACGTCGTCGACCCAAGTTAACAACTTGCACATTAAGCCAGTGTGTTAAAAGAGTGCAATTGTTGTTACTCAAAAAGCTTTTACATTGGATCTGTAACAAAGCTCATTACGTCTTGCCTGAAATGCCCCTTTGTATGTAATTGTTTTACATGTATTGTCTCTCCCTTTTTTTCCCCAAAGGATACAGGACTGTGTCCCACCATTAGTATGTCATTGTAATTGTTATTTTTTCATTCAAGAAATAAATAGGGTTGTCCGGCTGGACATTCCAAAATACAATATAGTTTCGATTCTGCACTATATTTATCCTAAGTGTATTTTCTCTCTTTCCAAGGACCACTGTTTCTTTTAAAACATAATTACCCAAGGTCCTTGATTACCTTTTGGGTCCCCTTGTGTTTTCAAATATATCTCTCCAGGTAGGGCTGCAAAAGATAGCTAGCTAGATGCATACCAACTGGCTGAAACTAAACGGTGGGAAAACTGAAGTTCTCATCCTCCCCAGAAACAAAGATCACTGGGGTCTCCAACATTGGCCGCCTCAAATGGGTGATCTCCCCCAACCGTCACAATCAGTCCGTAATCTTGGGATAATCATAGATGACCAACTTTCTATGAGGAAGCAAGCAGTTAAGGTCGCCTCGACCTGTTTTACCATCCTAAGATGGCTCAAAAAAATACTTTGGATGTTGCCTTGGTCTACGCAAAGAACAGTTTTACAGGCCCTGATCGTGTCTAGACTGGACTATTGCAACGTCCTATATTTGGGGGCCAACAAGGAGGTGGTACGCAAGCTGCAAGTTCATCCAGAATTCTGCTGCCAGACTACTTTGCCAATTACCTAGAAAGGCCTCCATCTCAGGATCCCTCCGCGACCTTCATTGGTTTAGGGTGGGAAAGCACACTAAATTTAAAGCCCCATGCTATATGCATAGGATTAAATCAGGTGCAGCGCCACAGTATCTTAGTGCTTTGGTACACCCGTACCTTCCCACGTGCCTTCTTCGATCCTCTTCTAAGTTTCAAGACCCCCGGATCAAACAAGTACGTATGGGTGGTCGGTCCTTTGCCTGCTTAGCTCCTTCACTGTGGAATTCTCTCCCCTTACAACTCCAGCATGAAACTATTCACTACAAATTCCGCACAGATCTTAAAACAGTTATTTAACCAATAGTGCACCTCTGTCTTCTTGCGTGTGTCCGATGGTGCTTGGAAACCTCCGGGTAGCTGTGCGCCTTAGAAATGTAATAATAATAATAAAGGTCAGTAGTTATTTGCTTTTCAAAAACAAAAGGTTATATGGACGTTCCTCGTCTGTACCGACAGCGGCTACCCACGAAACATTTAGTAACTTTAAAAGAACCACGTTAATTGAGGTTCCTCTGAAGGTACAAAATCACCAAAGAGCCAGGGGTGATCTCTACATTTTGCAGGTGGTAGTCAATCATGGTGTTGGCATTGTGTCCTTAGCCATCCTGAAGGGCGGTGGCACCTGCCAAATCTTTAATCAGGGCCTTAAGTCACTCCACTTCAGTGGTGAATGGTTTCACTGCCCACCAAAGCAGCACTACGAATGAGGCACTTTCTTCAATCAAAAGATGAATCTAGGGCTGATTCTGGGAAGGTATCCATGTCAATGGTCGTTTGTTAGTCAAAGTACTAACCAGCATCCGTAAATTATCTACCTTCTCATCATATTCGTCATGCTGAACTGGCTAAAGCTCTTGTACAGTATCTGAATCTGACTCCCAAAGTTGCCTCTATTCTCCAGAAGTGCTGCTGCTTAGGCAAAGGAACTGGAAGAAAGTTCTCACCCCACATGTGGTTGTGCCAAGCTTATGACATAATGCGACTTAAGGCAGATTCTAGCCAGAGACACATCGAAATCTGTCATGTAACCTCTTCCCTCAACACTTACCCCCTCTCTAACATCATACGTAAACCGGCACACCGTCAACACAAATAACTTCACCCACATACCATGCATCACCTCTCTTCGTAATCAAACATATATCTCATATAACCCCTGAAGGTCACATCCTTGATGTCCTGATGCCACAGTATTACAGTTTTCAGCACATCAACAGGTTTAACGAAGCAGATGGATGAAGAACAGTCTAGCTCCTCCTGGCACTGTGCCATTATGCTTTCAAGGACCGTGGTGATGGAATAGGTGGCAGAGCTAGTCAAGGCAGAAACAAGAATTGATTACATTGTGGAACGCAACACCTGTTAAAGGAGGGGTTTGCAAATAATTGTAAGGGAAGGTGGGCTGAAATTAAAGATTGGTTCAACTTGTAAAATCAATGGACGCAAGAACAGCAGTAAAACTACAGTCTTCAGTGAACGAGGTCTAAATATCAAAGCCAAAGACGTAGGGCAAGCACAAGAAATTGCAGTGTAAAACAAAATTAATACAACGTGCTTGATACACTCATAGTCAGATAGCCAATATAACACAGATGGGACTTGTTTTATATGCCCTACGTTCATCAGAATACACCAGCAGTATTCTGCCAACTAAAGTTTTAAATCGCATTGTAATAGCACTGCTGAAGGAGAGGGAGGTAATTGATGCAGTAACTATATTGTGTTACACTGCTGAGCCAGCGGATAGTGTTTTATATATGCATCACAACCCAGTTTTAGTGATTTGTGATACCATGATGTGCATTTGATGGTGTATTTGCTTTAGAGACTTTTATGTGCATGTTTGTTGGAAATATGTCGATGTGGTGCACAGCAGTGCATTTTCTTGGCAGTTCTTTGCAAACCAAATTGCTGTTTTATTGCAAGTATGATGTGGGGGCTCTGTCTTGCATGTGCTGTCTAAGTAGCACTTTGTGTAGATGGGAATGTGTGGTGTTGCTGTTGCATATAGAGTGTTGTTGGATGTCCAATGAAAGCTCAAATATGGGTTATCTGAGGTGGTGTGTGGTAAGGACTGTCAGTGATATATCGATTCGGAGGTTGTGTGACGGCTTTGGATTTTTATAGTCAGATTAATCAGGGGAAAAATAGTTATTCTCCAAAGGTTACTTTTATACATTAGTGTTATGTTGGGATGTGGCTTCTGGGGTTAAGTCAAATGAGTCAGGTAGAAGCAGTGCAATCTTAACACAGTCACAGATAATGATAATCGTTTGTACCCCGTTAAAAAAAATCTGGATTTTATTAAGGACATAGAGGGGTGAATTATGCTTCAGCCACTCTTTCCCACTACTGAGAAGAAAAAAATAAACACTAACATTTCTTTAGATAAACCCTAACTCTCATGAGGACTGCAGTAAAAATAAACAAAATATTCCAGCCAACAGAACATCTCAGTCAAAAACTCATCGAACATCTTGACCTCTTCCTCTTTTCTTCGATGGGAAGAATCTCAAATTCTTCTCCTAACCTAACTTGTTACTACTCCAGGCCACTTTATCTTCCCATTCTTTTTTCACATATGTTTTCCAAAAACAATGTAACAGAAAGAAGCATCGGCATTCACAGTTTACATCATACAATGTGCATTACCACTGCCTACATTTCCGATGTGTATCCAAGTCCTATAAGATACCAGCAACAGTAGAGTAAAAACTCCAGGTACAGCACTAGTCTGAGTACAACCATTCATAGAAAAGAAAGGCTAAAAAGGGAATGCGTTTTGTGCTCAGTTTATTATTCATTGTTCGAGTCAGACTGGGTATCAGATTCTGCTGATATCAGTAACAGATATTGTTGCAGAGGTGAACAAATATCTCTTGGCTTAGATTTGACCGTAGTAATATGTAATTGTCTGCTACATTGCTACAATAAATAGGATCTTGGGTCAAGCCATGCGTGGACAGAAGAGAACACCAACCCCACCTCATCAACGGTAACGCTTAGCGAGCAACACTGCAAGAGCTATATACATTCTGATGGCCATAGGCGTGTCCCAGGGATGCACACGTGGGAGATCTCATAGGTCTGTAACACATCATTTTGACTAGTTTCCTAAAAAAACATTTTTGCAAGTACATTTGTATACCTAGATGCCGCCAGGCCCTCACCCCTCCCATGCTCAATCATCACCCGTGGTCATGCAGCTCAAGGTCAACTTAATTCAGAGATACCCCGCTTCATCTCACAAGTTTGTATTAGGTATGTGAGTGAACGACATTAGATGTAGCAAGTGCTGAAGCACATGTATCCAATAGTTCGTAAAATGAGCCTGCTTAACATGATAATAGAGCTCCAGGTGTGGAGCGGCTAGATAACCTCGCTCATACGGCAGAGTTAATGTAGTCCATTTGATTCCAGGCTGCTTGCCAGCCAGGTATACCTGATCAGCAAACTTTGTAATTTGCTAAAAGATGTGCAGGAAGACACTATGAGAATATTATGGAACACGTACAACATTCTTGGTTAAATTAGCATCTTCATGATGGCTGTTTTCCAGGCAAAAGATAGCGTGATTCTAATCCTACTCTCTATGCTGTCGGATAACATATTTATAGCCACACCATAGTTGCCGTGAAAACACTTCCTCAGGGTTCCTATGCAGCTTGATACCCAAACCCAAGTAATACATGTGGTCTGATGTCCACTCCAGTGGGAAGTCTAACAAACATCGCTTTGTGGCCTCCGTGAGGGAAAAAACAATGGGTTTGTTCCAGTTAATTTTCAACCTTGATTGACTCCCAACGGAGAGGATCTTTAATATTATGGGAGGGAGGTTATTTGCACGATCTGTTATGCAAAGCAGGAGGTGTTGGTGTTGAAGAGTGAAAGTGGCCTATTGGAAGAGCAGAGGTCTGCAGACATATATGGCTTTAAGAGCGTGGTGTCTATGGCCTCCCTCATTTTGGGTGGAAAATAGCCTCTCTCGGGCACTTCATCAAATAATCTCAAAATGCGGGGAACCAGTTTTTCTTTACAGAAGCTTATAGTAAGACCATCAGTACCTCGAGAATGACCACAGGGCATGCTTTTAAAAACAATCTTACGTTCCTCTAAAGTTAACAGCACCAATAATACCTCTTTGTGTGTCTTCCAGCCAGGCCATGGCCAGTTCCTCAAATATTTACTGGTACCTTAAAAGGAGCTCCTAATTGGCAATGAATATAAATGTATAATATTGCTTGAACCTGTACACTATCTCCATGGAATCATATATCTACTGGCTGTCTGAAGATTTAATGGAACTAATGTACGCCACTGAACATTTAGGTGTTAAAAGATGCATCAATCTCCTACTAGATGCTCTCCTGCACTATACGTCCAGGCTGCGGCATACTTCCCTAAAGGTGTGACTCTATCTGCCATATCATAGAACTCCCCTTCACCTTCCCACTCTTGTATCTGACCTTATCAGCCAGTCAGTTCATTCCATCTTCTGCATCTCTCCTAAGAAACCCCCATCATCAGATTTGGTTGGAAACAGAAAAAAAGTCTAGCATTATAAAACAATATGCATTTAACCTCTCACGAGTAGACTAGAGGTGGGAGGAGGCAGTCGGGAACCCTATAGACATAAAAGACTGGGAGTATAGCTGCACACAAATGCAGCTGCTAACGTCATAGTGCAATTTGAGAATTATCCATTTTAAAATCCTACATCAGATTTACCACACCCCAGCGAAATTACATAAATACGGACTTAGACCAGACGACAGATGCCACAGATGCGGCATTCCGAACGGAGACTTCCTACATATGGCATGGGCATGTCCCCATCAAACTATACTGGCAGGAAGTAACTAGCACCCTAACGGCTATGTTGCCTGTGCAGATACCTAATGCTCCGCTAGTATGTTTGCTGGGACTCTACAAGATCCGGCTGGCTAGACGACGAAAGCTTCTAGCTGTGGCATTATTACTAGCAAAGCGAAGAATCGCAATGCGATGGGGCAGCAAACGCCCACCACGTTTTAAAGACTGGATAAATGACATGACCTACTGTAAGGAGACACTGGAGTCATATACCGAAGAGATACCGCAAGCATCTAGGCCTAGGGATTTCTGGGAACCTTTTGTACAATTCCTTAGGTCCACTCAAGAAACGGACTAAAATAGGGCAATAATGCTTAGAAGTAGCTGGACAACACAGAGACAGTTCAGAGCTGAGGATGAGATGTTAGGAATAATGTAAAGGCGACAGACAGTCACTAAGGGAAAAATGGAGGATGTACGAATA
This sequence comes from Triturus cristatus, assembly GCF_964204655.1. Lineage (NCBI taxonomy): Eukaryota > Metazoa > Chordata > Amphibia > Caudata > Salamandridae > Triturus > Triturus cristatus. The sequence continues at coordinate 779,852,676 of NC_140590.1, read as the reverse complement.
TTACATTGTATAATCTATGTGAGAGTATATGTGTAAGACCTCTATGATATGAAACTGTATATGTCAAAGGACGTTATGCTGTGTGATCATATCTCTGTTCTTGTTTGCTGCCAGAATAAATAAAATAATAAAAAATAAACTCTCACGAGGGCTCATAGTTACCCTGGTTTAATTTGTTCCTGTCATGGACACTAGGCCCAGCCACACAAGTGGGGGTCGCCTTTTTATCTGCACAAGTGGGGGAACACTGGGTGGCAGAAAATTCTGTTGAGCCCTGCCGGTTTCAGGAGTTCATGTCACAGAAATACAAAGAAAATGCGTGATTTTAAACAAAGTCAGAGGTTTGCAGGGCATTGTGGATAATAAATGAAATGGTATTTATGCAAGGCCCATTGGACTTCCCCGGGTGTCCAGTTTTCAGAAATGTTTCAGTTTGGTAGGTTTCTCTGGGTGGCTGGTGAGTCCAGCCCCAAATACCAGAGCTAGCTATATTCCCAAATCAGGTCCTTTTTTTCACAGGAAATGTTGATGTCTCCAAATTGCCTTTAGGGCACTCTCCTGTCGTCCCACTAGGCCCATCCACACAAGTGAGGTACCATTTTTATCAGGAAATGTGAGGGAGCACTGGATGGTAGAAAATCTGTGGTTCCTCAGATTCCAGAAGTCTCCCTCACAGAAATGTGAAGAAAATATCTACTTTCAGCCATTGTTTGAGGTTTGCAAGGGCTTTTGGGTAAAAAGGCCTAATGAGAGCCACACAAGTCCCACTTTGGACTTCCCTAGGAGTCTAGTTTTCATAAATGTGCAGAATTGGTAGATTTCCCTAGGTGCTGGCTGAGATAGGGCCTAAAATCCACAGCTATCTAATTTGAAAAAAGGTAGATTTTCAGTGGAAAAAGTTGATGTGTTCATATTGCATTTTGAGCCATTTCCTGTCGCGGCTACTAGGCCCACCCACACCAGTGAGGTACCATTATTTTCAGGAAACTCGGGGGAATGCTGGGTAGTAGGAAATTTGTGGCTACCCGTAGATACTAGAACTCGCCCTCACAGAAAAGTGAGGAAAATGTGTGTTTTTAGGCACAGTTTACAAGGGCTTCTGGGTGAAAAAAAACCTTGATAGAATGACCAGTCACATCACCCTGGACCCCCCAACCCCCAACCCCAGGTGTCTAGTATGTCCAATTTTCAGTATGGTAGGTTTTCCTGGGTGGCGGCTGAGCTACGGCCCAAAATCTGCAGCTAGCCAAGTCATGAAAAAAACGCATGGCTCAAGAGAAGGTTTCTATTAACATTTTGTTTTTACTCTAGTGCTCATGGAAATTGTAGTGTTTATTTACAGAAATGTTAGTTTATATCTTTGCTGCTGATGGGTATTAAAGATTGGAGAAAGCTTAATAGGAGCCTCAATGTTTTTCCACATAGTCAGATCCTACAACTGTTATATGGTTAGGGCCAAGGCAGTGATAGATACTGGCTAATTAAATAAAAAATAAAAACAAAACTTACCTTACCTGGTCCGGCGCTGCATCCGCTCCTGCATTTTCCTGCTGCTTTCCTGCTCTCCTGCCTCTGGCAGGAGGCAGGCAGCATCCCTCCCCTCCCCTAAGCCAATCACAACGCTGCAATGGCAGCATTGCGATTGGTGGGGACAGCACCCAGTCAGGCGCCTATGGGGTGGTCATTTTCTCTATGTAGGCTGCATGCAGCCTACATAGAGAAAATGCAGTGTGCGCATGGCTGGTTTGGTAGGCCCCAGAGGGCCGACCAAACAGTCAGGGCCCACAGCATTGGGCAAGCCACTCCTCCCCGACCCACCCACCCGCCTGCCCACAATCAGGCATCCCCTTCTACCTTCTCGCAGCGCGAGAAGCAGAAACATAAAATGGTATTTAAAATACCATTTTATGTTTCTGCTTCTCACACTACGAGAAAGCAGTGGGGTGATGCTCCTCCGCCCTAATGGAGGAGCTGCCCCTGGATCCCTTCCAACATGTTAATATACAGATAAACCAAATCCAGTCTCTAAACAGTCTGTTTCTCTTGGTCATATTATTGCAATGTGAAAGTAAAAACAAATCGAAAAACTGCATGTGCAGAGTTGTGCAAAGCAATTATGAATCAAATTAAACCCCAAATAATTTTTTACGCCAAGATTCGTCACCACAGGGACTGATGAAGGTGAGGGACCATATTGGGAAAGACAGAAATTGTTTGACTAAGGAATGATTCAGTGGAATCGATGCAGAATAAAAGCCTTGATCCTAATTAACCTTAAACAACACAGGCATCACTGGCAGCAAGACAAGCCTGAAAGTTATCATTGGAGGCAGTCAGATTCCAATCCTTCCGAATGATTTGGTTGTAAACAGTAGACTTATTACAGGAGTACCAAAAAAGCTATCCCAAAGAAACAGGAGGGAACTGAAACATTACAATAATGTAGACAGGGTTGACACATCAACCCCTCACTCATTGTGGAGGTCACAAAAAGTAGACAACTCCAATAGGAGTACCACAACTGCTAGTTACAGTCCCTTTGAAATAGGAAAATCCCAAATAAAGCTTCATCATGGCCTTCCAGCATCCACAAGTCATACACGACCTGTCACAAAGGCTTTATTATGCTGCCACTGTTACCAAATTAACCCAGAATAATGTGAAAGCTAAGCAGAAGTGTTTCCAGTTAGCCACATTACATATCACTTTTTTTTAGGACAACATACTTTTTTAGGAGTTCCATACACCATGTAGGTAATTTAAGTTCAAAGTCTAAGTAAAACTGCCATATCACTAAATTGAGCTAGTAAGAGTTGGGTGTAACACTTCCCTTTTTGAGTGTGGTTGGGAACATAACGAAGTAAGGAAGTTTTCTGTTCAATGCACTGACATTTACATGATATGGGAGAATCGTGGTTGTTGCTTTTACAATACGTGAATGACTGTCTCCTCAAATAGGTCTGCTCTTAAATGATTTTGCTCATATCTGGTCAGAATCTTCTTTTTACTGAACTTTTTGCTGGAAGGGCACTGTAGTCCTACTCTATGATGCCTATCAATTCCTATTAAGTACAGCAACTACAAGGAAAACATGATATAAGGACACCATTTTCCAAATAATTCTTCATATATCTTTCTTCATTGAATTGTTTGCGCTTCTATACTTGTTCAATTCATACTCTTCTTTTCAAAATCTTACGCGGCGTTCAATTAATTACAGTAAGATGGCCAGCAATTTACATGCACCTTCCAAACCGTCTTCTTCAGGTACAAAACCAAAAAGAGCGAAGAATGACCCTCCTTCTCTAATGTTGTCATCCCAGAATCCTGTCTTAGACACTATTTTGGATGAGGTACATGGCCTCCAACTATTTATGCGTGCAACTAACGAACAATTGCAACAAATTGAAGATCGATGGATCATTATGAAGGGTAAGGTGTCGGAGCTGGAACAGCGCGTTGGGGATCTTCAAAACATAACTACCAAGAGACTTATGTTGGAACAAGAAATTCAGAAGCTCAAACTGCACACCGAAGACCTTGAAAACCTAAATAGACGGAACAATCTTCGTCTTTAGGGTCTTTCTGAGAACCTTGAGGGTGCTGACCTTTTGACCTTCCTGAAGAAGTTTCTTCCTAACCTCCTTGACCTTCAATCAACACCGCCTCTTAACATTTTTAATTTATTTTATTGTTTGTGTTTATTATAGCGCGAACAAGACCCTGAGTAGGGAATTACAGCGCTTCACAGTACAGAGCAACAAATTCAAGAACATTTTAGTAGAGTACTACATATAGATATGTGGCATATATGAGGTTCGGAAGAGTACAAATCGATAATGAACATAATAAGTAAAAATAGGTTGTTCAGTTCGGTCAGTAGGAACAAGTTCAAGTACAAACAAATCATATTAGCGAGGCTGTCATCACGTGCATCATAGATACGAGTTTAGAGTAGTAGATTGGTTCATTGCAAGCAGGAGTGATATCGAAAGTAGGGCTTCCTTCGGAGTCGGATCTTGAGATCGCCAGAGTGGGGAGAGTCACTCCCAGAGAGGGGCAAGTCGAAAAGTTATCTGTTGCAGTTTATAGAGCCCAGGTATGTGAAGATTGCTAAGGCGTTAAGGGAGAAATTTGCTCATCAGGAACATTCCACGAACACATTGTTTGGGCCATCTCCAACCTCATTCAACCAAACCACGTGGCATCATAATGCTCTTGGTGGAATTCACTGACTTGGTGCATATCCTGAAAGCTGCTTAAGTAAAACGTTGCCTTATATGGTCAGGCCATAACATTTTCATCTCACAAGACATTTCCGGCCCAACCAATGCTCGTCAAAAAGAATTCTTAGCTCTTCGACTCCAGATCAGACAAGTGAACATTAAGTATGGCATTCTACGTCCCTGCCTCCGTAAGATCACCCATGAAGGCATCTCACGCTCTTTCCAAGATCCGGCTAAACTGAAAACATTTTTACAAAATATTACAAGTCACACTATGGAGACTAATGCTTGATATTTCTAAATATTAACTCTATGCATGAGTTTTCTTGCCTTATGCTCCAAATATATATTTCTTTATGTATATTGCTACTCTTTTTGTTTTTTTGTATATTTTCATGTTCTCCTTCTCTGCTGTCACTCTTGCTCTTTGCCCTAATATTCCCTATGTTTACCCTTTATTCTCTTCATTTCAGATCTGGATTCCTGTCCTTGATCTGTCTTGTATTTTTCTATTATTCTCTTTTCTTCTGTTCTGTCTTTCTCTTAATCAATTTTCTTTTTCTCTCTTCATGCTTATTTCTACTCCTCTTATATTTGTAGGAGTGTTTACTTTATTTCTCTCCTTCCAATGAATGTTTCCTTATGTTACTTAATTACTAACAAATGGTGTCTGTTTGTTTATCTTCTTTATTTTGCAGCCCATTGTACTTGTTCTAGTATCCCTACCTTCATCCCACCACATGTTTAAGGTTGTCGCGTGAAATGTTCATATTCTGGGTCATCCCATCAAATGTCAAAAGGTACTTTTCTCATCTTTCAAAGCTTAACGCACATGTTGCTTTATTGCAGGAGACGCATTGTAATGATATTGAATCACTTAAATTAAAACGTCAATGGGTTGGTCAGGTTATATTTCTCCTGCTATTAGTCGTAAAGGTGGTGTAGCCATTTTATGCCACAAGTCTTTTGAGTATTCAGTTCTTACCAACTGAATGTGTTACGAATGGACAATGGGTTTTGGTTGATGCTATTATATTTCAAAAACAATTTACTTCCTTTAACATTAATGGCCCTGTTAAATCTAACCCTGAATTTGCAGAATGTTCAATTGAAGCTATCTTCTATTTCTAACCCCAATATTATTGTTGCTGATGATTATAATGATTGGTTAAACCTGTTTACCAATAGAAAATCTCCCTAAGTTCACATTTAAACTTGATAAATCTCATAAAGCTTTTAAATCTGCCATTGCCTCTCGTCCATTCTTTGATGTATGCAAAACTTGTAATCCAGATATATATGAATTCGGTTTTCAAATGTACATCACACTATGTCGCGAATTGATTATATCTTAGTTTCTAAATCATTACTCCCTTCTATTCAATCATCAGAAATTGGTTCTATTTTTATTTTTGATCATGCCCCTGTTTTATCTTCTTTTGACCTATCTTCTAATATTTCTAAGCAGGGATGTTGGCAATTTAATAATTCCAGACCAAACCTTTATTTTGGAAGCAACTTCTTTTATTAATGAGTTTTTTTTAATTTAATCAACCTAAAGAACCATCAGTTCATAATAATTGGGACGCTTTTAAAGCTTCTTTTAGGGCCTTATCTATTGCCTACTCTGCTAAAAAGAAAGAAATATTAAACTCTGTCGGCTCCGTCATATTAAAGTTCCTGAGCATACTTACTTCACCTCTAAATCCTCCCTTAATTCACAAGAACTGATTAAAGCTAGGTCAGCCCTTAATAAACTCACTACGGTTGATGCTTGCAACGCCCTCCTTAAAATTAAATCAAAATATTACGGAAGCCAAAACAAAGCTGGTAAAAATCAAATTGGAATGGAAAAATATTGGTTCTATTCGTTATGAATGCAGCAACAATATACTATCCTCTGATATTATTGATGCTTTCCGATCCTATTATGAACTATTATATTCAGAGGATACTAACCCTTCTGAATGCAATGTTATTTTTTTTTAAATACCTCCCTAACCTTCCCTCTATTCCTGATACCCTCTTAACTCTAGAGAAGGATATTACTCTCTAGGAAATTTTAACTGCAACTAAGTCTTTATAAAAGACTAAAGCTCCTGGTCCGGATGGCTTTTCTGTTGAGCTTATCTCTTACGATTGTAAATGTTTTGCTAAAATTCTGGCCTCCTGTTTGGAAATTGTTATACCCCTTCTTGTTAAGCCCGACCAGGTTGGGTTTGTTAAGGGCAGATTTGCCTCAGATAATGCTAGAAGGTTTTCTACTGTTCCTACCCTTGGTAAAAAATATCCAGCTCCTCTCGCTGCTCTCTCATTTGATGCTGAAAAAGCTTTTGATCGTACAAATTGCCAATTTATGTTTACTACTCTCCACTGGTTTGGCTTTGGTCCAAAGTTTATATCCCTTCTCAAATTACTTTACACTGAACCACGTGCCTTAGTTTTTGTCAATGGTAATTTTTTCCCTTACTTTAATTTGCATAGAGGTACTAGACTGGGTTGTCCTCTTTCACCTTTGCTTTTTCCTCTTTGTTTGGAACCCTTCATTAAACGTATAGGAGGGAATACCCTCATCTCTGATTTAAACACAACTCTTTAGAAATAAAACTTTTAGCCTATGCAGATGATATTTTGGTGTATATGTCTAACCCCCTTACTTCCCTAGGACCCTTTTAGCAAGAGATTAATTTATACTCTAGTGTTTCTGGTTATAAACTAAACTTTTCCAAAACTGAGATTTTACCTTTAAACGCCTCCTGCTATTGTTACATGTTTGATAATACTAATTTTGCATGGAGTCATTCTAAAATTAATTACTTGGGTGTCTGGTTCTCTCCCACTATTTCTAATACACTTGCTCATAATTTTAATACCCTAAAACTTAAACTTCAGAAATTACTGTTTACCTGGCCCCCTCTTAACTTATCCTGGTGGGGTAGATTAGACGCCATTAAAATGGAGATTGTCCCTCACGTTCTATTTATGCCCTCTGTTACCATTCAAAATTCCTAATTACTATTTTTCCAGAATTAATTCTATTTGTACTCGGTTCCTTTGGAAAAACAAACATGCCCGTATTGCATTATCCAAATTAATTCGACCAAAGACTGAAGGCAGTGTCCGATTCCCTAACTTTAAGTTATATTACACTGCCTTTTCAGTTCGACAATTTTATGCTTTGACCAATGATTACTGTGATTCTCCTATACCACAATGGATTAATTTCGATCACTCTTTATTACATGACTTTTCATTTTATAATGTTGTCTTCATGTCTAATTTCACATTCATATCTAAAAATCCAATTTTTAAGTACTTCCAACACTTGTTACATACAATATTAACCAAGGAATCTGATTTTTTCAATCCTTCCTTGCATCCTCTATTTGGTACAATAAATGTGTTACATTTCATCATAAATCATTTTATTCCAAACATTATAAGGAAAAGGGTATTTTTTTATGTTTATCACTTGGTTTCTCAAAATTCCATTCTTTCTTTTGCTCAATTACAAGAACAATAGTCACTACCCGCTTTCTGCTTACAACAATATAATCAATTGTCATTTGTGCTCCAATCTTTTTTAACAACCAATAATTTATTTCCGGATTCTACCCCATTTACTCCTTTAACACCATTATACAATACTGTTTATGATTCCATCTCCAAAGCATCTCTCATATACAAATTTCTATCCTCCCCTACCTCTATTAGAAATAAATCCCATACTGAACTATTATGGGAAACAGACCTCTCTCTATCACTATTGGCACACCAATGGGATCAATTGTGGAGTAAAATCCTCAGTACCTCTAAAGCTGCCAATATTACTCAGTTTCTATTTTTTGTATACAATAGAGCTGTTATCACTTCTTCCCTTCTTCATAAAATTGATTCCCCGGACTCACCCTTATGCTGGTCTTGCCTTTCATCTGATGGTATTTTGACCCATCTAATATATTATTGTCTCAAAGTGAATGAATTTTGGAAATACATTTGGTCGAAGTGTTTAATATTTTCACGCAATGTTCCATTATCTATTTAAAATGTTTTTCTTGGAACCCTATCTGCTGATTTTACCGACCTTTCTTCAAAAACTGTCCTTTTTGATCTCTTTATTGCACTTGCTTTTAAAGTTATATTAACTTGTTGGAAAGACAACTCTAAAATATGTATGTTATCTTGGTGGAATCTTATCTGTGATGAACATAGAATATCTAATGTTGCATCTTATTCAATATCGAAAAAAAATTAAATCTGATTTACTTTGCCTCCCTTTAACTACTTTATCTTCACAATCATCGTCTTCCTAAGCTTTGTAAATACCTTTCTATCTACTCTCTTCCTTTTCTCCTCTTTTTCTATCCTTTTCTCTCTCTCTCTCTATACAAAATATTTAAAATATAGATAATACAATTGGTTCATTTTATTGTCTCTTGTTTGTTTTGTATTACATAACCTCTTAAGGGATTCCGTGGCTAAATATAATCTGTGGACTTCGTACTTAACTAACCATTATACTCGTTTGACTATTGTATTGTTTACTACTCTTAATATTAAATAAGAAATTACTTAACTTAAAAAAGAATGGCTCTACGCCACCAGAGCGTAAAAAAAAAAAGTGACGCTCTGGTGGCAAAAGGGGCTTGCAAATATGCCCCCAAGTTTGTCAGAAAGTAAAGTTTGAAAAGCTGTCAGATCCAAGGCATCTGCGAGGTGTTCCAAGACACTGATGTGTAGTAACACAAATTCTGGGATTTCCTGGCATGTATCAAGAGTGTATTCATGTGTAATGCATATGTTGTAATGTTTATCTGTGGTCAAGTTGTTGCAAAGAATATGCCCATACACTGTTTGTTTCACCTCTACACTTTGGTGCCGATCACAATCCGGTAAAAAATTCCCCCGTGCGACTCGTATCGGGTCTTTTTACCGTACGAATCGTACAAGTGCCGTACGAACTGGCAATCACGATTCGCATGGTAAAAAGTCCATACGAACCGCACTGGGAATCATTCCCCACACGTCCTCGGGTCGGAAAATGTGTCCGACACGTCCTCGGACGATTTACCTTACAAACGTGAAAAGCCAAGTCCGACCGAGGAATCACGATCCATCCCGTGCGTCCGAGCGTACAACCGTATGGAAAAAACACCGTCCGCACCGAACACCCATAGCAACCATGGAGACATGTGCCCGCATACGCGCCCAACACTCCCCCCAGCCCCCGTACGTCCGACACGTACCCCCCGTGTATGTATACCCCCACCCGTCTAGGTACACCCCAGTACGTTCCAGTCGAACCCCCACCCCAGTACGTGTCATACCCCCGTCAATGTACACCCCCCACCCCTGTACGTGTCGTACCCCCGTGTACCCCCACCCCAGTACGTTCCAGTCGTACCCCCACCCCTGGACGTGTCGTACCCCCCGTGTACCTACACCCAAGTACGTTCCAGTCGTACCCCCACCCCAGGACGTGTCGTACCACCGTCAATGTACACCCCCCACCCCAGTACGTGTCGTACCCCCCGTGTACCTACACCCAAGTACGTTCGAGTCGTACCCCCACCCCAGGACGTGTCGTACCCCCCCGTGTACCTACACCCAAGTACGTTCCAGTCGTACCCCCACCCCTGGACGTGTCGTACCCCCCGTGTACCTACACCCAAGTACGTTCGAGTCGTACCCCCACCCCAGGACGTGTCGTACCCCCCGTGTACCTACACCCCAGTACGTTCCAGTCGTACCCCCACCCCAGTACGTGTCGTACCCCCCGTGTACCTACACCCCAGTACGTTCCAGTCGTACCCCCACCCCAGTACGTGTCATACCCCCGTGTACCTACACCCCAGTACGTTCCAGTCGTACCCCCACCCCAGTACGTGTCGTACCCCCCGTGTACCTACACCCCAGTACGTTCCAGTCGTACCCCCACCCCAGTACGTGTCGTACCACCGTCAATGTACACCCCCCCACCCCAGTACGTGTCGTACCCCCCGTGTACCCCCACCCCAGTACGTTCCAGTCGTACCCCCACCCCTGGACGTGTCGTACCCCCCGTGTACCTACACCCAAGTACGTTCCAGTCGTACCCCCACCCCTGGACGTGTCGTACCCCCCGTGTACCTACACCCAAGTACGTTCCAGTCGTACCCCCACCCCAGGACGTGTCGTACCACCGTCAATGTACACCCCCCACCCCAGTACGTGTCGTACCCCCCGTGTACCTACACCCAAGTACGTTCGAGTCGTACCCCCACCCCAGGACGTGTCGTACCCCCCCGTGTACCTACACCCAAGTACGTTCCAGTCGTACCCCCACCCCTGGACGTGTCGTACCCCCCGTGTACCTACACCCAAGTACGTTCGAGTCGTACCCCCACCCCAGGACGTGTCGTACCCCCCGTGTACCTACACCCCAGTACGTTCCAGTCGTACCCCCACCCCAGTACGTGTCGTACCCCCCGTGTACCTACACCCCAGTACGTTCCAGTCGTACCCCCACCCCAGTACGTGTCATACCCCCCGTGTATCTACACCCCAGTACGTTCCAGTCGTACCCCCACCCCAGTACGTGTCGTACCCCCCGTGTACCTACACCCCAGTACGTTCCAGTCGTACCCCCACCCCAGTACGTGTCGTACCACCGTCAATGTACACCCCCCCACCCCAGTACGTGTCGTACCCCCCGTGTACCTACACCCAAGTACGTTCGAGTCGTACCCCCACCCCAGGACGTGTCGTACCCCCCCGTGTACCTACACCCAAGTACGTTCCAGTCGTACCCCCACCCCTGGACGTGTCGTACCCCCCGTGTACCTACACCCAAGTACGTTCGAGTCGTACCCCCACCCCAGGACGTGTCATACCCCCCGTGTACCTACACCCCAGTACGTTCCAGTCGTACCCCCACCCCAGTACGTGTCGTACCCCCCGTGTACCTACACCCCAGTACGTTCCAGTCGTACCCCCACCCCAGTACGTGTCGTACCACCGTCAATGTACACCCCCCCACCCCAGTACGTGTCGTACCCCCCGTGTACCTACACCCGAGTACGTTCCAGTCGTACCCCCACCCCTGGACGTGTCGTACCCCCCGTGTACCTACACCCAAGTACGTTCGAGTCGTACCCCCACCCCAGGACGTGTCATACCCCCCGTGTACCTACACCCCAGTACGTTCCAGTCGTACCCCCACCCCAGGACGTGTCGTACCCCCCCGTGTACCTACACCCAAGTACGTTCCAGTCGTACCCCCACCCCTGGACGTGTCGTACCCCCCGTGTACCTACACCCAAGTACGTTCGAGTCGTACCCCCACCCCAGGACGTGTCGTACCCCCCGTGTACCTACACCCCAGTACGTTCCAGTCGTACCCCCACCCCAGTACGTGTCGTACCACCGTCAATGTACACCCCCCACCCCTGCACGTGTCGTACCCCCCGTGTACCTACACCCCAGTACGTTCCAGTCGTACCCCCACCCCAGTACGTGTCGTACCACCGTCAATGTACACCCCCCACCCCTGTACGTGTCGTACCCCCCGTGTACCTACACCCAAGTACGTTCCAGTCGTACCCCCACCCCAGTACGTTCCTGGCGCACCCCCAACACAACCTCCTAAGTACGGAGCGCACCCCATGCCCCAACATCACAACCGCATGTACGAGTCTTACAAAGCCACACACAAGGACAAAATCGTACAACCAAATGGCCCATGTACACACCGTACACACGCTCAAAACGCACGTACACAACCAGGACAAAATAAAACAACACAAGAATACACCAGTCGAAAGGCACACAGCCACTAAACATGGCCAACAACCACTTAAATAACACAATCACTGACCTGCAACTGCCAAAAACAAACAGAGGCCCAATACACCACCACTCCTTATAACACACCCACCCAAAATTCAAAAACTGCCACACCCACCCATGGACCAATAAAAAGGGCCCACACACACAAACCATGAGCCTTTCCAACAGACTCACTGCTGCCAGACACCACAGAACCAGACTACAAGCTACACCACACCTTACACTTGCACACCTTCAAACGACCACCCTCACAAACACCCTCTCATCACATTCACACACACACACAACCATCCACACCCCCCCCCCAACATCCACACCCCCCCCCACACCCACACCATCCCCACCCACACCCCTCACCATGCCCACTACCAAGAATCCAAAGTTCAGTCACCGAGAGTTGGAGGTCCTTGTTGATCAAATCCTCAGAGTCGAGCCACAGATCTTTGGAACATTGGTCAGAAGCACCAGCCAGGCAGCCAAAACAGCCATGTGGCAGACCATCGTCGATGCTGTGAATGCTGTTGCGGACACCAGGAGGACCAAGCAGGATTGCCAGAACAGGTGGTACGATCTGCGGAGGAGGGTCAGAGCCAAGAGGCAGGAGGAACACGACCAGGCCAACGCCACCGGAGGAGGGCCCTCCCGCAGAGCCGTACAGTACCATCCCTGGGAGGAGAGGGTGATGGCCATACTGCCGGTGGAGGCAGTTGAAGGAGTAGAAGGACTCCGAGACCCGGGTGAGTACACAAACAACGCACCTCACATGGGGGGAACTGCAACCACAACCAAAATCAATAACAGGCACGCAACCACCACAAGCCATCGCATTACTCAACCACACTCCATGAGCAGGCACATGCCACTGCTGCCACCATGCCCCATGCACCCAGCTGGACAATGTCAAGTCACAGGCCACAGAAGACAACAACACATGACACGGTAACCCGGATGGCGGGAGGCTGGGCACCAAGAATCACATAGTGCGACTCCAAAGCAGACAACAATGCCCTCTGCCCATATGGCCTAGGTCACAGCCAGACAAACACTGTGTCCCAACACAGGAATGACTTGCCAGCAAATGGCGGACGCCTTGCATCAACACATGGGGGTGAAGGCACTGTTTTGCACATGCCAGCAGCTAATGAACAGCCAACAGTGTGAAAGAGTGGCAGCACACACCACCACAGCAGCAGCGCACAGACACACAGCAGACAAAATGGGTGCCTGGAGATCAGAAACAAACTCACATCAACAGGCCAAGGGCCACTCAAAGATCTGCTAACAGTGTGTGCCCAGGAAGCTGGGCCAAGGTGACAGAGGGTGACACACGGAGGGAGGGAGAGGGGGACACAGAGGGAGGGAGAGGGGGACAGAGAGGGAGGGAGAGGGGGACTGAGAGGGAGGGAGACGGACAGAGGGAGGAGGCTGACACACGGAGGGAGGGAGAGGGGGACACAGAGGGTGGGAGAGGGGGACTGAGAGGGAGGGAGAGGGGGACAGAGGGAGGAGGCTGACACACGGAGGGAGGGAGAGGGGGACACAGAGGGAGGGAGAGGGGGACAGAGAGGGAGGGAGAGGGGGACTGAGAGGGAGGGAGACGGACAGAGGGAGGAGGCTGACACACGGAGGGAGGGAGAGGGGGACACAGAGGGAGGGAGAGGGGGACAGAGAGGGAGGGAGAGGGGGACAGAGAGGGAGGGAGAGGGGGACAGAGAGGGAGGGAGACGGACAGAGGGAGGAGGCTGACACACGGAGGGAGGGAGAGGGGGACAGAGAGGGAGGGAGAGGGGGACAGAGAAGGAGGGAGACACAGGGAGAGCAAATCAGTCCTTTGGTGTGTGGGAATGTCTGCTCGTCAGCAGGTGGACTGCGTGCATGTAGACAAGGGTGCCCAGTGCCAGAACCCCCCCTCTTCATCATGGCAAAACGCAGGGCCATGTTACAACCTGTACACGAGCACAAGGACAGCCACCTGCATCATATGAGTGTGTGGATCCACTCCATGTGCACATGTACAGTGCTACAAGGAAGGCGCAAACGCATAGCTCGGCACACATGCACACTCCACTGCTGACTGCAGTCACACTTGACGCAGCAAGTAAGACTGTGCCACACATAGTTAAAGGGGCCAAATTGGTGCCCAAGGGACACACACATGCACAAGTGCACTGTGAGTGGAATGCAAGACAGATCCTAATTCCAAGAGGAAATGTGCCAACTTTGTAACGGATGAAACATGGATGTTGCATGGATCAAAATTAACATTGTCTCTCTCACACACAGGTCAACGTCGTGCTGCACCCCCCAACACTGGGGGGGAACACTCACAGGACCCGGATCTGCAGGAGACCGATCCCACCGGCAGCGACCACTCTCACCACTCTGCGGACGACCCCGACCGACCTGGCCCCTCTGGTGTCCAACCACCTGCAGCACCTGCGTCAGGTACAACCGTGCCAACCACCACCCCCACTCCTGCCACATCCCAGGAGACACCCAGGATCCCTGCCCCAACACCACAATGCAGCCAGGCTCGCCAGGAGGGACACGGTGTCCCGGGCACCCAGGAGGAGGCAGGCGACAACGCCAATGCCACCCCTCAGGGGTCCCGGAGACCCCATGTGCCCACAAGTGCAGGCCAGACGCAAGTGGGCAGGGGTGGTGGGAGTGGAGAGCGGCGGAGGCGCGAGCCTGACCAGTTGGCTGGGGATCCGGTATTTTCCCATGTCCGTAACATCCTGGACTCATACCGGCAGGACACCACGGGCATGGCCCAGGTTGTGTCCGTCCTCGAGGGGATCAAGGTCCAGCAGGCCCAGCAACATGCGGAGCTAATAGCCTGTCTACAGCTACACCAACGGAGGATGGAGGACAGACAGGCTCAGCAAGTGACGGCGTCCCAGGGGATTCACGCTGAACTCCGTCGGATGGCCGACACCATGGCCGACCCTCCCTGTGCCAGAAGGCGGAGAACATCACCACCCACAGGGAGGGATCATGAGGAGGAGGAGGAAACATCCGACGGAGCATCCCAGACGTCGTCACGGCCTGCTGCTGAGGTTCCCCGCAGGAAGCCGGGTCGTCCACGGAAAGGACCGTGAGGGTGGCTGCTACATCACCATCTCCCAGGACACCTGGCCTGGCACCTGGCCCACTGGAGCAACAGCATCACAGCATCAAGAGACATTCTCTGCCACATGGCCCTGCTGGTCACTGGCTGACCAATGTTGACAAAGACTGTGGCATGGACTCTGAGGATTTCCAATGGCAAGGACACCAACTCCCCTACTGAACTTTGGATTCCCTAATCCCGGAAAGGCCCTCACTTGGCCCCCCCCCCCAATAATAAATCACACTATTAAGAGTAGATGCCTGCTGGTAGCATTATTACCTAACATGTGTCTTGTACAGTCTAAACATGCCTGAGTCATCTGTTCACTTCAACCATCCACACCCTGGGGCCTGAGTCTGGCACAGGACACATGGGTCACAGTTTTCTAGGCAAGACAGACATGGAGCACCATACACACCCGTGATGGTCAGAACCAGCTGAGGGGGTGGCCGAACAACCGTGCTGACAGACACATTGAGTACAGCAACACTCATGCGCAGAGGTCAGGGATCCTGGCCCGTGTCCTGGGGGGCACCCAGGTACGTGTAGACAGGTGGCAGAACCATGTCCTGCAAGCTTGAGTCCGGTGGATGCAGAGAATGGGGTCATGGACAACGTTGGATGCATGGGGATGGCACATGTCACAATACCCACACAGTCATGGACATCATGCCCATTACACAGTCTCAGCACACACACACAGCTTGCATCTTGCCACTCGACACATTGACACATAGCCACAATCAGGGAATACCATGCCAGACATGCAGGATGCACCGTGCCAACACACCAGCATTGACTGAGAAGAGGCACCTTGGAGGCATAGGGACACCTTTAATAGTCATGTGTTTGGGATTGCAGAGGCAACTTGAAGTACACATGAACACATCATGTGGAGTAACATGTGGCTCCAACACTGGCACCCCCCTTCTGCAGCACAAATGCGTGATAGCCATGGAACTGGCACACAAGTGTCGGATAATAGCTAAATACCCACAGCTGCTCACGGAGAGCCTGCCATACACCATACATCCGCTGATGTGGAAGTCCCACGCCATGTCAAGACAATGTTAACCGTATGTGTCCGAGGGCAGTGTCACACACATTGATGCCTTCATCACAATCCACCATCCCATCACTGATGACTGACAACCAGGCAGCCCATCTATTCAGGTGTACCCAGCTGCATGTCGTGTCCCATGGGGATGCCACATGTCTGCAGAGGACCCAAACCCCGACCGGGGCAGTGTGCACACATCGTGAACAACTGCCACACCCAATACACCCCAGATGCATCCCTTACCCCATGGAGACTTCCAAACGTGTCCGTGCCTGTAACGCTGAGTCAGCCCACGATGCCATGTCCATGAGGAATAGCAGTGCCACAACAATGCAACCAGCAAACGGCATGCGCAGGTACCTGGGGAAGAGAGACACACAAGAAGTCAGCCACAAGAAGCACAGCCACTTGCATGTGCATTTACTCGACACATGTATGTATGACAACATGCTAGGTCACAATTATGCCTGGGGAAATACTACCATCACTGCCACCATCACTCCAGTGACACACCCACACACACCTCTGACCCACGTGCCATACATGCAGGTGGAGACACACATCACAACGCATGCCACACGGGGACCAATGCGTGCACACTCAGACCCTGGTACTCACCACTAAGCAAAGAAGTCGCGTATGAGCCGAGTCCGGATGTCCTCTTGCGGCTCCACATCCTCCACATCACTAGCCCCATTGCCAAGCCCTTCGTCCTCCACGGGTGGATGGTCCTCGTCATCTTGATCCAGGATGAGGGGCACAGCTCTTTCAACTGCCATGTTGTGCAGCATGCAGCAGACCATGAAGATCTTGCAGACCTTCGCCGGGGCATATGGGAGTGCGCCGCCGGTCTTGTGGAGGCACCGGAATCGGCTCTTCAGCATGCCAAACGTCCTCTCTATCACTCGCCTTGTCCAGCCATGGGCGGTGTTGTAGCGGAGCTGGGCCGGCGTGATGGGGTTGCGGAGAGGTGTCAGCAGCCAAGGCATGTTGGGATAGCCAGCGTCCCCTAAATGGAAAGCACATGGATATCGTTAGAACTGGCGAAGCGGTAGTGCTGCTCGGCCAAACAGAATACAGGACAGACAGACTGTACCCACCAACAACACATGCACGTTCGTTGCGCAGCTGCATCATCATATCAGGCATCCCGCTACGCCTCATGATGTAGGCATCGTGTGCTGATCCTGGAAAACGAGCACAGACATGTGAAATCACCATGTTGGACAGACACACCACAAGGGCATTGATGGAGTGGTAGTGCTTCCGATTGCGGTACGCCACCTCCCGTGCGTGTGGTGGTACCAAACCTACATGTGTCCCATCTATGGACCCAATGACATGGGGCATCCCTCCCAGGGCATAGAAACCACGCTTGACCTCAGTCATCTGTTCAGGGGTTGGGAACTTGATGAAGTCATCCAGGTGAATCAACATGGCCTCCAAGAAATCATGCAGCACACCGCTGAACATGCTCTGGGACATGCCACCAACATGAGCTATGGTATATTGGAAGGTACCCGTGGCAAGGAAATGTAGGGCAGCCATTACCTTCAGCTGGGGTGTCAGTGCCGTAGGATACCTGTGCTGCGGTTGCAGGTGTGGTGCCAGTCTCGCCGTCAGCTCCAGAATCAACGGTTGGGTGAAGCGGTAGAGCCGGATCCTGTCATTCTCCTGCATGGTGGCCAAGTCTGGAATTCTTCGGGCAACAGGAGGCGCTCTGCAGTAATTTGGAAGTGACAAGGAAGAGTGAGTGCACTACGAGAACAACTCATGTCTACTGAGCACATGTAAATCTGCCAATACACACATGCCACATAGGGAGTCAGGCATGTGCTACATGCCCAGGACACGTATGGATGCAAGGTGACACTCCTTCCAAGACCCAGCTACACACGGTGATTGAGAACCTCCCCATGCCACGCCATGGGAATAGCTGTGTCCCAGTGCAAGTGCACTGCCCGACGCAAGACAGGAGTGACATACACCCACACATCAGCAGAAGTGTGATGCTGATTGCAGAGACTGGCAGCGGAACACTTGAGCCACAGGTCACATGACATTACACTAGTCCAGCCCACACACCTTGCCATGAAGGTGCACATGTCATGACTCCCCACACATTCCTTGTGAGTTTGCTGACATGGCCTTGTCACGCTACTCCGTGTCCCTTGCATACATGTGCACCTCACATCCGGTAACACATGTGGCATGGTGTTGGGAACAGTGTGCAATGACAATCTACACACAGCCACATGTTGGTTGCTGCAACGGCTGCAGCTTTTGAGGGTGCAACAACATCAACCCGATGTAAATCCCGGACACATATATGGCATAGTCACATTGTGCACTGTGGGTAGTGATGAGTCATGTGTCATGACCCCTGTACCGGGCATCATGGGACACTTCCGTGTGTTGGTGTCCGTGCTATGCCAGTGACGCTCACCCCAAGTGCGCAGTCCCACATGCACACATGTCAAAGGAGTCAAGGGCATGCCTGGCACACATTGCACCCTCACACAGTACACATGTACACATCTCATCATACATCTGGTGCCTTCTCCACTCAGGAGGCATGTTCCACATCACAGCCTGTGACACCTGTGCCCAACACATGTGGTAATGCACAGACGATGCCTTGGTGTCCATTCCTGGACAAGTATGTCCATCCATGGACAAGTATGTCCGCCCTATTCCGACATGTGTGTCGCCTATCACCACAGTGATGTGTAAAATCCGCCGTACTGCTGCTGAGAGGGCCTGTGCATGTTCCCAAATCACTGTGGGAGTGCTGCCGTATGTGTACCCATCGTGATGGCGAGCGTAGATGCGAGTGTACGGTCCGTACCACTACGGGTACGCATACGCGTGCAGACCCATAGTGATAGTGAGCGTAGATGCGAGTGTACGGTCCGTACTACTACGGGTACGCATACGCGTGCAGACCCATAGTGATAGTGAGCGTAGATGCGAGTGTACGGTCCGTACCACTATGGGTCTGCACGCGTATGCGTACCCGTAGTGGTACGGACCGTACACTCGCATCTACGCTCACTATCACTATGGGTCTGCACGCGTATGCGTACCCGTAGTGGTACGGACCGTACACTCGCATCTACGCTCACT
Organism: Triturus cristatus; assembly: GCF_964204655.1. Classification (NCBI taxonomy): domain Eukaryota; kingdom Metazoa; phylum Chordata; class Amphibia; order Caudata; family Salamandridae; genus Triturus; species Triturus cristatus. The sequence continues at coordinate 779,833,325 of NC_140590.1, read as the reverse complement.
ATCACTATGGGTCTGCACGCGTATGCGTACCCGTAGTGGTACGGACCGTACACTCGCATCTACGCTCACTATCACTATGGGTCTGCACGCGTATGCGTACCCGTAGTGGTACGGACCGTACACTCGCATCTACGCTCACTATCACTATGGGTCTGCACGCGTATGCGTACCCGTAGTGATAGTGAGCGTAGATGCGAGTGTTCGGTCCGTACCACTACGAGTACGCATACGCGTGCAGACCAAAAGTGATGGAGAGCGTAGGCATGCATGTACGGGCCGTTGCCATGCATTTGGGGTGCCCTAGGGCCCCCACACGCACCGTACCTGTGTGTGATGCTCCAAATTACATGGGGGACAAGTATTAAGGCCTACATGCATGCTGGTTGTCATGGAGACCAAGTTCAAAATTGGAAATTGTTCTGGAAGGTGCACAGCAGAAGTCAGTTGGGATTTGTCTACTTTGTTGCAATGTGTTTGTGGGGCTGACATCATGCAGGAGAATGAAACCGATAGAGAACCCACAGACTGCTAGGTTTGAAGGGATTGGTGGAAACATAGGATGCAAATGTGAGTGACCAATCTCTCTGTACTCCTGTGCATGAGACTGGGCAGAAGGGCACATATAAGGCAGCCAGGTCCCATGAGGGAGCACTTGCCTGCACATCTTTGCATTCGTCGACCCAGCTGCTGCTACTGATTCCCTGGAACCATGTCAAGGGCTGTGGAGAGGACACAGCCATTCACCCTGGAGGAGAACATGGCTCTGCTGGATGTGATCCTCCCACAGTACTCCATGCTGTATGGGCGACCAGGTTATCACGTGAGTGCATAGGCCACTGCCACAGACTGTCCCTATGTGGTGACTGTGACTTCTGCCATTGCGTCCAGGTGTAACACACATGCCATGTACTGTCAGGGGGGGTGCCTGATGTCTCCCAGCAGTGCCCTGAGACAGGAGGGGTGGGGGCCTATCACTCACAGCAGTGCCCTGAGACAGGAGGGGTGTGTGCAGAGTCCTCCCAGCAGTGCCCTGAGACAGGAGGGGTGGGTGCAGAGTCCTCCCAGCAGTGCCCTGAGACAGGAGGGGTGGGTGTGGAGTCCTCACAGCAGTGCCCTGAGACAGGAGGGGTGGGTGTGGAGTCCTCACAGCAGTGCCCTGAGACAGGAGGGGTGGGGGCCTATCACTCACAGCAGTGCCCTGAGACAGGAGGGGTGTGTGCAGAGTCCTCCCAGCAGTGCCCTGAGACAGGAGGGGTGGGTGCAGAGTCCTCCCAGCAGTGCCCTGAGACAGGAGGGGTGGGTGTGGAGTCCTCACAGCAGTGCCCTGAGCCAGGAGGGGTGGGTGTGATGCACAGTGTGAGCCTAGATCATTGATTGTGACATTGCCATCATTCCACCTGTGTACCCACTGTGGCACGTACTGCTTTTTCCCTCACCAGGGGATGATGTCCCTATGACAAAGGTGCAATGCGTTGGCTGCATGACATGCCTTGTTGTTACCAGCTAATTTGTACCCATATGTCTCTCTGTGACATGTGGCTGGTGTATTGATGTGGTGTCACTTGTTCCTCCTCACAGGTAGGCGCCACTGCCAAGGAGCAGATCTGGCTGACCGCCGTCAGTGCCGTGAGGGGTGTGGATGGTCGGAGGCGGCGCCTGGCCCAGGTGAGGAAACGCTGGCAGGATATCCGGTGCTGGACGCGGAGGATTGCACGGCTCCTGCTGGGGGACTCACCTGAGAGCCACAAGAACCGCGGCCGCCGCCGTCTGAGCCACCTCCACAGGCGTGTGCTGCCGGTGGTCTTTCCAGACCTGGAGAGGCGCTTACAGGCGATGCAGCAGCCGGAAGGGGGTAGGTACATGTGTGTTTGTTGTGTGTCACCGGCATTTGTAAGGGCACAGTAGCATGAATCCACTGGCAGGGTTTAAAGGTGCTGTGCAGATCCTGTTTGGCCCAGTATAGCGCTGTGCCCCTGCCACCCTTCCCCTCCTTGCAATGTGTTCCCTGGTCTGTGTGTAGTCACTCCTTCCCAGGGTAATGTAGGCTGGCGCTTTGTCCACGGGAACAATGTCTGTAGCATCATGTGTGGGGGTGGTGTGTAACAGGTTGTGGGACCTTGCCTGTGCACTGTCAAGTTCACTGCATGTGGGTTCCATGTCAGTTGGCACTGATGCTGACTCCAGACATGGGAGTTGGTCTCTCATGTGTCATGCCTTACAGCGCGCATGTCCTATGTAGTGGCCTGTGACATGATGTGCATGACTGTGCGATACACATAGTGCAGGGATGGTGACGTGTGTTGCTGTCATTACCATTCAGTAGCATGTAGTTGCGTGCCCACTACTGTCCCCTGGGGCACCTTTTCCTCAGTGGTGTATGTGTCATCATGAACGTGGCCACTGTCAGTGTCTACAGCGTAAGTTGTGCTCTGTGCCATTGTCCCCTGTCACCATGTATATAGACGTGCTAATTTGTACAGGTGTCCACTGTGCAGCCTGACCTGATTGTCCTTCTTCATACTCACAGTTGCCAGTGCCTGTGTGTCTTGTTATACTCATCTGAGGATGGGCACTGGTACCTCATTATTTGTACAGGCGCACCTTGGCTGTTTGGCGTCCAATCTTGCTTTTTGCCTGCCCCTGTGTGTATCACCCAGACCATGAGATGTTGGTGCCACCTGTGTCTCCACAATTTGCCTCGTGTAGGGTCTTGTTGGGGCGGGCAATGCCTATGTGTTAAATCCTGATTACCACTTGCTGGGTCTGGGCAGTGTGTGATGTGCCTGGACACACACGCAATGTGCAGTGACCGAGTCATGTTGTGCATGTTTTCAGCATTACCTATGCAGCATGTGTCTCAAGTTCATGGATATGGTCCCTGGTCATCGGTATTTTCGCAAACGCTGTGTGGTGCAGATGCAGTGCTGGATTGTCCCCAGGACCTGGGTGCTATGTCAGACTCCTTTTCCTGTGTTTCGCTATTGTCTCATGCTCTCCATGGTATTTCAGTGGCATGGTGGCTCAACCAACTGTGTGTTGCATGCCCTACATCGGTACCCTGTTCAGTAGATGTTAGGGATCTTCCTTTTCAGGCCATGCAATGTTACCTATGTAGATTGGACTCATGTGACAGATGTGTACAGGTGTCTGAATAATTTCTGTCTCTCCACCCTGCCCACAGCATCGTCGGGGGACACAGAGGGAGACATGGACACAGACCAGGCGGAGGGACCGAGCACCAGTGCCAGCCGTGACATCGGGGCTGGCACATCGAGTGGGACAGAGGCGGAGGAGAGTGTGGCCGAGGACCTGTCGACTGGCACATCAGACTACGAAGCTGACAGGTCCGGGGACGATGTCTCCGAGTGGGCGGAGGCTGCACCAGCAGCTGACAGCGGAACAACACCTCGCACCGCCCCCTCAGTTTCCACCAGCCGCCTCCCACTTGCTCGTGTCCCTTCCCAGCGTGCCCGGTCACAGCATGTCTCCTTCCTGCCAGGCACCGCGCCCCCTGCCCCTGTCTCCACTGCTGCCGCCAATGCAGAGTCTGTGGACATCCAGCGGCAACTGCAGGTTGGTCAGGCTGCGATCCTTAATGTCCTCCATGCCCACGGCAAAACCCTCACCAACATCGAGGCTTTCTTGGAGGGCATTCATTCATCGCAGGCTGACCAACGCAACTTGCTGAGGTCCATCGACTCCACACTGACTGCAGCAGTGGGTCTCCTGCAGCGCGACCTCCCCCCACCTACCCCTGCCCCATCCACACTTCCCACTCCCATGCCTGTCACACGTACACCCAGACGTCGGCATGCACCCACATCAACGGACACGGGCACCACACCAGCAGGGAAGGTCCACCGCACTCCTCCTGACACGCACACACAGGGTGAGGTAGGCACACCCACTGGGTCGGGGGGCAAACGTGTGACACGCAGCCATAGTGGGAGTCCGCATTCCACCCAGTCCACTCCCTCCAAATCCCCTCCCCTCAGCTCTCCTGGCCACATCTCCCCCAAGGACTCCTTCATGGCCGCTCTGTCCCTGAGCCCCACAGTTACACCACCACGCAAGCGGTCACGGAGGTCCCCGGTCAGGGTGGTTGAGTCTCCCCCCCTGTCTCCACCCTCCCCCGGTGGCGCTGCGACCCATCCCTCTGACCCCCCCCCCTCCTTGGGGCCTGAGGTCCCTTCGGGTGCAGGGGACTCCCTGGATGACCTTGCAAAGGTGTGTAGTGCCATCCTGGCCTCCGCCTTTGGCACTGACCCACCCCCTGTGGTGGACTCCTCCATCCCTGCACCCACAACGCCGCCCCTTTGCCCTGATGTCCCTGCGGTGCCTGTTGCTCCCCCCCCCCCCTGATGCCCTCACCAGTGTGGAAGACGATGCCATTTGACTGTGCAGGCAAGGTAGGGGACACGCATCCCACTGTGTCCCCCATCCAGCTGAGAATCATTGACTGCCCTATGGGCTTTGTGAAGATTGAACTGCCTGCGATCCACGGACATTGTGCTCCTGCAGAATAAAGCTTAATTTTGTTTTCATTATCACACTACTGCTATGCTGGTATTGGTGTTGGTGGGGCTGCTACATGGTTTTGGGTGGTGTGTAAGGGTTTGGGTGTGTGGGATATGTAGTAGTGTACTGCTCATTGGTGGGACCCTGTGATCTGTGTGCCATCACAAGGTGTTGGCTAACTTTCTTTGTTCATGTAGGCAGTTACTGCATGGTGCACTTGTCCAAGGGTGTATTCCTTCCTCTGTGTACCCAGCTTTCTTCCCTGCAGGGTGTTCCCAATGTTTAGCGCAGAGCTGTGTCTACATGAGCTGTGTGAGTGACGGAGCCCTTCTACTTTGGCCATGCATGCAGGGCCATGTCTCCACCTGCGACAATCGTGGCATCCTTGGTGATCACTGTACTTGTGTGTGGAGTCTGTTGACATGAGTTCATGGGGACATGTTCCCTTGTAGCCAGTATGCATGTGGATAATTCTGGCCTCACACACATGTGTTACACCCCTCCAGTCTCAGGGCACTGCTGGGAGGACTCTGCACCCACCCCTCCTGTCTCAGGGCACTGCTGGGAGGACTCCACACCCACCCCTCCTGTGTCAGGGCACTGCTGGGAGGACTCTGCACCCACCCCTCCTGTGTCAGGGCACTGCTGGGAGGACTCTGCACCCACCCCTCCTGTGTCAGGGCACTGCTGGGAGGACTCTGCACCCACCCCTCCTGTGTCAGGGCACTGCTGGGAGGACTCTGCACCCACCCCTCCTGTGTCAGGGCACTGCTGGGAGGACTCCACACCCACCCCTCCTGTCTCAGGGCACTGCTGGGAGGACTCCACACCCACCCCTCCTGTGTCAGGGCACTGCTGGGAGGACTCTGCACCCACCCCTCCTGTGTCAGGGCACTGCTGGGAGGACTCTGCACCCACCCCTCCTGTGTCAGGGCACTGCTGGGAGGACTCCACACCCACCCCTCCTGTCTCAGGGCACTGCTGGGAGGACTCCACACCCACCCCTCCTGTGTCTGGGCACTGCTGGGAGTGATGGGCACCCACCCCTCCTGTCTCAGGGCACTGCTGGGAGGACTCTGCACACACCCCTCCTGTCTCTGGGCACTGCTGGGAGTGATGGGCACCCACCCCTCCTGTCTCAGGGCACTGCTGGGAGGACTCTGCACCCACCCCTCCTGTCTCAGGGCACTGCTGGGAGGACTCTGCACACACCCCTCCTGTCTCTGGGCACTGCTGGGAGTGATGGGCACCCACCCCTCCTGTCTCAGGGCACTGCTGGGAGGACTCCACACCCACCACTCCTGTCTCAGGGCACTGCTGGGTGGACTCTGCACACACACCTCCGATTTCTGGATATGTGCGCTTGGCACATACACGGTGGGGTTACGCACACTGCATTAGAGGTGAGGGTACGAGTCTACTGACACTGGTGTGGTGGGGGTACGCTCCGTACGTCCGCGGGTGTGGGTACGGGTCGTACTTACACTGTTGGGCAGGGGGGTACGCTCCTTGCATTCGCCGGTGGGGGTACGGGTCGTACTTACACTGTTGGGCAGGGGGGTACGCTCCTTGCATTCGCGGGTGGGGGTACGGGTCGTACTTACACTGTTGGGCTGGGGGTACGCTCCGTACGTCCGCGGGTGGGGGTACGGGTCGTACTTACACTGTTGGGCTGGGGGTACGCTCCGTACGTCCGCGGGTGGGGGTACGGGTCGTACTTACACTGTTGGGCTGGGGGTACGCTCCGTACGTCCGCGGGTGTGGGTACGGGTCGTACTTACACTGTTGGGCAGGGGGGTACGCTCCTTGCATTCGCGGGTGGGGGTACGGGTCGTACTTACACTGTTGGGGTGGGGGGTACGCTCCTTGCATTCGTCGGTGGGGGTACGGGTCGTACTTACACTGTTGGGCAGGGGGGTACGCTCCTTACATTCGCGGGTGGGGGTACGGGTCGTACTTACACTGTTGGGCTGGGGGTACGCTCCGTACGTCCGCGGGTGGGGGTACGGGTCGTACTTACACTGTTGGGCTGGGGGTACGCTCCGTACGTCCGCGGGTGGGGGTACGGGTCGTACTTACACTGTTGGGCTGGGGGTACGCTCCGTACGTCCGCGGGTGTGGGTACGGGTCGTACTTACACTGTTGGGCAGGGGGGTACGCTCCTTGCATTCGCGGGTGGGGGTACGGGTCGTACTTACACTGTTGGGGTGGGGGGTACGCTCCTTGCATTCGTGGGTGGGGGTACGGGTCGTACTTACACTGTTGGGCTGGGGGGTACGCTCCTTGCATTCGTGGGTGGGGGTTCGAGTCGTACTTACACTGTTGGCATGGGGGGTACGCTCCATGCATTCGTGGGTGGGGGTACGGGTCGTACTTACACTGTTGGGCAGGGGGGTACGCTCCTTGCATTCGTGGGTGGGGGTACGGGTCGTACTTACACTGTTGGGCTGGGGGGTACGCTCCTTGCATTCGTGGGTGGGGGTTCGAGTCGTACTTACACTGTTGGCATGGGGGGTACGCTCCATGCATTCGTGGGTGGGGGTACGGGTCGTACTTACACTGTTGGGCAGGGGGGTACGCTCCTTGCATACGCGGGTGGGGGTACGGGTCGTACTTTCACTGTTGGGGTGGGGGGTACGCTCCTTGCATACGGGGTGGGGGTAGGGTCCGTACATATCCGTCCCCACGCTATGTGATGTTTGTGCGGCCCGTACCCAGGCCTTTGCCACGTGGGTGCGATCCGTCCCGCCATTGTTGGGGTGACGTGTGTGGGCGTGGTCCGACTCGTACCCACGCTCTTCAGGCGTGGGTACGGGACGTACCTGTCTGGTTGTGTTGCCGGTTCGCGTGGTGACGGACTTCCGTTGTGGCGGTCGCTGGATTATCAGGACACGCCCCCACCCCCTCGTGGTGACCAGGGCATGGGAGTCAGGTATGTCCAGGCCATGTGTAGTGTGTCACTCATGTGGTTGTTTTGTGGCCTGCCCTGGTAGTGCCACCCCCACCCCACCCCACTTTCCCCCCTCCCTTAGTTATTCTGACCTTCTGCGGCGTCTGCGTCGTAACCTGTAGAGGAGGTGGACTGCTATGAGGGCAGGGATGACTCGTAGGTTCGGGTCCATGTCTGTCCGTCACGTACTGGTCCTCCTTGTTCGCGTCGTCGTCTGTCCGTCGCGTACTGGTGGTCCTTGTTCGCGTCGTCCTGATTTCCCGGCAGTTTTTGGCTGCCGCAAAATATTCACCGTGCGGGGTGACGTCGGTGCGAATCGTGATTCCTGGGTCGTGAATGGCTGGCTGCGTGCGTCCCGACGTCAGGTCGGCGCTTTCCCGGATCGCATTGGTAGGTGTTTTTTGTTCGGTCGGTCTTTTTTACGATTCGTACGGTAATGGTGTACCCGTGCGAATCGTAATTCCATGTTTGTATATTTTGACGACCGGGTACGCGTCGGACGGAGAATATGCTCCGTCCGACGGTTCGTACCCGGTTTTTACCGGATTGTGATCGGCACCCAAGTGTTGAATTTTGGACATTACCAACAGTAGATCCTTCAAAGACCTGGTTGATTGTTACCACAGTATTTGCAGTCAGTCACACACAAAGTCTCACATAGGTAACTTGTGCACTGCACTAGGCCATCACACCTAAAAGATTTAACAATCTCCATCACTGTCAGAGACTGGTTAGAGGAACCATGTTCAGAAATGCCTGCATCCATTACTGTGTGGGATAGGCCTTTAACACCTTTAGGGTTGCCCCTGAACATTTTTGTATCTTCTATAAAAGAAGATGGTAACTTGGCAATTTGATATTGAACCCTAAACTGTGAAACAAGTGTATGCTTTGCTTTGTTTGGGTCTGAGGTTGATGAAATGACTTTCTGTTGACCAGCCAGTAATCCAGCAATGGATTCACATCTATGAGTTGGTGGCACGCACAAGCATGCCACCGACTCCCAAAAACTTTTGGCAAAGACCACAGGAGCTGACTAAATCCCATTAAGACTCCAACCTGGACTCTAATGTTTCCTATTCATTAAAAAAAGCTCACATTGTTGTGCTGGATCTGTGTAGGAGGTGGAAATATGCATCGAGCTCGAAGGGCACTATGAAGTCTCATTGTAGCAATGGATTCCGTACACATCTGTTGAATTGAGATTTAAAACTGGTCTCAGTATACTGTCTCTCTTGAAAAGACAGCAGTCAGAAACTCGTTACTTAACCTACTGTACCAATAGTAATAGTTTTGAAGTTTAAAAGTGTTCCAGATTCATATTATTCTGTAGCCAGTGGTCAAATCTGGAAATGTTCTTGTACTAACCAAGGTTTGAGTTTTGGCTGTCAAACATAGACAGTCATGACTCACTAAGACATTAAGCACAAGCCCACAAGGCCTCAGTAACATTCTTGACCTTACAGTCATTTTACTATTTACAGCTTATTTGCAATAACTTCCACCTTCACTGAGGCGGTTGGAGGGTCACGTGAATCTAGTACAATTGTAAGCTCCAAACCTACTGTTACAGATCAGTAAATAGTTTCTTTTGCAGCATGAATCTTTTCTAGATTCACCTGTTGTGTAAAAATTATGGAGTACAGTTGGCATCCTGTGGAGGAGGGAGCGACGTGTGAATACTAGCAAATGCATTTTAAAAAAAATACTTAGCACACTTGTGCGTCCTTTCCAGAGTACACCTCGAAACAATAGTGTTAAGTGAATGTGCCTACTGAGGATCATATCACTTAATGAGAAATTGCCAATAAATGCCAGAGTTGCTCCTTTCTGTTTTGTGGAATATGCTGGAGGTTTAAAACCTGCTGAATTTGTTACTAAGGAATAACACAGCAGAATGGATTTCAATTAGGTCTGGTCCCTTTAGAAATACGTAAAATCTATAGTGATTAGTTGATTTATCTGGTTTAAAGCATAAAGGTTACGCTTTTCTAGCATAACTAACACTGAAAAGTACAAGGATGCTATCAGGTAATTTATTTTGTCTATTTTTAGTGCTGAGTTGCCTATGTTTGGTGTGATAATAATAGATGTAATATAATTAAAACCAGTAATGGGCAACAATGGGTATTCATATAGTTGCTTAGATATTATTAATACACGGGAGCCGGTATCCATAGTAACTAGCCAGTGTGTAGGTATTCAACTGTTACATATACCTAATGTATTTAACTTCACTTAACGACATGAGAGCTTGAATAAATTCTTTAAAAACATAGGCAGGTAGGAGCTCCAAAAAACACAATTCAGTTTTGCTGACTAGTTTTGGTGACTGAAGTAACATATAGCAGCTCTTCATACATCTAGAACATGCAAGTCCCTATCCACTGGCATTGTGTACTGTTGAGAAAAATGGTAGTTAATACACTGACTGGTGGGTATGAAAATGTGGTGCAACCTTTGAAATAATTTTTAGGTTAATCCTCATAACCACCTAATTTTCATGGTGATGAAAATGTTGTTCCTGAATAGCAAGAACATACAACCCATCTCTCTGTATAATAATTTCACTGCACGTTGTAATGCTGTTTTTAATATTTAATATTTTAGACCTATCTTGTGTATTGGTTCAAACGGAGGCCTCATCAGATGTGACTATAAAAGGTTTGCGTTCCATACTGGTGTAGGAGCAGACGAAGGTTGTTGAATTCTCTTTGCCCCCTACACAAAACCTTTTTAATAACTAGAATGGAGAACATGTTTTTATTACCTTTTTATTGCCTTGTGCAGTCCAACAGATCTGACAAATGTACCCCTAATAATGCATAACATAGTTTGCAGTCCAAAATGGACATTAGGTACAGAAGAATCTTTACATTCCAGACAGTGATTGTCGGAATGGCCTGTGTGCACTTCTATAGGTATATGACCTCATATGTAAACAATTCAATGCAACATTTAGAATACACAATGTTGCATTGAATGCTTTATATAGGAGGTCATATACCTATAGCAGTGTACACAGGCCATTCCGACAATCACTGTCTGAAATTCAATTTGGACTAGACTAGTGCAGGGGCATAGGCATTTCCCTTTACCGGTAGTGCACACATTCAGTGATTACATGAAACTACGCAGTTAAAAACAGCAAAAATTGGGAGTGCTCCACCCACTATTTTTTGTTGATTTATACAGAAGAATCTTTGCCTCATGTGTTGTGTCTCTTTCTATACCCGTGTTTCAACCAACTGGCAAAGCCATTTTTCTGCTTAGCATTTGCATGTGGTTGAGTTTCTGGTCTCTTATTACTTCCATGTATTTATGAGGCTAGGGTAGGTGAATTGCAAGTATTTATGAGACATGATGCAGGTTTAAGCTTCTAGGTTCTGGTTGCTAAACATACCTCTTCTGCATTAATAGAGTTGGCTTGGTAGGTTATTGATGCATCCTCTGCTGCGCTAAATTTATTGATGGCGAAGGTTTTCAGTACTATTAGTGTAAAACCATAAGTAAATGTTATATTAAAAGAGGGAATGTTACTCCGGGACAGGGATTGTGGGTACCTGGAAGGGCAACTTTGGGATTTTGCCTTACTGCGGGTTGTGAAAAATCCTATGAGTGGAATTCCACTCGTTTTCAAAATGGGTTCCACTATGTGGTAATCCTCTTCTCACTCATGAGTTATAGCTGTTTGCTTGTTCAGGTTCCCTGTGTTTTAATCGCCTGGTAAGTGAATTGCCACCAGCAACATCTGTTTCTGAATACACCACTTTCAAATTTCTTGTGCTAGCTTTGAGTGCGCATAAGACTTTGTTTCCCCTTGTTTACATAAAACAGTGAAGGGCGTGGTCTATCCATATCTGCATTTTCATTCCTATATCTTGAGTCTGAAGAGATTTCTGTGCCAAGTAGATGGTCTTGCATTTCAACATATTAATGGTCTTGACTGCATCTTCTTCTGCCCTGCCTAATATTGGGATGCAGTATACGGAGAATAACCCTGACCTACTTCAGATTCAGTAAAGCTTTCCTAATGGTTCCTTTTTTAGGTCAAAGCCTACCAGGCAGCACAGTTGTCTGGTTTTCCAAAGACATCTTGAGGACATTCGGAAAGCTTCCCTGGAAATACATTCCACACACTGCTTACCATTGGCTTTGTGGTTTGTAACTCACATATTCTAGGTTTCTATTTGCTGGCTTTATTTGTTTTTGGCTGCCCAGCTTGAGTTAGTCCCTCCCTAAGAGCATCTCTTGTGTCCTGTATCCTTCCAACAGTGTTTGATTTCTGTAAACCGGCCTTTAAATCTTGTTCTTAAAGTGTCACATTTGCTGTGCTTTCAAAGAAAGGGGTCAAATGTCAGGCTCTGTCTTCCGAGGGGAAGCTTGGTGTTTACCTTTTTTTCTGTACTTCAAAGGGAGAGAATTTATGTGACAATCATACTGGGCACTAGGGGTGTGCTAGAGGAAGGCTGTTGAATGGTTTTTTTTTCTAGCACACAACAAAATGGAAATATTTGGAAATGAACTGTGCAGATATTTTAGAATATATCAGAATTAGGAAAACACAACTGAATCACGTTTTTTGGTAATTCCGAAGTGTGGTCGAAACAAATATTTTAATATCATCAAAACAATTCAATACACTAGGTGATAACATTTCCACACATTATTTGTGCACTCAATTGAAGATGTGTTGTCTGTAATGTCAGTGTGCTACCACACCATGCATACTCCACTCTGCACTCAATGCCAATGCACTCTACTGTGTACCACTCCACGCCAATTTTATCTACTCTGCACCACTGCACTCTGTGCAACTCTACTCTATGCCTCTGCACTCGACTCTGCACCACTCCAAGCCACTTCACCCTACTCTGAAGCAATCTACTCTACACCCCTGCACTCTACGCCACTGCAATCTACACTGCACCACTCCACCCTACGCCACTCTACTTTATTATACACAACTCTACACTGCACTCTACGCCACTCTAACCACTGCACTCTACGCAATGCACTCAACATTACTTTAGTCAAAATCAATGCACCACTCTATTCTGCACTCAATGCAACTCTACCCACTGCACTCAACACCAATGCACTATGCCACTGCACACTATGCCAATTTACTCTGCACCACTGCACTCTACACCACTGTATTCTACTTTCACCACTGTTAGCCACTACTCTGGATGCCACTCTACTCCGCCACTGCACAGCACTGCACTTTATGACACTCTACTCTGCAAAACTGCACTCTCTGCCACTGAACTCTACACCACTGCACACTACTCTGCACCACTGCACATTGACACTGAAATTTACGCCACTCTACTCTATGTCACTGCTCTCTACTCTGCACCACTGCACTCTATGCCACTGTACTCTACCCTGCACCAATCCACTCTACTCTAACTTGCGCCACTCCAATCTATGCCACTGCACTCTACTCTGCAAAACCCTATGCCACTCCGCTCTACCCTGCACCACTCCACACCACGCACTGCAATCTACACCACACTGCACCACTCTACTCTGCACCACTCAGTGCCACTGCATGGTATGCCAGTCTACTCTAAACCACTGCACTCTGCTCCACTCTATTCTATGCCATTCTACTTTGCACCACTCTATGCCAAAGCACTTCCACCACTCTACCCCACTGAACTCAATCATACTCTACTCTGCAACACTGCACTCTGTCACTGAACTCTGCACCAAGTCTACTCTGCACTACTCAACGCCACTCTGCACCAGTGTACTGTATGCCACTCTACTCTGCATTACTCCACTCTGCCCTCCACCACTGCACTCTACTCTTCGCCACTCCACTCTGTGCCACTCCACTGCACTCTACTGTAATCAACTGTACTCTATGTCACTTCACTGTATGCCAATGCACTCTACACATCTTTACTCATAACCAATGCGCTCTACGCCAATCTACTCTGTACCACTGTTCTTGACGCCACTTCCGTCTAGGCCACTCTACAACTTTGCACTCCATGATACTCCACTCTATGACACTCTAAGCAACTTTCTCTATGCCACTTTACTCCACTCTATTCTATGATACACTACTCCACTGCACTCTACTCTATGGAATTCCACTCTAATACGCTATTGCACTCTACTCTACTTCGCTCTACGTTACTTTACTCAACTCCTTCTAGGCCACTTTACATTACTTTACTCCACTCTATGCCACTCCACTTCGCTTTATACCTCTCCACTCTACGCCCTTCCACTCTTCACACCTTTACGCCATTAACTTTTAACCATGCTGACCAGTGGCCATACTGGTGTACAACATGGCTAATAGACATTGGCACAAGCCAATGGCTCTTTCATAGGCGAGATCTTTTGGGTTTGCCAATGCTTGCTCTGTAGAGCCGTATAGAATTTGCTCTCTCATTGGCTTTTTTAATCTGTTCCAGTGATTCATTAACAACCCTCAAACAAGTTTTCACCAGAAAAATGGGTATTAATAATGTCTGCCTGTACTTCTGGTATTCTTAGATTTGCATAGGACGGTATCTGTACACTGCTGTCTCTGCAGGCAATATAAACTGCATGAGAAAGGGACTTGAACTACCTATACTTCAATGGGCTGCTGCTACTCTCCAACCTTTTTTGCACCAGCATCCAGCATTTTGCTGTCCTTACCAGAGGGTGTCTCCAGATGTTGGTGGGTAAAGTGTTGTAAATTGGCAGCGATTGGCTTAGCATTAGCGGAAGCCATCTTGTATTTAGAGGCTATCTTGTCCATTTTGTGGAATCCATTTTGTATTTCTGGCAGCCATTTTGTTTGCCATGTGCTGCCACGTGCTCTGTCCTTCCTCAGTGTTGACTGCTCTTGTAATCTGCCTAGAAACGAACTATATTTAGCATCATCCACCTTCGCACATGCCCAGTTGAGTTTGCAGCTGTTAGTAGTATGTAACTGTCAGGATGTGTTTACTAGCATTGGCAAACTGTTAACTCCTCCTACTTGTCGACTGTGCATTTCTATATGACCTTATATGTACATAAAACCTTCTTCTGTACTTGTACCGCCTTCTTTTGAGCCCCTGTGTGGGTATAAAAGGACCATGATCCTTCTGTTCGGTGTGCTACTTCATGCATTACCGAAGGGTGCTGTGTGAATGTAGTTCCACCTCATGAGGTTTATTAAACTTTGTATTTTCTATTCCAGTTTCTGTGCCAACTTCTTCCTATTGGTCTGATGACTCTGTGCAGAGAAGGGCGAACCCCTTGCACTGGTAGGCCTTGCTGAGGCTTACTCCGACAAATTGACGCCCGACACGTGGGGCTCAGCTTCGACTCGGATGCCTGAAGGATTGGTCGCGACGAAGGATTAGAATCTCGCTCTGGACGCGATCGCTGCCCAATGAGACCCGAGTCTTGGCAACCACGGCGTTTTTCCTTTCTTTCTGATCTGACCATCCAGGTGGTGCTGGTCCTCGACTTAGATCTCTTCTGTTGATTCGCCGTGCAGTGACCATTTGGTCGATTTTAGAACTTGGCAGTTGGAACCTGGACACCAAGTGATTGGTAAGAGTCGTTCTGCAGCGCTTGCTGTTGGTTTTTATGCCTAGGATTGGTAAGGTAGTTTAGTAACACTTACTGCGGCTTTTGTATTTTGGAACTTGTGTTGGCCAACTTGGATTTCTATGGGATTCATATATAAATTGCAATTTATATAGGCAGGCAATGAGGAGAATTTTCTCTATCTGAATTGATTTGAACGGCACATCGTACTAAAGGTACCTTAAGATTCTGCTTATGTATAGGATTGGGTAAGGAATCAGTTGAAGTTCCAGTAGATCAGAGGAGTCCCTATGTTACAGCACATGTTTTGGGTTCTACTGATCAGTTTCTGGTTGATACAGGAGCTACTCGTAGCGCCTTGTCTAAACAATTGGTTCCAAGGGCTCCCCTGCCTGGCTTAACCATTACATCAATAGGTTACGATGGAACACCTTCCCTTAGCCCACTGTCACAACCACTTGCATTCCATGTTGATAAATTTACTGCTCGTAACAACAAAGTCAGTGTGATGTAAACAAGGCACTTTGCATCAAAAGAGCATGGGTCTACAGGCTCAGAACAAACATGTATGTTGTTAAGAGGAACACAGACCTACAAAGATAATACAAGTTATGTATAAAGCCCTCACTCGCCAACCTGGTTGGTGACATGCTTCATCATCGGGCTCCACTGGGTATGGCCGAATGCCATCCCAGTGTGCTGCAACGCCAGGTTACTGCGGAGCGGGGTTCATGTGAGGTGACAGTGAATTTAAAAACTTCCAATTGAGTCAAAAAAGTTAATTTATTAGTTTTGCTAATCGAAAATATTAAAAATGAGTGAAGGTCAAAAAATAGAAGACCTGTTTCACTCAATGGCAGTCAACATGTTTCTGCCTAAATGAATGTTCAACAGGCTTTCGTCAGGACCAGAGTGGGGGTGCAGAGTCCCGGTGGTGTGAGCGCGCTAAGGTTCACCCTACCGTGGACTACTGTGTGAAAAATATATACAGTGAAAAAGTCCGCCAAATATTATCGTGGTGGAGAGAAACGAGTTTATTCTGGAGTTAGGAAGACACACAAACAAAAGACAAAACATGAAAGAGTTGTAAATGTTGATGGTCAACTCGTAATCAATTGCCGTAGCAAGAACATCATCTATTTCCTGAAATGTCCGTGCGGACACGCCTATATTGGTGAAACAAGCCGAGAACTACGAATTCGCCTCCTAGAGCATAGATCAGCTATTAAGACTAAAAAGACGAATGCCCCCCTTGTTACACATTTTTTGGAACAGGGACACCATGAAAATGACCTTTCATGGTTCATCTTAGAAAAAATTACACTAAACAGAAGAGGGGGCAATATGGATGAGAAGAGAAAGGCAAGAGAACAATGGTACATTTGCATATTCAACACGATTAGACAGGGCCTGAATTCACGTGAGGAATGGGAAAAACTTTTAAGATAAATATCTTATAAGAGAAATATGGCCCATTCATATCTTGTGTCTCTCGCCTGGTTTATCTTTGTGGATCTGCTATCTTACAACCATCTCTAGATATCCTGAATTCGCCCCGTTACTATTTCTCTTGAACGTATGATACTATGGGCTCCTACACGTAATAAGTATAGGTTGGGAGGTTGTATTGATACATTAGATATTAGCTTTTGAACTTTACAGTTCACACCAGGTGTGTCTCAGGCACCAATTAAATGCATCAGGCTTCACTTAGGACAACCACACACTAGGATAATTTATTTTGTTATTTTTCATGCCACCTACTCTGGACTACCAGTAATGCAGCATACTCATGTATGAGTTGGTCTGCCTTTGAAAATAAGACTGATGGCAGGGATTTTGAGCCCTCTGAGGCGATCAAAGATAAGATAAATCAGTTTATGTCCCGACGTTATGTAGTGTTCTCTCAGCAATATAAATGACGGCGTCCTAAACATAACCAACTTTAGGTCCCCATAGTGTTATTACATATATTTTTTTAATTAAATTTATATATCTTTTGGGATGTTAATCTTATTTGTTTTTATTATGATTTTCGCCACGTATCCATTACCGCTCCTCAATGGCGTCGCCCTTCGCCATTACGAGTTCGCGTTTTTTTAATATTACGTTCATTTAACTCGGACCCACTCCAAGATGGCGGCCAGTTTGAAAGGGATTAGCCCTATTTCAATTTCCATGACCCAATTCACAAGTGGAACCAATCACGGCCTTATAAACGGTTCCAGGATGAGGCTTGAGCTACCGAAGCATCGGACGGTGATCAGAGGCAAGTCGTGAGGCTTTTTAGTCCCGGTAAGTTTGCTTTACCACTCGGCTCGCTGGTCCACGTAGGCGTAGGGCACTGATAACATAGGTAAACTTTAGCCGGTCGGCGTGTCTAGGGAGTTGAAATATGATTTTATACTTCGTGTGGATTAGACACATTTTTCTTTGGAACTGGGAACAGACTTGGTTTCTATAATATCGGGGTTTAACAATACTGTTAGAGCGCTTTAGGCTCCTGCCATCGCAGCATCAGATGAACAGTAGAGGCAGTGGGGAAGGCTTTGTCAGTCCCGGTTGAACCTTTAACCATTTGGTTCATTGATTAACATAGAACGGGATAGTGTTACCTTATACAAACAATATTTCGTTTGGACATCTAACGGTGGACGTCTGGGATTATATACATTTCACCAGACTACGGGGAGTTGGCCTACCACTCATAAGACTGGGTTTTGAGATATAAAACTACTTAGAGCGTTTTTCGATTAACATATCTAGCTCGTATCTCATGGCAATCAATAGAGTACATTCTATTTTCCCCTTAGACAACCAGCATTCCAAGTGGAACATTAAGCAAATACGGCGTTTCTTTGGACGCAAGCCTGTGAAAAAAGGAGTCTCATAGCCTCTGTGGGGCATATAACCTGGACCCTAGCAGTCAGGTACTTTCCGTTTTAAACTCAGAGGGGGTGTTTTCTCTAATCCCACCCTAGCTCATGTTATTTAGACAATTAACTAGGGTTCCCTCTCTATTTCTATTTTTATATTTTTTTTAGAGGAATTATTGCGGAAGGCACGTTTTTACAACTTCATACCAAGTGTAACACTGGTGCCACCTTGAAGGAACATACAAGGTATTTAGTTCAAAGAGGGCAGGATTGGTCCCTACATACAATTTTATATTATGAAACAATACAAATGTATTTTTATATATTTTCCTAGGGAGGAGATTACCCCCTATTATTGAAAGCTGAATATTATGACAAATTCTGTGGTTGAAAGATGTCACTGATGAAGAAGTGACAATCTGAAGTCACGAGCACACCCCCAACTAGGTGGGTAACTCTCTCTAATATCAGATGTATGAGACTTGTATGTATAATACTAGTGTATCCATGGAGCTGTGGGAGTGTTGTAGAGTGGATGGGTATGGCATCAATGTGGAGGACGAGAGTGGGGTATTTAGAATTATCGTTTTTAATGATGGTGTCTGCTTATTGGAGTTAGGGTGTTTGTTACCCCTTCACTGGACCTAAACATCGCATAAACATGCATTTTTAATTAAGAAATGTTATCACCATGATATACAAGTATTTTGAGATGTGTGTGTATATATATAAAATATGTATTTTATTTTTTGATTTTCTAGATATTATCTTTTGTGGGAGTTGTGTTACAAGCATTTGTGCTAGCCTGAAGAAGGTGGGGAATCACAAGATACCACCGAAACGCGTCGCTTTTTTGTACAGATTTTATGGGAAGGACTTACACAACGATTCTGGACACCGAGAAAGCATTAGGTCCACAAAGGCACAGGCAATATCTTGGGATATAATTGAAAAAGAAACGTGACACATTTATGAAATATGTACTTATGAACTTGTCAGTTTTTGAGTTATGCATCTTCGAGTGCCTGTGAGATTTATATTATAAGACATCGCTGCTTGTGTACTTCCCTCAAAGTCTTTTTGTCTCCCTCATGGATTTTGTGATAAAATGTTTTTAATGTTTTTTTAAAGTTTTTATGATACATAATAAATACACTGATTATTCTATATACACTACCTTTCCGGACTCCTATTGGTGCTAATACCTGACTCTTGTGAGTGAATGTGAATGAACGGATGTATGCTACATAAAATACCCAAGGGGGTCTTGCTTATTTGACATAGTGTCTTGATTTGGTGTCCTGTTTCCCTTGGTGTAGTGGGACCCCTCTCCTTTGTTTTTTGACATTTAAGCACAGTCCGCGTGACTGGAGAGTCAGGGACTTTGTCCCTTGTACAGTATATTTCAATACACTGTTGTGTTCCTCGGCTCTTAATTAGCCTTGATAAATGGATCCATTTAAAACCTTTGGGTTTAGTGAGGACCAATACAATAGAATCATAAATAGCAATAAGAGCAACAAAATCACAGTGGTTACTGGTAATGGTGAAAAATGGGGCACCTTACTCAATTTAAAAAAGAAGATGGTGAGAACAGAAGCCCACGCGGAATTTTTAATTGAATATGTCAAATCTGGTGTCATACCGATTGACCTCCAGATACGCAATGAACCGGGTTTATTCATTGAGAACAAAAAATTTTTAGAAACTTGGACTCAAATATCCAATCGCTGTAGTCGCGATTGGATGCTTCTCATTATAGAAACTGCCCAAGAAATAATCATAATAGAAAGAGAAGCGATTGACAAATTAGAACAGGAATTGTCTGAAAAAACAGCGCTTGGTGATGCTAAATCCAAATTGGAGGAGATCAACAAGGATGTAGATGGGTATAGAGACTATCTTACCAACAAAAAGACCAACAAACTGAAAAAAGATATAAACAGATTTAGTCAGGAACTTGCATACCCATTCCTCAAAGAAAATTATTATGATCAGAAAATTGAACCAGGATGGGATAGAAATTACTCTAGAAGACCCAGATATACACGAAATAATAGAAAACAAATAACATTCTCAGATACCACTGGATCAAGCAGTGAAGAGGAATATACACATAGGGAAGATAGCGTACGAGGACCCATTGAACAACAGGGCACTTTTTTAGAACAACGAAACAGAAGAGGCAGGTACAATGGGAACCAAGCAGGGGGTCAACAAGTTCGGAACCAACCTCAACAGGAGTATATGCAAACCAGGCGCCAGAGATATTGGCGGTAGACAAAATGCCCATAATCAACCTATCCAATAGGGCACTTAATAAGAATGAAATAGACATATTGAGTAGGGGGTTTAGTTTTGTCCCCACACCAACAACTAATAGATTTCAATTGGAAAGGGACTTACGATCATTCTTCAGGAAAATTAGGCTAAGGAGGTTCTTTGAAGACAAACCTATTAGTGAGTCTAACAACATTACAGGATTCAAACCTAAATCTACATTTACGCCCACCTTAGGCTCAGTGGGGCACAATATAGAAACTTTTGAGAGAGTTGTTGAGATTGAGGTTCAAAACATCCTAAAAAATGAATTCACTCAAACACATAATCTAGACAGAGCTCAGCGAATAGCGATTAGTACTCTTAAGGAAGATCATTCTATCACGATCAAACCCGCTGATAAAGGGGGTGGGGTCGTGGTGTTTGATACACATGATTATGACAATAGAATGTTAAGCTTACTTACTGTTGCGGAACATTATGAAAGAATTCATGAAAAGGAGATTAGTGCTCTCTCCAAGAAATGTAGTGATCTCTTAAAAGTAGCGGGTTCCTACACAACACCAACCCTAAAATCCCGGCCATATACGGTCTTCCGAAGATCCACAAGGACCCCCAAAATCCCCCCATGAGACCCATTGTCAGCTGTTTGGGTTCTATTCTAGAACCCTTTAGCAAATATATTGACTTCTTTCTCAAGCCCATGGTTAGTCAGCTTAAATCCTATGTAAAAGACACCACCCATATTATAGGTTTGGTTGAGAATAAAATGTTCTGTGAGGAGACTCAATGTCTTGTCACTCTTGACATTGAGGCTCTTTACACGAACATACCTCAACAATCCACTGTCCAGGTCATTGAAGAGATTCTTAACAACACAACACTTGAGGGAGTTAACAAGGAGTTCATTATTGAATGCACCAACTTAGTATTGAAAAATAATATTTTTCTATTCAGAGACCAACTCTTTCGCCAGAAGAAGGGGACCAGCATGGGCGCAACCTGTGCGCCCAGTCTAGCATGTCTATATGTGGGACATTTTGAAAATCGGCATATTTACAACCAATTGGCGCCATTTTATGAAAACATCAGCGAATGGCATCGTTTTATCGATGATGTATTCTTTATTTGGACTGGTCCCACTGAACAGCTAGAAGAGTTCCTAAGTTGGTTGAACCTAGGGGATACCAACTTAAAATTCACAGGACATTACAGTAAGGTTAGTGTGGACTATCTAGATATCACGATTGGAGCAAGGGGTGGTAGATTGGAAGTAGAACTATATACCAAACCTATGGATAAAAACACTCTTCTTCACTACTCCAGCTACCACCCTAGATCCCAGAAGGATAACATTCCCTTCAGCCAGTTTCTCAGGCTAAGGAGAAACTGTACAGAGCTAGATGATTTCTACAAACACTCACAGGTCCTCAAGAAGAAACTAGGTGACAGAGGCTATCCCAAAAAGCTGATATCCCATTCTTTCAAAAGAGCGCGCTTCTACAACAGAGAGGCCATGTTTGAGCAATCTAAAAAGAAAGAGGATAAGATGACCAAGATAGTCTTTGTGAGTCAGTTTTATGGAATCAGCAATAAGATCAAAAATGTCATTAACAGACATTGGACTATATTGAACAATGAAGAGACCGTGACACTAGAGAGACCGATTTTTGCGTACAAACGTAATACCAACTTACGCAATCAATTGGTCCACACGTATAGAGAGGTTAGCAATCAAAAACAGAAAACGAGGGGGGAGGAGCCAAGATGGCGACCGGGACGGCAGCGTAGGCTCCCGGCTCCGTGAACCTCCGCATCCCGCACAGATATCCTGTATGAGATCCTTCGCCTGCGCTATATGCCCGTGTTGGTGAATGAGAGCGGCAACCGATCGTGTGACTCTGAAGTTTCTGGCGGCGGTATCGCCGGAGAAATGTCCGTTTGAAGATTGCGGCCTGTGCATCCCTGGAACCGGGACCTCGAGTGGATAACATGGCCGGGCAGCAGTTAAACAACAGCGGCCTTTGGTGACTGGGTGGAGTCGGACTAACCGAAGCGGTGCGAATATCGGCCTACATTTCGCCGTGACCGTTCCTACCACTAAGCGTAGCGGAACGAGTGCAGGCCCGAGGTGGCTAATCCAAGATTCCCCGGTGATTGCCTCAGCCTTCGCCGGTGAGCTGCCCGGCCGCCGCCCGTAACTCGCCTTGATTCTTGCGGCCTGCTCCCGGATTTTCGCGGGCGCAGGTCCGTGGTGGGGATGACTGTTGCCTGTGACCACATACCGGATATATTTTTTGCCTGCCCCCGAAACCCTGATTCCAGTGACATGGAACCTGCGGCGCTTGTCCCTGAGTCCTGGTCCCAATCTGGGTTGGACTTACCCGGCGGCCATCTTGACAGGACGAAGTCTACCATCCTGTACACTGGGTCGCAGCACGATTGGAAGTGTGCGACTATGAGGAGCGTAGCGGAGCGAGCGCCGAGAGCTGTGCTGGGGTATGGTGATCTTCTCGTGGCTCTCGGTGCCCTTCATTCCGCCTTGGTTCACGGCGCCTGGTTATTGGGGAGTAAGCTTGATGGGGTGGCATCAGCATCGGAACAGTTGCTGCCTGCCTGTCCCCAGGTACACGGGGACTTCCTACACTGCACACAGGAGGACAGTATCGTGGCCGGCCCTGTGGATAGTGACCAGCTGGAAACTCCGGACAGTATATTAACGTGTGATCGGCAGGCTGTGGGTCTGGTCTGTTCCGGAGGTCTTGGACCTGAGTGGGGGGTGGTGGCCTTGTCCCGTGCGCGGCCTCCGGCGACCCAGGCAATATTCAAGCAACGGTCGCCTGTTCTGGCTGATCTCGCCTTCTTGGACTTTGTGTGCAGTGCAGATCCTGGGGCAGCACTGGGAAAGACGACTCTCCATACTGCTGACTGTGTTGGTATTCAGAGACTTCCACCCTGCCTGTGTGTGTCGCTTCCTGCTCTTTTTTGGACGCTCCTCTTCTTTGTAACATTGGACATGGTACTGGGTCGATGGGTATGCATGGGTAGATTCGCAAAGAGTGGCCAAGGATAAGGTTGATCCTTCAGAGGTGGTCATCTAATAGGCGGGCGGGCTCAGGGGTTGCGTGCTCTCACGGCATAACTGGTAGTGTAATAGGCGCATAATGCTCCCCATTCTTCTTTGACATGGTCGATTCTGTGTTGCTTATTGTTTGCTTTGGGGGAAAACATACTGTGCGGGAGGGAGAAGCCGGGGGCATGTTTTGAAGGCCCTCCTCCAGTTTATTAATATTCTCTCTACCCCCCGTCTGGTGGGGTTTCTTTTCTTACTCCTCTTTCTCTGTTTCTTCTATATTTCGGGTCTGGTTCCGGGGCGACAGGCACACTGCTGGGGGGGGGGGGGCCGTACTCATCTGCAGAGGTGCAGGGTGGGGGGTTGGGGGAGGGGATCCTTTAGTCTTTAACCCCCTTTTTTTCCATGGCCTCCTTTTTCTTCTCTTATTCTTCTTTGTCCTTCTTTTCTGGGATCAGCATGGTAAAACTCCTTCGTTGTTAATCGCTGCGTTTTCATGTGTGCCACAATTTCCGTGGTGTTTTCTGGGTTTTAGGGCAGGGGACTGCAGGCGCAAATGGCCGTGATATTCCTCCACATCCTGACTTTCCTGTTTCAGCGCCATTGACTAGATAAATTGCTTTATTGTTGACGTTTATTATTCTGCCTGCCATTTCTTGCTGCTGGGAAACTGTTTGGCACCTGATCCTTCCATCCTCCCTTATTATAAAATGAAAACCTTTTGTATCCTGGTCACCTACTTGGGCTGTTCAGTGGCCGACAGTTTAATAGCATGGAGATTCCGCTCCCCGAGGTGCTGCCTGTGATAAATATTGATTTCTGTTACTCTGACTGCTTAGCGGCCGGCCCCGGGGGTTGTAGGCCCATACTTGTTATTGGTTGAAATGTCAATAAAGGTTTTTCAAAAAAAAAAAAAAAAAAAAAACAGAAAACGATCGACAACTCCAAACCAACGGGCAATGTAAGATGTGGCAACTGTTCAGTGTGTGCCCAGTGCATCGTGGCCAAAGAGATACAACACAACGGCAGAACGATTGTGACACACACTCTCAACAATTGCCGTAGCAAGAACATCATCTATTTCCTGAAATGTCCGTGCGGACACGCCTATATTGGTGAAACAAGCCGAGAACTACGAATTCGCCTCCTAGAGCATAGATCAGCTATTAAGACTAAAAAGACGAATGCCCCCCTTGTTACACATTTTTTGGAACAGGGACACCATGAAAATGACCTTTCATGGTTCATCTTAGAAAAAATTACACTAAACAGAAGAGGGGGCAATATGGATGAGAAGAGAAAGGCAAGAGAACAATGGTACATTTGCATATTCAACACGATTAGACAGGGCCTGAATTCACGTGAGGAATGGGAAAAACTTTTAAGATAAATATCTTATAAGAGAAATATGGCCCATTCATATCTTGTGTCTCTCGCCTGGTTTATCTTTGTGGATCTGCTATCTTACAACCATCTCTAGATATCCTGAATTCGCCCCGTTACTATTTCTCTTGAACGTATGATACTATGGGCTCCTACACGTAATAAGTATAGGTTGGGAGGTTGTATTGATACATTAGATATTAGCTTTTGAACTTTACAGTTCACACCAGGTGTGTCTCAGGCACCAATTAAATGCATCAGGCTTCACTTAGGACAACCACACACTAGGATAATTTATTTTGTTATTTTTCATGCCACCTACTCTGGACTACCAGTAATGCAGCATACTCATGTATGAGTTGGTCTGCCTTTGAAAATAAGACTGATGGCAGGGATTTTGAGCCCTCTGAGGCGATCAAAGATAAGATAAATCAGTTTATGTCCCGACGTTATGTAGTGTTCTCTCAGCAATATAAATGACGGCGTCCTAAACATAACACTATGGGGACCTAAAGTTGGTTATTACATATATTTTTTTAATTAAATTTATATATCTTTTGGGATGTTAATCTTATTTGTTTTTATTATGATTTTCGCCACGTATCCATTACCGCTCCTCAATGGCGTCGCCCTTCGCCATTACGAGTTCGCGTTTTTTTAATATTACGTTCATTTAACTCGGACCCACTCCAAGATGGCGGCCAGTTTGAAAGGGATTAGCCCTATTTCAATTTCCATGACCCAATTCACAAGTGGAACCAATCACGGCCTTATAAACGGTTCCAGGATGAGGCTTGAGCTACCGAAGCATCGGACGGTGATCAGAGGCAAGTCGTGAGGCTTTTTAGTCCCGGTAAGTTTGCTTTACCACTCGGCTCGCTGGTCCACGTAGGCGTAGGGCACTGATAACATAGGTAAACTTTAGCCGGTCGGCGTGTCTAGGGAGTTGAAATATGATTTTATACTTCGTGTGGATTAGACACATTTTTCTTTGGAACTGGGAACGGACTTGGTTTCTATAATATCGGCGTTTAACAATACTGTTAGAGCGCTTTAGGCTCCTGCCATCGCAGCATCAGATGAACAGTAGAGGCAGTGGGGAAGGCTTTGTCAGTCCCGGTTGAACCTTTAACCATTTGGTTCATTGATTAACGTAGAACGGGATAGTGTTACCTTATACAAACAATATTTCGTTTGGACATCTAACGGTGGACGTCTGGGATTATATACATTTCACCAGACTACGGGGAGTTGGCCTACCACTCATAAGACTGGGTTTTGAGATATAAAACTACTTAGAGCGTTTTTCGATTAACATATCTAGCTCATATCTCATGGCAATCAATAGAGTACATTTTATTTTCCCCTTAGACAACCAGCATTCCAAGTGGAACATTAAGCAAATACGGCGTTTCTTTGGACGCGAGCCTGTGAAAAAAGGAGTCCCATAGCCTCTGTGGGGCATATAACCTGGACCCTAGCAGTCAGGTACTTTCTGTTTTAAACTCAGAGGGGGTGTTTTCTCTAATCCCACCCTAGCTCATGTTATTTAGACAATTAACTAGGGTTCCCTCTCTATTTCTATTTTTATATTTTTTTTAGAGGAATTATTGCGGAAGGCACGTTTTTACAACTTCATACCGAGTGTAACACTGGTGCCACCTTGAAGGAACATACAAGGTATTTAGTTCAAAGAGGGCAGGATTGGTCCCTACATACAATTTTATATTATGAAACAATACAAATGTATTTTTATATATTTTCCTAGGGAGGAGATTACCCCCTATTATTGAAAGCTGAATATTATGACAAATTCTGTGGTTGAAAGATGTCACTGATGAAGAAGTGACAATCTGAAGTCACGAGCACACCCCCAACTAGGTGGGTAACTCTCTCTAATATCAGATGTATGAGACTTGTATGTATAATACTAGTGTATCCATGGAGCTGTGGGAGTGTTGTAGAGTGGATGGGTATGGCATCAATGTGGAGGACGAGAGTGGGGTATTTAGAATTATCGTTTTTAATGATGGTGTCTGCTTATTGGAGTTAGGGTGTTTGTTACCCCTTCACTGGACCTAAACATCGCATAAACATGCATTTTTAATTAAGAAATGTTATCACCATGATATACAAGTATTTTGAGATGTGTGTGTATATATATAAAATATGTATTTTATTTTTTGATTTTCTAGATATTATCTTTTGTGGGAGTTGTGTTACAAGCATTTGTGCTAGCCTGAAGAAGGTGGGGAATCACAAGATACCACCGAAACGCGTCGCTTTTTTGTACAGATTTTATGGGAAGGACTTACACAACGATTCTGGACACCGAGAAAGCATTAGGTCCACAAAGGCACAGGCAATATCTTGGGATATAATTGAAAAAGAAACTTGACACATTTATGAAATATGTACTTATGAACTTGTCAGTTTTTGAGTTATGCATCTTCGAGTGCCTGTGAGATTTATATTATAAGACATCGCTGCTTGTGTACTTCCCTCAAAGTCTTTTTGTCTCCCTCGTGGATTTTGTGATAAAATGTTTTTAATGTTTTTTTAAAGTTTTTATGATACATAATAAATACACTGATTATTCTATATACACTACCTTTCCGGACTCCTATTGGTGCTAATACCTGACTCTTGTGAGTGAATGTGAATGAACGGATGTATGCAACATAAGATACCCAAGGGGGTCTTGCTTATTTGACATAGTATTAGATCGGAGCCACATTCTCAAACTGGCCTTACCCCTTATGAAGTAGTGTTTGGGAGACCGATGAACATTTGGGGAGTTCCTAAGCCACGCTCCATACATGATGTATCATGTGTTCTAATGAGTGATTATTTGGCACAGTTAACCGAGAGTTTGGTTTCTATTCATCAACAGGTTCGAGAAGCACTTCCTGACAGATTCACAGGTGAGGCCCATGAACTACGGCCTGGAGACCATGTAATGGTCTAAGTCTTTGAAAGGTCGAACAGCTTGGAGCCGAGGTGGCAAGGACCAGAGCAGGTGCTCTTGGCCACGAGGACAGCAGTTCGAGGGACGAATCGGAAGAACTGGGTCCATAGCACCCACTGCAAGAAGGTGCTACCTACCTTGGTGGAACCTGCTGTGCTGACCGACCATCGAGAGATCCTGAATGCGGAGAAAGGCCACCCCATATCACCTGACGAATCTGAGGAGGTCTTCCCGGACCACACGATTCCTGGAGTATCCCGATACCAACTGAGACCACGGAAAGAGCCTGCATCGTCGAAATAGACTGGTTGAGCAACCGCCCTGGGTTAGTGAAACGGAATTCTGATGTGGCAAGGTGGAGGGATCAGTCCTGTATAGTGTAGCGACACCCGTCTTGACCCTCGGTGAAGAAACCAACGGCTGTCCAGGGATAAAAGCTCCAACGATTGTTTCCAACGACGAGCTGATCATGTCCACAACGAGATCAACTGTTGCTAAGAGAAAGATCATTTGTGCTATAGGGTTTGTTGTTGCTATGGTGGCTGTAGCAGTATTAACCTGGTTTGTTGAGAAAGTGGCTCCTGCTCGAAAGCTTTTGATCACCACTACTCCAGTATCAGTTGAACACCACTACTTTACGCTTCCCTACCATGAGCAGAAGCATCGACAATCCTACTTCAATAACACCTTTATCCAGATGTTGCATCACACTCATAATGCCACAAATACTACCAACTGTTAGGTGTGTGGGATTATACCTGCACATCAAAAGAAAGGAGGAACACCTTTTATTCCTCGTCCCTTTTCTCATAATGATTCTTGTCAAGCTTGGTATGCGCTTTTGTTTGCATCTGGAAGACGTACAGTAGGCGGGCTTCTTTTTCGCCTTAATAAAGTATGCTACCAAGATAAAGATGGTTATCCTCAAGCCAAAGGGACCAAAAGGGAATGGGAAGAGTACCAACCGGACAATATTTCAACACCATATGTCTTCACAAATATGAGAACTTTTACCAGTAATGAACAATTTGTGATTTCTGTTACTAGAGCTAAAGCAGATCTATGTATAAGCAGTATTGGGAGAATTCCAGTGGGCAAAAGCGAATGTACTGTATTTCTGACTATTGGAGGTGTAAATAACAGTAGTTTTATAGCCTCACATAATACTTACTTTATCTGTGGTAGCCACGGATATTATCAACTATCTGCTGGGTGGTCAGGTGTGTGCTATGTGTCCTTTCTATTGCCCCCTGTGTTTCTGGCACCTGCATCATACCACCGGGACCTTAAATTATTCGACGATATCTCTAGAAATAGATACAAAAGTACAATAAGTGCTGACGAAGTAGACCAAACTGACACTACTCTGCAACAAAATATCGATTTTAATTTAGGTTTGTTCTTCTTTGTGGATCCTGCATTAAACAGTAGGAAAATAAGCCGATTGACTAGAGTTGTGGAAGCTGTTACCAATCAGACAGCTATGGCACTTGGGAACATTACGGAGGAGCTGCAAATTGCAAGGATTGTAGCTCTCCAGAACCGAATGGTTCTAGATGTGGTTCTGGCTGATCGAGGTGGTGCATGTCGCATCATCGGTAGCAGCTGTTGCGTATTTATACCGGATCACTCACCTTCAGTATATGAAGCAATATCAAAACTGCATAAAATTGCTGCAGAAATTCATCCAGAGACTGGTACTTGGACTTTTGCTGGATGGTTTTGGACTCTTGTTTCTGCTTAGGGCTGGAAGCTCCTGACTATCCTGTGTGTAATGATTACGATACTTTTTACATGCTGTGTATGTATCCAATGTGGTCCAATGCTTTGCTCCATTTCCATCTCTGTCTGTATACCTGTCAAAAGGAATGTTGCAGAAACAAAGGACCAACAAATGTTGAATAAAGAGGTGGCCGAAATAATGCTAATAGATGTACGGGATGCATATTTAGATTACACCAGAGGAACGAATGTCTTCAGCTAATGCTAAAAAGGTCGTCTGTTGTAAATTGGCAGCGATTGGATTAGCATTAGCGGAATCCATCTTGTATTTAGAGGCTATCTTGTCCATTTTGTGGAATCCATTTTGTATTTCTGGCAGCCATTTTGTTTGCCATGTGCTGCCACGCGCTCACCATGTGCTCTGTCCTTCCTCAGTGTTGACTGCTCTTGTAATCTGCCTAGAAACAAACTATATTTAGCATCTTCCACCTTCGCACATGTCCAGTTGAGTTTGCAGCTGTCCTTGCAGCTGTTAGTAGTATGTAACTGTCAGGATGTGTTTACTAGCATTGGCAAACTGTTAACTCCTCCTACTTGTCGACTGTGCATTTCTATATGACCTTATATGTACATAAAACCTTCTTCTGTACTTGTACCGCCTTCTTTTGAGCCCCTGTGTGGGTATAAAAGGATCATGCTCCTTCTGTTCGGTGTGCTACTTCATGCATTACGGAAGGGTGCTGTGTGAATGTAGTTCCACCTCATGAGGTTTATTAAACTTTGTATTTTCTATTCAGTTTCTGTGCCAACTTCTTCCTATTGGTCTGAGGACTCTGTGCAGAGAAGGGCGAACCACTTGCACTGGTAGGCCTTGCTGAGGCTTACTCCGACAAAAGGATTTGCGTAATCGCATTTTCTACGCGTCACGAGTGTCTCTGCTGGTAAATGCCACTTTATATTTGCATGGTCTTGACAAGAGACTTTACACAATTCTCCCCCCTTTAAAGAAGCTGGGTTCTGTTGTGGTACACTCTGTAGCTTTGGAAGAAACATAGTTTTTCCTTTAAAACGAATATAATGTGTCTATTAGAAAACATAATTCTTCATGCTTCTCCTCTATTTGTACCACATAAGTATCAGATGCTGTCTTAAATACTGAATCTCCCACAAAGAGATGATACAGAGGGATGTGTCTACATGGTTATGGGTTTATGTACTCCCGAGTCAAATCTTTTTCTTCGTATCATCCAATAATTCCATCATGATTAGTACCATCTTCATCTCCTAAATCCTATGGTTGCTGTGACTCCTCTTCCTCCAAGTCTTGGTGGGGTTGTTCTTGATACTCCTCAGCATCTAGAGTAAGGGGTGGAATATATATTACTCCACTAATATGTCCACCACATTTCTAGGCCCTTCATGGAGTTAATTATGAAAGTGCCTATATCCCTGTCAAATTCCTTCTTTTTGAATGGTGCCATTTAGGCTTCCATGCCTTTCTACCGCTTTTTGCTGAATACCTTACTGTGGTCTAAGCTCAATAAACCCTTTCTCCTTCGATTTTCATTTGTCAACTTGGTGCCTTTCGATAACTGACAATGTCATTTAAAGAGCATATTTCTGCTTCAGTAACTGATGACTTCTGAGAAGTCCTAGACCCAAAAAACTAAAATGTCGGCGTGGAACTCCTGTTTCCCCCTTCGGACCCAGCAGCTGGAAAAAAGAATCTGAATATATATATGGTCACGGCATACTGGGGCATCCTGGGCTTAAGGTCAAAGTAGTTGTGAGCCATAATAACACTGCTATGGTAAATGCTCAAAACTACAAGAACATTTTAGGCCTAATCACTAGGTGGCAGAAAAACATACAGCATGTGGATGCAAAATAGGTTAATGCCACAAAAAAATTGAGTACACCGATTTATTTATTCTTGAGAATGCTCTAACAATAAGATAAATTGATCCAGAAGGTGCAATTAGTTTGCACTAGTATTTATATTGCGGTCAGTAGCGTGGAATTCGCTTGAATTCTGTGCGACAGCCATCTGTGTTGTTATCTAACACCCACTGAGGTTTATTACTACCGTCCTTCAGGAAAAAAACTCAGATTTCCCCAACTCTTGACACCGGTGTCCGTGTTTGGTAATCGAGGAGCCTCGCCCTTGAGGGCCTCAGTTTGTAACCAAGTACAGCCTCGAATGATGCCTGTTAGATGCTGCTTTGGTATTTGTCACCTGTTTGTGGGATATTTGGTGCATCGGATAAGATGGTCTCTTTACTGAGGCAAGAATTCTTCTTTGGGGTCAGTAAAAATATGTGAACATTGTTGCCGAGCACCTTACAGTGACCTTTGGCAGACTCAATCGATACATTTGTACATCTGGGTGAAAGCCTGACACACGGACCCATATACGGCGGTGCACCAAACGGCTAGTCAGCTGAGGACTAGAAGGGTGTGCTGCATTTACTGCCGTACAAGTGCTGGTGTTGGAGACAGCTTTGCCTTTTTGCAGATTTCCTCTACCTTTACACATGAACATCTGGAAGGTACTGGATTAGGTGTCATATGCTGCCACTGTAATCTGTTGTACCAACAGAGCAAAGCTTGTTGAGTTGGCTATTCGCCAGATTATGACTGTATCGTCGGTGGCCCTGCACTCTGTATCTCTGCATTTGCTCTTCTTAGGGGTATCCCTATCTGCTGTCACAAGGGTGAGGGAATACTTACAAGCATTAGTGTAACAGTCCCCCTGTAATACAATTGCCAGTCCTCTACTTCGGTAGATGTTAGTTTGTTCTCTCTGTTTTAGCAAGAGCTTCAATTACAAAGCTATCCTGCTCTTGCTCTAACTATACGGGTACTCCTTATGATACATCAGAAGTGAAATTACCGCATGCTATGCTTTATCTAGAGTTGAAAGCCATTCTTAGGAATGGAAAAAGTGCATAATGTTGGAGAAATTGCACCCTGTAATAGTTTTCAACAATTGGGGCCTTTTTAAGAAAAAAAATTACAGTTTAAACTCTCACCTTAATGGGGTTTGCCTTAATATAGCAAATTTTGCAATCAATAGGAATGTTTCTTTAGCCTACTTCTGTTTGAAGGCGTGGACATTCTTCACTTTGGGCATGACTTGGGTTAGACTCTACGGTATGATCTTGACAAATGTTGTTCTTGAGGTCGATCCTCTTTTCATGATCGTACCAGAGTCCAAGGCCACTTTCTCCACCTCTCATGCTCGATTTTTGAGTGGAGTGGAAACACTCCCCTAAAACAAGGCTAATCTTCAGCTCAGTGTTAGTATATTCTTCATGGTCAACGGTGCCAAAATATTTAGTTGCCTAAAGGCCGAATGTTTGCTATTCTTTGAGTCTCCTCTGAGGTGGGATATTTTATCCACTTCGAGGCTTCTGAGTATCCCTCTGATTATTCCATCGTAGGAACGGGCTAAAAACATATAATAAATCACTCTCTCCTCATTATCTAGATTCTAGATCAATAAGCATGGCCATTGTTTTCAAAGACTCCTTTTTGGTGAATGATTAAAATCCTTATCTTCAAATCATAATGACCCCAGCACAGTTCTTTTATTAGTTTAGTTTTTTTCTTGCATCAAAATGCTTACCACACCCAACACGGGGTATCATTATGATCTTTGGCCGACTAAATTAAAGTGTTTCTGGCCATAACGAGTGTTGCAGTGGGGTCCCAATTTTAATTTAAGAGCAGTATTCTCCATTCCCAATAACCCTTGACCTATCTGATGCCATACAGTCTAATTACACGCTGGCTTTAGTTTAAAAAAAGTTTAAAGATGTTTCTGCATCTGCTCAACACCTACATTTGTACGAAGGCAACAAAAATCCTCTACCAAATCCTCGAAGAACAAAAAAAAAATAACGTGAAGTCTGTCCCAGTGCATTGTGGACAAAGCATGACAAGTCATTCGAACGATGCCTGAATCAAACAACTTCAATAAAACGAAAATGCTACTTACCAGTATGCATCTGATCTTGGCATGTAGAGCTGCAGATTTACACACTGTGCACAGATCGCCATCTGGTGTTGGGCCCTGATGTTTGCACTTTGTTGTTGTATTGGAATAAGTCTTTGGAAGTCACGAGATAGGTGACTCCTCCTTTGGACAATAGTGCGCATGGACATCGACTCCATCTTCAGATTGTTTTTTCGCCAAGAAGGGAATTGATGGAGTTTTGTGAGAAACAGAAATAGATGTCCATGTATGTTGTATCTAATTAAGATAATACTGGAACAGATAAAGGTAGCCGGGGAGGTGGGTGGGCATGTATGAATCTGCAGCTCTACATGCCAAGAACAGATGCATACTGGTAAGTAGCATTTCCCATTCGAGGCATATGAGCTGCAGATCACACACTGTGCATAGATTGCATAGCAGTACTGCTCTTTAGCGGCGACCACCAGTATCTGTTGCAGTAGTTTGAAATAGTGTTTTGAGTACAGCCTGGCCCACTAGTTTGTTGCTTTGCCTGCACACCTACACAATAGTGTTTTATGAATGTGTGCAGTGTAGACCATGTAGCTGCTTAGCAGATATCATCTAAGGGAATGTTCCCTATAAATGCCATTGAAGCCCCTATTTTGCGGGTAGTGGGCTTTAGGGGGAATAGACAGCGTACGTTTTGCTTTGTGATAGCAAATTTGTATACATTTGACAATCCACCTTGCAATCCCAGACTTTGATATGGGATTGCGTTTAGATGGTGGTGAGAAGGATACAAAAGGATTTTTTGTTTTGCAAAAAGGTTTTGTTCTGTCAATATAGTAAAGGAGTGCTCTTTTTACGTCTAGTGTATGAAGAGCTCTTTCTGCTACGGTTTGTGGTTGCGAGAAGAACACTGGCAACTCAACAGATTGGTTGAGATGGAAGGGAGAAATAACCTTAGGAAGGAATTTGGGATTTGTCCTGAGAACCACTTTGTTATGATGGAGTTGTAAAATTTGTTATGATGGAGTTGTAAAAATGGTTCTTGAATAGTTAAGTTAGTGCCTGAATCTCACTGACTCTTCTGAGAGATGTAATGGCCACAAGGAAAGCGACTTTCCATGTAAGAAATTGTAGTTCGCATTTATGTAGAGGTTCGAATGGAGGACCCATTAACCTAGTGAGGCTGATTTTTCAGATTCCACACTGGTGAGGGTGGTACCCTGGGAGGAATTATTCTTTCGAGGCCTTCCATAAATGCTTTAATGGCAGGGACCTTAAACAATGACAAATGTTATCTATTTTGTAGGTAAGCTGCTATGGCAGCGAGATGTAATCTAATTGATGTGTATGCCAGATTACATCTTTGAAGATGCAGCAGATAACATATGATGTGTTGAATGGACGCATCTAGAGGATTGATGGTGTTGTTACAGTATATAACAAATCTTTTCCACTTGGCTGCATAGCAGGCTCTAGTAGTGGGGCGCCTAGCCTCTTTGATAATGTTCATTCAATCAGGTGGAAGATTGTGGTACCCAAATTCTAGGACTGCAGAAGCCAGATCGCTAGGTTGAGCTGTGCTGGATGTTTGATCTCTCCATGGTTCTGTGTTAAGAGCTGTGGGGAGAGGTGTAGTTTTTGGTGCGGGACTACTGATAGTTCCAGCAATGTTGTGTACCATGGTTGTCTGGTCCATGTTGGAGCAACTATGATCAGTGTTAGTGACTGTTGTTGCAGCTTGCGCACCACTAACGGAATGAGTGGGAGACACTGAAAAGCGTACGCAAATGTGACCAAGTCACCCATATCGCATTGCCTTTGGACAATGGGTGTGAATATCTGGCGGCGAAGCTTGTGCATTTTGTGTTGTAATGTGTGGCGAAGAGATCTATCTCTGGCTGCCCCCACATTTGGAAAGACGGTTGAACAACTTGTGGATGAAGTTCCCACTCGTGAATCTGTTGTGTCTGACGACTTAACAGATCTGCCATGTGATTCAGAATTCCTGGAAGATGTTGGGCTAAAAGGAATATGTTTTAAGGAACAGCCCACCTCCATATGCTCTATGCTAGTTGAGAGAGCTGCAGAGAGTGCATCCCCCCTGTTTTTGTAAATAGTACATTGCTGTCATATTGTCCGTGCAGACTAAGACAGCTTTGCCTGATATCTGTTTCTGGAATGATTTTAATGACAGAAAGATTGCTAGTAACTCCAAATGACTGATGTGGAGTAGCTTTTGCTGAGGGGTCCATGTGCCCTGTATGGTGTGATGTAGTAGATGAGCTCCCCAGCCGGTGAGCGATGCGTCTGTTGTTAGCACAATCTGTGGAACCGGCTCTAGGAACGGTCGCCCTTTGGAAAGTTTTTGGGTGTTCCACCACTGCAGAGAGCGATGTGTGCAGCCGTCGACCAACACCAGATCTGTTAGCTGACCTTGAGCTTGGTTCCGCATTCCTGTAAGGGGCGCATCTGGAGTCTTGCATGAGGTACTATGAATATACAAGAGGCCATCATCCCTATTAGTTGCATGAACACTCGAGCTGGAAGTGAGTGTTGCGGCTGGAATTTTGCTATGAGGGCTTGCATGCTTGCTATCCTGGCTGGACTGGGATATGCAAGGCCTTTTGAGGTGTTTATTGTGGCACCTAGATATTGTTGGATGTGGGACGGTTGGAGGTGAGACTTTGTGAGGTTTATGGTAAACCCTAAGTCGTGAAGTAGTTGGATTGTGGTGTGTGTGTGTGAGTGATTTACACACTGGGCATGCGACTTGGCTTTTATGAGCCAGTCATCCAAATATGGGAAGATGTGAATTTGTTGCCTTCTTAAGTGGGCTGCTACCACTGCCAGACATTTTGTGAAGATTCTGGGTGCTGTGGTGACTCCGAATGAGAGAACCTTGAACTGGTAATGCTGACCGTCCACTACAAATCGAAGATATTTCCTGTGAATGGAAATGTGGAAGTAGGCATCCTTGAGATCTAAGGTGGCAAGGAAATCGCCTTGTTTGAGTAGAGGAAGGACCTGTTGAAGAGTGATCATATGAAAATGGTCTGATTGTATGTAGAGGTTTAATGGTCTGAGGTCCAAGATGGGTCTCAGGGTTCCGTCCTTCTTTGGAATGAGAAAGTACAGGGAGTAACCCCCTGTTTTGGTGCTGCAGGGGAACTGGTTCTATTGCATGCTTTTGTAGGAGGGAAAGCACCTCTTGTTTTAGGAGCGTTAAATGCTCTCTTGACATTGGACGCTGTTTGGGTGGTATGTTTGGGGGAGTTGAAGTCAGTTCTAGGCAGTAACCGGAATAGATGATCTGTCTCGCCCACCTGTCCGTGGTAATGGTGTTCCAGACAGGTAGGAACTGCAACAATCTTCCCCCGACCGGAGTAGAGTGGTCCGGGGGAGTGGAGGGAAGTCATTGTTTGGGGGTGGAGGCGGTGCAAGTATTGGTAGTTTTGCCTCTACCCTTGTTATTGCCCCTGTAGTCTCCTCTGTAATAGCCTCTGGTAGATGAGGTCTGAGTGGGACTTTTGTAGGAAGTGGAGGAGTTATCAGTGGTAAAACCTCTAGAGGCACCCCTATAAGAGGAGCGACAAAAGGAACTTCTGGGAGCTTGCGATTGCAAAGCTCCCATTGATTTGGAAGTATCAGTATCTTGTTTCATCTTCTCCAAAGATGAATATACACTAGGCCCAATTAAGTATTCCTGGTCAAACGGTTGGTTTAGTATGGTAGTTTGAACCTCGGGTTTGAACCCCGAAATGCGTAGCCATGCATGTCTGCGCAAAAGGACACTGGTAATAATAGCTCGGGAGCCTGTGTCTGGATGAGATCATTGCCCCTTGTTTTATATTGATCTGGAAGGTGTTGTAGTAGGGTCTCTAGCTGGTCATAGTGTGCCCTAGCATACCTAGCCAGCAAAGCCTGTGTGTTGGCAATTCTCCATATGTTGGCTGTTTGGGACACTTTTTTTACCAGATGCGTCCAACAGTTTTGACTCCTTATCAGGAGGAGGCGGAGGAGCATCGCCTGAGGTTTGGGAGTTAGCCCTTTTTTACTGGCGTTGGACTTCTAAGGGAAGCTGCCCTTTAATTCAAACAGGGTCAGCTGGGGCAGACTTGTATTTTTTTCCACCCTGGGGTTAATGACTCTAGCCCTTACAGGGTGCTTAAAAACTTCAGGAGCGTGTTTGATTACCCCTTTTAACATTGGGAGAATGGAAGTGGACCTTTGAGATGGTGCAAAAGTGTCCATGAGGAAATCTTCTTCTACAGGGTCTGTGTGCAAATTCACACCGTGGTATTCTGCCGCTCTGTGTATGAGCTAAGTGAATCCTATAGTGTCCTCTAGAGGGGATGGTCTAGACAGGTAGATATCATCTTCTAGTGTATTAGGAACATCTGGTGTGCTATAATCGTCCCATGGGTAATCTGGGGTATTAGGATGACTAGGTTCCCCTAAGGGTTCATCATCCCCTTCCTCCCCAGAGGTGTCGTCATCCTGAGGTGGAGGAGATTGTGAGGGTACTGGAGCTGGGATAGGAGAGATGTGGTGTGGAGGAGGAGGTGGAGAAGGAATTCTTAAAGGAGAAGTGGCAATGTCGCTCTTCTTTAAAGGGCGTGGAGCTGGTACAGGTTTGTCCATTTTCCTTTTCCTGGAAGGACCAAGTATAAGTTGGCCTGTCTTTGGGTCTATTTCGAGAGTTTTTTTGGGTTGGATCAGGCCAAAAAAGCTCCTCCTCTGGAGTGTGTTTTGGTGCTGATTTTTTTGGGTCCGATTGTTTGAGTCGTTTTATGCTTCTTATGTTTGGAATCAGAGTTTTCCTGGGTTCCGTTTGGGTCTTTGGAACCGGTTGTTTCTTTGGTTCCGATGATTTTTTTGGATCCGAAGGTTGAGCACTAGTGGTCTTCGGAACCGGTCGTTTGTTTGGTTCCGATGATTTTTTGGGATTAGAAGAGCGAGCGCCAGTGGTCTTTTGAACCGGTTTGCTTGGTTCCAATAATTTTTTCAGAGCCAAAAAGTCAGTACCAGTGAATTTCGGTGCTGAATGCGCCGATGTGGAACCAGTCGTCGGTGCGGACGAAGACTGTGGTTTCTTCTTTGGTGCCGGGGATGGGGTTTTGACACCGACAGTAGGCTGGCTTGATCCCGAGTGGCCTGAAGGTTTATGTATTGAGTTCTTTGCCAAGTCCGAAGGCGGGGCGTGGGTAGTTTTGTCCGAGTGTGCACCTAGGCCCGAAGGTGAAGGTGTTACCGAAGCCTTTTGGTGAATGGGTGGGGGGGGGGGGGAGGGATCTACGTCAGTACTTACGACCCGCTGCCCTGGAGTGATGTTTTTGACATCGGAGTCGTCGGCTTCAGAGGCGCTAATGTTGCCCTCTTCAATCTGCTCCTGCTCCGGGACATTGATGCCTTCTTAGAAGATATCATCTGGTATGGATGTCGAGCCATGCTTCTTCAAGCTCGACAATCCCGTATTGTTTTCTTGGAGCGGAAAGAGGCACAAGCTGGACAGTCGTTGGCCTTGTGCTCGAGCGAAAGGCAGAGGTTACACACCTCATGAAGATCGGCATGTGGAAACTTGGATCCACATTGAGGACAAATTTTGAAAGGAGTCCTTTCTATGAGCCAAAGGATTAATGGCGCAGCTAGGCCCGAAGGCCTGCGTCGACGACCGGAATTGAAGAATTCAAGTTTTTAGAGATGCGCGTCGAATGGGAAACGCGATCGAAACAATACTGAAGAATGGGTGAAGGATTGCGCGTCGAAAGGTAGAATGGTAACGACATCGAACTGGAGTGCGACGAACACATCCGAGCCCGATGGCGGCAAAAAACAATCTGAAGATGGAGTTGATGCCCATGCGCACTATTGTCCAAAGGAGGAGCCACCTAACTCGTGACTTCCAAAGACTTATTCCAATACAACAACAAAGTGCAAACATCCGGGCCCAACACCAGATGGCGATCTTTGCACAGTGTGTGATCTGCAGCTCATATGCCTCGAACAAATATTCCAAACCAAAAAATATAAAATAGGAATGCTCTATGAATTTGAATCTGCAATACACAAGTGCTGTAAATGTATCCAACCATACATGCATATGTTTGTTAGGAGAAGTTACTCACATTCAGTAACAATACTTCTGGGAGGTACATAATATTCCCGTCACTCCCTTTCCCTTCTTGACTCCAGCAAAACCCACAAAGAGCTGCACCTGTTCTGTTGAGTGTGATCAGTGTAGAAGGATATCACACGCCTGGGGTCTAGACTGTGCAACCACTCTTCCTCCTTGGTTTTATAAGGAAGAGAGAAAGATGGAAGAGTAATAATTTGGCCTGTTATGAAAGGCAGATACCACCCTGGGCAGGAATGATAGGCAAGTAGGGAGGACCAGGTTATCAAGCTAGAGAACTATAAAGGACAGACAAAACGAAAGGGTATGACATTCTATGGCCCTACATGCTCAAATTGTTGCCATCAAGTGTTGTCTTCACAGTCAGAATTCAACAGAGCAAATATGCATCAGCTCGAATGGTGATGCAATTAATAAAGCCAACACAAGATTCAAATCCTACTCGGGGAAAAATGAACAGAGTGGGAGGAAACAAAGTAAATGTTTTAGAAAACATTCCACTTTTGGTGATCTAAACTTAGAAAACCACACATGCAGGTGGACAGGGCAGTCAATAAGCCTTTAATAGTTGCCACTGCCAAACCCTGCTAGGCAAGAGAGACAGTGTGAATCTCAAAACAACAGAAAGGTGAGACTGAAAAGAATTCAGGTCTTCTGACTCGTACCATTAAATAAATCTGTTCCTGCATCGCATATACATGGATTTCATATGAATTTTCGTGGCAGTCAGGGTGGCATTCGACACGTCAGGAGAAAGACAAACAGACTCTAGCTAGTACAGCTCAATCTCCATGCTCATAGTCACAGAGCACACGGTTTGGGTTGGAGGGCCTGACCATCCTGTTGTGAGAGCAGGTCCACACTGTTCAGTAGAAGAAGAGGTGGTCAAATGCGGTGTGTACAGACCAGCATACCCAATCTGTGGAAATCAGACTGACCGTTGCTTGGTCCTTCTGGAAAACACTTGACAGAAGCGGAAAGGGAGGAAATATGTACAGCAGGCCCGAAGACCAAATTACCCTGAAGGTATCCCCCAAGAAATCTTTCAGAAGGAAGCGTATGGCACAAAACTGAAGTACACTTTCTGTTCTGGGCAGTGGCAAACAGATCCACTCCAGGACACCTCAATCACTTCGAGGTGAACCTCCCACTTGTGGTCCTCTAGTTAGACACTGACAGCATCTGTTCCCACAAAGAGGGAACTTGCAAGGTTTACCGCTACTGGGAAAATTCCCTATTCTTGCATCCACCACTACAAAGCAAATCACCTCACAACACAGGATCCACAATCTCAAGCCATCTTGTCTGTTAATATAAAAAGATAGTAACAGTGCTGTCTGACAGAAATGTAATGGTTCTCCCTGAGATGGAAGGGAGGAATGCCTTCACAGCAAATCGGACTGCCTGCAGTTCCAGCATGTTTATGTGCAGAAGCTGGTTCTACACAGACCAAAGTCATGGTGCAGTCATATCACCCAGCTGCACAACCAGTCCAGTGAAGACTCATCTCTGACCACAGTAGCATGCACTTACATTACGCTGAAGGGATTAAGGATCCATCCATGAGCGCAAATCTGGATGGACTGGCTTGAAGATCAGCACCTGAACCAAGCCATTCCTTTGATGACTGAGCCAATGTTTCCTCATGCACCAATGTAAGGTCATTCAACTGGTAGACGGGGAGAGACGGGTATGCAGATCCTGCAACATACAGGGGAGTTACTTACTGGGCCATCCGAGGCTCTCAGCAACTTTCTGTTCTCTCGCTTGTTGTCTGGTGCGGGTTGCAGCTTTGCTGGGGTGGGACTCGGTCCCTCAGCGTTATCTCTGTTGAAGAAGGCGGGCCAGCCTCCCGGCACTGGCACCCTTTGTTCTCACCTAGAAGAATATATATTAATTATGCAATTATGTAACTTCAGCAATGTTAATTATTGTGATGTCATCCGGATTAATGCTATGTGACATGACTTCTTGGGAAGATGCAGAGTCAAAGGTCTTATGATGCACTTCTAGTGACAACATTAAGGTCAAAGGGTACATGATGTCACTTCCGCTACCCCTGGCATTTTGGTGAATTGATAGGGGGCTCAGATATGTTGGAAAAATTGTGGTAGGCACGGCATCTTCCTCCGCACACTTACGCCGGCGTCCAAGAATACTGGTCCGAAATTGTGACTCACATCAGAGAGATGCTGGGTGTCTCTCCTCACGCTCCAACCATTATTCAACCTCCTAGGCGAGGTTGATGACAACGCTTATCTCCTGACCACTCTGAGAGGTCAACTCATCACCCACATCTTGGAGGGAGGCAGGCTGGCACTGGCACAGTTCAGGAAGCAGCCAGTCATCACTCCTCTACCAGGGTGGTGGGGGAAAGCATTGAACATTTAAGCGCTGGAAAAACTGACTTCAGTAGTCTACGACCGAGTGGACATCATCGAATGGATTTAGCATCTTTTCCGAACATTAATGAACTGTGACAGACAGCTGGGTTCAGACTCAGGGGGTGTGGTAGAACTGGATTAAATGCCATGAACATGGACTCTGAGCACTCGCAAGAGTTGGGATTGAGTGCTGGAATAAGGCATAAGCCGCCTATGTATCTGATCATGATACTGTATACACAGTGATATTATACAATCTCATTGGTCAGTTGTAGATGACTCAACACTGTTTGCTGTTTATTCTGAAATGATAAAGGAGTTAAATCCAAGTAAAACGTACCAAATATAGCACTAGTGCACATGTTTTTTTCATAATCAAATTGCATTCTAGCCTCAAAAGCATCCTCTATATTCCTAAACTCCTGCACTAGACACTGACCTTTTCTTAAAGGTTCCGATTGTTGCCTCTCCTTTTTTGCTTCAAATGGCTTCCTCCTTTAGGACGCCTCCTCTCTCTGAGTGTAACTTACTCAAAGTCACAAGAAGGTTTGGCCTAATAGATGTAACTGCTGCAAATTGCCTACAGATCATTTTAAATATTGCAACCTCTCCTACTTCAAAAGTCATACCAGGCAATTCAACAATATCTAATCTCCTCAGTCTCAGCTATTCCCCTCGCCAACCATCTGCGTAAACTCACAATCACCTCCTCCCACTAATTATCACACTTCACTCCTATTAATTTAATCTACTTCGTCGGGGTGGGGGATGAGGATGGGGAAGTAAACACTTTATAAATGCAATTACAATACAAAGGGTCATTTGTGTGTTGTTTAAACGCTTTATAAATGCAATTACAATACAAAGTGTCATTTGTGTGTTTGATGCACGAGGTTATACTTTTCTAGTTACAATTTGGTGGTGACTAGATGAAGGACATAAAAAAAAATGTAAAAAAAACTTAAAAGGATGCACCTTCTTTTTCATGTCACTATAAAGAACATGTACGGTGTGGGAAGCATCATTGTAGGTTTTCTTTAAAAAAGACAGCATTAATGCACACTTCCCTCACAGACAGATATGGTATAGTGGAGGCAGCCAAAGATAGCCTTGGGGTCGAAGTCTGCTGTGGGGGCCGATACAAAGTGCATCCAGTCATGCAAGAGAAAGGGTCCTGCAACAGGGCCTCTCTGGACGTGGGGGCAGCGGCACGATCCTTTGGTATCCTTCAGAGCGGTTTACATCCTTCGGATCCTATGTACGTGACACCCATCGCCCTTATTGGTCCTAAAAGCTCCTTATCTGGCCAATGGGAGATACATAGAGTGCACTCTATCAGATTCCTATTGCTGACTCTTCCATCCCCTCAACTAGCCGTCACAGGCTATCAATCATCTGTCCATCGCAGACATTCAGTCAGCACTTACAGATGTCAGCCACCAACCCAAGAATATCCCAAGCTAGACTTCTGTGACCTTTAGAGGCACTCAATGCTTTTCTGGTACTCACCGACTCCACTGGCTCCCAATAACCGGTGCTACTGGCTCTCAATCTCACCAGCTGTTCAACTTCAGCCTACCATGTCACTCTCTGCTGACTTGTGGACAAGCCAATAGACACTTGCTCAGGCTGACACCTGAAACCTAGGAAGCCTTTAGCTGGGTCAAACTCTCTCCAGCAACTTTGAGGGCCGCACTCGTACCCTGACAACACCTAGATCATCTGGGTCTTCTACGGAATCGTATATCAGCCAGCCACAAAGAGCACCTGAAACGGTGCTAAGACCCTCTTCAGAGCACTTTAGAGATCCTTCTGTAGCCCCAATAACCTCTTTTCTGGCCTTCACAGCCCACGGAAGACTCACTACTCGCAAGCTTCTATCTTCCCAGACAACAAGGTCCCTAGGCATCTACATTCACTATGCAGTCAGTATTTCATTACTCTGCAGATCTTCGGGTGTCCATCCACAGCAAAAGTGCATCTTCTTACCAATGTTAATGTAATATCTCTGCAGTGCTCTGTGTAACCAGCAGGTCACAGGTTCAAATCCCAGTAAGCTAGTCCAGTGAGGCTATGTAGTTGTTGTAGAGATCCATGTGTAACCTGGAGGGTAACAAATTCCAATCCTATGAAATATTTCAGTGGCTTATGCTCCTGCTGCAAAAATCAGTGTGACCTGCATGGCAAGGGTTTAAATCATTGTAGGGTAAAGTCACGTTTTCATTGATGAAGCGAATGACATTTAGTTTGGTAGTAAGATTTTCATGTGCCTAAAACAAGTGTTTGTATTATGCGCTGTAAATGATTATTACTGGGAAAATTACACACTAGCAAACATTTTATATACTATATTTTCCTGAAGGGTCCATGCCTGTAAACGTCATGCCTATAATCTTCACTTTTTAATTTGTATATCATTTGTCTTTTGTTTCCAAACACTTTCACATCGCAATTCATCCCTGGACCGTCTTGTAAATTAAACAAGTTTTAAGTGATCACTTCTGAGACCTACCTTGTAAATGCCATTCATAGAGATGAATTTGGGAGCGATAACTGCTGGGCTTCTTTTCTTTTACCAGTCAGAGGTCTGTTTTGAAGCTTTAACCAGACTCTTTAACACAGCAGCTGAGAGACACAGCGAGGCCTTTGTAGCGTGGGTGTCCCCTGCCCCCGGGGGATGCAATCCACAGTTTGCAGATCACTGTTCCACGAGCTATAATGGTTTTTAAAAACCCTCCCACCCAACAGGTTCTGATCCCCTCATTAGTCGTGCAGTCCCCCCAGAACCATAAGACAGATCATCAACAAGGTAACAATGTCTTGCCCTATCAGGCCTATTGGCTCTCACAGGCACTACCACCGCCTCATTTCTATATCTTACACTCTCCTCCTCTGCTGTCCCCATAGCCTCAATAGTCCCTGAGCCATGTGGCAAGAGAAGAACTTCACATGGCACTTGTGAGTCAGGTATTTCATCTC
Source organism: Triturus cristatus (assembly GCF_964204655.1). Taxonomy (NCBI): domain Eukaryota; kingdom Metazoa; phylum Chordata; class Amphibia; order Caudata; family Salamandridae; genus Triturus; species Triturus cristatus. The sequence continues at coordinate 779,788,538 of NC_140590.1, read as the reverse complement.
ATGGTCTCACTAATAATTGTTGAATTGTCACAAAACCACGCCAGGAGCAAAAGCTTGCTGGAGTTCAGATATTGCATATACACCCCTGGCCAATACCCCAACCCCCTATACAATTTCAAATAAAAGTTCTTTGCTCTTACCTGATGGAATTTTGTGCTGGTTATGGTCCCTGCATTATTTCTTACAGAATTTGTGCATCGAAGCTTGAATGTGGCATGCATTCTAAAAAACTTCCACAACAAATAAATAATGCACCTGCTGAACATGTCTGTATGGGACCAGACGGTCATTCATTTGAATACCAGGCACTCACTCTGGAGAGGTTTAAGAACATAGTATCATTATGCTTGGTATTGAACAGCACTTTAAGAGTCAGACGACAAAACAATATATCATATACATTATTGCCAAAATTACAAAGACAGATTTGCACTTGTTCATCTCTGCTCCCTATGCAAAACAATCTCCGTTGTGAAGATTTAGGAGTGACAACTCTGCTTTCAGTGCACTGCTAGCAACACAGAGTTTTAGAAAATCACAGTCTGTTCACTGTTTCAGAAATTACAAAACTTGGATTTAATGGCCGACTTAATATTGAATGCTTGTATCTAATTTGCAAAACAAAATGTGTCAAAGTGTTGTTGAGAGACTGTGGGGCAAAAAAAGGCAGGGCTATAAAATATCGATTGTTCAAATGTTTTTCAATGGAATGCTAGAGCACAAAGACAATTTACTTTGCCTTTTTCTCCGGTATAGTAGACTATTTGCATCTTCGTTTCCCAACTCAACTACATTACGGGCATTCCACGAGCCATACGACACGAAAACATCTATAGCTCTCAGCACTACAAGACCCTGCCAATGGCAGAAGGGCAATTGGCAAAAAAGAATTAACATAACTGTTTAAAACTAGGTTGTTGGGGGCGTGGCCAAGATGGCGGGGTGAGCGGACGCTTCCTCCCGTAGCTCCTCCGGCCCGGCCAAGCTAAAGCCTTTTTGTTATGCTTTTCTCCCCCCGCTGAGGCTCGGCGCGGGAGAGGAGCGTGGCGGAACATCAGGGGCACACATTGGTGCTGTTTTGGTCCGGATCGCCCCGGGGGAACCCCCCCAAAAGTTCGTCTGAGATCAGGGGACGACGGCGGTGAGCCCGAGGGGCGGAGCGTATTGGAGAGCTGTCCGGGCGCCTCGGTTGGGCCTGGTGCTGAAAGCTGCGGTCTGGAGGGGATCTGGCCCGCCGCTCGACGGTGACTGAAGGAGCCTGGCGGGAAGGGGCCCGACGGTGTGGAGGGCTTGGGACGGGTGCCCCGGCACTCGGACTGGTGACGGCGACACCTGGCACTGCGGAGGCCCTGACCCCTAGCCGAGGTACAGCGGACTCCTTGTTGGGGCCGGATTATCTGGCCCCCTGTGCGTGACTAACGGGGGCCGGTGGTGGAACTTATTTCACGGCGGGGCACCTCGGAGGCCCCGGGGGTGTCGCCGGGCCTAGCCGGTGTGGCCTGCTCCGCCCGGCCGCCATTTTGTCCCCGAAGAAGCAGTGGTGGCGACCTCCGCTGAGCCCTGGATGCTGGCTGCACACGACCTCCCGATATTGCTGTCTTGACTACCGGAGGGATGAGCTGTTGGGACCCCCTCGCTGCGGCCCCCTTGGTTGTCTCACGCTAGCTCTTGCGGCTGACGGTGACCGGGCTCGGCCGCCATTTTGTCACCTGTGACGCAGCGACCTCACTTGCGGGGGATCCCCCGGCCCGAGTGCTTGCCGGCGGCTGAGCACCTCTGGGGCGCCTGGATCGGGGCCCGACTGCGGAGCTGACGATGGCTGGGAAAGGAGGCCCGAAGAAAGGGGACCGTACTCTGCCGGACATGCTTGGCAGGGCCCAGCACTTGCGGGACAGGACACAGCCCTCGCCGGGGCCCTCCCGGGCTCCGGCGGATGTGACTGGAGGGGAGCCACCCGTCACGAGGGCCTTCATGGAGGAACTGTTTAGCTCCCTCAGGGAGGACTTCCAGACACTGAAGCGGGAGGTGGCCAGCGAGGTCCGAGAAGTGCGCAGAGAGGTGGAGGGCCTAGGTGAGCGTGTGGAGGCGGTGGAGACGGAGGGCCAACAGCGAGCGGAGGAGATAGTCCACCTCCAGCAGGACGTTCTTCGCCTCCGGGAACAGTGTGTGGAGCTCCAGGCCCACTCTGAGGACCTCGAGAACAGATCTCGGAGGAACAACATCCGAGTGCGTGGCGTGCCGACTGCGGATGAGGGGTCCGATCTGGGGGGCTATCTGCGGGCCCTGTTCCGAGAAATCCTGGGGGAGGCCGCGGACTTTCCCATCAGCATCGACAGGGCGCATAGGGTTGGCCGCCAGCGCCAGCCATCGGCACCCCCACCGGACATTCTGGCCTTCCTGCCCGACTTTCCACTAAAGGAGCGTATCATGGCTGAAGCCCGCAGGAAACAGCCCCTGACCTTTCGGGATCGGCCGGTGGCGCTGTACCAGGACCTCTCTGCCATCACTCTACAGAAACGCAGGTCCTTTAGGATTGCCACTGACTTTTTGCGCGAGCATGAGACGCCGTACTCTTGGGGTCACCCCTTCCGCTTGATTTTTCGGTGGAACGGGGTATTGCATCAGCTACGCTCCTTGCAAGACATTTGTGGTGTCCTGGGGCTCACGGCAGCGGAGGAAGAGGGAGCTACGCCGTCGTGGAGGTCCTCGGAGGGACGGAATCGGCGGAGGTCATCGAGGCGGCGCTCAGCGACCAGTGCAGGGCGCCCGGACTCCCCTACCATTAGGGCGGACATGGCAGACGCCCTGAGGGCGGCGGCCGGGGACTCGATCGGCTCCTCTAGCGTGGCCTTGACGGCCTAACATACACTCCGGGGGGAGATGTCTTTAGCTTCTTAACATGCTTGGCACGGGGCGGGGGGGTTGGGGGGGAGCGGGCGGAGGTGAGTGGCTGGACGTCCACTTTGCTATTTTCTACGGACTTGCCCGTTTTGGGGCTTGACTGAGACTATGGGGTGTTTGAGTTTGGGGATGGCTAGTTGCCAAGGTTGTGTTTTGGGTGGGGGAGGGGGTTGTTTTGGGGTTGGGAAGGTCCCGTCCGATGTTGTCTTTGCCCGCTTTGTCTTGGCTTGTCCCGCGCTGCGGCCCCGCGCGCCCCACCCGCTGATTCCCTACCCATTGCATGGCGCTCCCGATCCCTGCGAGGAATGCCGGGCCTAAAGGTAGTGACCCTTAATGTTCAGGGTCTGAATAACCCGGTGAAGCGCAGGGCGATCCTGTCGTTGCTGGAGGGGACGCAGGCGGACATTTGCCTTTTGCAGGAGACACACTTATTGCCCCGAGACTGCCACAGGATGCGCTCTGCTAAGTTCCCCACCCAGTTCTTTTCCTCGGCAGCGAACAAGACGGCAGGGGTAGCCATTCTCCTAGCGAGCTCCTTTCGGGGGGAGGTGTTGCATAAGTGTGCTGAACAGAAGGGGAGGCTCCTTGCGTATCGCATGAGCCTGGGAGGCATAGCATTTACGGTTGGCTCCGTTTATAGCCCAAACGAGCACCAGGAGCGCTTCCTAGACTCCGCGCTGGTGGATGTCACTGCTTCCCCGGACCGACACGTTATCTTGGGCGGAGACCTCAACATTGTCTTTGACTCTGGGATGGACAGATCGGCGCAGCGCTTCCCGCAGACGGGGGAACTGTCCCAGGCTGGGAAGGCCCGAATTGCGGACATGGACTTGCATGATCTCTGGCGCTCCCTGCACCCCACGGATAGGGACTACTCTTTCTTCTCGCACGCACACCGCACTTACTCACGGCTGGACTACCTCCTGGTGAGTGGACCGATGCGTGCCGCTGCCACGGCGGCGGACATCGGGGTCCTGACCCTGTCTGACCACTCTCCAGTTATCGGCGTTTTCCAGTGGCCGGCGGCCTCCCCCTCTCGGGGGGTGTGGCGCCTCCGGGACACACTTCTACACAAAAAATCGGTGGTGCAACGCATCGGGGAGGTCATACAGGACTATCTCACTCACAATAGCAACACTGACACCTCGCAGGCGACACAGTGGGCGGCATTGAAGGCCGTCCTACGGGGGGAATTCATCTCTATCTCTGCAGCCGAGAATAAGGAGCGACAACTGAAGAGGGATGAGTTGACGGCTCAAGTTCGGGAGCTTGAGCAGGTCCACCGCCGTACGGGAGCGCCGAGGGTCTGGAGGCAGTTGAAGGCAGCGAGGAAGCTCCTCTCGGCTCTGGATCTTGATAGGGCGGAGTACGCCGCCTTACGTTTGAAACATGCCTACTACACTGGGGGGGACAGATGTGGCAAGCTCCTAGCACACCGGCTCCGGGTCGCGCAACAGCGCAGCGTCGTGAAAGAATTGGTGGGCGCGGACGGGGGGGTTGTCTCCGGGGACGCGGAAGTAGCGGAGTCTTTCCGCGGCTTCTACGAGGCGCTGTATGCTGAGGAGCCCTCCCCGCCACGGGAGACCGATAGCTATTTGGAGTCGGTGACCCTCCCGGTACTGGACCCGGCTCAGGCTGACCACCTGGAGCGGGACATCCATGTGGAGGAAGTGATTTCAGCTATTGCGCGGCTGAAACATGGCAAGGCCCCGGGCCCGGACGGGTTCACGTCGCTATTCTACAAGACTTTTTGCACGGCCGTGGCCCCTGTCCTTACGCGGCTGTTTAACTCTTTCTCCGCACCGGGAGCCATCCCTCCGGATCTCCTGAGGGCGACGGTCGCGGTAATCCCGAAGCCTGGGAAGGACCGGGCCCTTTGCGGCTCATACCGGCCCATCTCTCTCCTAAATGTCGACCTCAAGTTGTACACGGGGATTCTCGCAGCCAGGCTGGGTCCACACCTCCCCGACCTGGTGGAGGCGGACCAGGCTGGTTTTGTGCCCGGTAGACAGACGGTTGACAACACCAAGAGGGTGACACATGTTCTGGAGAAGGCCTCAAGGATCTCGGGGGAGCGGATGTTGTTGTCCGTTGATGCAGAGAAGGCCTTCGACAGAGTTCACTGGCCGTATCTTGAGCGGGTCCTTAAGAAACTGGGAATCGGCGATAAGTTCCGCACCATGGTATTTAATTGCTATAAGCATCCTTCAGCGTCGGTGCGGGTAAACGGGTGTAGCTCTGGTAGCTTTGCCATCGAGCGCGGCACGCGGCAGGGCTGCCCTCTCTCGCCGCTCCTGTTTGCCCTCTACATGGAGCCGTTTGCTCAGAGGATTCGTGACAATCCGGATGCGGTCGGGGTCCGGATGGGCCAGTACGTCCACACCGTCAGTCTCTATGCGGACGATGTCCTGCTGACTTTGGACGACCCTAGGAGGTCGCTGCCTACTTGCCTCCGAGAGTTGGACGCCTTCGCGGGGGTGGCCGGCTTCAAAATGAATATGAGCAAGTCGATGGCACTGGACGTGTCCCTGGCTGCGGAAACCAGGAGGGATCTTCAACGGCTCTTCCCCATGCAGTGGTCCTCGTCCACGGTGCCGTATCTGGGGATTCTGCTGGCGCCTACACTGTCGGAGATGGTTACGGCCAATTATGCCTCCCTCAGCAGGAAGATCAAGGACGAGCTTGGCCGCTGGAACAAGGGCCTGCTGTCCTGGCTGGGGCGAATCGCGGCGGTCAAAATGACGGTGCTGCCCCAGATACTATATCTTTTCCGGGCCCTTCCACTCCAACCCCCGGTGGGCTGGATACGACAAATGCAGGCTGACATCTCCCGCTTTGTCTGGCAGGGCCGCAGGCCACGTATGAAGAGGGTCCTCTCCACGCTTGCTCCGGAAGCGGGGGGTCTCGGCATTCCGGACCTCCGTAAGTACTTTCAGGCGGCACAGCTCCGCTATCTGGTGGAGTGGAGCAGGTGGGAGTCCGACAAACATTGGCTCTTCCAAGACCAGGCAGTGGCGGGCCGCACCTTACAAGAGGTTCCATTCCTGCGCCGCGCGCACCGCCCCGCTAATCTTTACGCTTCCTTTGTTACGCGGGTCCCCCTGCGTGTGTGGGACGCGGTCTGTGAGGCCCGGGGCCTTACCACCTTCCCTTCGCCGCTCACGCCCATTGCGGGCAACCCGGACTTCTCCCCTGGGATGGAGCCGGGGGTTTTCTCCCACTGGGTGCAGGCGGGCTGCAGGGCACTCTTCCAGATCTATGGCCCGGAAGGAGTGGTTCCTTTTCAGCAACTCCGCCAGGAGTTCGGCCTGACGGAGCTGGACAGATTGCGCTACATGCAAGTTCGGCATTGGGCCCTCCAGCCTCAGGTGCGTGCCGCCGCTGCCCGTCCAATTACACCGTATGAGCGGTGGTTGGCTACTCGGACCTCCGACGCTAAACTGATCACTGATCTGTACAAACACCTACAACCCCCGCCGTTTCACTACTACAATCCGGGGAGGGAGCGTTGGCACAGGGAACTGGGTAGGACACTCAGCCACAAGGAATGGGACAAAATAGCGTATCGGGCGCGGCACTCTGCATACCACACGGGCCTTACGGAAACCTTCACTAAAGTGTCCACATACTGGTACTACACCCCGGAGAGACTGTATGAAATGCATAGACACACTGACAAGGGGTGCTGGCGGAGCTGCGGGCAGGAAGGTACCCTTACACATATCCTATGGGATTGCCCAGTGCTGACCGCCTACTGGAAGGAAGTTCTGGACGAGGTGGATGAGCACTTTGGCATAGAGCTGCCGCGCCTCCCGGCGTATGTCCTGCTGGGCCTCCCCAATGACCTAATGTACCCACTGAAGTCCCGCAGGGGTAGGCAGATTGCGATAGCGCTGGGGTCTGCGGTTCAGAACATTCTGATCCACTGGCGCACATCCACCGCCCCCTCCATCACCGGTTGGTTGCACAGACTCTGGCATGTGCTGGGGATGGAGAAGCTGTCGCTTACGGTTGCGGGGGAGATAGACCAATTTGAGGAGCTATGGCAACCCTTTCTAGCGCTGCTGTCCACTGAATTCCGGGAGCTCACCTGCCCGAGGTATCTTAGGCTTCTCAGGCTGCGGCCGCCGGTGACCCCGGCGGACTAGCTTACATGTGAGATGGGGACCCCCGGCCGGGGGGGGGGGGGGCTGTGCGGGGCTTCCTGGTTAGGGCTACTCTGCTGCGGGACCATAGGACGGGGGGAGGGGGGAGGGTTGTTGTTTTTGTACTGGGAGGATGGGGGATGGGAGGGGGGGGACTGTGTTCTGTTGAGGGGTTGATTGGGGGGGGTTTTATTGCTCTGCTTTTGGGTGTCGGATACGCGCGTGGGATTCCACAGCTTGTAATTCTAGCGTTCATTTACTGTGTTCTTCCCTCTGAGCCAACGCTTCACCTATTGCCAACCCTCTGGAGATGCATCCCTTCTTCTTTGATTGTATTCCACGTATCCTGCCTCCTGTCCCCCTCCCCCATGGTTTGTTTTGTCTCAATAAAAACGTTTTAAACATAAAACTAGGTTGTTAAACTTATTGGTGCAAAAGGCAGCATATGCTCCATAAAGTTGGCGTCTTCCAAGTGGCGGTACTCTCAGTATGCAAAACTGTCCATGGGTTTGGCTGTCTAGTTTTGACCACGAAGACCATCAACAGCATCACAGTATGGAAATAGCTTCTCACACTTCTATACATACATTATTTTACCAAGAAAAATATAAATCAATTAAATGTAAAACTGATATTTTTGTGAAAAAACATAAAAATTGTATGTTTACAGAATGTCGGGACACAATAGTCACAGGTTAATCCTGACTAGCTATACCTGCTCGAATTATATTCCTCAATTTGGCTGAAGATTTACTGTCATAACTTACCATGCGATGACATGCGCTGGACTCCGGATAACAAAAGGCACGGTCAGTCACAATAGCCTCGGAATGCTTGGTAAAATCAAAGACAATGAATGGAGTGATACAGATGATTTAAATTCCTTGCACAACCTTACTGTAAGACTGGATATGACCAAGTTGTAATCATATGCAAGGAATTTCATAGAAGAGCTGCCGATAGCAAATGCCCCTCAAGAACATGGGTGCTATCAGGACAGCACATGGTCAGTCACTCCATCCTTCTGGTGAACAAGTGCAAGCACATAACCGTTTGTACAAGTAACTAGAATTTTAAAGCAATCCAATGAGCAAAAATATGGTTTGGTTTAAGGCTTGAAAATCTACTTTCAACTGTCAGCTTTCTTATCTGGAGCATACACACAGACACGTAATGTTTTTCTACTGGTCGAACTCAGTGTAATTTTGGTTGCACTATGGAAATTTGATCATGGTGGTTGAATAAAGGATGGTGATAAAAATGAAAACCTTTTTATTAACTTTCAATGTTTTAATGTCACTGATGGTGCTTTTGGAGGGGTGTGTCAGTGAGGGGGTGGAGATGGAAGGTTTAAATGAAACCCCTGAAATGCAAAGAGAAAGTAATAGTAACTTTTCATTATAATTTAAGAACCTAAACAGTGTGTCAATCTACCGCGCTTCACATACAGTTTCTATACAATTATTAACACTATCACGTCCTCGTTCTGTATCAATCCAACATATAAAATCTTCAGTCAAAAACTTCGCTGTCATGTGGTCTTCTATTACATAAGTAATGTACCTTGACATGCATGTCACACTGTTGAGAGGCATCTGGGCCCCTTCTTCTGAAGTCAAACTAATCCTACAATTATCCAATGGCAAGGCAGATTTCTTAATGTTCATACACACCGTGAGAGGAGCTGTTGCATACACACGCAAATGTGTTTAAATAGGGAAACATCGAGGTTTGGTCTTCCAGAGATAAACAGTAAATAAATTAAAGTTTTGGAGTGATGAGATGGTTGGCAGCACAGTACAGCAAAGTTACACTTCTTTTGAGAGACAAGAGGTGAGTTGGAAGGGCCAGCCTGGATACCAGAGGGGTACTTTATGATCTATGTCTTCCTGCAAAAGCCCCTGAAGATGCAAGTAGACACCATGGAATTAGACAGAGAACACAAAGGCAGCACCAGGTTCCTCCTCACCTTGAACCCAGCCGCACCAGGAGATGGGAAATCATCACGCGATGTATTGACACATTCATGAAGCTAAGTCTTCATCAGCGAGAGCTGGTCCAAAGAATTCAAGTCGGTCCCCAAAACGTTCAAGAAATGCTGCTCCAAGTTCATGCGTTAGTTATTGCAAAATATTTTATTTTAAAAAAAAAGTCTCTTGGACACTGTTTCAAAGAGCAAAATAATTCACAACGGATCCACGAGTCTCAATGTTTTTCGTTTTTTTCACAGATTAGGGTTTACTTCTTCATGAAGTTGCAATTTACTGACTTCTTTCTTTCCAGCGAGTCACAGCACCTCTGCTTGGCAGTGTGGTAACATTCACAGCGCACAAACCAACCATGTCATTGAGCTAGAAAAGAAGAAGAAATCATATCAAACACTGGGCAAGGAAGCCATTTCATTTTACATTGTTTATGCAAAGAAAGTGCTGATGGAAAGCAATGACGCGAAAACCAGGCTATTTTTACCTGGGGCCGGATCAAAAGTGGTTTTGGAATTCCCATCTTCATTAGACTACCTCCCCAGTGCCTCTCACTGTACTAGAACTCTTGAACATCATTGCACACATACTGGCCTGACAGATTGATGTCTGTCCAACTGACCATCTGTCTAAAAGCCATAGGACTGGGAGGAAGAGCCACTAATCTAATCCAAGTTTGGGCTGGGAGAAAGGAGGGCAATGTAGAGATGTCCAGCACTGCTTAACAACACATACTCTTGTTTCACTCACAAGAACTGTTAACAAGCATATGCAATGCAATAAGTCTTGCATTTATGAGAGTTTGAGCTATTGGCCTTGTAAATGACAATGCCTTTTATTGGAGTGTTGTTTTTAAAACAGATAAATAAAAGGCATTGTCATTTACAATGCCAATAGCTTAAACTCTCGCAAATGTGAGACCTATTGCATTGCAAATGCGTAATATAAAAATAATAACAAATCATTAGGAGAGAGCTTGTCCTGTCTGCAACAGCTTGCAGGACAACGCTATTTGAGAAAATAGTGCTCGGAGGCTGATTAAAGCCTACTGAGCAACAACACACAACAGGGGGTGTCGCCATGGAAGGTTACAAAATGAGACAAGGCGGTACTAAGGTAGAGCTACTAAGCCTTTTGACCAATGATCAGCCACAGTTCACAGTGGACAATTACACAAACCAATGAAAAATGTAGGCAGAGAGAGGGCAGAGCTTCACGTCCCTACCTCGATACAGCATGCCTCGCAGAGCAGCACATGCGCCGCCCAGGCTCGACCTAAAAAGCTTCCAATGGGTTAAAATGAATTATAGCCATAAATCATTAAAACACACCAATGACTGATTCGTTTACAATGCTCTCAAAGCGAGTCAAAGAATAAGCACAGATAACACACTATGTTCAAGTTGCGAACTCTCACGTACCTTTTTTATATTTTTCTACTTGCATGTGTGATTGCCAACATTAACAAAATAATTACATATCCCAATATCTATAACACGAACTAAACCAGATCGAGTTCATAAAAGCGCTTTTAATTCCAAACAAGGTGATCTATCATTTAAGAGTCAGCCTGTACCCTATTTAGAAAGTAGCATGTATAAAAATCTGTAAGAAGCATATTTAAACAAAAATTCCTATCTCCACTCAACATTCCTGCAACAAGGCGCCCTGCCCACTGTCACAGCCCTCCTCCCGATTTGAACTGCATGGGAGGTACATGTGCGGTGCTTAATTAAAAAAAAAAAAAATCACATAAGTGCCAGGGCCCTCGTCACGAAACCACGGTAGCTTGCACCACCAGATGGTCCTGCCAGTTGCCACTGCAGCGGCAGCTCCTCTGCTAAGACAGAGGCTCATCGCCCCACTGCTTTTCAGTGAAAAATAAAATTATAATAATAAAGGCTATTATTATTTTGTTTCCCTTGCTCACTTCCTGTAGTTAAGAGCAGGGCGGGCCGTCTTTTTCGACATGATGAAAGGAGGAGTGATGGCACTGCTTCAAGTGCGCATGACAGTTTGACCGGCTGTCTAAGGCCGGCAAAACCGTTATGGGCACTTCGATCTCTCCACCCGAGCGGTGCTGTACAGGGTGGAGAGCAAGCACAGGGTCGTAGTCCCTTAGCGGGCGCCTAACTAGGGTGCTCACATCAATCACAGCTCTGCTCTCAGGCTGGGTAATACCAGCATGAGCCCAACTTCTGGATTGATGCAGGGGAGCCTGTGGCATGCCGGGAGACGAGGAGCAGAAGCCAGAAGAGCACAGATGTTGCAGATGGCAGGTAAGCATTTTTTAAATTATTTTGTCCATGCTGCCCCACCAGCGCTGACTCCTTCGCGTTGCCCCACCATTTTAATGCCCCAGCAGTCATTACTGAATGACAGTACCAACACAACTTAGCATCACATTCTTACAAAAGTGACAATTAAGACTATTCCACGTCCCCCAAAGCTATAAGAGTGGCTTGGGTGGCAGTTATCGTACTTGTCTCTGTATTTGACAATAGTGCCACCATGTAGCAGAAAGTCATAACTGCGGTGTTGACAATTAAGTGCCGGTGCCGAGTACCGGGAAACCAAGGCTCAAATTAAGCACTGAAGATGTGGCTATCAAATTATTTCCAAATCACTTGCCAAGCCCAACAGCATTACTCACGCCACTTCTCCATGGGGCGAAGAGAACAATATTTACCAGGTTGTGCTGATGAGTATTTTTTGGTCTTTCCAAAGCGGAGAAACCCTCTGGGCTACTTTCAGTAGGGTGAATAGATTTTCAGAATGAAAAACCGGGACGAGCACAGACATAAAAATAGGACTACATATATATATTAATTAAAAATTAAGCATTCCCTCCCATTTCTGTGTAGATCTCCAGGATCAGGCTGCCGGTGGGTCTGGCCTGGACTTTTCTGAGCTGGGAATCCTTTTTTGAGTGTGGACATTTTACTTATGGACTGCTCCAGCACCCAGGCATGATGCCAGTTCACTAACTCAACAGGTAAGTCAATTGGTTGTCTTATTGACAGTTGCACATTTTCTTTTGAACCTTTTTTTATCCAATGCAGCAGCTAGATGCGGTCACCCGAAGGTTAGAAAAATGCGTTATCTTTTAGATGACGAACTGCCAGCGTTTGTCCGTTTTTCTTTCTCGCCCTCAATCAGTTTTAAAAAAAATATTTTTTTTTATTAATGACCGTTCTGCTGTATAAAATAAAAAAAAGCCAGGCCATTAGAGATTTCATTACCTACAAAAAGAGGGTGGGAGCACAATGCCTCACATCCCAGCACTAAGTTCGCATCATGGTAAACGCATAGCAAGATAACACTTACTTCAGTGGCAGTCTATAGTTTTTCACCCTTGTTGGTGTAGCCCATACCGTCTATCTCTAGACATGTGTTTCAGGATAGTTGTCCTTTATTAGAGAGCAATACATTTTTTGGGGTGCTGGAAATGCTGGCCAAAGTCTTCTCAGGTCTCTGTACCACTCATTGGGTGCAGGTGCATCAGCCAGAGCTTGTCAACTTATTAGCTCAAGGGAGCCTTTGCAAACAAAATGGGGGTGGGCACACACTGCCTCACATCCTAGCAATCAATGCCTCCCAATGCTTCACTGAAGTAAGTGTTATCAAGCACTGCATTTACCATGATGCCCTTGTGCATACTGAATGCTGGAATGTGAAGTAGTGTGCTTCTGCTCTCCTTCAGATTACCCAATTCAATCTAGATATTATGCTTATGACTCAAGCCAGGCACTCCCAAAAATATTTTTCCCTAATCCACCCCCACCACAATTAAACATGAACAGAAGATTGTTCTTCTAAAAGAGGTGAATGCTATTTTCATTAGATATAGTTGAAAATGTACAAAGGTAGATGCTTGTTTAGCTCCTGCACTGGAAACTTTCCATTAAACTAATTGACCCCTCTGGTTCTCAATGACACATTCTATTGGTTTATAGACGTCCTCACAGTGGTGTCGAGGCATGAGATTTATTGGCCTCAGCTCTTTCAAATGTGTTTACTGATACTACGCAGACAATTGTTTTATTGGATTTTAATGTTCATTTTGATGTACAAAATTCAGCTTGTCTTCTAAATGTATTGGTTTATTTTCACTTGAGCTGGCTATGAATGTTTCGCTTTCCAACCCCCTCCCCCCACACACACAAATCAAAGCGATGCATTTGATATTAATTGGTCTAATGTTGCACTTTATCAACGCTACATCCCTTTTCCATTTCCTTTGTCGAGCCATTATGGTTTCCTTTTTTCTTATGCCTTTAGAAAGAGGCCCAAGGATACTGCTTTTTAGGTCTCGCCTGAGCCAGCGCTTTAGCGCTGCACTGGTGAGAGCTTTAGTAAATGGGGGATTTAACCGTGCAAACTAGTGCTTTTCAGGCCTCCAAATACAGTGCATGTGCGCCGGGCGCGCGCACCATTTGGCAGCCTGCCTGATAACTTTCGCGGCCGCTTTAATGTCCCCAGTGAGCCGTGTGGCCACTGAGAACATCAAAGCGGCCGCGAAAGTGATCACCATTTGCCACCCCCTCCCTTATCCCACTTCCTGCTTGTTATATTTACCATTCGTCATCACGAGACCGTCATCATTCGTCTCACAAAATGTTGAAGTGTTTAGAGGCAATTAGTTTTGTCCTTTCGGGTGTACAAGAAAAAGTATTAACTCGTATTGACCCAATACGAAGCTCTTGACTCCTCCCCTAAAGCTCCCCTAAATGTGCCATGATGACATTTGCATTCCACTGTGAATGGTTAAGGGTTTTATGTGTGCTGGATGTATACTTTCCCATATATTACTTTGAAGTAAAGCCCGCATGAGAGAAACATCCTGTCACACAGTGACATTGAGGGAACGAATCTCATGTTAGGCAGCGCCTTCACAGCGGTGGCGAACCCCTGGACTGAAGGAGACGGATCCTAAACTGCTGCTTCCTTCGCATCGCCATCCTTGCATACAGGTGTGAGTGCTATACATTTGAGCATCAAAGCTTAAGAAATGTGGTTTATTCCTCGTTTTTATAGCTTACTCTAGTGTTTAGGATGTTCTCCCGCTGACGTTCACTTCACACCTCACTTGACCCGCATACACCTCGTCTTGGCCTAGAAACCTGTCTTGTCATTGCCCTGAAGTCAGCCGTCTGTGACCTCGTCCGTGCCCCGGTGGCAGGTCATGTGTCACGGCAGGGAGCATGTGCGCGTAACAAGCTCAGTCACTTGCTGTAAGAGATCCTCCCTCTGCCAGTACAGGGCAGCGAGCCCCGGGCGGACAACTCCCAGCGTGACACAGCGGGCGTCGGGCCCTGCGCACGGTTTCATGCTGTTCAACCAGTCCCCCTGTCTCCCAGGAGTACTTACTGGGTTTTCAGTTCGCACGAGAGTGTTTGGTGGGCCTTGTTCTCAGATGTATACTCTGTTTCACGCTTTCTGAGGCGCACAGCATGCTGCTTGTTCTGCAAGAGCCGAGCGCGCCTTCTGGCTTGGCAGCAAAGCAAACAAGCATTGGCATAGCCAATAGGTCTCGCCTTTGGGATCTTATAAGTGTTTAGCCATGCAATTAGTTGATGTTGTTGCACCAAGGATATTGTGCTGCATAGTAAATACTTATAAGGTCCCAAAAGCGAGACCTATTGGCTATGCCAATGCTTGTTCTCAGCTTGCAGTAGAGTTTAGGACATGGAATAGTGTTTCTGCAGAGAACTGGGCTGGCCCTTTACCTTTGGAGACTGGGCTTTCTGATGCAACGCCTAAAAACATTCTAGAGATTATTTAGCCCTTGTGAGTTCAACCATGGATTAAATTGCTCCACTGTTACAGAAAGCTGGCACGTTGGTTTACCTTTCCTGCAGCTGATAAAAAAACTGGTTCGCTAAAACAATTTTAATCGACTGAACGTCAATGGCAGCAGGACAATGATCCTATCAATGAAACGGAGTGGCTATAAAAACCTATATGAGCAGGCACCATTAAAACCATATGTAAAAACAATAATAATTACCAAGCTATAATGTTTAATAGGGGGGTTTCTTTTTTCTTAATTAACTTTTATAATAATGATTTCCATTCTATACCAAATGGGAATTTTATAAATGTATTTAATTTTATTGCATCTATCCAAAAATCCAAAGACTGTTTTAAATGAACTGGGATCTGCCTAGGTGACGATTGTAATGCCAAGTTGCCTCAACTGTGGCCAAGTACACAGCCAAATAGCAGCGGCCAAAAATGCAACAGCGGTATGGAGTTAGTAGACCACCTGAATAATCATAATCTAACTAATGCCATGGAGATTGCTGCCATCACAAAAGACAATGCTCCCCTAGAACAGACATTTAGAGGGAGGGGCTCATCCACAATCGATTATGTTTTTATCACACCTGTCTTAGAGGCCAGCCTGCTGAAAGTGGAAACCATAGCCACCACTTATGGGGACCATAACCCAATTCAAATAGTATTAAGGTTATCCCCCACCCCAATACTTAATATAGAATGTGGTGCTAGGAACTTAACACTGTCCACGGATAACCTTAGATTGGTATGGCAGGGTGTTGATAATACCGAGCTATTTGGAACAATGGTTAGGGAAAACTTGAGCCTCATTAATCTTTGTTTGGAGGCTCAGGACCCACACCCTGAGGCAATTACTGCTTTCAATAAACTTTGTGGAGCCACTAAATCTTTGCTGTCCAAACCCATCACTTGAACACAACGGGAACAGAGATGGTTTAACCATGAGTGCTCAGAGGCCAACAGGCAGCTACGCAAGGCCCTGTCACACAGCCCAAGGCGCAACCTATTGGTAAAGTCCCTAAGGCTGATGTATAAGTGGACCATTGCCAAAAGGAAGGAAGAATTACTAAGAGAACACTGGGATGCGCTTGTTAATGCTAAAAGCTTAAAAAATGGGAACATGTTTTGGACCGCAGTTTAAGAACCAAGAACAATGGGGCAGCAATTAACTTCTATAAGTTGCAACATAACTAATACAACCTGGGAAAATCACTTTTCAACAATTTACTCAGTGCCAGTGTTGGAAATTGACCCTTTTTACCAAACGGTTCCATCTGGGGTCTCAATATCGCTAACAGAGGTCGAGGAGGCCATACGCCAGAGTGCGGGCAATAAAGCCCCTGGCCCAGATGGGCTACCTTTTGCCATCATTAAATACAAACCCGATTTTTGGGCCCCACTATTGCTAAATGTTTTTAATAACTTAGTCAACGCCCCATTGCCAAAGTCGTGGACCACTAGCATAATCGCCCCAATTATTAAAAAGAGTGATTGCTCACAACCCAGTTGTTATAAGCCGATTTCTTCAATAGATAACACCCTTAAAATTTTAGGAAGAGTTTTATACAATACAATTTTATTTTGGGCTGAGGACAATTACATTTTAGAAAAATGCCAACTAGGTTTTAGGAGCAAGGTTGGCACTAACTAGCAGTATTTAAATCTTAATTTGATTGTTGGAAAGTATACTATAGCACAGCACTTGCCACTCAATCTAGCTTTTATGGACCTGACCTCCGCCTTTATCAATAGGTCTCGCCTATGGTCCATCCTCTTAGCCTATGGCCTTGCTGAGGCCCTTGTTCACTTTCTGGCCTACCTGCATAGAGACTTGAAGGCGCGGGTCAGGATTGGTGGCGGGGGCGAGGTGTCTAACGATATCAGTGTTGGTAGAGCGGTTAGGCAAAGGTGCGTCGTAGCACCCCTGCTTTTTATCATTTATATAAATAATTTGCATAAATCACTGATTAATCTCACTGTTGACGTCCCTAGAATTAAAGGCAGAACTCTCCCGGTGCTTTTATACGCAGATGATGCAGTTTTAATTGGACGCACATCAAATGCACTACACACTTTAGTACGAGGATTCATGGACTTTATGACTGATTTAGATTTATGTACTAATTTTAAGAAATCCTTTATAATGTCCTGTGGGCCAAGAAAATATCCCCTAAGCTCTGTTATCGTGGGAGATCAAAAATGTACTTGCACCGGCACTTTTCCTTATCTGGGGATGGTCTTTGCTGCGAACGGCACCTGGTCTGAACACATGGTGTACTGTAAGAACAAGTTCTCAAAGGCCTTTAATTCAATCCTCAGCCTCCATCGCTTAAAAATATCAGGAGCAATCCCTGCAATTTCAAAGATTTTTATGTCACAGTGCATACTAATAGCCGCCTATGGTGCTGAAGTTTGGGGAATTGCTAAAAGCTCTAGCATCCAATTGGTGGAAAATAGATTCTGCAGAAAAGTCATTGGGTGTACCAATCTCCACCCCCCCCCCCCCCCATACATATGTCATAGTGAGTTAAAACTAGGATAAATTGAAGATTTTAGAAGGGCTCGCCCTGCATTGTTCTGGCTAGCCATAATGAAAAAGCCTGCAGCAATCCTTACAAGGGAGATGATAGTATCAGCTGCGAGAAAGGGATGGATATTCCATGGCTTGCCAGAGTTATTAAGAGTTTGAAAAGTGTGAACTTTGATGGATTGTTTTTTAACCCAAACACAGCTGAGACCGTTGACAAAAATGTTCTTAGGTCAGCACTATGTGCACTTTATAGCTCTGATTAGAGAGGGAATCAAAGAAACAAACTGTTGCTAAATTTATATCCATTGAGCAAACTAAAAATTGTTTTCCTAGCTACATCACTTTAGCGATGTCACATTGGGAGAGAGGACTTCTCTGTCGTTTAAGAGCTGGGACTATAAGACATCTGCTCTGATTTCCCCTTGGGTAGACGTCAAAACTGGATTCCCTGCTATGCCCATGTGATGGTCATAGTGGACAAACTCTGTCACTTTTTATTTTTCTGTAAATACACGCGATATGCAAAATGGTTGGTAATTTCATTTTTTTAAAAATTGTCCCCTATTAAATTAACTGATGCTCTTTAACTGTATATTACAATTGGAAAATGATGAATTGATCCCAAGTGTTGGTACTTTCCTGCGAATAGCCGCAGGGGCCCGCAAATCTATGCTTGATACGTGAAGTACACTTGCACTTTGCTTCTAACAATACGTATTTTTGATTTTGTCCTTGTAATTATTTTTATAGTGCTAATCTGTCTATTGCCTGCTATACTATGAATTTGATACGTTATCGAATTATTTATTGTGATTTTAATGCTTGCATATGTTTTACTTTTATGGATAAGTTGTTATCCGAATAAAGTCTTTTTGGATTTGGAGCAGGCAATCAGAAAAACGAATATAGATTTCCATTCAAATAAATTCAGTGCTCCCAATAAGACAAAAAAGAATTCTCGCCATTAGAGAACTTAGAGAGTCACCCATGCAATACAACTCTTCCTTATTAGAGGCAAAGTGTAATCACAATTATTTCTACTAAGGGTCCTTGCAGGCCAGTCTATCTTCTCCTTCCTCTGCTCTACCTGTTCAGCTCCATGGTTGATGTTAAAAAGCGGATGAGATTTACTCCTCTTAATGAGTAGAAATTATTTCCTTAGTCCACAAAGTAAACCCTCAGACTTTACAGCAGATTTGCTTTTCGGAAACTTAACTGAATTTAGTTTTACAAGAACTCTCTTTGCGTAGAGCTACATTAATGATTACTGTGCACAGGGTCCCCTCCAGAAAAACTGAAGTTAGCTTGTTTTAATTCTTTACTGAACAAGTCTCCACTTGATGTGGACAACTTTGGCCAATTACTGGCCTATCTAATAACTCACTTTTAGCCAAAACTACTAGAAAATTATTTTTGGGGGATTCTGTTACGGTCACAGTATCAAGCTGGGCCTTGAGGCTGCTCTTGATGACAGTGACAGGTCAGAAGATCTCATTTTGTTAGACCTTTTTGTGGCGTTCAACATAGTTAATCACCAAATTCTGCTGGATAGGCTAGAAATTTTACTGTAAAGCATCTAGCCTTAACATGGCTTTCAGATATTTGGACACCGAGACACACAAGTACAGCTGCCAACTTTTACTTCACAAGTCAGAATATCATCATGTAGAATTTCTCAGAAATCTATAATGCCTCCTTTATTGTTTAATCTCTATAGGATTTCTTTAGCGCCTTAAATTGCTCTTTAATTTTTATATGTTAATAACCCTCAAATTATCTTAAAGCTCCCCAGCTATGCCCAGAGCATAGCCTTCTAGTTGTTTGAGTGTCTCTCTCAGGTGGAAGGCTGGATGAGCTTTAATCATCTTAAAATCTATGGGCAAACAAACGACTGAGATTCAATGCCTAAGCAACCAATCACAGTTTTGGGACTTACCTTTCTGGCCTTCATCGTTTGGTCCAAAGCCTGCCCCACTGACTTGTGTTAGGAATCTAGGCATTAAACTTGATTCAACTTTGACTATGGCAGATCAAATCACAGCTGTGGTAAAAGCTGGTCTCTTTCAGCTGCAAATATTGAAATAATTTTGCACTCCATTTCCTTTTTACATAAATTATATATGCTTTACTTTCTGCATACTTGGACTATTGCAACTCAATTTATTTAAATCTTCCTGACTATTGTATCCAAAATCCGCCAGGCATGCATTGTACCTAAAGTGAAGGGACCATATTTCCTCAGCTTGGCCTCTTTACATTGGCTTCTGGTAAATGAACAAATTACGCTCAAATTTCTTTCCATGGGGCACACAGCGATTTTTAGCACCAATATTTGGCACTTTATCATTGTTTTACTCATCATAACCCAAATCAGTTAAAGAGATTTAGACACAAATTCCTTCTTAAGTCTATCCTCTGGCAGGAGGCTCAACTACATTACTTTAGAAGTGCCTTTAAGACACGGCACTTCCCATATGTATAGGAATCTGCGTTACTTCGACCATGTGGTTTCAGGTGGAAAAGGCCTTTTGATTTTTGGTTCCACTCCAGTTGCAAGATATTCCTCATGATGAAAGTCATATGTTTTAAGTATGAAATCAAAGTCGTGGTCCATTTGGGAGGGTTGGCCTGCCAAGTAGCAAGTGCCTAATTACGTTCGAGCTCCAGCTCCAATTTCCGGCAGTGGGGCAGGACTTGAATTAATCTGCCCTGCCTCCTACATCCAGGAATGCAACATTATCAGTGGCCCGTTACATCTCGGTTCAGAGTACCTTTCGTAGTCATCTTGGCTACCTTTCTGGACAGCTCTATTCTGAGCCAATGTACTACTAGCATGGGATGCTGTACTAATGATTACCATTTGAAGAATCTAGCCATTAAAATACACAAATGGCCCATGCTTTATCCCTGAACTACTCATTTTTACTTTGCCCTTTTTAGGTCTCGGGACCATCCGGTCGGCAGACCGGAAGTCCGGAGATTTAATGACTTGGGGGAAGAGGGGCTTGAACCCGCCCCTCTTCTGCCCTGTTCTCCATTGGCTGGCCTCGTAAATGCTGGCCAGCCATTGGAGAAGAGGTCCCGTCACTCCAATCATGCCCCGTCCTTTTCGGATCGGGGGGCGTGTTTTTTGCGAAAAGTCTCAGGGAGGAGACAACAGCAAAACACACCCCCCGATCCGAAAAGGACGCTGCGTTTCTCCGAGGCACTGCTCTGCCTCGGAGAAAGGCGGTGGTATTATCCATACTACAGCAACTTCAACTTAACAGCCATGGTCCATGCTTGACGAGCTCTTACGCTTCTGGGGGCGCTGAGGTTGACATGCATAGGCAAATTGCATGATGCGATGCTCGAAAGGTTCCATGGCAGCTGAGACTGCCTGGTGGATGGATGCGTCCACCGCGTCGCAGAATTCATCGTCGACGGGGAGAACCTGAATGTTTTCCTTTTCAGTATACTCCTCCTCCATGACGTTAGTTTGTATGTAAATATATGTAAGGCTAGTAAGGTAAACAAGCGCTCTAAGCGCTCGTGTTGGTACACTCTCTGGGGGTATGTTTTGGCGTACGCTGAGTCACTAAGTTTTGGGCACCCCTGAAGTGAGCGACTTTTGTGCCCGATAGGGCCTGAAGGGGCGACTCACCCTGCAGTCAAAACGGGTGTCAAAATTGCTCTGGGCCCGCCCCTGGATAGTACTCCCCGCCGCAATCCCAAATGATGTAAATGAGGGTAAACTCGCCTTACGGCGTTTAATTCTGACCCGCTGGTGCCGGGCGTAAGAGGAGACCGGCACACACAGTACAGACCCGAGGGGGCGTCAGGGCTTCCGAGAGATGCGCGGAGGCGGTGGGGACGGTTATGTGTCTCGATGGTTCTGCAGCTGAGGAGCGCGACATGAACCAACGAGACAGACATGCGCCCCCTATCTAGCAGTTGTGCACCGCCCCGCGCTCCCACCTCAGGCGGGGCCGCGAGTGGAGCGAAGAGCTCCCAAGGCCCCGAAACGATAAATAACCGCAAAGGTAAGAAACAAGCATTTACAATGCAATGGTCTCGGCATTGGTAAAGTTAGAGCTATTGGCATTGCTCATGACCTTATTTTTATGTTTTTGTTTTTAAAACATTTAAAGAAACGGCATTGTCATGAGCACTGCCAATAGCTCTAACTTTAACAATGCCGAGACCGTTGCATTGTAAATGCTTGTTACCATTTGCAACCACTGACCCTGAGAGCACAACAATGAAAGCTATTTGCTTATTGGCTTTCAATGAGCGGGATACCTTGCTACAACAAAACAAAGAATGGGAGTGCAAACAGGTCTGGCTTTAAGGTGATTAAATATGGAAATAGCATTAGTGTACACCTGTATTTTCATGTGCTAGGATCAATAAAGCCAGTCATAGTGACTTTGGCAAAGCTTTTTTTGTTGAAACAAAGGAGAAAGAACATTGGGAAATAAGACAGAGAAAACAAATTAAAACACCATACAGGGAAAACAAACAGGAAAAATAAACATAGATGGTACTTCAATAGCAACGAAACAGGAGGAAACAACCGTACAAAAACCACCAAAACACATACAAGTCTTGCCTAAATACACAAATACAAATAAAACCTGTAGTCAAAAAATAAGTTACTTACCATCAAGAAAGCTCGTTCTGGTGCCTACTCTATTTAACTGCAAATTCCTCACCCTTTAAAATGTCTCAACGCACCAGACTGAATATATTTATGTAGCAGTGCTCCTACACTGCAACAGGCGGCGTCAGGCAGCTCCACATTACCTTCGTACCCTGTATGTTAGTTTCATCAACTTTCTCCTCCCGCACCCTAAGATATGCAGCGAGGAAGTGCCGCATTCCAACTTGAAACCTTTTTACATGTACAAGAAGCCACTCCACAGAATAGGAAGGCTGATGGGCAGTGAGGATTCTGCAGAGTATTCACGGAAAGAGTTACCAACAGAACTTGTTCTTCTGATACATACTGATAACCGTAGATTTCTCAACTTTAGGACCTTAGCAGTATCTCCCAGGGTGGTGGGTGAGGGGAGTGGACCCAAAAGTTCTGCAAGACATTGTAAACAAAGTGCTCCTCCCTTTAGACCCGTCTGCCAAGGCAGTGGTGCTTAGTAAACACATGCACCAGTACCCATGTTGCAGCCAGGCACTTGTCTAAATGTGCCTATGCAGTTGTGGTAGTCTTGGCCCTAGTGTTGTGGTCTTGCAGGCCCTTGTATGTCCTCCTTGGCTTCTGCAGAGCAGATTTTGAATCAGAGGACTATCCACCATGACATGGTCCTATTTTGCCCGAATATATACGTTGACAATGCAGATTTTTATCCGCAATACAATCACAATGCGGTTGTTACAACGACCGCGCTGTTCCCATGCAATACCATTACTATGCAAGTCATTACATCGACTTGCAGTAGATGGCGCCGTAACATTAGAAATGTATAATTTACTATTCCAACTCGCAGCCTACGTAACAGTAGGGAAGGTGTTGGAATAGTAAACTATACTATTCCTTCTGTTAGAGCGCCATCTACTGCAAGCCGATGTAATGACTTGCGTAGTAATGGCACTGCGTGGTAACAACGCGGTCGTTGTAAATCCGCGTTGTGATTGTTTGCGGAGTAAAATCCGCCATGTAAAGGTTGTTTCCCATTTTGCCACCACCCAAAAAAACAACAAAAAGCTGATCATACACGCAATAGGCTTTTGTGCAGTTGTTCTAAAGAATCAGAACCTTCTTAGGATCAAGTCAATAGAGCCGCTTCTTTTTCAAGGGGTGAGGTGCACCCAAAAAAATGATTGCAGAGTAATCGAATGGCCAACATGGGAGGAAGTTACAACCTTCATTAGGAAATCTGCCCTAGTGTCCGGTACCAATAGGTCTGGAAAGAAAAAGCGAACATGCTGACATAATTGTGAAGAGGAAGACAGTCTTGAGAATCAAGAGTTGAAAAGAACAGCTGAGCACTGGCTTGAAGGGCTTGCGAATGAAGAACATAAAGAACAAGTTCAGGTCCCATTGTGGTATTTAAAATAGCTTGGAGGGAATATGTGTCCTAAAAACAAATAAAGGGCAAGCCAGTAACCTTTCAACATAGTCAACACAAGTCCTTGCTATGCTCATGAAAGAAAAAACAAATGATCACCTGAAAGTCTGGCTTATACATTACCAGCATCACGCAAGATATTAGTCCTAGCACCGAGTATAAATAGACTTGTACCCAAGGATGACATTAACCACCTAAGTCAGCAAGTCAAAAAAATACAATTGCCACTGCTCAATTACCACACACGGTTGTTGCAACTCGGATGCAGGACCATGCCCTGCTGTGAGACCGAAGGTCCTCCAGAAGTGGTAGCCTAACCAGAGGGCAAATGCTCAGGAGCTCTGTGTACACACCCTCTTGGCCCAATCTGCAGCATTTAAGATGACGTAAGCCCGATATGTCGTGATCCAACTCAGAGCTCGAGGCAGGAGAGGTATGGGTAGAAACTTGAACAGTCATTTGCTGATTTCCAGCAGGAATGAGTCTGCGAGCAAATGCTGTGAAGGAAACTCCAACAAGCAAAATTACTGACACTGCACATTCTCGACGATGGCAAATAGATCTAGCAACGGTATCCCCACTCTTTGAAAATGACTTGCGCCACTTGGGGATGGAAACACCATTTATGGTTCACCAGACAATGTCGGCACAGTTTGTATGCTCTAACTGACTGGCTACAAGAAATATATCCTGTTAGTCAAGCCACCTCTGTAGATGCATAGACTCCTTGCAAAGGATCCAGGACCCCATTCTGCCCTTCTTGCTCCTGTACAACATAGTAGACGTTTTGACCATGAGAACCTGCACCAGCCTTCCTTTAATGGGAGCCAAGAAGGCTTTTACGGCCAGACAAACCACACAGCTCCAGAAGACTGATATGGAGTTGGCTCTCTGCTGGAGACAGCAGAGGCCTCTGATCTCGACCTACCCAAGCTGGCGTCCCCAGATGCATCTGTCACATCTGGGAAAGGAAGGAAGCGTGGCCTCCACCCACACGGAGAGCCAGGATTACGCCTGAATCATCAGGATCATATCCTGAATGTCACAGTGGAAAGGCCTTGAGCGCCACCAGGTCCAGAATAGCCCCAATTAAGACAATTCTCTGCGTGGATCACAAGTGGGACTTAGATTGGCTGATGTGAAAACCCTAGGATGTCAGCAGTTTGGCCACTATCCAGAGACAGTTTGTAACTGCCAGCAGGAGCCTGCCTGTAGCAGCCACTGGTCGAGGTAGAGAGCATCCTCTATCTTCGAAAATAGGATGCATCCACTGCCATCACTTTTGTGAACACAGGAGGGGCTGAGGTAAGGCTGATAGAGTACACAGCAAATTAAAAGTGTTCCTGGCCAACCGTGTATAAAGCCTGAAGGATGGGTATATGGAAATACGTGTTTTGCAAGTCCAGGGACACAATCCAGTTTCCTGAAAGGACCTGAGGCATTACTTTGAACTGGTTCTTCCTCAAAAAGGCGTTTAATGGGAAGAGATCCAAGACATGTGGTCTTTCTTTGGAATAAGGAAGTAGTGCGAGTAGCATAGCTTGACCCCCCCTCTCCAGGTCCAGCACCCCCTCAATGGCATAAAGGAGACCCTAGAGGCTTGGTGTGACCCGCAGATGCTCGCGAGGGAGCCGGAATCACACTGAAGATCTTTTCCAAGGCTGCTATTTGCTGGTGGTTGAGAAGGCCCAGGAAATTTGGGCATGCCAAGACAGGGTTGGATTTGGGCGACACCGAAGAAGTACAATTTCTATCTTGACGCCCTTGTGCCTTCTCGCGAGATTTGGAGTGGCGGGATGGGATGGAGTTCCGCTTGGTCTTTTTGTGCCTATGTTTAGACTTTGAATTACCAGAAGACTTCGACCAGGAGGTTTTCTTTTGGGAGTGGGATCTGTCCTTAAACGGTTAGCTCTTTTTATGTTCAGCCTCACCTCCCGCTGCTAAATTGCCTTTGTTTGCACTAAGGCGCAGTTGTTACACCACTTAACAGTCATGGCTGGAGCGCACACCTTGTGCAGATCTGTGACCAACATCTGGTTCCTGCATTTTTGGCACAGCTAGAATAGTGTAATTTTAGGTGGGAAAATAGTTCCCTAGTACACTGTCATAGAAATATAAAAGTCGTCAAAAAACTAATAAAGTTGGGAGTGGTGCTCGGGACCCACATCGAAGGGCGTAGAAAGAAATCAATTGACATCAGTGTGCAGTGGTGGTGCTTATATACAGATACATTCTGGGACAGTACAAAGCCAACACATAGCCACATGACAACACCTAGTGTTATGCAGGTGCACTCCTACAAAAATCTCAGGATCCAGTCTGATACCCGAGAACAATCGAAAGTGGAGGATTCTGCAGTTAGAACTCTTAATCAGAAAAAAACACAAGAAAGGATTGTTTTGATATTCAATGTCTGCATGAGATAAATAATTAAATGATGAATGTGTAGTTTTGAGATGTAAAACAGCCCCTCATACACTGGAATGCAAGTACTTAATTGGAGGCGAACTGATTCATCAGCTAATAGCGTAAGGTGCGAGGGAAATACTCCCCTCCAGTATGCCAAAGCCCACTTTGTGTACAAGTCAAAGAACTGACACTGTCAAATCAGAACTAAAATATGGTGTGGCAGATATTCATTCATATGAAGTAGGCAGCATGTCTCCAGAAAGGCCTGTCACCTTGCAGCTGTGAATTATGGCATTCCCTGCTCTGCACTACCGAATGATTCCTTGAATGGCTGTATGAGTTTGGAAGAGTGTAACATTCTTCACAGAAGATGCCATCCCAAACCGGCATCGAGGATAGCAATCTATTTGATATGTAATGAGTCATGATGGGTTTCCATCCTGCTTTGGAATTCAATGAATGGTCTGCTGCTATTGGAGGACCTGTTTCAGACTACACGGCATAGGCAAGTTTTTTTTCCCATCAAATCTATCTCTCTTTCTGGATTTCTTAAAAATTATCCGAAATTTTGCGGGGGAAAATCACAGAGGAAGACGCCACTGGAGAGTTGATTCCTGAGCTTTCAGTCTTTGCTTGTAAAACCTTTCTTTTAAACCTTTTAACAAATATGTATCCCAGGTGGAAGATCGTGAAATGCTCAGTGACCCGCTCCTATTATGTCTATGTGACACACATTTATGAGACCGAAAACCGCTAGGCTGGTGTAATTTCACACAATGTCCTTTAAGGGTTATTATCTCTACCATGGACTCATTTCCCCTAGAGGTAGGAAGAATATATATATGCCTGCTGGTGTAACTTAGTGCGCGAGTTGTTGGTTTAACCTTCCGATACTTGATTGCTTATTTTTACCCCCCTGGTAGAATTGTATTGCTGCTGGACAGGCATAAAGTGAACCTTTTTTCGGCTACTGCTTTGATCTTTCATCCGTCACACCCTGTGTAATCACTACAACGTAAGCTGGGCTAGAGAGCACTGGCAGCCTAAACCGTGTATTGGGATCAGAATGCCAGGACCAATCTATTAAGCAGACGGCACATGTATACTCTCAAATGCCTACGCTCTCTGGGAAAATTAGTGACTGACTCTCCTCCAATATTAGAGTTTCCTCTACAATGTACCGATTACAGAGAGTAAGAAAGGTCGCCTTTGCCGGCAGGTAAATGTATTACTTAGTGGCAGGAAGCAACAGAGCTGTCCCTGCAGTTTGCTACAAACTTCTAAAAACAGACCAGAACCAGGAAGGGGAATACATTGTGACTTATCAAGACACAGGGGCAAGAGAAAGAATATTCCTCACTTACCCCAGCCAGCAGAGCTAGCCCTCAACTTGCTCAGGTGACTAATTTGTTGCTCCACAGACTGCATGATTATACCCATCACTTCCTTTCGATGGACAGCAGACACCACTCACATGATACATCGAGAACAGCTATTCCCCATTTGTTAAAGACATCGTAGCAATGCTTTTGCTATGCTTCTGTGGCCCTAAAAAGATACCCACCAGTCTGAAGGTCTATCATTCTATGGGACTATTCTACTTTCATCCTTTGCACCGCTCCCTCAAATTAGACCACAAAATTGACATAGCTCACAATGCCTATTACAGCGTAATGCACCAAGAGGTCAAGTAATTGGTGATTACTGTGATATAGTAATCCTATCAAGTAATTGGTGATTACTGTGATATAGTAATCCTATCAGCTGAGGAGTCTGTCTGGGACACATCAAGAAAGACTCCGGACGATGTCTATAAGGTGTGGAAAACAGGACCGGATGCCAGTTTGCGGGTTGCCACCTAATATATTCTGGTGATAATACATCTGGAAGCAGGGTCCCAGCTGGAGCCAGTTGATACCACCTGGTAATGCTGGAGAGCCATTGTGAACCGATCTGCTCACAACAAAATCTTCCTGTAAGTAAATCCTTTTACGAGTGTAAAACCAATTTTTGTATATTTTGCATCTTGCATGTGTAAACAGCTTTTTAGAATTGGGTCCTTAACATTTTGACTCTGATAAGGCCTTGTAGAGCTCATATAGTAAAATTCAAACCAGTCACCTATCAAGCACTTGGTATTTGCTCACAATTGTGGCAAACAAAGGAAGTGAGATGAAGTGATGTGCCCAAGAATCACACAACGTAAGTGGAGGAGGTTAGACTGCGAGTGGTCTTGATCTTCAGTTGGACCACACATATAGTCTAGGTTTATTTACAGCAACACTGCAAAATTTAAGGAATGTTTACAAGTATATTTGCCAGAGCAATTACAAGACATTTCATCAGAAACTAAGGTAAGAAAGAGAACAATGGTTCAATTAAAATACTGATATATCCTGCTATAATCAGAACTCTGGCTTAATGAAAGTGCTGGTTTATTCATAGGCCTACTGTGATCACAAAGCTGACCTAACAAAGCAGTCTGTGAATATTCAAACATTCACAAAAATCAAATGCATGTATTTTCAAATTCTATTCTAGTTGTAAATGTGGCCTGAACGGAACACTGCTGAAATACCAAACCTGACATAATATGCCCCCTGGCATAACCAGAGGGTATTATTTACGTTTTGACTTAAGGAGAATGCTGCCATAATGTGTCACCTCACTGCATGCACCAAATGGCACAAGTGATTTTGTACTGGACAGGTAGATTTCTGAAACATCCACTGGACACACCCATATACATTCCTATTATGTGCCAATTACAGCCATCAGATGCCACAAAAGGGAACAGTTTCTTACATGTAGCAATGACTTTAAAGATAGAGACTAGTCTAGATTTTCATGCAGTTAGTAGGAGGGCTCTGAGAAGCACCTTTCTGATAAGAATAAGTCTCGAATGTGTACTGTAGGCGTCGTCAATAGGTGTTATATTAAACCCAAGACCCACAATATCCCACAACATATATGCCGTCTTCAGATTCTACTTTCTCACTCAGTGTAGTGCAGGTCAAGTCTAACATAAGCATCAGGAAAAAGTGCAACAACACTCCTCTTCTTCGAGGAGACAAAAGAGTGTCCTATGAATCTCAAATAGTTCCAAACAGTGAAACCCTTGTTATATGCAAATAAACTTTTTCTTTGTGGTATAAACCTAAACCAGACTGAGACGCTGTTCCACGTCACAAGTAACATATATGACAAGGAAACATTTCTAATAAAAGCCATTTTTTAGAGAAACTACAGTGTGGGCTTAAATGGCTGCACCAGTAAATTAGTTCCCACGAGTGTTTAATTCTTAATGCTCCACTTTTCGTAACCCCACTGCATAGAAGTCACACTATATGAGAGGAAAACTTCTCTAAGAATAAAGAAATAATGAAAAGCAGCATATAATCAAATATAGTACATTAATAGATTATAAACAATAACAAATTCATGAGTTTTGAAACAAAATTAACGTGTGGGGAGTCCTGAAATTTCTATTCTTCATATAATCTTTATTTTCATTTCCAATCAGAAGCATAAAGCCCAGCCAACGCGTTTCATCCAATAGATGGACTTCATCAGGGTTGTGAATCAGATCACGAAGATCAGCAAAGCAATCTACGAATGTGGAATCTTTAAAGCCAAGAAGCTTGTGACGCCTTGTTAATAATATATATCCAAGTCGGGAACAGCTCATGTAAAACACCAAACAAGTTTCTGCATCAATATTCTAATCAATATTCCAATCGCACCAATGTCTTCTGGATTTTCTAAGTATTATTGCCTTCTATCCAAGCAGTTATAATATGAAGTCGTGCCCAAAGTATTGTCCGTCTGACCGTGGTCATAAACTTGTTTGGTGATTTACATGAGCGGTTTCCAACTTGGATATATATAATTAACAAGACGTCACGAGATTCTTGGCTTTCAAGATTTCACATTCGTAGATTGCTTTGCTGATCTTCGTAATCTGATTCACAAACCCGATGAAGTCCATCTATTGGACAAAACGCGTTGACTGGGTTTTATGCTTCTGAGTGGTAATGAAAATAAAGATTATATGAAGAAAGGAAATTTCAAAACTCCCTGCACCTTAATTTTGTTTCAAATCGCATGAATTCGATATGGTTTATTATCTATAAATGTACTATATTTGATTCTATGCTCCTTTTAATTATTTCTTTATTTCGAATAAAAGCTAATAATGTTCGTTGTAGAATGCCCTCTGGGCTTAGGAGTGTACAGTTGTGTCAACCAAGCAATAACTAATGAATACAGTGAACAATCTATTAATAGATTGTTGCCTTTGTGAGAGGTTTCACAAGTGCTTACGGAGCACAAGAAACCGGTCTGTCTTGTGGGTTTATTTATGTGTATTTAGTAATAAATAGACCATCATTCATCCAGTATGCAATGCTGATTGAGGGTTAGGAAAAACAATGGTCATTCAATTGATTAATAGGAAAAACTATGGATGAGTGCCTACAACCACACTGTCTCTGTGTACCTAAAGGATCTCTTTGCATACAACTACCCGCACTTCACACGCCCTTCACTGTGTAGCAATGGCCACTGTGAAAGAAGTCTTGAGTGTAATACGTTTAATGAACAATGTACACATAGGCTCAAAAGGAGGTGCCATCAAATGAGCAAACACATTATTAAAGTTCCATATCACTGACACAGAGTGACGTGGTGGGTGGGCCAGTTTTCCCAATCTTTGTATACATGAAAAACTAGTAAGCCAAACAATTAAGAGGTAGCCCTGCTTTTCAGGTATGATGATAGAACGAAGAAGCATGCTCTCCTGAAGGCTAAGCACAAGTGGCTATCTAGCAAATGTAATAAGTACCTAAGTGTATTGACAGTGGAAAAGGTGTCAAGTGCTCTCCTTGATACGACATTTGGCTACACAGCCAGTACATGTTGCCGATCAACATGTTTTATGACCTATACCAATACACATTTGGGGAGGATTTAAATATACAAACATTACAATTCAGAAACGCTGCTGCCAAATTGTGACTTCTTGAGCCAAATAAGTATCTCATGTGAACACAGTGTAGATTCGGCAATTTTAGCAAGAATTAAATCAATTACTTTCTGTCAGTAGCATATGGATGTGCCTCCATCTGAAACCAACTTCTCTTGACTGTGAATGTCCCTCTGTGTGTTCGCCAACCTATTTGCAAGGTATAAGTTGTATTGTCAACTAGACCTACAAAGTACCTGTGAACACACATGTTGTGGTGTCCACTAAAGTAGGCTACCTTGCTACCATCTGCGACACAGACAGAAGATCATTGGAGTCCTGCAGAACTGCGATCCACTGACTTGTAAACATCATATAGAATAACATTCGGTACCAGGTGAATGCAGAATGCCCTAATTCCCACCAATTTCAATACAGGCGACTATTTCGAACGCTGACAAGTCTAGAAAATTGTGTTCTACAATGTCAGAAACCTTTTCAATGTTTGATTTGTCACTACCGTCACAATACCAAAATTTGCAACAAGAAAATATTTGTATTCAGGGGTTAAAGACATCTTTTGAAAACATATTTTCATTGTTACTGTGCACCTCTACTTTGATAGTGTTCGAGTTTCATTAATGTAACAATTAGGGTCTGACTTATAATAGTGGGGGATATTTAGTGTGAAGACAGCAAGCAACTTGTATAATCATTAAGACACATTAGGAGACAGCTTAATTCAAAGTCAAAAAATAATGTTATACCCTATGATGACACCTACCAACACTAAACTAGAACATGAAATACAGACCCACTGTTTGAGTCCATGTTATACCCATTCGAGAACCAGGGAAATTTTGCCTATGGCTATTTTAGTTTAGGAGACTGGTTGTAACTGCTTATGAAGCACAGGCTAAGTCAGATTACGGCTGCAAATGGTTTTCCTCCTACAATAAATCTCAGATATCTACTGCTCTTTTAAAAGCAACAGGATTTAAAAGGATGCGTACTTCAAGTGAATTGTCCCCAAGAATGAACCTTCTTCCAGGACAGGTGTTGATGTTGTCTTGGAATAAAGTCAACTTGAATTTGCATTGATTCAGAAGTGTTGCATACAGAATTTGTCTCAACATGCCATCGTTATTCAACAAAAGACTAGTACATTAGTTGCCCGCGTTCATGTAATGCCACTTCCTTCGCAATGGTTAATTTGAGTCGCTGGTTTCCGGTGCTTAGCACCAGCACTTAATTTTCAACACCAGCACTAAACATGGTGGATAGTTCAGAGATAAAGACAAAAACAGTTATTAATTCAATATATATTAAAAATTACTAATACCTGCCGCCAAAGCCATTCTTATAGCTTTGGGGGACTGAAATAATCTGAACTGTCACATTTGCAGAGGTGTACTGGTTAGTAGTTGTGTTGGTACTGTCATTGGTAGCACTCGCAGGGGCTATGGGTGGTGCAGGCTGCAGTGGCTTCCTAACGAGGACTCTTGCACTTTTTTTTTTTTTACAACTTAAGCACTGTTCCGTCAGCGCCTCTTTATGCAGGAATCCCATCTTGTAGGAGAGGAATTTGATCTAGATTAACTGCGATCTGTTTTGGCTTCTGCATGCATAGCTTAGCGATGAATTTGATGAAATGTCCTTATAGAACCACCTGCAAAACACACTGATAAAAAGCAGTCTTGCAACTGGCATACAAACAATAGCGGATGGCTCCCGCACTAGGGTGAGTGAGTAAATGTACCTTTAGTTATTGCAGGGCCGGTGTCTCTGGAACTTGGACTGCTTTCTCAGCCTTTGCCACCAAAAATATGGCGACAACCCACTGGTTGTTGGTGGCATGAAGTCAATGTCTGCTTGACAAACTCTGTTGGAACAGTATTTCGATCTCCTTGAGTAGCATATAGCGGTCTCCTTTGTGGTATGCATTGTGGTATTAGTGCTGCACTGCAAAAACATGACTACTGGTGAAAAATTGTCTTTCCGCTACATTGATATCTTCTTTAATGATCTCTATTGCATCATCCAGTTAGGTCAAAGGTGCTTTTCATTAAAGCATATTTTGATTACGTAGCTTGATAATTCTAGGCTGAACCATGATATGTTAAACCACGAGTAAGAATACAAAACAAAGTCTGAAGTGAGACGTTTTCTTGCAGTATTGGTCATATGTAGAGAAACATTAAGAATTGTCCTGGAAGTTAATTACCGCCCACCTTTCAGGTCCTCCTCAGGCAAGTATTGAAGAATGTCTTCAGTGTCCTTCCATTACTGATGCCTCTACCTACTGGGCAGGGCTGTAGGTTTGGCGATACTCCCTTGAGTTGTTGCTGCAATTTCGGTCTTTTTACCCATGTCTAACAGTTAACAATCAAGTTGTGAGACTAAGCAGATGCTGACAAGCAGTTTCAATAATAAGAGATCTGGAAACACATGGAAATAAATTCAATGGGTATGACGAAATCTGCACTCTTCTCTGGGGGAAACTTCCTTAGATGTAGCTAGAGTTTTGAAAACATATCTTGAAGTGTTCGAAACACACTTAGGACCCTAGACAGATATTGATTCAACCATTCTACGAAGAAGCATTTACTCCAGCAGTACCTTCTACTAATGCATTGTCCTTTGCACAACGCATGTCCCTCCATACATACATAGGGACCCGATTTAGGCAGGGGACTCGTGATTTAGGAATCTAAAACTACCTCTATTTTAGCTAATTCACGCCTGAAATTGCTTCTACTTTAATAGACGTCAATGGGGGAAATTCATCCTTGCAATTTCGTTTCAAAATCTCCCGCTTTCCAGTTCAGAAATGTTGGCATGCATGCTCCATATTACTATGGCAATGGGTGTAGTGCACGAGTCACCCTTGCCAGTATCTGCAAGTTAGTCCTTCCATATATTTTCTTCTTAATTTCTTGGGTCATTCTTCCCTGGGGGAGTCATTACGATTGGGCAGTCGGAACAATATCAATCTCTCGATCACTGACCTAAACCTTCAGATTCCTATGATGCACATATTTTTCTTGTTAGTGGCTTTCAAAATTATTTCAATACAACTTTGTTGGTGGGGCTATGCAAAGTAATTGCCTTTAAGGTTCAGGTCTATAAACCTCTTGCATCAATATTCAGCAGTGAACTTAGTTTGTATAAGGGGCCAAGTAGCTCTTCACTCTGGGGTAAGCTAACACAATATCTGTGTCGGCCATCATTCACCATGCCTGGCTCTTTAACTTAACAATACACTTCAACTAATGTTGAAGCCAGGAATGGTGTAAGTCACTTAGAATTCACATGACAACCCATCTGGGTTCAGGAGCTTACTTCATTAAAGCCTTCGACACCTCAAACCACTTCTTAAATGTATATGGGGGCTCTCAGTAACGCGCTTTGTGTAAACAAGATGATCAGAAACAACTTGTTTAGACAGTAATCCTACCTGCAATCGCATTCATTAACCTCAGGTAACATGAAGTAATAGAATTACCCTATTATGTTTTCGGTCCAACTTCATTTACCACTTTCTCTCTAGACCATCTATCAATAACTGTACATTGTCCCTACTCACCTAAGTCATCAACCTTCAAGCCAACCGTCCGTGTGGCTTATTGCCTTTTTATGCAACTTTTGTTCCATAGACAACATACTCTTCTGCTTGTTAACAAACAGCATGTTCATTTGGCCTTTTAACTTTACCATCTACATACAGCCTCTCTTGATCCTGTAGAGTTTTTATTTATCCTTAGCTGCTTTCAATTTCCCCGTCCAGGCTAATCTGCCATAACATATATATTCTTCGGCTGCCACTCAGGAATCATCCTGTTACAAATCGCGGCTTTTATCACATCCCACCAGATGGGTCTGGAAACAACTAGAGAGCAGCAGCTGTCTCCCGATTTTCCTTGATCACCTCCATCTCCTATCCCTGAATTTACCATCAAGCGCTTGGTGAACCACCCACTTTAGCAGGTGCAGCAGATGACTTCTGGGCCATTCCCATTATGTCATATTAAAGTATTTAATTATTTTATGGCCTCCTTGAGTATGATCAAGGATTCAAAGACTTCATTAAAGAAGCTAATAAATAACCTGAAAAGGAATAATATGCCAGAGATGGTGTGAGGGGGGGGCTTATCAATTACAAAGAACACAAACATCAAGTGAGAGTTCCGAAATAATGAAAATTGGAAAGAAAGGAAGAAGTGGAAAACGAAGAGAAGGCTCAAGAGAAAATGAGGAAGAGAAGGAACAACAGAAGCAGAGAGCAAATGAAAAGAAGCAAATAAGGAAGGATTATAAGACGCATTGAACAGAGAAGAGTAAGAAGCAAAGGAAGAACAACAAAAGAAAGGCAAATGGATAGAACAAAAAAAAATGGAAAGTACATGAAAGGAAGAAAAACGTTAGACAGAAACCCGCAACGAGAAAGCAAGAAACAGGATGAAAGAAAGTAGAAAGATGGACAGAAAGTATGAGGGGAAATTAAAGATGGATACCAAACAGCTTGAGAGGAAAACGAACTACAGAAAGAAAGATAATCAAAAAATTTCAAGTAAGGGCAGATAGGTCGAAAAAAGGTAGGAAATTAAATACTCGCCAACATCTACCAAATATCATTCACATCCCACTCAAAACCGTAGTATGCAAAACCTACCATTCTTCCCTTTCAGAAAAAACACATCTGCAGTCTCCTCTGCAGCTACACTTCCCCACTAGGTACCACTGCCCCTTTGCCTCTCCATTCTGCTAAATATTCAGTATCAACACTTCCATTCTCAAGGTCAATCCCACATTTCGTTTAAGTGTAGACCAATAAAACTATGAGTCTTCCCTGATAAGTCTGATAAGGAACTTTGCATCTGCTCCACTCCTACCCACATTTTGTTCCCCTTTTATCATCATCTACCTTAGTGTTTGATATTCCAGCCCATCCCACTGCTCTTAGATTTTCCTCTTTCCTGCGGAGGCTTGTAGTTCTCGCATGGCTTGTCACCAGACAGCATTAAGGCCCTGCAAAATGTTGCAATGAATCTGGTCATGAAGCAGACTTCTTTGACCCCCCTTGGTGTTTTCTCATTTAGCAAAATCTCTTCATTAGACTGTAGGGATTGGAATGGATAACCTGGACATATTCCAATACATTGGATCTTTCTGCCGCCTCCTCAACATGTTAAAGACATACTTTGCCCTTCTAGCTCTTTGAGCCCTGATCTCAAAGTGCTCCCTGTGCTAATTTGATCAATTTGTCTGCTGTAAAACCACCTTGGATTTTCTGCAACAGAGTGAGCCTTTAAACTTCACAAATGCTTCGGAACAAAGCTCGGTTAATTGCTCTGATATTGCCAATTGCACAATAGATGTATTCTTCAATGCACCCGGCCCTCAGCAAGATAGACCATCCAAGGCAAAAGAGATAATTACAGAACTAAGAACTGAGACAAAGAATCCACGTAATTAACTATGGTAGTGGATTTGCTCCCTTAATTATTGGCGCACATAAGCCTGCCAAATGTTGACACTGACTTTTGACTGAAATGCTGAGGACTCCGGTACAAGGAGACTGAACAAAAAAAAAAAAAGAAAAAAATGGAAATCCTAGCTAAAGCAAAATCACGGGAGGCAAATATAAGGAAAGCAAGGAAGATCGAGATATACAAAGTGTGTTTCTCATACTTCTTCTATATTGCATCCAAATCAAAGGCAATCAAAAGCTCAAATCGTTTCTGGAGTTGGCTGGTACTGAGGGATTTAAGAAGGGTGTTAATCCCAGAGCTGATTTGATACATAGGATCTTAGCTTAACATTGCGATTGCATGTCAACACCCAATATGTCTTGTACAGAAGAATCACAAGACCACTCCACTCACTCCTCAACGACCATGTCCACGAAATTTATGTTCATGGTAAGTATGAAAGAGAATCAGTCAATAAAAAGAAATCCAGCAGAGCAGTCAGTAAAATTCTAAAGTGGTGCAAAAGGTGTGCTCCGGATGACTCTGTTCCTTGAAATCAGCAAGGTCTTACATATCCGCTGCTTAGGAGACGTACTGACGGGAGTGGTTTTTAAATCAATTACACAATTACAGGAATCACTTCCACTCCACAAAATTCGATTTGTCCGCTATGCTCAGTTCTGACAATCACTTGCCCTTTATGTGGTAGAACTACACACACGCACTCCGACTTTAACCATATTAAATCGAAATTGCTAATGGCAAAAATATCTACTCACCAAAGCACAGAGATATATTGCACTGGTCATTAATACCCCAGACACCTTCAGACAGCTACGACGAGTTTGGGAGGAAGACTTGGACTCACTTGCCAATCAGGAAAGAACGAAGACGCTGGCATCCCCTGGGGAAGTCGACTATTTCCTCAGGTTACTGACACAACTAAGATATCTCTATAGGGTGGATTTAACTAGAAATAGGCTTTGGAGAGTGCATTAACTTCTTACCCACTTTGTTTGCTCTGTGATGCACAAGTTGGGGACCTTTAACACACAATCCGAGCTGCACAAAACGCACTCCCTTGGGGAAAGTGGTCTTGGATACACCTGGACTTGTCATAGGCTGGTATATAGCCGCTAATCCCAAACTAGTCATTCTGCACATCTCAGTCAACAGGTGCAAACTTGCACTGTTAAGGACGAGGCTTGTGGTTGCCAGGAGGGACACAGCTCGTAGTTGGAAAGACCCCCAGTCTCCAGCACTCGTGTGTGAGAAAAGAGGGCTGGATCAATGCATGAGTTTGGAGATGCAGGTGTACCTGGTGAGGAGTTGCCCATAAAAGTACTACAATATATGGGAAGACAAGAGCTGCTACAGAGGAATCACAATGAGACCTCGGAAGAGGGGAAGAACATGAGTATACCAGGCCCTGAGCCAAATGAAGACAAGGAGGGTGGAGGCTAATCGATTGCTCCTTATGTGTAATGGGGGGGGAGGGGAGGGGGAAAGAGAGGGGGGCTGTTTTTTATCGAAATATTAAGATGTATGGCAATGTGATGGAGTGGGGTTTCTTCAAGATCATTATATTTTTCAGGTGTAACACTGTTTATGATGCCTCAATAAAATGTTTTTAAAAAACCAGAAACAAAAAGAAAGCACACACCAGACTGGAGAGTACAAATCACTCTGCATCACCTGTATCACCAACAACTGAAGCACATTAGGGTTGAAAGTTTATGGTCCCAAAGCGCTACTTTAGAAGATGACCACAGTATCCTTTTCAGATATGAAGCAAGGCAACTTGAACAAAACGAGTAATTCAGGAAACCTTTGATTCCAACAGTATGTGTGCTTCTGAAAGCAGTGATTCAGAAAATAGGGGATATGTTGTGGAGCACTGTAGACTTTAGGTCTACATCAAGAGTTATACCGACTCAACCCATTGCCCTGCTTCCCATCTGAAAATACAAAGAGAACATTGATCTGCTGTTTTGCCTTTCATCCAGGATGCAATCCTCAAAGCGTGGACACAAATTTCTAAGGATCAAGCTGTACATTTAGTAACAAGGCATCTGCTTCACTTTCCTGCTATATTGAGGAAGCTAGTGCTTAATATACATTTTATTCATAAAATCAATTTTAAAATTAAACAGTTTACACATGATTTAACCAAACATGAACATACCATGATGTGAAAAAGAACCTAAAACTCTTACTACTCTAGTTTTATATATTAAAAAATATATTTTACCTAAATCTAATCATCAAGTATTTACAATAGATCTGTCTACTAACCTCATGTAACAAATAACGTTCAAATGTAGCTGTCATTTGTGAGCAAAAAAAAATAATCAACATTAACTAGGCTTGAGTGAAAAAATGCACCTAGGATTCAGTTAGATGTTGGACTCCAGCTCCCCTTTAGCAGCAATACGTTGAAATAAATGTTCATTAAAGACTATCAGTCTCATTTCCTGGCTGGAACTGGGGCCCACTCCACAATAAAAAAAACTGCTTAAGCTTATTGATGGTTCTGGGCATTCTCACGTGCACAGTTCTTTTGGCCTCACTGTGGCATCTAATTGGGGTAGAGGTCAGTCATTGATTTTGCCATTCCAAAATCCGGATTCCTTTCTTCAGCCATTCAGTTGATTGTTACGGATTATTATTGATGTGGTTTGGATCATCGTCCTGGTGTAAGATTCGATTTGACTTAGCATTTGATGTTGAACAGATGGCCTAACATTTTCTCTACAATGCACTGGGTAGAGACAAGAATTCATGATGAGTTCTCTTCGATCTCCAAGAGCATCATACAGTCTGACTCGGAGAAGAATTTGCTGGGATGCCCACAGTAGACTGACAACCACCATCAACTTCCCAATTTATAAATCTTTTAAACCATGGAATGATAGACTTGATATTATTTGGAACGTTCTTCATAGCCCTTCTCGAACTGATGATCTTTAGCCTATGCATACACAACAAAACCTTTCCACAAATGTGAATGCTCGAACAAGGTTTTTTTATGCAGTGGGTACCACTCTTATGATCAAGCAACACTGTGCACTTTTTTTTGCAGCAACTGTTTCTAATAGCCATCTTCACTACTATGAAAGCAGCAATAGTGCCTTTTGTTTTAACAGAAGGCTTCTGAACGTTGGCCGATCTCCTTTTCTTTCATAAATGAAGACAAAGTGAAATGCAAGTGTGTTATTTACCAAACAAGCTTAGATTTATTTATTGCTAGGACTACATAAAGGCCAGATGTGTCTTAATGTGGAAAGCAATAGAACCTTACGAGGCTTTACATTTTTCAGATTACTACATATATAAAAAATGCTATTATGTAACTAAAATGTGATGACGTTTTAGTTCTTGCATGCATGTGAAACTTCTCAAATAGTACCTTTTCTCCTATCTGCAGCTCGCCAAGTCACAGCACCTACCTGCCAATCATAACTCTTGAGGGCCTCTTGAAAGGACAGCTAAACCTCCTCTTTTCCATATGCGCAACTAGATCTGTAGAGATCTGCTTTAATGCAATACAACAGCAATCCGAAGGGAAAGCAGGATGCCATAACCCAAGAAGTTTGCAAACAATACTGAAGAGGGCAGTATTACAACGTTTCTTGAACTGTACTCCAAAGATCGCTAAGGAAAAATTATGAAGGGGTGAGAGAAAACAAAAAGTACAACTGACATGGAATGATGTATAAAATCATTTGCCTTCTAAACATGAGAGAATTTTAGATACGTGAGGTAAACTTCAATATGTCTAGTCACCAAATGAGCAAGCATAGACCAAGCCAAAAGTCTAGCCTTGTATTTTGAGTCCTAACTAAAAGATGTGTATTTTAAAACATTGATAATAACAGGTCATGCAGACAGCTGTGCTGTCAAGCCACACCTAAAAAGCTGACACAATCTTCTGGAGGAAAAAGGTTAAACTAGTGCTAACTAAGTGTTAAAAAAATAGTCTCCCTTTCAAATCACTGGAACCCCAACATTATGGTTATAATAATGCTGAAAAATACATATAGTGGTACCACCCGTAAGTAATGTGAAAGAGTCGAAATCAAATTGTAGAATGTTCCATAACTTTATTGTGCTTGTACAGTAGACATACAGAGCCAAGTGTTCCAGTAAAACACAGGCAACATGTTTCGTTCACCACTGTGAACTTCTTCAGGTCGCTCTTATTTTGTACAGCCAATATACCATGATATGCGTATCGTGATACTGTAGCTCACCATATAAAAATAAGCCATATATGTGCGGGGTCCCGTTAGATTAAACACCCTAGATCCTTTTCATATCAGGCCAGGCCCCCGTACTTGACACCTTAGTCAGTGTTCAGGACAGTAGACAAACCGCAACTCAGTTGAACATAGTGTAAAGTAGAGATAGGTTTAAATTCAAAAGAATATTATAAGAAGAAAGTGGCTGGTTTGACAAATGAGAAGTATGTCTCAGAAATTGCAAGTACTTCTGCAGAACAAGACATGGGCAGTAGTGTTTCTGGAGAGCACATCATGACTAACTATAGTTCGCCAGACTCTCAAGCAGTATATGGCCAGGATTCCTACTGATGAATACATTCAAACACCGGAAGAACAAGTAAACGTTCCTGACGGAGTTTATAACACAGAAATCCAGATTGAGTGCGATATATATTCACCACAATAAAAGCAGTTTTATGGTCACATTTGTCAGATGCCGGAGATATCACCCTAGTTGAGGATGATTGGCCTCCACCCTTAATAGGGGATGTACACTTTGTGGAGGGAAGGTAACACTTGAAGCATTTTGCTCCTTCGTGCTTACAGATTCTAAGAACAGATTCATGTGAGTGATTTTTACAACCGAGCTCCAACATTTTAAGAAATCAAACAGGAAGGGATATAGATTGTATGCCACATGTAACTCCCTTTCGAAGTGAATTACAGAAGCTGGTTCAATATCTATTGAAGTCAGAGGCAAAAGCAGGCTTAGAAAGCAATCCAACTAGTTATAGTAGTTTGATGGGAGTGATAGTGCCTTGTCAGTCGATGATTAACATCACTCGTTTACCAGTGATTAAGCCAGAAAATTTTAATATAATCAGCAAATAGTATAACAAGGACACTTTGCATTCATTCAGTGACCTCCAATCAAAGTATAGACTCCCTCACAATAAGATTTTTCAAATATCTTCAAGTTAAAGACTATTGACATAAAACAAACCCAACCACTCTTGATTTCAATTGAAATTCTGACTGAAATTGTGGAGGGGAATGTGAATTACCATAGGGTTTTAGATTAGGTATTGCCTGGCAAAAAAGGATGATTGACTTGACCACTTGGATACCAGATGTTCCAGTACTTAAAACTCAGTGGTTTCGAGGAATATGTTGTCCTGGTCTGTAAAAGTAGGACAATAAATTGTTAAATCAGTGAATCAAAAATTACAGTACACTATTTTTTTTTTTATTTGAAATTAGGTTTAACATTACCTGGAGAGCAGATCCTGTGCTTCGTGAGATGAGTGAACAAGTGCAATTTGTGGAAACATTGTGCATATATATCTCTCCATTGTCTCTCTTCACCTTCAATGATAGCCTGTTTATGCAAATGTGCACATTCGCCTAAAAACATTCTACCCCAATGCCAGAGCTGGTGTCCCAATCGTCTTCCAGTTCATAGAGTTTTTAAAAAGCATTTATTCGTACAATTTGCATTTTTTACTTTTTTTCAAAAAGATGCACAGCACCTATAATTGCAGCGATTTTACTGTTAATTACTTTGAAACCTTTAATGCTTATAGCTTAAATGAAAGGCTTGCCAAGGCAGACCTATTGTCTATGCCAATGCTTATTTTAATGACATACATATTGCCATGTATAACATCTGGTTAGGACTAAAATGTAAAATAGGTCTTTTCACCCATTCACTTTATTCAAACATATAGAATATCAGAAATTTTACATTGTTCTTCAAATACGTTAATTTAGGATCAAAAAGTCAAAGTACTTGTTGAAAAATAAATATTTGAAAATTCTAAAAGCCAGTTTTTGGGGGAAACTACAAGATCAAAAGGAAAGTGTTTCCCACACTTAAGATTAGCACACACATACTAGCCCTTCACTCACTAAAACCTTTATCAAATTTGTGCACATGTGCGAGCTACAGAAATTTCACCCAAACGCCACAGCCCATTCGGAATGTGTCAGACCTTA
Organism: Triturus cristatus; assembly: GCF_964204655.1. Lineage (NCBI taxonomy): Eukaryota > Metazoa > Chordata > Amphibia > Caudata > Salamandridae > Triturus > Triturus cristatus. The sequence goes on along the minus strand of NC_140590.1, from coordinate 779,746,052 downwards.
TGTGCCAAGACATCACTCCTCCAAAATAAGCAAAGTTCTGTTTTGCCTGATAATTTTTCATACGTTATACAGATATAAACAAAGTACCAGTTTTGTGATTGTAGACTGTTAAATAAAAAATGAAACCAAAGCTGATTTCAGGCGCTAAGGAAGTTGATTTTATTTTTCACTAAGTCTGTAATCTAGTTGCGCAACTAACAGGATTCATGCAGGAATACTACTTTAGCAAAATATAAGATTGTGAAATATGCTCTAAACATTATATTTGCTAGCAATATTTCCACAGAATTTGATAACTTTCGTCTGTGATATACTGAAAAGAGCAAACACAATGAGATGATGGAGCACTGACACTTGTCAGACACTCGCCCCCAGTCACCGATCTGGGCTGAATCCATCATCATTCTTTAGTTCACTTCGACACACCACTTCGGACCCATCCATGTGCAAATCAGTCTTGACCCTGTTCCTCGTGGGAACAGTCCAGCCCGAACTGCCAAGCCAGGACTTCCCTGGACGGAAACAAGCATCCTACAGGCCCAAGCAATGATCTTAATTTCTTTTTTAAATCAAACAATCAATCATGTTCATATTTTGCACCGAATATTACCAATTATACAATCAAAAAGTCGGAAAAGTATTCAAGTTACTTCCTCTCTCCGAAGTTAATAAATTAAATACTTTTCACAATGAATCTAGCCAAGGTCCTACTGCACCAAGCGACAAGTGCTAAATTCCAAAATGACTGGAGATCACCTCAGCACGTGTGGCAAACTTTTTCAGTTTCATACATTCTACTTGCATTTCCATTTGAAGCACCGTTTTGTAGAAACGAATAGGCCATTCGAAGCCACCTTTTCAGCTCAGCACGCTTTTTTTGTTTTGTTTGCTCATTCACTCGAAAGGTAGCATGTCAAAAAATGTTGCACGAAAAAAAACAGTAATGTTTGACTGCCAAATATCTGATTCGACAGACGAAGCATGGAGAGAACTTAAAAATAAATACGATCTCCAGATTCATCTCCTTGCCACTTTCCTCACTTCGATCAAGGGAAAAAACACACCTACATTTCTCTTCAGTGCAGCACCCAAATGCCACCACGTGTGAACAAAAGTCCCAGACATCCTGGGCCATCCAGAGTATTTTTGTGGTCTTGCTACAGACCGTTCCAGCTGTCTGTCAAGAGACAGCTTATATATCATACTCCACAGACCGAGTCTTTGCTCAAGATTGGATGATTTTCGTTTCAACTTCAGCTGCCTTGTTCCCATTTGTTTTTTCCTACGGTTTTTAGGTCTCGCCTGAGACAGCGCATGCTGTCTTTTCGAGAAATTCAGTAAGTGGCTTTCAAAAGTGCCACCAGAGGCTTTTGGAGGCCTAAAGCTTGAGTGCACGCGAGCGTGCACGCCCGCAGCCGCCATCTGCCTTTCTGTCATGGCTCATTAAGCCTCCTCCTGCTGTCTGCTCTCACTACCCCCCTCCCTTCTCCCTTCTCCCCTTCCCTCCTCGTTAGCTTGTTATTCTTAACTTCGGAAGCATCTGATGTGAATTCTTGAAGGAGCAAGTCACTTTCGACTAAGCCAATGCCGCCTCAGACAGTAGACATTTTCTGGTGCTTGTTGTGTGTTTCTTTTCGTCGCATTTGGCATATAATCACTGTATAGAACGTTACACCATTAAGCACTCTTAGATCTTTTTCACTATACGGGAACTTGTTGCACAGTGCCAGTTTTTGATTTAATTATATAATTCTTTAATTTGTTACAATTAGCGTCCATTTGTATTAACTTTCTCCACCCCTGCTTAGCTGTTTTCGCACTACTTGCCTTAACCAGCACTGTGCTCTGATTAGGCCATAAGCCCTATCTTTCATTGAGATCGCACTCGCATCTCGCCGTCTTTATGGCGTTTAGCTCCCACGCTCGTCAGACTTTAATGCGAACATAGGCTAGTTCACGCGTCTCCTTCACATTTTTATTCCACCACTGCACCGCCACTCAATTCTTTACTTCTTTCACTGTCCTCGGAACCTCTCCCGTTTCGGCATCGGATATCCACGATTTGGGGCATTGTCGTGATTGTGCAGGTCATGCTCTGCAGCAAAATTAAAGTTAATCAGGTTGCAATGTCATATTTCACGTTCACCGTAAAACACACGCACCTCGTGACGTAATGCAACTCAGTTACCTGCCTATAAAGGTGCTACTTGGACGTAGCCTGGTCTGTGCCCGTGTCTTCTTTGCTGCCTGCAACCACTACGGGACTTGCTGATGACCTATTTCCGCACATTTCATGATTTTCATAGTGACGTGACAAAGATTGCAAACTTTTGTGAAGCTGCAACAAATTTCATAGACACTTGCAAAGTATACCTTTCTGTGCAATTTGTATGGCCTCATTCAAAATATAGAACCATCTTTATAGTCAGTGAAGAGGGTGGCCTCAGCTGAACAGGAATATATGTTTGCTATATATGAATGCACACATGTATAATCAGATCAGACTCTTTATTTCCAAGAAATGCATTATTACAGAATTCAATTCATTGATATAAGCATTTAAAAATATCATAAAAATCTACAATAAATAGCAATTAATTAAATCAATACAGGAAACACAGAACACCAACCTAAAACAAATATAAAATGGTATATAAATTAAAATATCTTAAAATTAATTGAGCGATCTGCAGCCCATTATCCCACACGTATCAAAATGTTTGAAAGCGCAACAGTTTAACCAACACATGCAAAGCTCATTCCATCAGTTAAGGCTACAAGAGAGCATTATACAGGCCTACATAACAAACCGGCAGAGAGACAATCCATTTAAAACAAGCAGTGGCACTGCCAATAGGTCTCGCTTTTGGGACCTTATAAGTATTTAGTTATGCAGCACCATATCCTTGGTGCAACAACATCAACTGTTGCATGGCTAAACACTTATAAGGTACAAGGTTTAGCCATGCAACAGCTGATGTTGTTGCACCAAGGATATTGTGCTGCAAAACTAAATACTTAGAAGGTCCCAAAAGCGAGACCTATTGCCTATGCCAATGCTTGTTTGTATTTGACTCGCTCACAGGGTTTTTTGGTTTAGCCATCAGTAGATCTTCCACTCTTCCTGCTCTGAACGCAGCATTGCAAAAAGAACCACATTTAAATGCCACCAATATGCTACCTTTCAGAGCCACCTGGTCACTAGAAAAATGGCAGCAGTAATGTGGAAGAGAATATTGAGCTTGACATACTACTAAAAAGAAGCATTAGAAATGCATTTCAGTTTTGCATGTATGTAAAGAGAAGCTAGACCTATTGGCATTGCTGATGCTTGTATTGATTTCTACGTGATTGTTCAGCTATTTTTTTGTCTGTCTGACAACAGTCTGTCTGTGATCAAGAAAGACTATTCAAATAGCAAGTTACTGCTCACCAAGGACATCTTTTGATGTACTCTGAGGAATCCTCATTGATCTTCCTATCCTGCAGTGGGGCAAATGGAGGTAATTTGTGATTTTTTTATTTGTATTGCTTAAAATGTTCAAGAACATTGTGTGCCAATATTTTCAACCTAGATCATAAACACTGGGAATGCGTTGCATTCACTAGCAGTAAACGTACGCAATAATTTTGTAGGTTTGAAAGAATGGAGATAAGATGCTTCTGACAGAATTGCATGTGGGCAGCCCCCTCTACTTCCATCTCAGTTGTTTGTATTCCACACCTATCTCAAAAGAATACTCCAGGTTTTCGGGAATTGCAGGCACCTGGCCATCTGCTTGCAGGCATTTGCAATCTCAAAGCATTCTAGAACATGTCAGGGGTGTCCTTCACAGAAACCCTGCTCTCTGGTAGAGACTGTATCTAGCAGCATATTCCTTACCTTTTAATTTCCCAGATGTCAGTTTGGATCCAGGAGTTTTTTGCGCAAGCACTATCGCTGTGCGCCAGTGGGTGGCAAACAGTTACGCGCGGCAGGAACTGCGCCATAAGTGACATTCACATCTCCTATACAGGTGCCACCTTGGCGTGCTTATGTCAGTTACTTTTCACAACTTTCCACACCAGAAGCATGAAGTGCACTCACAAAGGAGAGTCCAAACTAGGGCCCTGAAAGGGATTATCCCTAACACTAGAAATCTGTCAGCAGAGCGAGGAGGATGGGTGGGTAGGTAAGGAATCTGCGGCTAAATACTATTTCTACCAGATGGGTTACCGAAGGTAAGTAACTTGTTCATCTGCAAAGACATCTAGCCACAGATTCCTTACCTTTGAATAGATATCCAGGTAATACCGTCCCCGGTGGTGGGCTAAAGACACATTCTAAACTAGAAAGTACTGGAGGCCTGAACGGGCAAAAAGCCCATCCCTGTGGCCTTGTCAAGGCAGTAATGTTTGGTGAACATGAGCAGGGACACCCACGTTGCTGCCTGGCAGATGTCCAGGACTGGGCCTCCACGTGCTAATGCAGTGGTTGCAGCTTCAGCTCTGGTGGAATGAGCCCTTGAGCTCTCCAGGGGCTGTTTCTTGGCCAATGCTTAGCGAATCTTTTATTTCTGCACCGCCCGAGCCTTCGTCGCTCCAACATACCCCACGTTGAGCAAAGTGATGGACTGGCCCACATGGAATGGTGTTACCACTTTCAGCAAGAAAGAGGCCTTTGTACAAAGCACCAGTTTGTCTAGCAAAACAGACAGGAATGGGTACTTGGATTATTCAGCCTGCAGCTCACTCAACCTCCGGGCAGGTGTAATTGCCACAAGAGGCGGATTTGATGGTGAGCAGTCGCAGGGGACAATTATGAAGAGGCTAAAAAAAAAAAGCACACACTAAGTAAGGGAGAACCAAATTAAGATTCCACTGAGACATAGTAAAAGGAGAAGGGGGAACATATAAGACCTTTAATACATACATTTAAAATAGGGGACTTTAAATAAAGAGGGCTGGTCAGGCTGCCACAAAAAGGCAGACGGAGCAGAAAGGTAACCTTTAAGAGTGTGCAGAGTCCTGCTGGGCAAGGGTAAGAATAAAAATGACATCAGAAAGGGAAGCAGGAAGAGGGTCAAAATACCTTTCTGTACAATAGAATACAAATTTCTTCCAGGCGTATACCATTTTGGTGGAGGGACGCCTGGCTACCAGAGTAACATTGCAGACTTCCGGAGGAAGGTTGAAAGTTGTCAACTGTTGCAGCTCAATCTCCAATCAAGAAGGCATAGAGTTGACATGTTTGGGTAGCAAACCCTTCCCTGCTGTTGCGACAGAAGATCCTCTTGAAGGGGAAGCCTGATCGAAGGATCGATGCTCATGCCGAGAAGTTCGCGATACCAGACTCTCCGTGCCCAGTCTGGAGCCACGAGGATGACTTAGGCCCGGTCATTTCGGATCTCCTTGAGAACTCTGGACAGGAGTGGTATGGGCAGAATGGTGTAAACGAGGCCTGAACTCAACTCAAGACGAAAATCCACTCCAAGAGAGAGTGCTTTGGAAACTTCAGCGTGCAAAATTGCTGACATTGCTCATTCTTGGTAGAGGAGAAACGGATCTAACCAAGGATCTACCCACTGCTGAAAGACACCTTGCACTACGTCCGAATGGAGATGCCATTCATGATCCACTAGGCATCAACGCTTAAGTTTGTCCCCACTGGCATTCAGAGAACCTGCCAGGTGTTAAACCACCAGGAATATGCCCTGCTGTTCCAGCCATTTCAAGAAACAAGGGGCCTCTTGACAAAGGGCCCACAACCCCACTTGCCCTGTTTGTTGCAGTACCGCGTAGCGGTAGTGTTGTCTGTGAACACCGGTACCAGCCTTCTCTTGATGGATGGTAGAAAACTTTCAATACCAGGATTGTCGGAGGTCCAGCATGTTTATGTGGAGTTCAGATTCCGCCAGAGGCCAGAGTCCTCTGATCTCCACCTATCACAGATGGGCTCCCCATCCCAGAAGTGACACATCTGTCCCAATCTGTTTGGGCAAGGGAGAGGGTTTTGCCTCTAACCCAATCGTGGTTCGTTAGCCACCACTGCAGGTCTTTTGCAGTTCCCTGTTTTGAGAAAGCGAGAATAAGGTCACAGAGCAGGGAGGATGGGCAGGTCGGTAAGGAATCTGCATCTAGATTTTGCCTCTACCAGATAAGGCGTTGCTGAAGGTAAGTAACGTATTCATCCGATAGAGACCTCTAGCTGCAGATTCCTTACCTTAGAATGAGGTACCTTAGAATGAGGTACCCCAGCATAGCCATCCTTGGAGAAGGGTCTGTGGGTCGGATTGCAGGAATATCCCCGGCCAGGCTAACTGGTCTGAAATAAGGAAGAGACAGGCTGCCAGAAAGTGAGGCGATAGACACCTCACCAGAAACATGGAGGAGTGGCATGTATGGAACTGAATCCATGACTTTGGCCAAAACAAGGGAATAAGAAGAAAAAAAAAAGGAGTCTGAAAGGACAGTCCAAAAAAAACATTCTACTATATCGTACCCTGAAAGTCAACCGGGCCCAAAAAAAAAGCAAAGGAAGACCAAGGACTCCTAGCCATAGAAGAAAGGAACGCAGAGAGCTCCAACTCATAGTATAAGAGGAATGTGGAATTTAATAAAATATCTACTGGTCCATGGGGCAAGTTGCTTCATAAATCTACTTGTCCTGTAACAAAATCCACTTGTCCCTTTGGTGCCATGTAGTGCAGTGACAAATTATAGCAGCAATCTCATTATATAAGAGCTCTGATATAGCCTTTCTGTTTATGCCAGGGTTCATACTATAGTAGTGTTTAAATACTTGCAATCCCCTTATGTTCCGCCGATCTACATACTGGGGCTGAGGGTAGTGGTAAGCAATAGTTTGATGGTTAGAATGACCTTTTGAGTCTGTGCAAACCTAACTTGCATGTTTTAAGGGTTTTCAACAACTCTTCTCTGATCTTTTCCCATACTGAGAAACGTTGGAAATTTACTCCTGACAATGGCAGACGTAAACCTTCTTCCAGAGTTGGGAAAAAAGTGAATGAGGGAAAGTGAACTTGCAAACACTCATTTGCGCATGAGCAAATCTACAAATGCATATTTGCTCACGCTAAAATGCAGTTCACAAATATTTTCTACTATTTCTTGTCCTACTTCTGTAAATTCTTGGGAATTCACAAAAGTGGTATAGTTACACTTAATGCAAGGACATATACCATGGGTGCACTTTCGAGACTTTCTTTAATAATTGGGCCCCTAATTTGGTCTGCCGTTGACCGTGACCTTCAGTGTTTATGACAATTCTGTCTCTCTATATCGTCTGGCTTCACTGTGAGTGACCATTAGATTTAATGGGGTAACCCAGTAACCCTCAGAACCTGGGTACGTATATGAAAAGGAAAAAAGTGGTTCTGTTGGGAGTGAACTTGATTTAAGGAACACTGAATGTGTATAAGAGATTGTTACAAAAAAGTGTACCTAATCACAAGAGAACACACACACATAACAAATATTACTCTAACCAACGTAAAGTGATTTTCGTTCTCAATATATTTTTAAATGTACATGATTATTATTGCAATATAAGACTGACCCAACGGACAATACATAAATACATTTAGTGAACAATAGTGTACAATCACATTAACAATCAACATGGACTTGACATCATGAACATATATTTGGACAAAAACATTAACATTAAAAGAATGATGATCCGTAGTTCGTAGCATATAACACCACAATATATATTATTCAATATTCCAATGGTGGAATTGCATGGATCAATCAAATAGATAACGTCGACGTTTCGACCCTAGGAATACGTGTAGATTTATACGCATCAAAGACGGGTCTTCATCAGGACAACGACAACCAGTCAGTCTGTAATTACAGAACATATAATCAAAACCTCAAAGTTATGTGTGTGTTTAAGTAATTATTCTACAGCGATTATGTGGCTGCTGCTCACCTGAGGACTAAGAATCGATTTGTATATATATCCCCTTGTGTCGCATACGGTGAAAGTAATCAAAAATATCCCTGCGACATGGCAAAATTCCTGCAACAAATAACGTAAAGTAACTCTCATGTAGGGTAAAATATATAATCATAGTCCGTATGGTGACTTATCGCCGGCACATACCTTACGAAGCTCCTGCGCAGGGCAGACAAATTACCATCAAGGCGAGCAACAATGTCTACAAATAAACGCATATTGGATCTCGTTAGTGACGTAGTGAACGACGGAATTAATTTAAAGAAAATCACCTATTTATAAGCTTAAATGTACTAGCAAGGTCTGCGCCTGAATCTACGATACCGTCCTTGGACTGGTATCCACACTGAATGGTAACTCCCAGAGCGATGTCAAAGTCCTGTGCGGGCTAAAGCATACGTCTACAATGACCCATGAGCGTAAATTAAATAGATTTATTAACGTCATGATAAAGGGCATACTCAAAATACCAATACGCAACAGACGTATTCAAGCTTGCGTGGCCTCTATATTCTGAAGCTATGAAACTGAATAAACCGAAACAATTCGGTTGAGGAACTTGCATTGACTCCCCCTCCGCAAACCGTGAAATTGACTAAAACAGGGGCACAGAGTGAATAATGCCCGCCGCTGAAAAACATGCGCCTCTGATCTAAATGTAAATGCTCCCAGACTTACTTAGAGCCGAATGAATCCGCTTCCAGTCTCTTACAGTCCGGACAAACAAAGAGCCGAACCTGGAGATGCAGTCAGCTGCTTAAGTAAACGCGCGCGAAAAATTGTGTGTCAGCCAAATCGAAAACACGACATGGATCGGGGGCCAAGGCTGAAGCAGGTATTATTCAAAAGACGTGCAATGGATGCGGAATCTTGAAGGTCCTGGAGTGGGGGTCCTATCGAAAGGTTTAGAACGTTGTTCACAAGTATGTTTGTGAATCGCTTCCGCAAAAAGAATATATTTCGGCGCCCCATTAATTGTGAACTGATTTCCAAACGATACTTCTTAAGGAATGTATTCAATAAAGACATAGATGTATATACTGCATGAGGAATTCACACAGTTACCCGTAGAATCTCGGCGTACGGGAGCAATAAACCTTCCGTGAACGGGGAACCGACGGCGTTATCAATCCAGATCCATCCAATTTCACATATTTGCATTAGTGTAGTTTGTCTGGACAACAACACAGAATTGGAAACAAATAGGATACAGCTTTGATCACATACTAAACTCAACGTTAAAGGACAGTTGAATTTATGTAAAACAAAAATGTGGGGATAAGTTCACAGTATACAGACACAGCCTATAATCTACTCATTTGGATGTAGGTCTCCTCATGCTCATTGAGCCCATGGTCAACAGCCTCAAGGGTATGTATCCAACGACATTCCTTGTAGTTGAGGGAACTAGCCACATTACCACCCCTCTGGTCGATAATAATTTTTTCAATAACCCACCATTCAATTTGTTCATGAGTGTGACCCATAGTGGAAAAGTGTTCCACAAGGGGAGCACCTTGTGTCTTGCATTTTATTCTACTTGTGTGTTGTTGGATTCTATTCTTCACTTTCTGGGTCGTTTGTCCTACATAAATCAGGGAACATGGGCATCTGATTGCATAGATTACATTTTGGGTATTACAATTAGTGAATTGATCAAGGCTGTATGTTTTACCCCGATGTGTAAAGTTATTTCCAGGCACAGTGTATTGACATACTTTACATTTACTGCATCTATGATGACCAGTTACGGGTGGTAAACTGAGTAATGATCTGGTGTCAGGGTGTCTAGGTGGTTCTATTCTTTTACATAAATTCAACTGTCCTTTAACGTTGAGTTTAGTATGTGATCAAAGCTGTATCCTATTTGTTTCCAATTCTGTGTTGTTGTCCAGACAAACTACACTAATGCAAATATGTGAAATTGGATGGATCTGGATTGATAACGCCGTCGGTTCCCCGTTCACGGAAGGTTTATTGCTCCCGTACGCCGAGATTCTACGGGTAACTGTGTGAATTCCTCATGCAGTATATACATCTATGTCTTTATTGAATACATTCCTTAAGAAGTATCGTTTGGAAATCAGTTCACAATTAATGGGGCGCCGAAATATATTCTTTTTGCGGAAGCGATTCACAAACATACTTGTGAACAACGTTCTAAACCTTTCGATAGGACCCCCACTCCAGGACCTTCAAGATTCCGCATCCATTTCACGTCTTTTGAATAATACCTGCTTCAGCCTTGGCCCCCGATCCATGTCGTGTTTTCGATTTGGCTGACACACAATTTTTCGCGCGCGTTTACTTAAGCAGCTGACTGCATCTCCAGGTTCGGCTCTTTGTTTGTCCGGACTGTAAGAGACTGGAAGCGGATTAATTCGGCTCTAAGTAAGTCTGGGAGCATTTACATTTAGATCAGAGGCGCATGTTTTTCAGCGGCGGGCATTATTCACTCTGTGCCCCTGTTTTAGTCAATTTCACGGTTTGCGGAGGGGGAGTCAATGCAAGTTCCTCAACCGAATTGTTTCGGTTTATTCAGTTTCATAGCTTCAGAATATAGAGGCCACGCAAGCTTGAATACGTCTGTTGCGTATTGGTATTTTGAGTATGCCCTTTATCATGACGTTAATAAATCTATTTAATTTACGCTCATGGGTCATTGTAGATGTATGCTTTAGCCCGCACAGGACTTTGACATCGCTCTGGGAGTTACCATTCAGTGTGGATACCAGTCCAAGGACGGTATCGTAGATTCAGGCGCAGACCTTGCTAGTACATTTAAGCTTATAAATAGGTGATTTTCTTTAAATTAATTCCGTCGTTCACTACGTCACTAACGAGATCCAATATGCGTTTATTTGTAGACATTGTTGATCGCCTTGATGGTAATTTGTCTGCCCTGCGCAGGAGCTTCGTAAGGTATGTGCCGGCGATAAGTCACCATACGGACTATGATTATATATTTTACCCTACGAGAGTTACTTTACGTTATTTGTTGCAGGAATTTTGCCATGTCGCAGGGATATTTTTGATTACTTTCACCGTATGCGACACAAGGGGATATATATACAAATCGATTCTTAGTCCTCAGGTGAGCAGCAGCCACATAATCGCTGTAGAATAATTACTTAAACACACACATAACTTTGAGGTTTTGATTATATGTTCTGTAATTACAGACTGACTGGTTGTCGTTGTCCTGATGAAGACCCGTCTTTGATGCGTATAAATCTACACGTATTCCTAGGGTCGAAACGTCGACGTTATCTATTTGATTGATCCATGCAATTCCACCATTGGAATATTGAATAATATATATTGTGGTGTTATATGCTACGAACTACGGATCATCATTCTTTTAATGTTAATGTTTTTGTCCAAATATATGTTCATGATGTCAAGTCCATGTTGATTGTTAATGTGATTGTACACTATTGTTCACTAAATGTATTTATGTATTGTCCGTTGGGTCAGTCTTATATTGCAATAATAATCATGTACATTTAAAAATATATTGAGAACGAAAATCACTTTACGTTGGTTAGAGTAATATTTGTTATGTGTGTGTGTTCTCTTGTGATTAGGTACACTTTTTTGTAACAATCTCTTATACACATTCAGTGTTCCTTAAATCAAGTTCACTCCCAACAGAACCACTTTTTTCCTTTTCACTGTGAGTGACAGCATTCTGCTTTTTCAAAAGGTTTTGTTCAGTGCAAGTAACTACTGTGGCAGTGTGAGCTTTTTGAGAAACTTTTTTTTTTGCTTTCGCCAATGTTTGTTATAATGGTGAGGGCCCGGCAGCTCCCACACCAATAAGGTTTTACAAAAACCATGCCAAAACAAGTCACAAACAAAACTAAAGAGCTGACCACCAATTTCAGACCTACTGGCTTTTGCCAATGCTTGCTTATTTTTGTTTCCAATAATCTTATTGAAACTGGTTACACTGATTTTTCCATTATGAATATTTTTGGGAAATACTAGCATGCATCAACACATGTAACTAAATGATGCTGCAAAGACATGGCACTTGTAATTTTACAGTAGTTTAGGAAAATGCTTTTTCCCCTGCTTTCATTGTTTTAAATAACATTTTATTTTGAAAGCAACGAATCAGTCTTGCTTTCAAGCTTCTGCAAATATTTGCATCAAATCAGAGAGCTTTCTGGGAGCATTATACATAGCCTTATATTGCTGAACTTTGAAAACGTGTACACACATTGTTATACTGGAACCATGGTCAGTAGTGTTGTCGGAGTTTACAACATTTACATACAGTGCTCACCCTAATAATCAAGGCTTACAATTAATGAACCATAAATACAAGTTTGAACAGCATTAAAATATGGGCAAAAAATATTACCTTAACTGCACAGTGTGCCCTTCCCTGATCCATAATGTGGTACTGCAAACTGGCAGCCAAAGGGTTTGTGCTGCAGGGGGTTGGGCTTACTTGTCGCAAGGACAAAATACACATGAAAACTTGTTGCCCTTGACCCCAAACAGCAAGTCCTTGGAGTCTGGCTATAGGAATTCCATATCCCTGCCATCAAAGTGCTTTTTCGGCGAGTAGCACACTACTCCGGAACCCACAAAGGATTAGTATAGTGAAAATATGAAAGTAATTTGAGTGGTGGATATGTTAGTTTTTTGGATTGAGCAGGATAGTGGAGGGATAGAAGAGGGAAAAAGGTTTGCATTTATATAGCGCTTGCTACCCTTGATGTGGTGTTGAAGCGCTTTTTTGGGGAGTAGCACACTACTTTGAAACCTAGAAAGGATTAGTGGTGGGGAAGAGTGCAACAACGTAAGAAGAAACACTCATCCGTAAGAGGCCGGAGGAGATCCCTCACTATAGAGATACCCAACAAGGGAAGGTATAAAAGATATGGAAGCATATGTGCATGAAAAAAACATAAATATATATATATACACACACCCACACACCCCCACACACCCACACACATATACACACATAATTTTCCCTCTAGAAAGACGCTGGGCACTCAAGGCTTATGATTTAATGATTTATTTTCAATTCAACGTGCAACCTAAAGCTGACAAACGCATTTCGGCTCCCTGGCCTTTGTCAATGTTGAATTGAAAATAAATCATTAAGAAATCATAAGCCTCGAGTGCCCAGTGTCTTTCTAGAGGAAAAAAGTGTTTCCGCAAGTCCGTCCTCACGAGCTGCGAGCACCCCGCTGTGTGGAGAGTGGTGACCACTGACGGAAAGGGACACTGAATGTTACAAGCGAGTACCACAAAGTAACCTCTTAGAGGCTAAGAATAAATACCACAAGGAACTAGCTAGATGGAGGGGAATGGGACGGAGGGAGAATATCAATATCTAAAAGTCAATCCGGTAACTACAATATTGTACCTCATACCTAAAGTTCATAAAGATATGCTATCCCCTCCTGGAAGACCAATAACATTGGCCATTGGTAGTTTATTCGGAACCTCATCAAGATAGATAAATCACTTCCTGCAAGACATTGTAAAAACCCTGCCATCCTACATTCAGAACACCAGGGATTTTTTAAGAAAGCTGCATAATGTCCATTGGGAAGAATCAGATCTACTTATAACATTAGACGTAGCCTAGTTCTACACAAGCATTGCACACAAGGACGGCCTAAGGGCTCTGAGGCACTTTTTGGGCACCAGACCTATATATCTATACCACCACTCAGAGATGCTGATTAAAATAGCTGAACTGTGCCTGGAAAATAACTTCTTCCTTTTTGGGAATGAAACCCATAGACAACTGAGGGGCACGGCCATGGGCACCTGCTTCGCCCCCAGCTATGCGAATCTCCACATGGGCTGGTGGGAGGAGCAGGTGCTCAGGGTCAAACATGAGAGAGAGTAATGAAAAGATTAAGGTCTGATATCGGTTTATAGATGACCTGTTCATTGTATGGAGGTGGGTCTGTAGAGAGGGCCAAAACTTTCCTAGCCGCTCTGAATAACAACACGCTAAACCTAACCTTTACAAGCACCATCAGTGAATCACGTGCGCTTTCTAGATTTGGAAGTTTTTATTAAAGAGGGCAGGTTGCACACAAGCAGTTTTGGAAAACCAACTGCAGGAAATACCATCCTTCACTCGAGTAGTGTCTATCCACAAAAGCAGAAACAAAGTATTCCCTATGCGGAACATCTCCGTATGAAAAGAAATTGCAGCGAAGCAAGCTCTCTAACGAAAGCACAAACTGATTTAACAGAAAGATTTAAAGAGAGGCTATAGCCTGCAAGTTTTGAACCAAGCATTAGGGAAAGTGGATGGACTACCCAGAGATTACATTTATTTAAAGAAAAGAGTTGAAAAGAAACAAACCGGAGACACAACACAGGAAAATCGGATGATAACCAGATACACTGCCCATCATGCAAGGGTGAGAGGCTGCATGAATAGGCATTGGCATCTGGTTAAAAGGGACACGGAGTACTTTAGTCACATGTAAACCTCTCATTTCCTACAGAAGAGCTAAATCCATGAGGCAGCAGTTGGTAAAGAATAGCCCTGAGGTAGTTGAAACAGACAGTTGGTTGAGGGCAAATCCAGGCTTTAATAAGTATTTGAAGTGCAAGGCTTGCAAGCATGGAATAAATAAAAGGGAGATCCAAGTACCATTAATGAATAAACCATGGAAAATTCTGCGCTTCTTTAACTATAAGAGCAACCAAGTAGAGTACGTCCTCCAATGTACTTGCCCGAAGAGCTATGTCGGCAGTACAATTCATGTGGTTAATGTTAGGATTCTCCAGCACCTCAGGGCAGCGAGAAACCGAGATAAGTAATATCCTTTAGCCCGTCATATTAATGATGTCCATGCAGGCAAGGTAGCGGAGCCGATGTATGATGTAGTTGACTCTGTCCCTAGGAGTAGACGAGGTGGAAATCGCGAAGGCAAGTTAAGGCAACTAAAACCCGATACATATTAATGTTTGATTCTAAGACACCTGGAGGCCTAAACTCTGATGAAGATATGCATGTCCATCTCGAGTAAGGGAAATACGCAACTGATTAATCCATCTCTAGAAAATGATAGATTAAACATGCCGACTGTCTGCACAATGCTTTTTTTTTTTTTAAACAGATTTTATTCATCAAATAGCACATATGTAGCAGAGCTCTGTAACCCAGAGACTTCTGCATAATAAAACGTATAGCATTATGACTTTGACTATATGGAAACCCTAACCCAACAACCCCCCCCCCCACCGCACTAACAACCTCCAAAGAGAAGCACAGCAATAGAAAATGCACCACAATAAATGATTGCAGCATACAAATACACAGTAAACCACAGTTTGCATCAACAGAGTAAAACTTAAACTGGATTGAAGGGCCCTGCTGTAGAGACCGGCTCCAGCTGCAAGCCTCAATAGTCCACCCATCGCTTCCAAATTTTAAAATGTTTATGCGGGCACCCTCTTGCAGCAAAACTGGGAAGCTCCAAACCCATGCCAAAGTCCAGACCATTTTTCCATGCGGACATCGAGGGTGGTGCCGGTGCATTCCATGCCCTAGCAATGTCTCTCTTCGCCAGAATGAACCCAAGCAACATGAGATGGCGTTTATATATGTTGCCGTAAATATCCCAACCATAACCAGTAGGAGCACTAGCTTCGGCAAGCGGGGAAGGTCCCAACCCAACACCTTGGAGAGGCAGGCCACAACTCCCCTTCAAAATCGTGCCAAGGAAAGACAGTGCCAAACTGTATGCATCAAGGTACCCTCCTCCCGTTCGCACCTGAGACAAAGGGGAGGCCACCAATCCCTCCCTCCACAGTCAAGCCCGTGTGAAGTAGACCCGATGAAGATACTTAAACTGGACCAGGCCCAGACGTACTGCTATAGCTGCCCCCGCGGGAAGGCCAGGGCCTCCGTTCAGTCTTCCTCATCAAGTGGGCCAACGTCTCCCTCCCAGGCCACTCTAAGCTTCTGCAGTGTGGGAGAACAGTGAGTAACCAGGGATTGGTAAATCTTAGAGATCCTGAAGATCTCTCAAACACCTTCGCTTATATCAGGCTGAACTCCGCCAGTGTCTCCAAGCCCTCCAGGCTAGTCGAGAGGGCGTGCCGAAACTGAAGATATTTATAGAATTGGGTTCTCAGCATGTGAAATTCCTTTTATAGGTCCTGAAATGACTTCAGGACCGGTCCCTGCATTACATCCCCCAGGGTAGAGATACCAATGCTATCTCATCCACGAGACCCCGACAGAGTAGCTAATTGTGGGAGACGCCCATTGTTCCATAGAGGGGTCTCCCGTGTCAGTTTATTCCACCACCCCATCCTCCATGGGGCCTACCACCAAATTTGGAAAACGACCTTCATCGCTGACAGCAATGAATTGCGTAGCAGTGCAGAGTACAGTATCGTGTGTAGGGAGAAATCCCCCATACATCACCGCTCAACAGCATAGGCAGGGTCATCTCTATCCCCATACCACCATTCATTCAAAACGAGCAAGTTTGAGGTCATATAGTATAATAAAATGTCGGAGGCCGCCAGCCCCCCACAGTACGTAGAGAGAAGGCACGTCCGTAAGACAACTCACACCGCTCCCTCAACCCATAAAAACGGACCCAAGGCAGCATTAACCTGCCAGAACCATCTGGGGGAAAAATCGGGTAGGGGTGATTCTGCAGTTGGTGTAGTAAACGGGGGGAGCGAAACCATCTTGAAGAGGACCGATCTACCATAGATGGACAGTGGCATATGGGATACTGTCCTGAGATCCGCCCGCACACGTTCCCAAACTGGAACCAAATTCCTTTCCCAAGACACGGTAGGCGAGTCCGATAGAAATACTCCCAAATACTTCAGCCCCCCTGTAACCACTCGAACCGACGAAGCCCAGGAGCCTCGACCCGACACGTCTCCAAGAACCCACAAGGTGGACTTGCGGGGGTTCAGGTAGAGACCAGACGATTCCCTGAAGATCTGCGTGATGCCGAGCAGTCTCAGCCCCGTCCTATCCACATCTGTAAGAAAAAATTAAACGTCGTCGGCATATAATGCAATACGATCTGATAATCCGTGCGCACATTCAAAGCCAGTCACCTGCGCATCAACACGCACCCAGGCGGTCAGGGGTTCCATAGCCAATGCAAACACGTATAGAGACAGAGGGCCGCCCTGCCGGGTACCCCGTCCAATAGAAAAGGTGGAGGAGGTAGAGCCGGGGACATGCACTGACGCAGTGAGATCAGTATAGAGCAAGGTCAGGTAGGACCTGAAGCGCGGTCCAAAATTCAGCCTGTGTAACAACGCAAATAAGTACACCCAACTAAGGGAATCAAATGCCCTGTCCATATCTGCCAGTAATAGCGCCGCCCGTTCACCCAGCCCCCGAATGGTCGCAACAGCAACATGTGCTCGTTGAATATTATGTCGAGTCGCCCTCTGGGGCATAAACCCCTCCTGATCTGGGTGCACTAAGGTAGTGATGTGGGACCGCAGGCAATTGGCGACAATGCTTTAATGTTTTAACACTTTTTATGTTATGGATATGTATTTTCATGTGAACAACTTAGTTTTTAAGATCATGCCCCAACATTTTTCCATATTGAGTAAGCAACGTAAATAGGCAAAGAGGTTACTTGATAAATATGTATTCACATATTATGGTGATAGTTAAATGTTCCATGTGGATCAGACTGCCCTGATATTTTTAATTCATACCATACACATGCACTTGTACTTAATGCAAACACTAACAGTGTATCCTAGTAATACATTTGCACTTTATATAAATAGCATGCACTTTCACAAATCTGAGACTAGAAGAAAGCACATAATCAAAACAGGTATTGTATTCAAGGAACCATGTGTCAATACCCCAACAGTGTTTCTGAGTTATGCATTTGCATTTTATATAGGTAGCATGCACTGATGCACTTGCACTTTGATAATTCTGAGACTAGAAGAAAAGCACACCAGGACCAAAATGGTTATTTTATTCAAGGAATCATGAGAGTCTATAAAATTACATCGACCAGCATTAGCACTTTTTTGCGTAATTACACGTATTTGGGCCACGATGTGGACTGAGAGCCCATACATTCTGGCACAGTCACACTCTTATAGGAGTGTTAGAGTGGGTATAGAGTGTTTGAGTCTACGTAGCTGTCAATATACAGTAACCAAATGGTTTATCATGCAGGCTGGGGCATCTAGCATTGACATTTTAACAGTGATGGTATTTAAGGCACATGCACTTTGAACGGCAAGTGCACGGCATCTGCACTTGCACTTTATTGTGACAGTTTACTAGGTCTATTTAATTACTAGACATCTTGTTTTCATCTTTTGGAAAATATTTCCCTAATAGATTAGAGCAGATTATAGAGCATTATTTCGCAGCTCAAAATAGACCTCAATACAGTATATACGTCAACCAAATATTAAAACACTTGTGGGTTTGACCTTAGGGAAGCACAGTAATTAATAAATCTCAAAGATATGCACAGAATATGTTAATTGAATAAAATATAAAAGAAAAATAGAAATAATGAGTATTGTAGGCAAAACATGGATAAAAACATTAAGGTAGAATAATTGTCAAACCATAGTCATTTAAAATGACAAGGTTAATCTTCAAGTATGTTGTTTATGTTACCATGTGATCGTATCTACTGACTTAAAAGGAAATGCAGTAATGTGACTTAGTGTGAACAAGGCAGGGGGATCCTGCCGAAACGCGTTACAGCCCCAAATAAAACAAACTTACCTGAAGACTGGAACTGCGGTGTCAGGCTGAGAGATTATGTGTGCCGAAGTTGGTCGTGAATGGATGGATTGAAAAACTGTACAAGAGGTGTCCAAGAGGGGCACATATAAACGGCAATCACAACGGCATAGGCCAAGACGGAACAACAGCGAATTGGCAAACAACCACATGGACATCAAAAGGAAGAGAAAACACGACCACCAACTGAGTGGTGATAAACAGGCAGCCAGGAGACCAGTAAAAAGGAAAAATCTTGCTACATTAGAAAAAT
Organism: Triturus cristatus; assembly: GCF_964204655.1. Lineage (NCBI taxonomy): Eukaryota > Metazoa > Chordata > Amphibia > Caudata > Salamandridae > Triturus > Triturus cristatus. The sequence continues at coordinate 779,727,065 of NC_140590.1, read as the reverse complement.
AAGACCACTATGGAGAACTATAAAAGGGTCAAGTGAACAAGGCCAACTACATAGATAACTAGTCCCTGTGTGAGAGAACAGACTGGGAAGACACCTGGCTAATGCGGTGGGCAAGAAGACGGAGGAAATAGTATGGCAAGACCAACCCAACAAATTAAGGACCAAACCACAGAACCAGAGTAAAGAACAGAAGTAACAATCACTCAAGGGTTTGTAAAGCGCGCTAATCACCCATGAGGGTCTCAAAGCGCTGGAGATGATAGGGGCGGGGGGGGGGGGGGGGGGGGAAGAGAAAGAGCGCATCCAGATCAGACGAAGAGCCAGGTCTTGAGGTCCTACCTGAACGTGTGCATGGTTGGGGAGCGTCTGATGTTCACAGGGAGCTCGTTCCAGGTTTTGGCCGCGATGTAGAAGAAAGCTCTCCCGCCGGTTCTGTTTCTGCGGATGCGGGGGACCTCTGCCAGGGCGAGGTCGGTGGAGCAGAGGATCCTCTTGGGTACGTGGAAGGATACCCTCTCGTTGAGGTATTTGGGTCCGATGTTGTGGAGGGATTTGTAGGCGGGGGTGAGGAGTTTGAAGGTGACCCTCTTCTTGACGGGGAACCAGTGGAGGTCTCGTAGGTGTTGGGTTATGTGCTCATGGCGCGGTGTCCCGAGGGCGGGCCTGGCTGCATCGTTCTGGATGGTCTGGAGTCTGTGCAGAAGAGTCTTGTTGATTCCGGCGTAGAGGGCGTTAACGTAGTCCAGTCTGCTGGTGATGAGTGCGTGGGTGACTGTCTTTCTGCAATCTGGGGGGGATCCACTTGAAGGTCTTACGGAGGATGGAAGGCAGTTGAAGCTAGTGGAGGCGACTGCGTTGATCTGGCGGTTCATGGAGAGGGAGGAGTCAAGGATGATGCCGAGGTTACGGGCGTGGTCTGTAGGGGTGGGCGGGCTCCAGAGGGCGGAGGGCCACCAGGTGTTCCAGGCGGAGGTGCAGGGTCAGAGGATGAGGAGCTCTGTCTACTCTGAGTTTAGCTTCAGGCAGCTGTCCTTCATCCATCCTGCCAAGTCCTTCATACCTTCCTGGAAACTTAGTCTGGTGTCCTCTGGATTCTTAGTGAGCGAGAGGATGAGCTGGGTGTCGTCGGCGTAGCATACGGTGCAGAGCCAGTGTTGCCGGACGATGGCGGCGAGGGGGGGCCATGTAGATGTTGAAAAGCGTGGGGCTGAGTGATGATCCCTGGGGTACTCCTTAGTTGATTTCCGTGGGCTTGGAGAGGAAGGGAGGGAGTTGAATCTTCTGTGTTCTGCCAGAGAGGAAGGATTGGATCCAGTCAAGGGCAGCTCCTCGTATTCCCACGTCGTGAAGTCTGGCTGCTAGCGTGCGATGTGAGATGGTGTAGAATGCTGCGGAGAGGTCCAGGAGGATGAGGTAGTGCCTACAGCCTAACAAGGATGTGGTCTAGAAGGAAAAGGAAAGTTCCGGTTGCACGGGAGAATCTGTGGCCTGAAAACAAACCATGTGACTTCATGAGTAAGGGTCCTAACGTTAACCAAAATCATAATTGGTATGCCCCTTAGGAGAGGGAGAGCGAACCACCCAAGGGGTTGGAACAGTATCTGCTCTTGTGATAAGCAAGGGACAAAAGCCCAGTATAGAATCCCCCAGGATCACCAACCTCCATACAAACCAACCCAGAGTAGGAGGGAAAGGAATCCATGTTCAAGAAGAGACAAAAAAGATTTAAAAAAATGGATATAAACTCCAAAAGGGGCAGAAGGCACTTCTGAAGAACAAACAGGCCAGTACCAACATTGGGGCTGGAATCGGAAGTGGAATGGAAACGTCTCCAAAAACACAACTTCGACCAAGGCAAAAGGTAACAGTAGCTTTGTGCAGGGCAGAAGCAGAGTAAAGCAGGCCATGCAGAGTCATAGGAGATGAAGGATCAGCAAAGTAGACCACTCATGCCAGGGTATGGATACAGCATGTCCGTAAAGGACCTAAGAGAGAGAAGAGGAGCGAAGGGGCAGAGGCCCGTTTTGATGGTGCATAGCGAGAGCCAGCACTAGCAAGGACTAGCATTTGAAAAGGGAAAAGAAGGAACAGCATCAAGGTCAGGACCAGAGAACGCACCTGAAGCCAAGAACCATGCCCCTTCCCTTGCGTTTGTTAGGGAAGAAGGTGCCAGATAGAGGAAGGAAGAACCCCCCTTACCCAGTGAGGAGAAACACTCAACAGCAAAGGGGCAGGAGGAATAGGACCCCGTGCACCATTTTCTGACTTGCACCGTTGCACCAAAGCATTGCATGAGAAGTTCCCCATAAGGGGGTACCATCATGTCAGGAACAGATAAGAGGAATAGCTGCAAGGCATACAGATGACATACCCTGTATGACAGGGAGCAAGGCAACAGTACATCAGCATAAAATCACAAAATTACACCAATGACAACTTGAGGAAAAAAGCAAAACACCACCGTGTAGCCAACGGCGTAGAAACCTAACAGGGCCAAGAAATAAGATTCTTCTCAAAAACAACCAGGTAGCACAACCACTATTTGTAAGAAAGAAAAATACCTACCCGGATAGGAGCACCACACTGGAGGCCCCTTAGAAGCGACGAGTGAAAGGAAGCCACCAACAGGCACGACCCTATAACGGCTCACACAGAAAAGAAATCAAGGAGACCATCCCTTGCAATACTGAGTATGGGGGCGGGGGAGAAAAGGACGATATAGCAAGCAGCGGATTAAGATTTCGCTCCACTCCGACTATCCCAAAAACAGTGTAAAGCAGAGTCAGCTTGAGAACCAAACAGACATTGACCATCAACAGGCATGTCCACCAAGGCAGACTGAACAGCCTCATGGAAGCCAGAGGTGCACAACCAGGCATGCTGGACGCCCTCTACCGACACACAGAGGTACAGCTGTAGAAACATTTCCGGATCCAGTCTGGCGCCTGGGGATAATTCCAAGGCAAGGAATCTGCAGGTAGACATCTCTATCAGACAAATAGTTATACACAGTCTAAGCATTGTATGGCCCGCCCAAAAAGTGTCCCAGTAAGAGGTCCCTTATTTTAAAAGTAATAAAAGTTCAGACCCACCGGCCTTTTATTAATCCCAAGAACAAGAAAGACTTGAAAACGATCTGATAACCAATCACAGGTTCATTTATTCTGCACTGTTCATGGAATCACTTGCTGTTCAAGGTTATGAATACTGGAAGAAAATATAAATGAAAAACGTATTTGAATAAACAGGTTTGGCAAATTAAAGGTACAGAGACTTTATTTAGAGCATGCATTTTCCCCAGAGAAGTGATATTTTGAACAAAACGATCCAGCAAAACACCAGCATGGAGGTTTGAGTCTACTAGAGACTTAAACCATCTACTGAAAAAGTTAATTTGACACAGTTTTGAGAATGGCAACGGAAAGAAAATATAACCAATGCTGAACTCCATACCATTGTACAAAAGGAACATTTAACTGCATTTCATTCAAATGGATTTGCCCTGTGGTCTATAGATACTGATACATGCTTGAACAGGTTTCTTTCCAAAGCTGCTGTTTCACTAGCAAACAAACCAGAACCTTGATACAACATAAACTCCACCAGGACAGTCACCACATATAATGTTGGTAATTTGAGCCAACAATGCTGTGAAGGAACACCTGTCTAAGATTAGTGAGGGCAGAGATTTGAAGGTTTTTCTTCTCTGTCCACATCCCGTGAAAAATAAATGGTTTATATCCACATTCAAACATGCCGTTATAAAAGAACATGCATATTCTGAGGGAAGCTGCAGAAGGAATTAGCACCACTGACCAAGAAACCACATTTAAAGTCCTAGACAATTGCTTTCATACACTGAAAACAAATATATATACACACAATTTCAACCATAATTTCTTCATCCTTTAAATCTTCGAAAAGATGATGCAAGTATTGTACAACAAGAAAGGCTCACATTAGAAAGCTTGGGACTAACTGTAGGTTAATTGGGAGAAAGTGATGCACCCCACATTTTCACTTTGGCTTTTCTAACTGCTACAGTGGCATGGCAATTTCACTGCTCAGATCCCTTCTGCTGCACGTTACTAGAACACATATGGATACAATAGGGCTATATATTATGATCACCGGCTCTACTGACAGGCAAGTAGGGTCAAAGGCCGGGGGACCTGTCTGAGGCGACACTTCATTGGGCCTCACTGATGTATGGAATCTTTGGCACAAAGACACAAGGCCATCTACATATTGCCTTATTCACACAAGTAGGCATTTAAGAAATTGACCTTTAAAAAAAAAAAAAAAAGCAGCTGAATTGGGTGACACATTTGGCTTAAAACATTTCTCCCAAGGTGTATTTGACCACTCTTTGGAAGAGCTGAAGGTCACATTAAAGGTAAGTGCAAACAAATGTGGTACCACTATGCCTACTGGCTCCAGGATGAAAGACTTATGGATCACATAGGAGGGAGACAGATTTATTTTCAACTAAATATAGGTTTTTCTAATCGGCTGCCGTCCTCTGTCAAGCACAGAAAGATAACATACAGGGTTAAGCCAGTGCATGGATACATGGCAGGAACAAGGAGCTTAAGGCAGTGATCAAGAAATAAAAAAGTGATCTAGCCACCTTGGAACAACAAAATGTCAGACCTCGTAACACCAACGTGTTTTGGCATCTCACAACATCAAGACTTAAATTCCTGCAGGTTTCCATAGACGCTGTGGGGAGGGCAAGGGAGGCATCTTAGCATAGGATTTACAAGGCCAGAGATAAGAAAGACATTCTATACTAGCTGGACACAAGAGGGAGATCTGTAGAGTATTTTTAGGCCCTGATAATAAACTGGAGAACACTATATTATGGACAACCTGCTAGAACTTATTCTTGATACCTTAGACAGGGATGCCCTAGATCAACTAATGACATAGGAGATGGTAATTGAAACTATCTGGGGTTTACTGACTGGGCCATATGGGTTACCCCGCATACTAATTTGTCTAGACCCACACATAATAGTGATGTTCCAAAAAGTCACTCCAGAGGGATTCTTTCATGAAGACATTAGAAAGCTGCTTATATCGGTGAACACGAAGCTAGGCAGGGTCACTGGAGGACTGTTCCTCCTACCACCTTATTTCATTAATATGTATTGAGGCGAACATACTAGCTAAGCTTCTAGTCTCATTATTGCCCGGAGTAGTGCATACACTAGTTCACAGGGACAAAAATGGGTCTGTACCAAGGCAGTGTTCCCACCACTGCCTGAGACACCTGCATTTACAAGGCTAGGATGGGAGAACTTGAAAGCCTGAGTGCTCCTATAATGGTGGATTATGAGAAGGCCTTTGTTCACTGGTCCTTTCTACAGAAGATGACTTTTTGCCCTCTATTCCACAAATAAATTGAGGCGTTATATGATTAATGGGGACCAAGTTTGAATTTATGTTGCTCTCTCTGCATGTCAAGGGCACAAGGCAAGGATGGCTCATATCCAACATTATTTGCTTTAGTCACTGAACTACTTGCTCAGTGGGTAGGGCTGGACACCCTGGTTTGGGACATTAGTTCGGTAAACTCTGAGGAAGATGGACTGTAATTATGCATTGACGACATGCTTTTATTATTCAGAGGGCAGCGGCCTAAGGGCCCCCCCACCCCCTTATGCATATGTTTAAGATGCAGGGGGAGGCATCGGAGCTGAAGGTTAAAGGGCATAAATCACTATACATACCCTTGAATGCAGTCACAGGGTTTGCAGAATGGAGAGTTACTACATGCTCTCCAGCAGATGCAGCCAAATAAATGGGTTAGATGCTGAAGCCGTAACATTGCCCCCTGCTCGCCTAAGTGTAGGCAGGCCCATGGCTCCTAGAATAATCTACCACTCACGATCTCTGGTAGAGCAGCCCACTTCAAAATTATTGTTCTTTCAAAGTAAATCTAAACATATTTGAAAGGTATCCACATCCGCTCCCACAATTTTCACAGCGGTTTTCTGTGTGCAGGTAAGACCCTTAGGGTCTCCTCTAATAAATGTTACAGTTGGCTTTCGATGGGATGCTACTGGTAGATGATTACCTATAATACCGGGTATCTCACATGCTCTCCATAAAACAGTGGGTCTTCTGTGATAGATAGGACCCTGGCTACGTGATTAAACTTGACATGATGGATGGAGTCCATTTGGAGGAGATGGGGTATAATATCTCCAGTCTTCTCCGCTCATCAAGCCGACTAGCGATTGTTAGCTGGCAAAAAGCCCTACACTGGACCACATGGCCCAGTAAACTCACACAAGAGACAGGCAGGGGTGCTAGTTGGCACAGGTAGCCAATTTCGAGAGGTTTCTTCTTGGGAAATGATTGGTATCTCCAAATTATGGTTGGGAGGGGAAAATGTGAATCCCTGACAGAAAATGTTAATTACCCTGAAAGGATCGGTTCAAGGCATGCTGTGCTGTAAATTTATATTCTGTGCTGGCTGCTGCTTGAATGTGTGCACGTTGTTTTTCTTCAAATAAGTCTTTCGCGTCACAAGGTATAGTGTGTACACCTATTACTGGTATGCGCATGGGCATTGGCTCCATTGTTAAGATTGCTTCTCCATCCGAAGGGTGAGGATGCAGATGCATCATAGAGATACAGGAAAGATGACCATGCGATGGAATAGTAAATATAAAAAGAAATGTTTGCAACATAGAAAGACTTTTGGAGAAGAGGGAGGGCGCATGTGGATCTACAGCAGTACATGCCACGAACGGATACTTACATAGTAAGTAACATTTTTCGTTCGTGGCATGGTTAGCTGCAGAAACATATGCTGTGCATGAACTGTAAAGCAGTACTCCATTAAAGTGTTGCTAGGCCGAGGATGTTGCAGAAGCCTTGAAAATGTGTGCGTAAGACAGTCTTGGCCAACTCTAGCTTGTTGGCAGACTAAAACATCCAGACCATAATGTTTAGTAAAAGTGTGGGGAGTAGCCAAAGTAGCTCCCTCTCAGATTTCAGCTACAGGAGAATTACCCCAAAAAACATAGGACCTCCTTTTTTCACAGGTTGAGTGACGTCGGAGGAAGGACAGGCAAAGGTCTTTTGGCTTTGGCCTAACACATATACATTTGACCAACCTGCGTGCTATACCTGCTTTGGAAAGAACACAGCCTTTGTGTGGTCTGGAGAAAGAGACAGAGCTGTTGCGTCTTTCAAAAGGGCTGAGTCCTGTCAATGCAATACATAAGTGCTCTTTTGACAGTAATGCATGAAGATCTCATTGTGCTACTCACTCGGTTTAGGAAGAGCACTGGAAGTTCTATAGTGTAACTGAGGTGGAAACTAGTGATTATTTTAGTTAAGAACTTTCCATCATGGTGAACATGGAAAACTGGCTCCTCCAGAGTAAAAGCCTTAAGCACCCCTCAGAGAAGTGATAGATACCAAGAAAGCTAACTTCCAGGAAAGGAACTGTAAGGTACACATGTGGAGTGGCTCAAAGGGTGGACCCATAAGTCTTGTTAGCACAATATTGAGGTTACACACAGGGGTAAGTGGGACCCTTAGTGGGATAATTCTTTTGAGTCACTCAAAAACTGACAACAGGAACATTAACAAGCATTGGAAATGCAATAGGTCTCGCAGTTTTTTTTAGTTAAAGCTCTTGGCGTTGTAAATGGCAATGTGTTTTACCTTTGTGTTATAGAGTCGACGTATTTGGTTTAATTGGAATTGTGTGTGTTGGATTGAAATTATTAGTTCTGTAATTGTGTGGCATGGAATTGCTTATTGTGGAGTAGATTTGTGTTGAGTATATATGTGGGATGGTATGCAGTGGAATTGTGTGTATAGGAATTATGTGATGTAGAGCTCAGTGGTGTATAGTATAGTGGCATAGAGTGGCGCAGCATATAGTGCAGTAGAGTGGAGTGGCACAGATTGTAAAAGAGGGGCTTTTAGTGGTGTAGCATAGATTGTAGTGGCATATAGTAGGCTGCTTTAGAGTAGAGTAAAGTGGTATAGAATGGAGTGGCGGAGTACAGTTTTGCAGAGTAGAGTTGTTTGGAGTGGCATAAAGTGGAGTGGTGCAAACTATAGTGGTGTGGCCTATCCTGGAGTTGTGTACAGTGCAGTGGCAAAGAGTGCATGTGCGCATAGTAGAGTGGGGTAGAGTGCACTGCCATAGAGTAGAGTGACGCAAAGTATGTATTCAAAGTCACCGTTTTATTTGAATTGGAGTATGAAAGTGAGGTATACGACGCCTAGGAAGGCCGACACAGAACTAATCTATACAGTATATTTGTCACAAATTTGATAAATACTGCATTTGCCAACGTAAGATGAAACAAATATCTAGCATTATGTATGAGCGTAATTGAAACACACCAGCAGTTTTTTGAAGTTTTGTCTGCAAATTGAGTAAACAAGGATGAGAAGGAAAGAAATGGAACACTGTTTAAAATAAAAATAATCTCTCACACAGGCAGCAGTTTATATTCTATTAGTGCAGCAGTTGCAGTGGCACCAGGGCCTATAACCCTGGGGGAGCCAATTGTACCCTGGTTATCGCTGTGTTTGACAAAGAAAACAGTATATGTTGGGGTGATGGGCGTGTACTTCCCTGCACTAGGGTCCATGACGCACTGGCTACGCCACTGCCCACAGGACGCTAAAAGCTCCCTATTTCGGACATGATTAAATAATTAAAGCCAGGTTTTAACTCAAGTCATTTGTAGCATTGAATTTATATAATGGATATAAGGACAAGTTCCAGAAAGATGATGGAAAAATGGGACTGGCTTTGCCTTTCACTCTGAGGACCTGGAAACTCAATGTTTCGAACATGGAGGACCCTTGGCAGTAATGCAGACGTCCCCTCACAGCTGCTTATTAGAGAGAAACTTTAAATTGTGACGTTCACTCTTCTCTTGCCCTCCAGTGGCCTACCAGGGGTGTAACACAAGCCCGCGCAGTGCGGGGGGCCCCGAGCTGCAGGGGGTTCCCTCAGCACAGCACTCAAGCCTGAGAGCTCCCGATTAAATCCGGAGCAGTGGCCCCTCCGTGTACCTTGCAGCGGACCCCTTCAACTTTCGTTACGCCACTGTCGCATACATTTTCAGCACCGCTGTTCTTTGTAAACGCAGAGAAGCCGGACATTCTATTTATCATCAAGGTAAATCAATTATGGCGTCAACCGTTGGCGCAGGCGTTCTCCAAACGACCACTAGTGGCTATGACCACAGCTGGCCTCAGTCCGAGCGCAATAGTGATTCCAACGCAGTCACCAACAAGAGTGGAATACTCCATTGGAATCAGTCTTGAAGCGAAAGCACACTGTTTGAAGTGTAAAGTACAGCAAATGTATTATTAATATTAATGCAAACAATGTATTGATTAAAGTTGGTGTTGCTGTTATCGCTGCAAGGTTCTAAACCGAATCAGTATTTTTACTACAAAATAATGATAGTTATAACCTTATAAGCTCCCCCACCCAAAGCCAGGCATCTGTCTGTGATATTCAACAGCCCCCGATGAATTTTACTAGCTGTGCGGATGTGTTATTTTCGATTAATGTTTGGATTGTTTTACTCTACTGCGTTTTGCACCACATACCTTGGCTCCTTGTTTTTGTTTTGTTTATTTGCCATTTGCGTTGAATCGTTCTACTGATCCAACCTTTCGCACCATTACTCTTAAGTCTTAATGCATGTCAAGGACATTTCACTGACTAGAAACATCAGATAGATGTGTGATTACTAAATGTCTTTGGGACGTGTCTGTGATGGGTGAGAAAGTTATAAATATTATGTATGGCATTATTCCGAGCTTTTTCCTGAATTATCAGTGAAGAAACATTGGGTGTGACAGAGTATAATGCGGCGAGCACTGGCAGAGCAACAGCGAGCTCGCAACAGAACAGTGAGGTAGAATGATCGGTAAAGCGCCCACTGCACAAGTCTCTCTGTATCCAACCGCTGACATAGTCCCTTCAGCATTTCATCCTTCCAGTGTCGATAAGAGAGACAACTGTTTAATTGGCGGTAGTGGGATCGTTTCTGAAGTGGCTCGGAGAGCAGACAGTTTAAATATTGTGTAACAATAACCATTGTTATTTTTAAAAAAAGAATAAAAGAAATGGTTGAGCTCCTGGATATAAACAACACTACATTGCCAGGTGTAAAAAAAACGGAGGCGTCAAGAGCATTGCTAAAAGGAACTGCTGTCCGCTGCTTACCTGCCTGCCTAACCATCCATCATTCATACATTCATACCTTCAACTAAGAAAGATGGTCATATAGTTTATTAGAACGTATGGCTAGAATTAAAGCTGCTCGCGACATCTTAGGGAAAAGTATATTTTTAAATCGCATTATAATGAACTGAGATTCTGAAGAGCCTCTTTTAAAATTACTATTGGCCGAGAGCATTATTTCAAAGGAACTTAAGTTTCCCCCAGTTTTATTCTTCTTTTTATCAGTGCGCATTCAACATTCAAGTGCTTTTTTGGATGTTTCGACAGCGTCAGAGCTCAGATATTTAACATTGTGAAAATGCTGCACTTTTCAGCTAAGACATGGAGTGTCTGGGACAGCGACCCCTAGATCGGTAACCCAAAAAATTGACAAAAAACATAATGTGAGGTTGTTGTGGAGCTGTCTTTATGCATGCAGCATGTGGCACATTTTTTAACACTCAAAAACCCGTTTCTTGCGTTGACCAATCATTGCACCACAGCGCACACCGTTTGTTCCTGTTACAGAGATGCAGACACACACAGAAGCAATGCTGCTGCATTTGAAGGTAACGCTAGATGATACACTGGAGGGCCTCTACCACGGGGACGCATCAATGATGTTCGTATTTGAAAGTTTCCTTTCATGTTGACAGTATAAATCGCCTTTGCCCTATGGCGCCGTAAGGCACATTTAGCTTAAAACTCTGCATGCATTTTTCAGCCACAGACTTAAATGACACACGTTAGTGGATGAAACACAAGTCCCATAGAACTAAAAAATCTGGAAGCGCGGGCCTCAGTACTCCGGAAAAACTTGGATCTGTAATAAATGACCTCACATGTCCAACGAGATGCACAGGTATTTGGGAAAGTGCGGCCACACGAGCGTCTGAAGCCGCACACACAGGTTTCAGTGCACAGAGAGACTTGTCTCTTGGTCATTACTAGATTTTGTTTTGCAGATCCTCTAACATGCTGTCTGCCTTTTTCATCCTTCGAAGGCTGAAAATGGGTCAGTGCCGCGGGGTTATAAAGCAAGTAGTGAGTCTTAGTAAAACTAAGCACACAAAGACAGCTTTAAAACATGCAGCCTACACACACAGTGGATGTTTAAGAGGACATCAACTGCAGCAGAGCTTCTAAGCTGGCAGTACACGAGCCACAGCCATCACAGGAACTGCAACCAAGCTCGGAAACCACAACAGAGCTTGGCAAACAAAGTGCTCTGCAGAGGGCATGGGGGCCGAGGAACTTCAGCAGGCAGACTGCAAGGAAGGGACCGGGAAGGTTTGGGGACGTCACTGGTGGTATGGGGAGCTGAACCAAGCTCAGCTCTCTGTGGCTCGGCATGAGGAAAGAATAACAAGCAGCCATAGGCAGAAAGCAACAATTTAAAAAAAGTCCGGCGGAGCGTGGCGCGCGCGCTTTGCGGGGGCGGAGGAGTTTGCGGGGGCGGAGGAGCGCATTCCAGGCGGGGGAGCGGACCCTTTGAAGTAGGATGCCAAACGGATTGCATGGCGGCACGATGCATGTGATTGTGCGCGTGCTCGCCATGCAATCCGCTTTTGGGAGCCCTTTTGGGAGCCCCTTACTATAGTCTCGCATAGCGATCGCTTACGCGATAGCTAGGCGAGACCTAAAAAGGGAAGTGTGTTCACTGTTTTTAAGGTAAGCAATGCCAGCCACCAGATGAAGCCTGATGGAAGTGTAAACAAGGCCTGACTTTTGAAAGTGGAGCGGATAACAGACAATGTCTTAGACTGCTGCCTGCAGAGGGTCATTAAGTCTAGGAAGACAGTAGTGTACAAACCTTTTTCACTTAGCGACGTAGCTGGCTCTGGTTGTGCAGAAGTGCCTCCTTAAGGTTGGTTATGCATTCTGAAGGCAGAATGAGATACCCAAATGTTGCATTCTGTATTATGTAAGCTATTTGTTCTGCTCTGTGATCTGGGCTCACTGGAATATGGAACACGGTGTCTGCGTGGTATGGTTTGTGTTCCATATTCCAGGTGTCGACAGTTGGTGTTTCCCTGTAACTTGATGTGCTGTGTCTCGATCTTCTTACATAAAGAAACGTTATTTATACCTACCTCGTTTCATGAAGTTTGGATTTTACAATTGGCGACGAGTTGTGGAAGGTGTTGCTGCCACTCCATTGACGAGACACAGGTGCGCTGCAGCTTTCACTTGGATCCACGCTGTTTATGGTGGTAGAGACGTGAGAGGCGTTCTCCTGTCATTGCCGTAGTCTCTTCTGGCTGTTCCCGAAAATCCGGAGTTCGTAGCTTCTTGAATCTTCGAGCGGCGGAATTTTGATTATTTTGCCAGGAATACGAGTACTGGAAATTTTACAAGGATACGTCACGCCTGCACGAGAGGAGTGACTACATTCGATTTGGTATCCAGGAAACAGTGAGAGACGCTCCACTAATAGAAGCATTCAAGTTTATTGTGAGCTTTTCTGATTGGCTGAAGGTTTCAAGTGTCAAAGCCTGCTATTGGTTGCGCGTGACGTAATCACGCTGGCGGCCATTTTGGTGTAACACGAAGGAGTAAAGGAGAAATTAGTAGTCGGAGCAGTTTATTTTCTCGGGTTTCGTGTCTTCGTTTTGGGAAAAGAACTTCCACTTTTCTGAGGTACTTTGTGACTGACTATACACATACTATACTGGATTAGTATGATGAAGGAGCTTTATTTTTTTCTTTTCTTTCATTTTGCTTCTGTGATAGGATAAAACAGCTCCAATAACTTATTTTACTTTGTGATAAGACAAGTAGTAACTTAGGTGTGGTATTCAAAGTGACATAATTTTTTTTTTTTTTTTTTTTTGTGTTTTTGCAAGGATACATGTTGAAATCTCATTTATATAGTTAATTTGTTATTTTGGTTTGGTAAACATGCAATTCGATCCGCCGTCTAAGTTTCTACAGGACAAGGGTGAACCACCGATTCCTTGGACAAGATGGAAAGAGGAATTTTTTACTTTTTTAAAGGCCATCGATGGAGAACGCATGTCGGCTGAAAGGAAAAAAAACATTTTTCTTCATTCCTTGGGTTCTGAAGGACAATTGTTTTTTAGAACGCTTCCGCCTGTTAGATCTGGTGGTGATCACAATGTTTATGATGAAGCCATTTTACGTATTGAGGGTAGATTTAAACCTACTACTAGTGTTGCACTTAATAGGTTTAAATTTTATACAAGAGCTCAGGCAGACAATGAAAGTTTTGATGAGTTCCTTACTGCTCTGCGTGCGTTATCATTGCATTGTAACTTTGGTCTCATGACGGATGAGATGATCAGAGATCAGATAATTGTGCATGTTAAGAGTAAAAAGGTTCAGGAACAATTGTGGATTTTAGGTGACCCTAGCCTGGAAACATCGATTAGTACAGCCAAAGCTCTTGAACAATCAGATAGATGGATCAAAGCTCTTGATAAAGATTCTAAGTCTGTTGCTTCGAATGAGGTTAGCGTAGTTAGTTCAAAAGGTGGTCCTTCTTACAAGACTGATAATAAGTCTAAACAATTTTATTGCTATAGGTGTGGCAATCCGGATCACATAGCTTCATTTCCGCATTGTCCTGCTATAGGTAAGGAATGTAATAAATGTGGACGTCCTGGGCACTTCTCGAAATTGTGCAAAAATCTTTCCAAACCTAAAGTTGATTACAGGAAGTTCAATTCAGATTCTTCCAAGGCTGGAAGAGGGAAAATTTCTTATGTTTCATGTGAGAACATGCCAAATGATTGTTCCTTTGGAGGAGTAGAGTCTGGTGTAGTGGTTTCTATTCAGGGTTCCTTTGATTTGTCAGAAGTTGATAAGATTGGTTCGCCTAAGTGCGTTGTTGATATTTTGGGGAGGAACGTGGAACTCATGGCAGACTCTGGTTCTCCTTGGACAATTATTACCAAAGAGTATTGTTCGAAGTGTTTGGGTGATCTTGTGGATTTTGAATCCCTATGGGAGCCGGATATTTTGGCTTTCAATTTTGATGGCTCTAAGATTGATTTCATTGGTTACAAAGAAGTACCTATTCGGTTTAAAGGTAATTCTACTATCATCAAGTTATATATTACTCCTAAAGGGGTTAATGTACTGGGATGGCGTGACCAAGCCAGGCTTGGCGTTATGTTAAATCCCAGAGACAAGGAACCAGTTTCTGTTCTAGCTCTAACTGTGTCTACAATTGATTTTTCACAGATGTTTCCTCTGGTTTTTTCAGATAAGTTAGGGAAACTTAAAGGTTTCACACACAAGATTAAGGTCAAGTTGAGTGCTATCCCTGTTAAACAAAAACTTAGAGGTGTTCCAATCAATATCAGAGAAGACTTAAGAAACATGTTGGATACCATGGTTAAAGATGGTATTATTGAGGAAGTGGAGTCCTCGGAGTGGGTGTCTCCCATTGTTTTGGCCCTTAAACCGGATAAAAGCATTAGGTTGTGTGTTGATTTAAGAGCCCTTAATTCTAACCTTGTTGTGGATTGTCATCCCCTTCCGAATATCAATGAGATGATATGTATGTTGGATGGAGCATGTGTATTTTCCACTCTTGACCTTCGGTCAGCTTATCATCAAATTGAACTCACGGAGGATTCTAGACATTACACAGCGTTTATAACTCCACATGGTCTTTTCCAGTTCAAAAGAATGCCTTTTGGCCTGGTTTCGGCCGCTTCTGTTTTCCAGAGAGCTATGTATCACATTTTCAGAGACTTGTCTGTTTTTGTAAAATGTTTTCAGGATGATATTTTGATTTTTTCGAAAAATGATGATGAGCATTATCTACATGTAAAAGAAGTCTGTTCCAGGTTAAGTGAATATGGGCTTACGCTCAAAGCTACTAAGTGCAAATTCTTTTGTAAATCTGTGGAATATCTGGGACACACACTGTCCGGGGATGGGGTGGTACCTAAAAAGGTTTTGGTTGATGCTATCATCAATTCTCCAGCTCCTGATAATAAGGATAAATTGTTATCATTTGCTGGGCTATGTGAATACTATAGCAAGTTTATACGTAATTTTGCAACCAAAATGGAACCTCTCAGAGAGTTGATGAGGAAGTCTTCTGAGTTTGTATGGACTGATAAACAGGATGCAGCCTTCAAGTGTATCAAAGAGGAGATTGTTAATGCCCCAACCTTGAGGTCGTTTTGTGTCAACAAAAGATGCATTATCACTGTTGATGCTAGTCTTTATGGACTGGGTGGGGTTCTTAGCCAATGTGCTGGTAAGGATGAATGGTGTGTAGCTTTTGCTTCAAAGACCTTGTCTGAAACGGAAAGAAGATATGCTGTTATTGAGAGGGAATTGTTGGCCTGTGTCTGGGCGATTGAGCATTTTCGCAACTATATTTGGGGTAGCAGATTCACACTGAGAACGGATCATAAACCGTTGGTTGGAATTTTGTCTCCTGGGGGTGGTTGGAATTCTACTGCTCGCATAGCTCGTCTTACATCCCGTTTACAGGAGTATGATTTTGAAGTTGCTTTTGTTCCGGGCAGAAACAATGTAACTGCAGATTTTTTGTCTAGGTTACCATGTGACGATAGTTGTGTTTCTTCGATTGAACAGGATTTGGATGTTGTTGCAACGTTGAAAGACTTTGTATCTCAGGATTTTGTAAAATTGTCAGAAAGTGAATGGGCGTTTGAAATGGGTAATGACCTGTTGTACCAGGAAATTTTGGGTTGTGTGAAAAATGGGTGGCCTAAGGAAAAGGAGGTTTCTGCTGATCTTGCTCCTTTTTGTCGGGTATCTGCCGACATTGAGGAAAGTGATGGTTTAATTTTCAAAGGGGGTAAGATTGTTCCTCCGAATGCCATGCAGAAGAAAATTTTATGTATTTCACATCAAACTCATTTGGGTATGTCTTCAATGAAGCGTTTGATTAGGGCTAACTTTTGGTGGCCGGGCCTTGACAAAATGGTGGATAGAACTGTTAGGGAATGTTCTGAATGCATTAGTAGCGATAAGATGCTTCACACTTCTTCTGCTCCGCTTAAACCGGTGGAATGGCCAGTGTTCCCTTGGCAAAAGGTGGCTTTTGACATTTCTGGTCCGTTTAGCAGTCTGCCTCACAGTGCTCGCTTTGCTTTGGTTTTGATCGATTATCATTCTAAGTGGCCTGAGGTTAAGTTTGTGGCTAGTATTTCTACTCAGTCTATTGTGACTTTCTTTAGGGACGTTTTTGCTCGTGAAGGCTATCCTGAGATAATTGTCACGGATAATGGGGTACAGCTTACATCTCATGAGATGCAGGAGTTTTTAGGTATGTTTAACATCAAACATGTTACTACGTCTCTGTATGAACCAAGGGAGAATGGTCAAGTGGAGCGATTTAACAGGGTTCTCAAGGACAGTGTTCAGGTGGCACAAAGGTCAAGTGAACCTTGGTTGGATGTAGTCAGGAAGAAGCTGTGGGTTTATCGGATCACTCCGCATTCGGTGACAGGCATTAGTCCTTTCAGGTTGTTGAAAGGGAGGGAGCCTTCGTCTGAAATTTGTCCTTGGTGGATTAAGAAGTACAGTAAAACTGATGATACTACTGATATTGATGCTGTTGCTAGACAAGTTAAAAGTAAACAGGAGGTGATGAAAAATAGGTTTGATGATAAAATGAATGTCAAGGTTCCTGACTTTGTTGTTGGAGATTGGGTTAGGATCAGGAAGCCTGGGTTTTTGGTTAAGGGTTGTTCTAAATTTTACCATCCCATTAAGGTGGTGAAAGTTTGTAAGAACAGTGTAATCACTCAGGATGGAAGGGTTTGGAATGTTAGAAGGGTGGCAAGGTACAAAATGCCTGTGGTGGTTGAATCTTGTGTATCACATAATTTGTCTGACTTTTCAAAGTCAAAAAATGCTCCTCCTTCCTCATCTTCTGTGGCATGTAAATCAAATGGTGTTCCTCCTTCCTCATCTTCTGTGGCACGTAGAGTTAAGGATAATCTTCGCGAAAGAAGGTTACCTGTAAGATTCTTAGATTAACATTGTCTTTTGTTAAGGGGGGAAATGTGTTGCATTCTGTATTATGTAAGCTATTTGTTCTGCTCTGTGATCTGGGCTCACTGGAATATGGAACACGGTGTCTGCGTGGTATGGTTTGTGTTCCATATTCCAGGTGTCGACAGTTGGTGTTTCCCTGTAACTTGATGTGCTGTGTCTCGATCTTCTTACATAAAGAAACGTTATTTATACCTACCTCGTTTCATGAAGTTTGGATTTTACACCAAACTCTAGGACGTCAGGAATCAAAGTGCAAGATTTAGCTGTTTGGAGTCAGGATGTCTGACCACGCCCTGATTTTGAGAGAGAAGACCCAGCTTCTCGTGAGGCACTAGCGACAGGTGTAGGAGATGGGGAACTATAGCTGCCTGGCCCAGTTTGGAGCTACTATAAGGAGAGCAAGGGGTGCTTGCCAAAGCATGAACGGAAGAAGTGGGAGAGGTGGGAAAGCGCAAGCAAATATCTCTTACCAGTTCGTCCATAGTGCATTGTCCATGGGCTGTTAGAACCCGGAGGCGAAAGGAGGGGGTCATTTTGTGTATTCTGCACGGCTGAAGATGAGGGGGAGGGGATGGAAGTTTAGTGGAATTTGCGAGAATTCTAGGTAGAACCCCTCTGCCATGTCAAGAACCCACTGGTCTGCGGTGACCCCTGTCCAGCGGGACCAAAATCCTTGCAGTCTTCCCTTGACAGGTGTTAAATGGTTGGGAGATGCGTTTGTTTGTTTGTGAGGAGAAGCCCCTTTGGGGGCTCTGCCTTTGCCCTTACCCCTACTGGTGTTATTTTTATACCCTCCCCTGTAGAACAGATGCTCGCCATTGAAGGGCAAGTTGACCAGTTGTGACTGGACTGCGTCTAGGGTACACAGAATATTTCTGTTAGACTATCTTCCCCTCAGCTACCAATTCCTGACCCCTCTTCTCATATTTATCTGGAAGGTGCTGGAACTCCTCCCAGTGGGCCTTATCATACTGGGGGAGAAAACCTACAGAACTGGTAATATGTCAATAATCAATGTTTTTCTGCCGCGTCTATCTTTTTACTCTCCTGGTCGGGGGGGCGAATTCTCTGCCCTGAGAATATGCACGTTTATGAACAGTGTACACAACTAGGGAGTCAGACGAAAGTTCAACCATGATGTAGGGAGGGTAGGAAGGAGAAGCTCTGCATACAGAGGTCAGGGTCAGTATCCTCCGAGTGATAATCATCCCATCAGTCGCAGTTGAGTTGTGGGTTGTATAATGTATCATATGGGTTATAGGGAGACCTTAGATCAGGGGACTTCAATCTGTGGGGCGCGACCCCCAGGGGGGGCGTCGAGTCCTAGGAAGGGGGTCACGCATTCCCTTCGCACTTTTGCCTGGAACTGCCTGAATCTGGAATCGAAAACGTTTGCTCTTCGTTTTGGATTCCGAATAGTGGCATCTTCAGGCGCTCTCCGATTGGAGGACATCGTGAAAGCATACAGCGTCATCCGTGATTGTCCTCCAATCAGAGCCATTGCAGATTTAACATCAGGAAGTGCCGGGAACTGGGGCCATAAATATGCTCTGGCGAAGGGTCGGGAGTGCTTCAATGTTTTTGTTGTTGCTGCTGCCTTGCACTCCCTGCTGCATTTCCTAGACTTCCTCGTTGTCCTTGCTGCTGCTGTGTTTTTCCAGCTGGTGTCCTTTTCGTGCTTCTTTGTGGCTGCCTTTGAAATACGATCTGTGGCGGTTTCCTGGTTTCCACGGCAACCGGAACTTTGTGGAACTTGTAAGTAGGCTGCCTGTGCCCCACCTCCTCCACCATTCCCTGGCTTTTAACCCCTCAGACCCACACACAAGCATACATGCACGCGCACACACATCTCCAAAAATTCACGCCCACCCTTTCCCCACTGCTGTCTTTGGGATTCTCTGCTTAAGTAAGTCACACAACAATAGCACAAGGTTGGAATAGTGAACGCAGGCTGGAGAGCATTTCTCATAGGTTCAGCCAGGCACCTGCTGACATGCCTTGGCTCAGCTTTCAGACCTTTTATACTTTGCTTGATATCACCAAAAACTCTGCACTGTGTTTTAGGACTATTTAAACATTCTCTAAATATGTTATTAGTACATGAGCTGATACTGTGTTTCTGTGTTAAAGGACAATTTTCACACATTCCCATTCTCTTCCATCCTCTGCTCGAAACCTTGTATCTCCTTCCACACATCGTTGTCTTTTATTCTCATTTCTTTTCTTTCACTTTTGTCCTGCTGCTGAAGTCACCCATATAGTGTTGTCAAATGTGCAGCTTTCACCATAGAAAGCCCAGGTGGTCCCTTCGCTGTATTTCTGTTTGGAAGATTGTCCATGGCAGAGGGGTGGGGTTGTATTACGCCCTCACCTCCTTGTCAAACTTCCCGTCTGTTCCTATCTCCTCTCCCTTAAATTCCTTCAGTGGCTTCGTCACGTCCGGTTTTGTTTTCTCTACACCCGTCCTCCCACTGCCATCATGTCCAGGGCAGGCATGGCTCTCTGTTTCGCTATATAAGTGCATTTCCCACCATCAGGATCATGTGGGTCCTGTCCCCTCACCTCGCCAGTGGTCAAGACCTAGTTCTGTCTTAGACAAGGTCTATCCTTCTGTTATGAGTAAGGAGAGTCTCTCCCACACTGGGGCCCTCTTGGGTGAGTGCTGCCCTCTCACCCCATGCCCTGGCTCTGTTCTACAAGGTCTCCTTTCCATTATTATCCAACATATTAACCAGGGAAACAATGTTTAGACATTAATGGTTTTCTGGAGAACAATTTTTTAATTTGCCTCAAACTTCATGTGGAACCTGGTCTCTCTGTAGAGAGGAACACTGTGTTGCCTATTCTGCCTGTTTATTTGAACAAAGTATTGCTTTCTGGGAATTGTAGTCCTCCAGTGTTTAAGCTTAGTTGGATTGCTGCACCTGATAATTTGTAAAAATGAAAGCCTGAGAGTGGATGCATAGACCCTCTTAACAAGGTTTTGTAAGGCACTTGCACGCTGAAAGGCTACACAAAAGTTAGGGTCAATCTACTTACTTTTTAAAGGCCTGTATGCTTAATTGTGTTGTGTTATGCACCCGCCAATGCATACTTTAGTAAATTAATGCCATGGTGTTTGGCCTTCATTCTGAGATCTAGATCCATAGTGACCTGGTAGAATAGTGTAATTTAGTGTCCCTATGCAAACTAGAGTTCTTTGCGGCGCTCTAAGGCTGGCTTCAGAGCCGGGCCTCTCAGTAAAGAGGGATGCAATGTGGTTCCATGGCGAAGGGAAGTAAGGTGTGACCATGAAAAGGCAGAACTGGGTGGTCTGCTCCATAGCACCTCCAGGTAGTATGGACGTTGTCCATGAGGAGTAAGCAGGTGGTGGGGTTTGCATCCCAATTTTTATTGATGGGGCAGAATTAAACCTGGGGGAGGGCAAGAAGCAGTGGCGGTTGGCATGGACCCTGAGAAACAGAGATGGGTAGGCAAGTCTATCCTAGATACTGCATTGTCTGTGGTTGCCTTGAGGGCTGTGGCCCAGGTCCTGATCTCTAAGGGTAGCAACCATGATACAGAGAAAGTAAGGACTAGGAGGCAGGTTTCACCTGCAGCAGTGAGGCTAAAGGAGGGTAGTAGGAGAGTGGGCCATCATTAAAATTGCTGAGAAACATTTTCTACTCAAACCCGTCTCTTGCTGTCTGTATTTATCCATATTTATTTTGTGAACAGATGTGATAACTCGTATATTTCCACATTTACTTAACAGATAGACGTGCACTCATACTTTGATGCCTGTCACGTTTTAGCAAATTACACTGCCAAAATAATATAATACACACATCAAACAATTGGCATAACAGAACAAATACCGGTTGAGAAATGCAACAATTAATTTAAGCAAATCTCAGTGACGTTTATAACTCCCTACGCTGGCAATATGTACAGCTACTGGCCTGAAAGTCAATAAACTCAGCATAGAGTCACCGAAAAGAAGCCAATTATCTGTATTTTTCCACTTTTAAAAGTAGATACAGACAGGATATACAATGTTTTCTGTCTATCGTTATCTGTGAAAATCTGTAAAAACAGAACACAGAGAGCACCAATTATGAGGAGTACCAAGTCCTAGAAATTTTTGTAAGGAGGGGGTCCGCATGCCTGAAATTTTTTGACAGGGGGGTCTCGGCATCCAAAAGTTTGAAGACCTCTGCCTTAGATGATCACCTCCAAACTCGGAAGGAGGGGAATCCTCTTGTGATTCTGGCAAAGATCCACTGGTAGTGGTGGCGAGGGCGGAGGTGGTGGGGAGGAAGGCAAAGGAGGAAGTAGAGGAGAAGGGTGAGGAGGAGGCAAGCAAGGTAAAAAAGGTTGTGGAGAGGTGCCTGACATCATGGCACCAAGGCTTCTTAGGAGGATGGGTAAGTCTTGAGCCTAGTAGTAGAGGTAGCTGCCCTAAATGCTGTTTGTTTCGGAGCCAAAGAAGTCTGTTGGCCTGCCAGCACCAAGCCCAACTTCAGCTCTGAACTCCAAAGATAGCTTTGATTGTTTCTTCGAGTCCAGAGCTGAAGAGCTGGTCGAAGGGCGAGGCTCGCAGGCAGGTTTCAGCACCCATGAGATGGGCAGGCAGGAATTTGAGTGCCGACCATGGCATTTGGCAGTCGCAGACCGAAGGCCTCATGGGGGGCCTGTGAGCTTGCTGCTCTGCCCCATCGAGAGCAATTCTCAGCTTCTGAGTGGTGTCAACGGGTAGGAAGATGTAGGTGGACCCTGTGCATGGCTTGTCCGCTTCACTATCGAAGCTTTCCTCTGTCTCCAACACTTGAGCCTCTGCGCCTGAAACCTCTGAATGCAATTCGCCCTTAATGTCCTGTTCGCGAAACAGGTCTACAGTATCATCCACTCTATGTTGCACCCTTCGAAGCAGAGGTGATGCCACAATCCTTACGGTATATGATGTCTTTTTGTTCCGGAACTGCTAGACTCCCCGAGCAGGAGGCCTCCTAGTGGTCCTGGGACGGACAGATAGATTGACCGACGTTACATGCCTGATGGAGGTCTCCCCTCTGGTATTTCGCTTGACACTTCAGACAGTAGTGGAATGGAGTTCTTTCCATCACAGATACATTCTAAGAGTTCTTCCCATCACAGATACATTCTAAGATGTGAAGGAAGTGATGGAGCACTGGACGAGCTAGGCCCCGTACAGCGTGTCAAAATTGTTCAACAGCAGATCCGAAGAGAAAGGGTATGCAACACTGGAACGGACAAGGAAAACCGACTGTTACTTCATCCAACAAGTAAGGAGGATCCGAGCTGGCCAGGCAAGAACATACAGTGGCAAACTGAAGCTCGAAGGGACACGTCCAAATCAGATGGCAGAGAAAAAAGCATTTTGACAATGGAGCCAATGCACATGTGCAATAACAATAACAGGTGGAGTCACTACACCTTGCGACTTGAGACTTCTCCAAAGAAAAATAACTTGCACGTGTCCAAGCCCAACACTAGATGGCAGAAGTATGCACAGCATATGCATCTACTGCTACACATGCCACAAACTGAAGTTATTACCCAAAATACTTACTGCTTCTACTGATAGTTACAAGTGAGATACATCCTAAATGCTTACAAGTCTGACTAAAAACATCTGCCTGAATTCAGCCCATTAGAAACAAAGCAGACAGCCTACGAGGAGTAAGAGTATCTCCTGGATTTACAGATCCCTGGTGATAAATACCAAGGTTCCCTTGCAGGTCCTTGAGGGAGCACAGGGACAGAAATGTTGGACAGTTGGAGGATGTTAAAGAATTCTGACAAGAATAGCAGCAAGTGTGTAGTCAACTTTGACCTATTTGAGACTGGTGTAGTGCCGGTACTTAAGAGTATATTCCACTGCAGAGAGGTTAAGATGCATGAAGGGTGGCGGGGGAGCAGAGACTCCCAGATGTAAGAGTGACAGGAACAAGGATGCATACGATTTGGGACTGCCCAATCATACGGGACTACTGTTACCATATTCATTAAGCGCCAAGTATGTTGGTTATGATACCTGTGAATTTGAGTTTTAAGCTTACCTTACTGGGACTAATGGGGGAATGTTGGGGTGCAAGCATCAACACAACACCGGTGTGTATGGATGTGTTCTTGGCTAAAAGGACAATTGCTCGATGCTGGAAATCCAGTTCCCCCAGCCTTACTCGAGTGGTTGTGGGAGATATGCATCTGTGCCCCAGCTGAAGAGGCAGTAGTAGGGGATGTCCACAGAAACACCAGAAAAGATGGTGGCCTTGAACAGACTATTACAATGGTCTGCATCCCACAGATGGGCAACGTGTGGTAGGATAATTGTTGTCTGTCTGAGAAATGTGAAGGGCATTACATATGTCATATTGAACAAAACTACTAATCTTCCAACATGGTACACAGATGTTTACATGTTACGTTTTGATTTTGAGCATCAAAAAAACATACACATATGATACCGATAACCCACGTTCCCCTACTTCCCATCACACACTGTTCGAGAGCGCAGAAAGGCAGCACCAAGTAGGCCAGAAAGGCAGTAGGATCCGTATTCTCTTTGGTAAACGATTTTATTCTTTTTTAACGTATGTTTAGATTTCAGCAAAGTGCAAGCGCAATCATGGGACAACAGAATGTTTCGGGCAACGGCCTTCGTTGGAGTCAGTGTGCTGTAACGAGTGTATTAACAGGGACTCAATGGTCCCGCCCCTCACCATTAAAAACTGAAATTTGAAGGAACATAGTTTCACTTGCCGTCATCTACAAAGCTGAGGTCACAGTGATGTAGGGAACTGTTGTGTAGAAAGCCCCACATCACAAAATTGAACAATTAAACATCATAATTCTGGTAAAGTACCCAAAGACATATTTTGTTATGTGTAATGCGGTTTACAAAGAATGGCACTGCTGCGTTGGGATCTGTTCAGGCTAAGAGTCCTACATTTCTCCTGGCAGTTACTACAAGGTAGGTAGAGTTAGGACCTAGTTTCCATAGGAGAATTGTTTATTGACTTGCTTCCATTAATGTTGGGACACCCACACGATTTATATTAGATTAATCTTTTACCACCTTGCCCTTGTAATAATAGAGCGACACTATCAACTGCACATGTATTGTTCTTTTGCCATCTGTACAGTCAAGAAAGGAAGATTTTTATTATTCCTCTTTTAAAGAAATTTTCTATTCGCAACCCAGCTTCAGCTCTCTTTCTATTTTATCAACTAGAAACTCCATTTGTTTGTTATGCACTTGCTTCTTTCTTATTGGCCGCTGTGAGATCTCGTAAGACCTTTAACAATTTATCCATAGTATCCCAAGAGTCACTGATTTAGCTGTTGGTACTTATTTTAACTCATGATTGCTGCTATTGGTTAAATGTTATGTACCTGTATTGTTTTACCTTGCGAACATTATCTGCACTGTAATGTTTTTATTGGTTTATTTTTGTGATAGTGGCATTCCAGTTATGTGATTGCAATTTTCAGATTTTTTTTTTTTACTTATAATTTATCGTCTGCATTGAAATGTTTTGATCTGTGTACTTTTATGCACCTGAGTAGTGCGAAATAAAGTTGATGATGACTTGCTTATACCTTTGACACTGTTTAAAGAATATTTATAAAAATTTCCCAAAAAAATCTACACTCACTTCAGCTGCTGTCTGGCAAGTTTCAGGATGTTTCTCAAAGCAGGTCCTGAGAAAAAGGGAGGGTCCCAAAAAGCATTTTCCCCAAAGTTAATTCCCACAGGGATTCTGCACACAAAAATTGCAGCCCATACTGCGGGACGGAATTAGACCAAATTTGGCTCTTGGTCTAGAAAGCACACTTTTTGTGATTTGGTATAAATTAATTCAGTAGTTTTAGTGATTAATCATGCAGATCAGGCGCGGATACTCTGCGAATCGGACGGTACCCGTGTTGAAATTTGATTGGCTGCCAACACTTCAACAAGGAAGGAAGGTTTAGGAGCCATCCAGGGACTGGACTCTGCTTCAGCCGAGGCACACAAGAGACATTAAAAGAAAAGGAGGCAGGGTAGGAATTACCTGACCCCCCAGATGTGGGTGGTGGGGTCCCACAGTTACTTCGCTGGGTGTCAAAAACATTTTTTCAATATTGCCGCCAAATCACAGGGGGGGGGGGGGGGGGGGGCGGGGCAAATCAGCGAATCTGCGGCAAAATTGAAAGAAAAGAAATAACACCTGCGGTCTCCCGCACTTGTTTATACTAAAGCCCCCAGGTGAGCCAGGGGCATGCACAGTTTACTAAAAATACTGGAGCGGGCGCCCGCGGCCCACCTCCATGATAATTTTTATGCCCCGCGGTCACCACGTCCTGGGGCTAAATATACATATTACAGACCCCACCACTTCCCTGGGTCAGTATTTTAAAAAGGGGACCCCCTTCTAGTGCTTTTGAAAGCCCCAGGGACCACTACCTCCCCCGAGCTAAATAAATCAAAATGGAGGGGTCCGCAGGGACCTCCGGCTCCGGTGACCAACACCTCCCAGACCAATTGCTTTAGAAAAAAGAGGGAGGGGCTCCAGGGACCACCACCTCCCCGGGCCCGGCATGTGCACAACAAAAGGACACACGGTCCGCTACCAGGGGGCATATATGGCCCCCTCCAGGAGCCATATATTGCACTGGGGACCGCCACTCCCCAGGGCCGGCTTCTGCTATGTACCGGGGTGCATACCCCCCCCCCCGAACATAGCTGTTTACTTTTGCTTGACAGGAGCTTTGACAGCTCCTGCCAAGCAAAAGCAAACACTCCGCTTCCAGCAAGCGGGACCTGTTAAACCGCTCCCGCTTTCTGGAAGCAGTGATTTCATCTCTTTCCCAGTCTGCAGACATGCGGACAGAGAAATTGCTCTTGCACGCAGGGATCTGCATTTCCAGCAGCTCCCTGTGTGCGAGATAAATGTTGGGGTTGGGTCCCGCAGCAAGTAGCGAGCTGGCTGGGACTGCGAGTGCCTTGAGGCTCCCCCCGGTCCCCAAGAACACATGGCCAAAATCAGCCTGGGTGGAGGTGTGGTGGAGCTGTTCCCCCCACCCCCAATGATTTAAGGCCAGGTAGATGGAGTCCCCAGGGCCAAAATTGGCTCAGAGAGGGGGACTACATGGCCCCCTCCCCTTTTTCCAGATCGCTGAAAAAAAGAAGGCAGAAAATTGAGCAGAAAAATCAAACAGAGAAGATTACGCAAAACAGAGGGCATAAACTGAGTAGAAAGCAAAACGGAGGGCAGGAAAAAAAGCAGATGAGGCAAAATAGAGGGCAGAAAAACTAGCAGGAAAAGGCAAAATAGAGGGCAGAAAAAGGCCAATCTAAGCAGAAGAGGGCAAAACAGAGGGCACTCAGTCACACACACCCAACTCACAGACCCACTTATGCACTCACTCACTCATGGAGTCACTCGCAAACCCAGTCACCGACCCATACAGCCATTCACACGCCCACTCACTGACCTATAAAGCCACTGCCACGCCCACTCGCCGACCTATACAGCTACTCACAAACCCATTCTCAAAGTATACAGGTTACAGTAAGGAAAAAAAAATTTAAGTAGAAATTCACTTGAAAAACAAAAAGGTTACAAGGACGTTCTAGTTACGAAATATAATTTAAAAACCTTATAAATTCACAGAAAAAAAAGAACTGTTTCTTACCTGTAAATCCTTTTCTCTTGTAGGGGTATTTACATTATAGTAATAAGAGCTGAATAGTCCTGCCCACATGCGGGGACCCCGGAGCAGATTATATATATATATATATATATATATATATATATTCTTCTTAAGTGCAGATTTTCGCCTCTCTTCAGAAGTCATGCAAAGAAAACACTGATTATGCAGCCTATTTACCTAGGCTGCAATGGTCATATTCTTCATCTTGAAGAGAAAAAAGGGGCCAGAGAAAAGTACTTTTTAGCTAATTATAGTGCCAAACAGTAGAACTAGCCCTCACAAACCCTTTTTTCATGATTGAGATGAAGGAGCAGGACAGAGTAGCCTGATGGGCTGTCATTATATAGCTAAAAAAGTCACTGTGCCTTAAAGAATCTAGACACCACCAGTATCCCATCATGCACAGCAGATGGCAGTTACTTTAGTTCTTTTTGAAGGCTTATGTTAAAAGATATGCAATAAAGCAATTCCTCCGTTCAATCCACCGGGGAGGGTCGCTTATGACCATAATGGAAATACCCCTGCGAGAGAAAAGGAGTTACAGGTAAGAAAATTCTCTATCGCAGGGGATTTCCATTTACAGTCATAAGCACTGAATAGAACAGCAAGCTCATCCCCAGATAACACGGTGGAGTAGTCGGAGGATAATGCAGAGAAGTTAAGCAAAGAGATTTGAGTGAAGCATTTCCTACTTGAGGGTCTGCTCCAGCATCAGAATCTAGGCAGTAATGTTTGGTGAAGATTTCCAGGTAGCTGCTTTGCAGATCTCTGGAATGTGAATATTGCGCAATAAAGCTGCAGTAGATGCCTTCCCTCTAGCAGAGTGTGCTTTAGGTTTAGCTGTAAGACTCGTTAGCTTTATGATAGCATAATAAAATGCAAGACACTATCAATCGCAAAATTGATTGTTTGGAAGTAGCTTGCCCTGTACGGACTGGGCCATAGTTGATAAAATAATTGGTCTGATTTGCGATGGCCTTAGTTTTATCTAAATAATATTTCAGAATTCTTCGAACATCCAGGGAACAAAGGGTTCTTTCCACTGGAGTAGAGTGCATCTGAAAGAAAGAAGGCAGAGAGATTGTCTGTTTTGACAAAAATCCAATACCACTTTAGGGAGGAACTTTGGGCGAGTTCTAATTACCACTTTGCTTGAATGTAAAATAGTAAACGGTTCATGAGAACAGACAGCTTGGATCTCACTAACCCTGCGGGCCGATGTTATTGCCACAAGAAAAGCGGTTTTCCAAGACAAATGTAGGAGAGACGCCTTGTGTATGGGGTCGAATGGATCCTGCAAAAGGCACAAAATTACTACATTAAGCTCCCATGGAGGGGAAGGATGTCTGATGGGAGGAAAACCCTTCAAGCCCTCTAGGAAATATTTGATTACAGGGATTAAAAAAAAAAAAAAAAAGTTTGTGAAGGACACTTACTGTAGGCAGTCAAAGCTGCCAGATGAACTTTTAGTGAAAAAAATTGTAAACCAGATTTTGACAAAGAGTTAGTTTGGAAGAATAACATCTTCCAGGCAAGTGGTAGGGTACTTATTCTTGGATGAGCACCATATGCAGAATCTCCTCTCCTCCATGAAAGCGTATGCAGAACATGTAGAAGGCCGCTTACCTTCTTTGAGAATCTCCACGCAGTTTTGCGGCAAATTTAGATGTCTATATTGTACCAACTCAGGAGCCATGCTGCCAAATTCAAAGAGGAGAGAGATTGGGTTGAACTATCTGGCTTCTGAATTGTCAGCAGATCTGGTCTGCATGGCAGCCTCAGATGTGGACGGATAGACCGGTGAAGGAGGTCCGTGAACCACCATTGACGTGGCCACTCCGGAGCTATGAGGATAATTTTTGTCGCGGACTAAGCCAAAGTTGAAGAGAACTGCCGGGATCAGAGGAATCAGTGGAAAAGCGTATAGAAATCTACCAGACCAGTCAATCCACAGGCCATTCCCCAAAGTCCCATTTGGAAGAACCGCGATGCGTAGGTTTAGCATTTGCTGCTTTCAGTGGTTGGCCAACAAGTTGATGGCCGGAGTTCCCCATCGTTGAAACAGGTCTTGTACTACGTCGTTGTTTAGGACCCACTCGTGTGCATGTGCTTGTGCATTTTGAACACCTGGCAGGTGTGTTGCTGTGATCGATCATCAAGCCCTTTTCAGATAGTCTGGGACTCATGAGACAAGGGTCTGGACCTTGTCCCTCCCCGCTTGTTGAGGTGTTGTCCATCTGAACAAACAGAGTGGGAGATGAACGACAAGTAAAAAGCTTTCAACGCCAGATGGACTGCATGGAGTTCTAGGAGATTGACATTGTACGTTGATTCCTTCTTTGACCATTTTCCTTAGATCTGGAGGTGATCCATGAGGACTCCCCAACCCAGCAGTGAAGCATACGTGACTATGGTTTGATGCAGAATCTCCTGATGAAAAGGAGTGCCTTGGAGGAGATTGGCTGGAGAACACTACCATTTGAAGGACAGCTTTGCATGAAGGGACAGTTATATCCTGTCTTCCCAGTTGCCTGTTAGTTGGTCACACTGGTCTTCGAGACACTCCTAAAGAAGCCTCATGTGGAGACGGGCTTTCGGTGTGAGAAAGATGCAGGAAGCCATCGATCTGAGAAGGGAGTATACTGTTCTCACCGTTGGAAGGGAAGCTTTCATAAGAGCCTGGCATTTCTAAAAGATCGATAAGGGATTCCCGAAGGACACACACTTTCCCTTTCAGTGTCGATGGAGGCTCCCAGATAATGCAAGGTTTGTACTGGGGTAGAAATGGACTTGCTGTGATTGATTTGAAGGCTAAGCCTCCATAAGAGACTGCAAGTCCAGTTGTAACGATGCTGAACTTCTTGAGACGTGGACGCCTAGATTAGCAAATCGTCTAGATATGGGTAGACAAATATCTTGCGTCTCCAGAAATGGCCACCCACTACTGTCATGCACTTGGAGAATGTTCTTGGTGCTGACTTCAGACTAAACAGGAGGACTTGGTATTGGTAAGGGTCCTCTCCCACCATGTACTTCAAGAACTTGTGATGCTTTCTGGTGACTGGAATGTGAAAGTACACGTCTTTTAGGTCGATAGAGCAGAGCCAATCCCACTGTTGCAATTGGGGGTTAATTTGGTGTAATGCCAGCATCTGCAACTTTTCTTGCCGGGTCCACTTGCTGGCTGTTTTGAGGTTCAGAATGGGTCTGAATTAGTTTGTCTTTTTTCTTGAAGAGAAAGTATCTGGAATAAATACCAACTTCTATAACAGGATGTTGACCTCTGCTCGTAACATCAGAAGTTGGCAGGTGGATGGTTTCGGAAGTATGGTCAGTGGAGGACTGATCAACCGCAGACAATATCCATTGCCAACAACATTCAATACCCAGGCGACTTGTGTTGTGTGTTGCCACTCTGCCAGGCAATGTTGTATGTCTCCCCCCCCCCGGAAGTAGGGAAGAGAACAGGGTGAAGTAATTCGGAGCTTCAACCCAGAAGGTTGTTTGACTCCTTGACCAGACTGTTGGGGTAGATCGCCCTCTAGACTGCCGTCGTTGGTAAGACAGGTAGGGACGCTGGTGCTGTTGTTGGGAACACTGCTTTGCTGGCAGTTCAGATACCATGGAGAGGACAGGCCTCTTTGGGAAGAAAAGTGGCGCTGGTATGGCCGGAAATATTTCGTCTTCTTCCTGGGTCTCTCTAGGACAACTGCCTTGAGTTTCTGTTTCTGCCTTCATACTTGCCATTTCCTCGTCGGCATGAGCCCCGAAAAGAGCTGTTCCAGAGAAAGTCAGATTCAAAATTCTCTGTTGTGACTCTGGCTTGAGGGATGTTCGGCGTAGCCATGAGTGTCATCTAAGAGCTACTCCGTGGCAGTATTCATCAGCAGCTAATAAAGAGGAGTCTGCTGCAGTACTGATCACTTGATTCGAGACCATTAAACCCTTGTTAAGGATCTCCATTAAGCGTTACCTTTTCTCCCTAGGCAGACGTTTAACAAATTGGTTCATGGACTCCCAAACAGCTCTGTCGTACCTGCCTAGTAAGGCAGCGGTGCTAACTGCTTTGATGGAGGTTGCTGCCGACCCGCACATCTTCCGACCAACAGAGTCCAACCTCAGACTTTGTCAGGAGGAACCGTAGCAGAAGTAGTGGCATGTTTTTTTGCCGCCACAACGATAAGAGTCTGGTGTAGGATCTGTGCGAAGGAAAGCTGGATCCTGCTCCGGAGGATGATTTTTTTGTGGAGCCTGGAAGGTGCTGTCTTTACAGAGGCTGGTGTTAGAAAAAGCTCCATAGCCAGTTCAAGAAGATCTGGCACTAGCAAGGGTCTAGTTACTGATCTCTGTTTCAGGGTCTCGTAAATGATCAATGTCGTTGGTGTCAACAAGGACTTCTTGAAATGTGGTGACATCATCCACCAGTGAAATGCGTGAAGGTGGAGAGTCAGACAATGTTGGTAAATAACGTCAGTAGACGTGGAGGATCTTGGCCGAGAGTGAGAGTGATTAGGACTACAATGATGGGAGAGTCTAGAAGAAGCTGAAGTATACCGTGAGCTGTGATGATGGTGCCTAGAATGATGGCACGATCGTGATCTCCGTGGTGTGACTGGTGGCAGAGGTGATGGTGGAGGAGCTGGGTGACGACAGGAAGATGGAGAATACGTTCTCAAATACTCAGTCTGGTGAGGAGTATATGCGCCTTCTCTTTTTCCTAGCCTGGAAGATGTTGATGAACCTCGATACCTCAACCTACTTGGCGACAGAATGCCAAAGGTGCCGCGACGTCTGAGTATGCCTCAATATCGATCTTCCGTGCCTCGATCGCGACCTAGACCTCAATGGAGACCGACATCGAACGGAGCCTGTCGATCGACGGAGCAATGGACCATGGTGATGGTTCCTGGCCTAAACGCTGATCTTCGTCGCCATCGTACCTTGAATAGACGGTAAACAGGTCGGTGCTATACCTCTCCTGGACGCCTTGACCAGGACCGATGACGTTTTTTCGCCGTTTCCTTCCTGGCACGTCCACCAGAGGGTGGGAACAGTGATCTGGTAGAGGTCTGACCCTTTCCATGAACGGAGTTCCCACCTTCAGACTGATTGTATTCTTTTTCCTCTGTTCCATGAAGGCGAATCTCCTTGAGGTCTCAAGGGGTGCGCCTGGAAAAGTTCTTGCAGCGCTGGCAAGATTCAGGAACATGGTCTTCTGGAAGGCAGATTATACACACTTGTGGATCTGTCTTGGTCTTTTTTCTCCCTCAGACTGGGCACTTGTCAAAAAGAGATGGCATTTTTCTGACAAATCACCTGTAATTCCTGTCAGGAAAATACACAAAACAGTAATTAGTCAAATTCAGTTAAGAATTTTGAAGAAAAAACAATTTGGGCTTAGCTCAATGCTCCAGGGTCCTGTCAACAGGAGCCAGAAAAAAGAACTGAAGTTGCTGCCACCTATTGTGCATGATGGGCTACTGGTGGTGTCTAGATTTTCAAAGGCATAGTGACTTTTTTTTTTTTTTTAGACATATAAGGGAGGCCTATGAGGCTACTCTGTCAGGCTCTCTTTATCTCGATCATAAAAAAGGGTTTGTGAGGGATATTTTTACTGTTTGGCACTATAATCATCTGAAAATTACTTTTTTCTCTTCAAGATGAAGATCCTGGCCATTGTAGCCGAGGTAAATATGCTGCATAATCTGTTTTTTTTATCTTAACTGTCTTTGCAGGCCCTCCTGAAGAAAATCAATATATATATATGAATGCTCGTTTGCCACGCCCCAGGAATGAGCTGCACTCGAACGCTGAACAAGGTGGCAAGCCTTTAATCAAGAGTACAGGCAGAATGATGCTGGTAGTTCAAATCGGACAGCTACAACGCGATGAGCCTGACGCGTTTCGAAGTATTATCCTTCTTCCTCAGATGCAATCGTGATTGTAAATGCGTGCTGGGGGCGTATAATTGGGCATTAAGAGATGCAGACCCGAGCACGCATTTACAATCACGATTGCCTCTGAGGAAGAAGGATAATACTTCAAAACGCGTCAGGCTCATCGCGTTGTAGCTGTCAGATTTGAACTACCAGCATCATTCTGCCTGTACTCTTGATTCAAGGCTTGCCACCTTGTTCAGCGTTCGAGTGCAGCTCATTCCTGGGGCGTGGCAAACGAGCATTCATTTTTGGCGGCGGCCCGCCGTCGAGTTGCACCACCCCGCGAAGAGAGGGGGCCACGCGGCAGGATGTATAGCGAGCCGGTTATGTGGGGCGTTGATCTGGGATTAAGGCAGACGCTGTTGGTGGTGGCCCATTGGCGGGCTTGAAAAGGACAGAAATTAGTGCACCATCAGCGGTTTGATTATTGGGACTACGACATCCATGATGCCTTGGGAAATTTGACCCGCCCATCTGGGGGCGTATAATTGGGCATTAAGAGATGCAGACCCAAGCACGCATTTACAATCACGATTGCCTCTGAGGAAGAAGGATAATACTTCGAAACGCGTCAGGCTCATCGCGTTGTAGCTGTCAGATTTGAACTACCAGCATCATTCTGCCTGTACTCTTGATTAAAGGCTTGCCACCTTGTTCAGCGTTCGAGTGCAGCTCATTCCTGGGGCGTGGCAAACGAGCATATATATATCTGCTTCGGGTTCCCCGCGTGTGGGAAGGACTATTCAGCAAGTTTAATTATAAAATGTAAATCCTCTGCGAGGGAACCAAAGGTTACAGGGATGTTATAGTTAGGCTCAGATTTCACTCATACAAACCACTGAAGTTCAGCAGTTCTAGTTACCTGAGCTACCTAACTTTGGCCCCCGCAATGCACTGCTTATGACCTCACATATTACATCACTGATGACATTGTAAGTGACATCACTGATAACATCTCAAATTACATCACTGATATCATCCACAGAACCACCCACACAGAACCATACACACCAACTCCCACACAACCACTCACATACCCATTCAGACCCATACAAGTACTCACACAAGTCACTCATCCATAGAGCCACTCAAATAATCAATCCCTCAGACAACCTCACACAACCGCTAACTCACCCATACAGCCACTCATGCACCCACTCACCAATACAACCACTCAACCATCCAGTCATACAGACACCAACACACCCACTCATACACCCATACAGCCACTCAAACACTGAGTTAGTCACCCATACAGCTACTCACACACCTACTCATTTACCCAGTCACCCACTCACATGTATGCCAACAGGTACTCACCTCTACAGTCACTGACAAGCACCCATACAGCCATTCTTACATTTACTCACTCACCCATAGTCACTCACACACCCATTCACTGACACATATACCACTTATGCACTAACTGATCGCTTACACATCCATAGACCCAGACACCTACTCACATGGATACACAGTCACTCACACAATATGTGTTACAATTATCATCACACAAAGTATACTAATTTAACTTTCGTAGTATCATACTATATATCTATGACTAAGAAACCTTTAAAAAACACAATCACTGGATGATGTAATCAGTGAGGTTATCAGTGATGTCACTGACCAGGTCATGAGTGATGTAATATGCGAGTTCATAAGCAGTGCCTTGCGGGGACATAAGTTAGCTCAGGTAACTATACCTGCTGAATTTCACTGGTTTTGTACGACTGAAGTCTGAGCCTAACTATAATATCCCTGTAACTTGATTTTTTCACTGTATATAAATTCATTATAACAACCTCTTAATGTAATGCAAAGCAAGCAAACTAACGAATACACCCAAAATGTGGCACCTGTCCTATCTAGGTTTCAACACACTGCAGAAACACACATAGAAATTTTAAACCTGAAATTTCCACATCCGTAAGGATCGAGGGCTTCTGTTCAGAAGGCCAAAATACAGTGTTCGAAAGCATAGAATAGAAGGCATCCTTTTAAATTTCACAAATTCGACTTTCAGAACGTCCTGGGGCACACAAAAAAAACAGATTTATTCAAGTTTATTTACATGTTTGTACATTTGAGCCCATTTCAAATATTACATCAATCTTGACCTGGAAACAAAAACCCTGAATTGGGAAGAAAACAATTAACATCAGAAAAAAAATCATTGCAAATCTGATAATTCACATATTGTTCTGTATTGGAACACACCCTAGGATTTTAGCAATGGCCAGAAAGAAGCAACAGACCTAATACGGCAATCATTTTAATGGCGAGGTAAATTCTCTCAGGATTTATAGCAGCCAGTTAAGAGACAAGAAAACAAGAACTCTGTGGGAAAAAAAAACGGACGCTAGAATACACTTAAATGCCTTCTAAAAAGAATATGCTCCCAAACTGAAGCTTTGTAGGGCTATCTCAACTTGACAGATTGGCCTGTATGCACTTGACATCCTGGACACTTAGCTCCTAGAGACAAAACAAATGTCAACAGTTTATGAAAATTGAAACAATTCTTTTAGTGACATTAATTGCCCATCGTCCGGATCCTTTAAATGTACAGTGGGAAGCTCTTAAGGGAGACACATAAGGAAATAAATAAATTAGTGTTTAATCTCCCCCCCCCACAACCCACATCAAGTGCACTCCTTTTCCGTTGCAACCCACGTCCCACCCACACAATTCGTCGCAGCAACGTTCCATGAGCAGCCAAACAGCAATATTTCACTTTCAGACAAATTAACTTCCTAGTACTTTAATCTGACTAGGCTATAAAAGCTGGCACCTCCAAGCTGGTGTGGCCTACCTTACTTGCTGTGTTCACGTTTCAAACTGCGTCAGCAGAGCCCGCACTTCAGGAGTGAGCTGTTTGGCAGCTTTTGCTGCCTCTGTGATTGCCTTGCGATACAGGCCCTTTCTCTTCTTGTTAAAGCGCAACTGGAAGTTGTCTAAAAAAGGGGCGAGCTGTGACACAGCAACGAAAGAGGTTGTTGGGGACCCAAACCATGAAATGCGAGCCTCCTGCCGCACTAACAGGCCGTTATCCTTCCGGCTCACAGTTATATTAAGAATGCGGGCAGGCCACCAGGGGAAGCCATAAATTTTGGCCCACACAATGTCCCCTGCACATATGGTCCTGCCATCTGCTCCAATACATTTGGAAACGTTTTTGGAAAACACCTTTATTTTCAAGGAATTATTCCGCTTTTTCTCTTCTTTTAAAGAGGAGGAGGAAGAGGAAGGTGTGTGCATCGTGCCTGGAGGGAAATCAAAGTTTTCAGTGGAACTACATTCAGAGTGGGAGGATTTCAGATCGTCTGTGCCCTCGCTACTACAGACGGAAGCACTGGAAGAGCCCGGCTGCTTCTGGTTTAAGGTCATGTAAACTGTTATATTGCTTTTGCTGCCACTCTTGTCCAGTGGCGGTGGGTCGTCCGGCTCCCCAGGTGCTGCACACACTTCAATGTCCTGAACCTCCCTGCTGGTCTCTTCAGGGACCCTTGCAGGGCTTTGCATTTCTGAGAGGGCCTCACCTGCTGAGCGAGTAGCTATGTAGCGAGGCTGGGGCTTGACCACCATTTTTCTGCTGCGCTCACTTTCAAGCCTGGTCTTCAGCGAGGAATCATTCTCTTCATTGCGGTACCTTTGTGGCTTTAGTCGCAGTCTGGGTGGGAGAGTTCCTGAGCTGGGGTTCTGAAAGCGCCGCGTGACCTGGACCCTGGTATGTGCATTTTTGGAGCTGGGTGTGTCTATGTGTTTCTTTTGTGCCTTTTCTTTGGCCATTTTCAACACTTCTCTTGCTTTTGCATGCTCCATATTTTTGTTCTGGAGCACCTTTTCTGTGTGTAACTGTGTTTTTGAAGTGTTCGCCTGAGCGGAAACAACACGCACCATTCTGCTGCGACCATGTGAAAGACTGGCCACTTTACCCACAGGATTCCGTTTCTGGCTTTCAGTTTGGGTTTTGCAATCCACCACATGATGTGTTTTTAATCTCTTACTTACATTAGTTACGCTCTCGTGCCTGCGTTTTCTGCTGTCGTCACTTGCAGTCCCCCCTCTCTTAATTTCCTTTTTGTCTGTCACAATACTGTTTTTGCATTTATCACACAAGACCTGCCTGGGTCGCAATTTGATAGCATTCATTATTGAAGTTGGTTCTTCCCTATACATTTTCCGCTTGGGACGCCGAATTTTCCGGGGAGGAGGTTGAGGTAAAGACTGGTTATACGTGTCCCTGATGAACAAAGGTGGGGGGTAAGGAGCGCCTTCATGGAAGAGCGGTGGGGGGTTGGACGTCCATACGCTTTGAATTGGACTTGGCTCCAAAGGCTGAACGGGGGAAGGAGGTATTTCGGATGGGCCCTTTGCCTCACACTTGGCCACAGTCTCTTCTTGGCATGATTTCACCTGGGGCTGAATGGAGGGTGATGTATTCTTGTATTCCCTTTTAGGAAACACGGTCACTGGAATTCCATGCGGTCCAAACCTTCAAAGAATAAAAATAAACAATTAGAAGGAAGCCATTTCACACTTTAAAAGCAGAGGACGCTTGAAATAGAGCGAGTAGTGGTATTGAGGGCACATACATAATCGTCTTTATTAACAGACTATAACAAAAAAAAGGCAAGAACTGTAACTATCACATTAACATGGTTACAGAGCTATCTTGCTTTCTTCCAGCCCACCTCAGTGCCACACTCCAGAATTCTCTTAACTTGATTTTGCTGGTGTCCGGTTCGCTGACCACCAATGCTTTCAAATAATCACAATTCAACATACTCAAAATACAACAGTCAAGCTAATATCCAGCCAACATTCTCGTGAGAGAATGCATGCCAGCCTTGAACAACGTCCATGGGCTGCCTACAGATAAGACAGAACATTCTAAACTGTCCACAACCCTCAAGGCACTATACACCTAGCATTCAGCCTACATCAATAAGCGGATCTCTGTTTATTGATCAACAAAACATTCACCAGCATTGCATTCTGTACAGTTGACAGAGCCAACTTTAAGGCAACAAATAGCTGGATGCAGTGTTTTCTGCTTGCCTGCTTTCTCTTCTCCCCAGTCTTTCACCCCGAGAGGTGAGCTGAGCTTGCTGCAATTTCTATCAACACCTGGAAAAAACTTTGCCTCTTCTGTGCACAACTATATTTCTAGCTACAAGGTATACTAGGTATATACCAATTGCCCTAGTGTTGGACCTGGCCCTTTCTGCAGGATCATCTACAAACATTTTGCCTTCACCCTCAGGCTTTCTGAACCAGTTTTTGTTGGCTTTTAAGACTCTGCACACTCTACCACTGCCAAACAGTGCTAAAACACTTGTGTGCTCCTTTAAACATGGTGAAATTGGCTAGCACCAAATTGGCACATTCAGTTTATTTGTAAGTGCCCAGTAAAGTGGTACTAAATATACCCAGGGCCTGTAAATTAAATGCTACTAGTGGACCTGCAGCACTTATTGTGCCACCCATTTAAGTAGACTTTTTAAATGTCTCAGGCCTGCCACTGCAGCCGGTGTGTGTAGTTAAAACTGCCAGTTCGACTTGGCAAAATAAACCTTTTGCCTGGCCCAAGCATTCCTTTTTAATACATTTAGGTCACCCCTAGGGTATGTCCTAAAAAGTCAATAGAGCAGGGTGTAGTGTATTTAAAAAGTTAGACTTGCACTTATTTTACATGTCCTTGTAGTGAAATAAAACACAACAAAAATCATTTCACTACTGCAGGGACTGTCTCTTCCATAGGATAACATTGGGTTAACTTATTACATTCAGTAAGTGATAACTTTCAATAGGCAGCAGGTGGGAATGTAGAGTTTCGTGTCCAAGGAATTGGAAATTAAAACCCTATTTAATGCACAAATCATCTCGGTTTTGGAACGACAGATGCACAACATCCCTCAACGCAGGTCCTTGCATCGCAGCCCGCAGTCTTCTCGGAACTGCCGCTGTGTAACGCAAGCCTTTGCATCGCAAGCCCATAGTCTATGGCATCCTCGATGCAGGATCTTGTGACGCTCTGCAACCAGGATTTATGGTACTTTGTTCAGCGGGCGAACTTGGTCCCTGTATTCGGCCAGTGCCCCATCGTGGTCGGCCTGACCTTGTGACTTTGTCCCAGACTTAAGAGACCAGATAACCACAGTTGGCATGAGGAAAAGGTTATATAATATGAACACGAGTGCAGACATTTTTTTTTTATTCACCTGACTTTGTACATAATTACCTGAGGAATTGTCCATGTACGTGCCAACATTGTGCATTCTTTTGCTCTCTATGCCTTTGGAAAAGTACTGAATGATTGCTAGAATAATTACACCTTGCTAATCATTTGTGCTTCTCAGAAATGTTAAGCCACACTTTTTCCATTCAATTTGCAATTAGTCAAGGTCTGTGATTCTTTCTTGCATACTTACCTTGAAAATGTAGTGTGGTTAGCTATTCTTTTTGTATGTATAACTGGAAGGAAATTTCCAATGGATTAGGGCAGGGGAGTGAAGTCTGCACGCAGACTTGTTTGAAATATAGTTTAAATATGAAAAGAGAATGAAAAATTTCCTAGCTAACGTACCGGAAAGTTTCAATTCTATTAAGGACTCGGAGGCGAGGATTATGCTTAGACTTTCTCCACTTTAATCACAGCAGCCATTTCAAAGTTATAAAAACCACTGTTCCCATGAACCATAGGGAACAACAATACAAAACAATAGAGTGTTCATGGAAAGACAGTCCTCTTCTAATGCACCAATCACAAGGCTCCTAGGAGTATGTAGTCCTCTGTCCCTCTTCATTCTCCCTCTTTCGTCGTTCTAAGCCAGCCAATCCAAAATCCTCACGAGTCCTGTTTGCCAGCGTCGCCTGCAGAAGCAAAGCACAACGTAAGCGACAGTGATGGCTAAGGTTTAACCCTGCCAGGGAGGGAAGATCATAGCATATGAGCACAGACCACATAAGAGAATCATCAAAGAACAAAATCAGTTACTTACCCCACTACGAGGGCGGGATATAGACCTGAAACAGGTACCCTGGGTGGGATAATCCTCGCCTCCGAGCCCTTAATAGAATTGAAACTTTCCGTTACGTTCGCTAGGAAATTTTTCATTCTATGTCAGGACCGGAGGCGAGGATTATTCTCGTTTAAAGCTTGCTCACCACCAAGTGTGCCATGTCTAGCACCGGCTTAAAATAAAACCGTTTGAAGGTGGAGTCGGAAGACCAGTCTGCTGCGTTCAGAATGTCTTCCAGACGAGCTCCCAGGGCAAACGCTTTAGAAGCCATGGCCCCTCTCGCCGAATGGGCACCAAAAAGCCGCAGATCAATTCCGGCCTCTTGCATCACCCAACGGACCCATGGGTGATCGTGGGGGAAGAGACTGCCCTATGAGGCTTCTTGAGCGTGATAAGCAACTGCCGCACACCTGAAGGACGGATCTCCTTGTAAGCCTTGGGGGAGTCTGGGAACGCAGGGTACGAAATGGATGTTGTCCCACATTTCGTATGCTGCCTGATCGTGAAGGTCACCCTGGAGGGAGAATGGATTCTGCCCAAGACGTCCAGAGCTAGCACATCCGAAACGCACCAGCAAGATATGAGACAAAGGAGCATGGCCAGTTTGGCAGATGGCTCCTTTCTGGACAAGAAGCGATTGGGTTGCCATGACAAGAACAAGTTGAGAACCTGATTTACGTCCCACAACTGAGAGTAACGAGGCTCAGGAGGCAAAGAAAGGCGGATGCCTCGAAGAAGTCGACAAACCAAGGGGTGTTCGCCCACGGGAGAGCCATCCACCATGTTGTGGCCAGCAGATATGGCAGACCAAAAGGTGTTAATGGTCCTGTACGCCAAACCTTCCTCCGCCAAAGCTGCCAAAAAGTTCAGTATGGCCGTCACATCTGCTGCCACGGGATTGAGACTCCGTCGCAGACATCAGCGAACCCATTATCTCCACGTGGAGCGATACCGCTTGATCGTACTATCGGTCCAGGCCTTGGACATGAATATCTCAGCCGCTCCCGAAAGGCCCGGGACCGCCCAGCGTCCCCTGTAATCCGCCACGCCATCAGAGTCAGGGAGCCCTGAGCGATGAGCGGATGGGGAACTTTGTCTGGAATGAGCAGAAGAGCCTGAAAGCGGGAGAGTGGGATTGGAAAATACCAAGAAAGTTCCAGAAGAACCGGATACCAGACTTGAGACCTCCAGATGGGCGATATCAGCACAATGTCCACCCCCTGGCGACAAACTTGGGCCGAGACCCTCGTTAACATGGTGAATGGGGGAAAGGCATACCCAGTCTCCTCCCTCCAGTCCTGGAGGAATGCGTCCGTGGCCGATGCCATCTGATCCGGCCTCCAGCTGAAGAACCGGGGAAGCTGAAAGTGAAATGAAATGAAAAATTATATTTATATAGCGCATAGACTACCCGGAGGCCTCGCAGCGCTTTAATTGATCACTGTGGCGGGCCGCAGGGTGAGACTAGCACGTTTTTGCAAACAGGTGGGTTTTCAAAGCTTTCCTAAAAGCCAGCCGGTTATTATTTTCTCTGAGGGCTAAGGGGAGGGAGTTCCAAAGTCTCGCAGCAGTATGGGAGAAGGAACGGCCGCCCCAACGTGCTTTGTTGATTTTAGAAGTGGTAACTAGGTGCAATGATCCCGAGCGAAGGGCTCTGGATGGAGCGTAGGGCACAACTAAGGGGGACAGGATGGCAGGGCCTGTTCGATGGAAAGATTTGTGCACAATGCACATAGCCTTAAACTGTGCTCTAGCAGCCATCGGGAGCCAGTGCAATTCTTTTAGAGCTTTCTTGGCTGACTGCCAGCGGGGGATGTTGAATAATAATCGGGCGGCGCAGTTTTGCGTGACTTGGAGCCTGTTGGTCACTGAAGCCGGGGCACCCAGATATAGCGTGTTTCCATAGTCCAGGCGGGAGAGTATCAGGGCCTGAACCATGATTCTCCTCGCCTGGAAAGGAAGCAGAGGGAGTACTTCGCGGAGCATTTTCATTAGGCCGACACACGTGGAGGCAGTTTTGGTAGCCTGGACCGAGAAGTCCAGCACTTTATCGAGCCAGATTCCCAGACTCTTTATCTGCGGTTTGGGAGGGGGGGGGGGGAGCACCAAGGCAGGTGGGCCAAATTGATGTCAAAATGGTCGGAGGAGGGTTACCCAATAGCATAATCTCTGTCTTCTCCCCGTTAAATTTGAGACAGGACGATTGCATCCACTTAGCAACGGCCTCTAGACAGAGGCCCAGGGTGTTGGACGGCTCCTCAGTGTGGTCCAGAGAGACCACCAACTGGGTGTCGTCCGCGTAGGTGACAATACGCACGCCAAAGGGCTGGACTATCTCCGCTAGAGGTCGCATATAGACATTAAAAAGTGTGGGGCTCAGGGAGGAGCCCTGAGGGACCCCACATCTAAGTGGTTGTTTAGGGGAGACTGCTTTGCCCTCAAACACCTGGAAGAAGCGCTCGTCCAGGAAGGAGGTCAGCCACTCCAGGGCCGCGCCCGACACGCCCATGCCTTTCAGACGGTGTAGCAGTGTGGCATGGTTGACAGTGTCGAACGCGGCACTGAGGTCGAGTAGTATGATGGCTGCTTTTCCTCCCCGGTCCAGCACCAATCTAGTTTCTTCCGTCACTGCTAGGAGAGCAGTTTCAGTTCCATGCTGCGGGCGGAAACCCGTCTGAGAGGCGCATAGCAGATTATTTGATTCTAAGTAGTCCACTAAGATATTATTGATGTGCCTTTCAAGCAGTTTGCTCATCCAGGGAAGTAGGGAAATGGGGCGGAAATTGGCCAAGTTGTTCTGGTCCAAGGTGGGTTTTTTCAAAAGGGCCCTAACCATCGCACATTTCCATGGTGCTGGGACGGAGTTAGAGGAGATGGAAGCATTAAGGACATCCAGAATGACAGGGCGGATGATGTCCATCACCTTGAGAGTTTGCGGGGGTGCTGGGTCATTGGGGGATCCCGAGATGACTAAGAAGCATTCTGTCTAAAGTGTCGGAATCTAGGAGGGGGAATTCATCCAGTGAGCTGGGGGCTAAGAAGTCAGAATCTGTGGTGGTGGTGTGGTCCATGTCACCACTGCCAGTAGAAAATGAAGAATAGATGGCCTGGATCTTCTGGGAGAAGAAAGTGGCTAAATTATTGCAACGGGTTTGCGCGCCGTCAGGTGACAGACGCTCGGGGGGAGGGGGAGAAATTAAAGATTTGGCTATTTTAAAAATTTCTTTGGGGGAGTTTGCAGCTAGATTGATTTTAGCTTCATAAAAATGGGCTTACGCAGATTTTATTTGATTTTTATAGAGCTTTATTGCGGCTCTATACTCAACTTGCTTTGATTGTGAGTAATCTTGTCTCCAGGCTCTCTCTAGTTTGCGGCAAGATTGCTTCATAGTCCTGAGAGTCGGGGAGTACCAGGGGGCCACTTTGGCTCTGTTTATTAAGTGCAAAGATTCCTCTGGTAGGACTAGGTCAAGGGAACTGGAGATCCAGTTATCAAAATTGACAATGGCTGTATTGGGATTGATCACATTTGGGGGTAGGTGTTCTATAAGAGCCAGTTTCCACTTAGAAAGTGGGAGGGAGGCCCATTTTCTTCCCCGCTGCTTATTGTGATTTTGTGAGATGGGGGGGGGAGCAAGTGGACCATGTAAAAGGTACTAAAAAAATGATCGGTCCAGGATAGTGGTACTGGAGCCTCGACGGTTAAGCTATCTAGATTGCTGTAGATGTGATCTAGGAGATGTCCCTTGACATGCGTTGATTGAAAGCCTTTCTGAGCCAGGTCAATGGACTGAAAG
The DNA here is from genome assembly GCF_964204655.1 of Triturus cristatus. NCBI lineage: Eukaryota > Metazoa > Chordata > Amphibia > Caudata > Salamandridae > Triturus > Triturus cristatus. The sequence goes on along the minus strand of NC_140590.1, from coordinate 779,683,363 downwards.
TTTGTTCGAAGACTATTGGCTGTTGAATTAAGTGGCTCATCTAGGTGTAAATTAAGATCGCCCAGCAGGGTGAAATTTGCCGAGGTGAGCACTAGGTTGGCAGCTAAATCCGTCATGTTAGTGATAAAGTTGTTGAGGGTGCCAGGTGGTCGATAGACTAGGATACCGGAGAAAGTAGTGGATGGGGAGAACTCAAGAGTGAAATGTAGGTTCTCACAGGCTGGCATGGGGGAGGGAGTGAAGCGGCATCTAAAGTTGTCCCTATAGATAATAGCCAGCCCTCCACCTCTGCCAGTCTTGCGATCCAAATGTTTAATAGTATAGCCTTGGGGGGTGGCCCATGCTATTGCAGGATCAGTTTCTAGCTGAAGCCATGTCTCTGTTAGAAAGAGGGCGTCTGGATTGAGCTCCTCTATCAGCATGGCCAGTTCAGTATGGTGTTTGGGCAGGGAACGGCAGTTAAGAAGGAACATCCTCCATTTCTGCTTGGAGGGGTTTTTCACAACATTTGGAGTAGTTATGCCCCAATCACAAGTTTTGCAGTGGGCCTTCGGGTGTAAGGGAAGGACTGAATGCAAACATAGTGGGTTGACCGAAGGACGCAATGCATATAGTGAGGAAGTGCTGTATGTGAGGAGATTTCCTACCATGATGACAGCTGGGTCCGGAGACTGGAAGCGTCTGGACGCGGACTGGCGCAGACTGGCTTCTCTTTGGCGCCTCTTCGGCGTGTCTAAGGCGCTACCGCTGCGCGTGCCGCTGCGCGGGGCGAAGGAAGTTAATATAGATTGGGCTCAGGGAACACTGGAGCGTCAACCCACTAAAATGGCCGCCAAGAAATGGCACTACCAGGAAGTAGGAGCGCTCTGTTCTCCCTCCACAACAATCAGCCCGAGTAGCTGCGGTGGACCGGGGAGTCAGTGCACAATTCGAATCACATTAGCAACAGCAGTTTGCATGTAAAAACGATTTTCTCTTTAAGAAAACAATTTTCTCCTTTTAAAAAAACGATTTTCTCTTTTTAAAAAAACACATTCAACAGAACAGCAAAGGTGCTATCACCTAGAGCGCTGGCGCAGGAGTGATCAATTCAGGTTCAGACGAGTCCAGACGAGAGGCAAAGAGGTCCGTCGAGAATGGACCCTAAATGCTCTGAAGGTCCGTGAAAACTCCCGGATGAAGCTTCCACTGGCTCACGTCGTAGAAATGGCATGAGTGGAAATCTGCCACTTGGTTGTCCAGGCCCGGAAGGTACTCCACCGTGACGGAGACATGGTGATCCAGGCAATACTGCCAGAAATTCGCCGCCAAGTCTGCCAGAGCACACAACTGTGTGCTCCCAAGATGATTGATGTACCGGACGGCCGACACGTTGTCCATCTTGAGGAGAACACAGGATCAGACAGACTCCTTGGTCCAACATTTGATTGCAAAAGAGCCCACCAAGAGCTCCAGACAATTGATATGAAGTTGTTGCTCCTGCGTAGACCACACACCGCCGGTAGTGAACTCTCCACATGGCGCGCCCCAGCCGGACCTGCTGGCGTCAGACTCTATAACGATATCAGGCGCTGAACCGAATATGGACCGCCCGTTCCAAGCTTCCATGTTGGTCAACCACCACTGGAGCTCCCCCCTGGCGGCAGAGAGGGTTACCTTCTGCGAGTAAGAAAGACCCCTGTGAAGGTGGCGAGCCTTGAGGCGCTGGAGGGCTCTGTAGTGCATAGGACCCGGGAAAATCGCCTGGATGGAGGCCGAGAGAAGCCCCACGATCCGGGCAAGTTGACGGAGAGACAGACTGGATTGAGTGAGGGCTCTCCGGATATCGTGGCGAATCTTCGTTATCTTTCGAGATGGGAGGCTGAGAGTGGACTCCACAGAGTCAATCACAAACCCCAAAAACACCACCTTCTGAGCGGGCACTAGCTTTGACTTCGCCTCGTTGACCACGAAGCCCAAGCTCTGAAGGATGATGACCGCTGTCTGAAACTGCGACGACTGGACGGACGGATGAGCTGCCCCTACCTCGTCCGGCCCCCCGGAAAACCCGAGGGTGGAAAACCTTGCGAATCAAGGTCTGGGCTTTATCAAGAGACGTGAAAGTATTCACGAACTTGCCCAATTCCCTGATAAAGGGCTCTCCAAAGAGACCCCCTTGGGCCACGGAGCCAGCTTCCGAACGGGCTAAATCCCAGAGCTTGGGGTCAACCTTAATAAGTGAGTTCATACGCCTTTCCGTGGAAAGCGCGCAGTTGGCGTTCCCAAGGAAAGCCACCACGCGTTGGGCCCAGGCGGAGAGGATCTCTGGTGAAATAAGGGACCCTGACTGCTTAGCCTCCTCGGCCATATCTAATATCTTGGTAATGGGGCCTAGGGCGTCAAGGAGCTTGTCCTGGCAAGCCCGCCAGGACCTATCGATACCCCTCTTTGGGTCTTTTACACATTTTTGAAGAAAGGTGGTCATGCGAGAGTTGATCTCCGGGGTAGCCGCCACCTTCCCCTCCAACGTAGGTCGGGGCACCCCACCCTCAGACAGCTCCTGGCTGTGACCTCTAACGGCCGGCAGATCCTACTGGCGACATACTGGGCTACTTTCTCGGAGGGGGCCCAGTCCAAGGACCTGAGATGCAGGACATCGGGGTCAAGCATGTCAGCACAAAGGTTCTGAGCGTCAGGCGTCTGGTCTGGACGGGCTGGGAGCCACGGGCGGGAGGGGCCAGGCTCCTCATCCCCTGCAGCGTAGTCCCCTGGGGGCATTGTGGGCACCTGCGTGGGTTTGCTAGCCAAAAACGCCTGCTTAAGGCGGGTGGAAGCGTCCAAATCAACCCCAGACTCTCTAGGTCGCTTAGGCTGTGGGGGCTGGGAGTCGGCGGGGGCTCCGCCGGACGTAGGAGGAGGAAGGGTATGGTAAGCCTGGGCCAGCTTTGCACAAGCCTACTCAATACGGCAAGACAGGAGCTCCTCCAAGGGAGTCATGGCCTGCTCCACCGCCTTGTAAATAGAATCCTGATACTCTTCCATTGGAGCAGGAAGATGGAGCGCCACACAGGTAAGTGGGTAAACTGGCGAGGGTAACCTCAACTTTAGGGGAGGCTGGGTGACAGCCTAATGCAAGGCGGGTAGAGCTAACGTTTTTATTGGGCAAAACCCTGGGACTGTCGGCCCTGGTGCAGTAAATGTAGAGGGCAGCCTGCCAGGTAAAAAACATCCCAATACTGTCTCCAGAAGAGCGTTGGAAAGGCCTAAATAAACGGACCCCCACTAAGGCGAAAAATAGCCTTGCAAGCAAATCTGCCTCACGGCAGCTACAGACTCGCTATACACGCAAGCGTTCAAGGGGGCGTAAATATAAATAAAACACTGCCTAAAGGCAGTCTTACGGACCACACACGGCGTACTGGCAGGCAAGGCTCTGGGGATCGACCGCGTCCAGCAATGCGCAGAAAGCCGGAGACGCGGCGAACGAGCGGACGCGTCTCAGCGCCCTCTGGCGGCGGGAGGAAGGCGCCACGAGCCGCACCACTGAAGTAACGGCGGTTAGGGAGACTGAAATCTCCCACGGCCGGGCGAGGAAAATAGAGTAGCAGTTAACTCGCAGAAAGAGTGAAAGCTCTTGAAAGCGAAAGCCAACTGCCCTAACATATAAGAAGCGCGCCCAAGCGCGAACCAAAGTGGTGAAAACACGCAAGGAAGGCCAATACAAGGCAGGACAATGCAACATCAGCAGCAATGAACACAATGCGAATACAGGGAATACCATGCAAAGACTGAACGTGAAGGCCCTGAAACGGCAAGTTCACACATGTAAACCCTGTAGAGAGTATAAAACCGCACATTACAGTAGAGAGAGCATAACACCACACGTTATGAGGAGAGGCAAAAAAGGCAACACTTATCTGGCTGCCGCAGCGAAGAAAGAGGGAGAATGAAGAGGGACAGAGGACTACACACTCCTAGGAGCCTCGTGATTGGTGCATTGGAAGAGGACTGTCTTTCCATTTACACTATTGTTTTGCATTGTTGTTCCCTATGGTTCATGGGAACAGTGGTTTGTTTAACTTTGAAATGGCTGTTGTGATTAAAGTGGAGAAAGTAGAAGCATAATCCTCGCCTCCGGTCCGGACATAGAATTGTTTTCAGTTGTTCATTACCTTCACAGAACAGCTTTTTCCTGGTTGGTTTTGCACCCGCTTAAGCGTGAATAAACTGCTCTGTTTTACCTCGGTCTACCTGTACTTCTTTGGATTTAAGTGGACAAGAGCGGAAGTACCCAGAGCGCAGAGGTGCGCTTTCCACAGATGGAACCTCTATGTGGGAAATCCAACAGCATTTGAGTCAGTGGCTGAGGTGACACGACCCAAGACAAAGGGATAGCGGCAGCCCCTGTACAAGAGACTAGTTTCTTGCAGCTGCCATCTGAAGTCCCAAACTGCTGTCCCTTGGCACCAGGATCTCCCCGGCAGAGGTTCCAAACTGGTCAAGCGAAAAGTGGCTGAATTGCAGAGTAGAGAGTCGGACGTCTTCAGCAAATACTTGGTGAGATTGTTCAGAGTTATTTTGAAACAGGCGTTTTGAATTATTGATTTCTTTTTGGTATTGAGGATTTTATTGCATTATATTGGATGGGTTTTAGGTTGGACCTGATAAATAGGCTTGTATTGATTGTATAGATGGTCTTTGACTTTAAGGCACAAAAAGCGAACGAATGAAATATATTTCACAGTGTCGCTGTTGCCGTTTCACGAGTCTATGCCTGAATGAGTCCCAACCAGTCGCAGTTGAGGGTAGTCCTGCATGGAAGTGATGACAACATATGGGGCAGGTGTGAATTTGTAGAAGAGACTGTGGCATCGATAGACTAAGGGAAATGAGGATTTGAGATGGCCGCTGGATGGGTAATATGATTTCAATATTTGCAGCAATGTTTGAGAAAATGGTCAGACAAGCGATGTGGGATAGTGTTAATAAATGGGACAAACATGCTACAATGTTAATTAAACAAAAATAGAAGGAACAAGAAAAGAAAAAGGGAGTGTTGCACAAAGCCAAAGCATATGATCAATTAAAACAAACTGAAAGTATTGAATGTATGGGCAGAGATTATAGAATGACCATTAACAAGACATATGTGACAAGAGAAACAACGTGAGGACAAGGATGAGCTTTAGCAAAACTAATGGAAAATCCCCCACCATATGTCCCACCCGTTCCCATACCTGCCGCACAGGCACAAAATGTACCATTAGATGGGTCAGCAGGGAAATTCACTTCTAGTACCCATTCCAAATGTACCCATTCTTCCTGCACCATTACCAGGTCAGCAACTGCCTGTCCCACCCAGACCAATAGTTAATCAGTCTGCTGTTCAAAAGCAGTCACAAGCAGGACAAGCGATACCTGCATCAAATGTACTGACTACCCCTCAGGAATTTTTTTACCACGGCTTATGACTGGATACACCCCCCTCTGCATCCCAATCTGCTGGAAACACGCCTGCAAGTGATTCACAAGCATAATGGTAATTTGAGAGATAGGAGTAGGAATTGGAGGGACAGACCGTATACTAAAAATGGTTCAGAGAGCTGATCCAGAAGAGGTAAAACGGATAGCCCATAGATGGATGGATGACAAATAATGTCACCATGAATACTGTTATGCCAACTGTAAATAGGTTTGATGTTTTTCAGCAAAACTTACTCATTCAATATATGACTGAAAGGAAAGAAGGCTGGTGGACATGTTGTAATAAACATACCCCACAAGAGGTGTTACAATTGTGGCATGATGCACAAGGTCACATGATTCCTTCCGCAGAGGTCCTGCGGGCTGTTGAAAATGGTTTGCATTAGGGTGTTAAGGTTAGAAGAAAATATCAAAAAAATGAATGAACATCCCATGAGGGAAACGCAACCCCTTCCTGCACCCACTGCTGCAGCTGGTGTTCTTGGTCAGAACCCCAATCCCCAATGTATCCATACTCCGTGGAGTAGGTATGAATTAATGGCAATAAGGGAAGTTTTGCCAGACATTAGGAAAAACCCAAAGGGATTTTATGAAGCCCTAGAGTCAGCCACTAAATTATGTGTAATGACATTCAAGGACTTGGATCTATTTTTTGATGCCTTACTCCCGAGAGTAATATGGAATGGAATACGTAGACACTTTGGGCATGCTTGGGTACATTTTGAAAATCTTGAGACACAGAGAAGACCAGGAGACAGACCAGATCAACTAATACTTGATTTACCTGATCTAATTATTGCTTACTTGCTACGAATAATACCAAGGGAAGACGTACATTGGGATAAAATAACAGCTTGTAAAAAAAGTCTACAGAAGAAGTCGCAGACTATTCCACTAGGATGGAAGAAATATTCAGGGCTCACAGTGGTCAGGATTTGGCAACTGTCACAGGGAAAAGAAAGTTTGCTGACAAATTTCTGAATAATTTGATGAAAGAATTAGGAGAGTTGATTAAAGTATCAGACAGTACCTGGCCAACTAAAGAACCTGCAGATCATTTGGCAATGCCCACATATTATGGGCATTACCACAAAATAAAGAAAAGAATAAGAAAATGAAAGAATTAAAAACAAAGGTTTTGCTACAGCAAGCATTCCCAGACAGAGGAAGACAAAGGGGTATGGGAAATGTGAGGGGAGGTGGACGAGGAAGAGGGGCTGGTAGAGCCTCATCAGCTCCTGCACAGCAACACTGAGCAGGATTAGGCCAAAATCAGTGTGCCTATTGTTTTCAGGAAGGTCATTGGTAGGATGAATGCCCTAGCCTACAGGGCCAAGCAATTGTGGCAAGAGGAAGAGGTAGTTTGGTGCTAAGGGAGACAGGAAAAGGGGGCACAAATAGGAAAGATTTCACCCAGCGTCAGAAGGACAAAAGTCTTAAGAATTATTTTGATGACCAACAAGTTGACAGAAGTTTCTATACTGATGATTTTACTGACATTGATTACAATACCTTTGAGTATTCACAATAGGGGGCAGCAATGGAAAGGGTGGAAATAGGGTCATGATTCCAGTTAATCAAGCAGGACCATAAGTCACCATAGGTATAGAAGGGGAAGTACGCAACTTCCTAATTGATACTGGTGCCACTAGCACCTCTGTGGGTCATGACCAATTTCCAGGAGCTCCCCTCTCCGGCAGAATGAAAATCAGTGGGATTCTCAGGTATCCCCATCCAGAGCCCGACCTCCAAACCCCTAGATGTTACTGTAGGTCCCTTTCAGCACCTTTGCCCCATTTGTGCTCACTAAAAATTGTGCTGAGAACTTATTAGGTCTAGACCTATTGAAAAGACAATGTTAACATTTATTGTTTGCCTGGTGGTGTCTTTATATCAATAGCTTCTGATAATTTTAGCAAATGTTTTACAATGACAGATGTTACTCACCTAACATCTGAATTACAGGCAATTGATAAAACAGTCTGATCATCAGGAGATAATGATGTTAGTAAAATGGACATAGATCACATAGTCTTCACGGTTAAACAAGGTGTCCCCTTACCCCACATTCCTCAATACAAAATATCCCAGAAGTGAGAGGAAGGTCTCAAAGAGGTTATCTCTGATTTAATATTTAAGGATGTTATAAAAGAAACAGAAGGCAGCCCATGTAATTGTCCTATACTTCCTGTTATTGAAAAAAAAAAAAACAGAATCCCTAATAGATTAGTGATTGATATTTGAGTTATTAATAAATTTGTAGTACCCCAATATCCTGTTGCAACTGACATGAATTCCATTTTTACCACGATTCCATCTTCAGCCAAATATTTTACTGTGCTTAGTTTTAAAAATGCATTTTTTGGTGTGCCCGTTGCTAAAAGGAAGTCAATACCGTTTTTCATTTTCATAACAAGGGTGTTCCCTTCAATTTACCCAATTTTCTCAAGGGTATACAGAAAGCCCTAATATATATATATAGTCAAGCTTTGAAGAAACAATTAGAACTTTTTAACCCCTCAAAAGGCTCTGGATTACTCCAATACATTGATGATCTATTAATTGCCTCAGATGCAGAGGAAGGTTGTAAGGAGACAACAGTTAATTAGTTACATCATTTACACTCGTAGGACAAAGTGTCCTTATCTAAAATGCAATATTGTCAACAGGAGGTTGCCTATTTAGGGCAATTCCTGTCAAGAAAGGGGGGGGGGGGGGGTAAGAAGACTGCGCCCACAAAGAATTGATTTGATACAGAAAATGAAACGTTCCCAGATTCAATCTGATGTTTGCGCCTTTATAGGTATGACTTCCTTTTGCAGGCAGTGGATACCTAATTTCCCTTTAATTGCAAAACCTTTGCTTGCTCTAACACCTAAGAATATTTGTAACACACTACCTTGGACAGATGAGTGTGAGCATGCTTTTCAACAACTAAAGAATGCTTCATGCAATGTACCTGCTGAGAAAGATGGCTGTGCTCGGTTTTAACACAATCCCATGGTGGGGTGGGGGGGGGGGGGGGGGGGTGGGGGGGGGGAGAGAATTAACCTTGTGCATAAAATTGTATGCACACAGTGGCAGCTGCTGCAGTCAGAAATATATATTCTAGGTCACAATTTGAGGTTATGGGATCGCACGCTGTAGAGGTGCTACTAAACAAAACTCAGACTCCAGCACCTGACCAGTGCTCAATTAACAGGTTATGAGTTAACACTTTTTGCTCCAAATATAATTCTGAAACATTGCAATGTTTTGAACCCAGCCACACTATTACCCTCCCCAGTGATTCAGGGAAAGAACACCATACCATGTTTGTGTTCACCACTGAAGAAGGGACGGGTAGACCCAACAGATAATCCCATAGCTGACCCACAGGGAGAGTGGTTTGTGGATGGGTCATGTTTCAAATTACCGGATGGTACAAACACTGCTGCATATGCCATCAATACTTTGAAAGCAGTGGTAGAGTCATGTAAAATACCGCAAATGTCAGCACAAACAGTAGAAGTAATTGCCCTTACACGGGCATATGAATGAAGTAAAGATCTGATTGTACATATTTATACTGACAGCCAGTACGCCTTCGGTGTTGCCCACTCATTTGGGCGATTATGGAAAGAAAGAGGCTTCCTGACCTCACATGGTACTAAAATACAGCATGGGGAATTAATAGTAAAGGTATTGGATGCTATGATGTGACCGAAAAAAGTTGCAATTTTTAAATGCAGTGCCCATAAAAAGGTTATTGATGAGTTAGGTCAGGGAAATGCTTTTGCAGATGAAACAGCCAAGCAAACAACCAGATCTGACTATAACTTAATGTATGTTATAGGACCAGCTAGATGGGTCTCTTAAGTACTAATGAACAAGTTATCCTCTAACGATGTAGCTGCAAGAGACCTATATTAGTTATAGATTCCTTATCTTAGAATTACCTCCAGGCGTCGGACAGGATCAGAGAAATGTTTTCTTAGCAGTACCCCTACGAGTCAGTAGGTGGCATCGGTCGCCTCCGCATCCGTCATTGGCATCGCGGTCGCCGGGATGATGACGCAGTGTCTACTTAGATGCCGCCCTTGCGCGCTGATGTCAGTTCTAACACGACTTTCCACGCCAGAAGCGCATAGCCATGCAAGACACTAACCACTGGTGCACAAAACAAGGGCCCGGCAAGGGAGTCCCTATCCCTAGAAGTCAGGTGGCAGAACGGGGAGGATGGGTGGAGTGGTAAGGAATCTACAACTAATATATGTCTCTTACAGATACATTGTTACCGAAGGTAAGTAACTTGTTCATCTGAAAGACACTATTAGTTATAGATTCCTTATCTTAGAATAGATACCCCAGCAATACCAGCCCCGGAGGTGGGTCTGCGAACTAAGTTCACACAGAACAGAAAGGCCGAAAAAGCAGTTTCCCAGACTTGGATGTCCAGGCAGTAATGCTTAGTAAACGTGTGCAGGGATGCCCACGTGGCTGCCTGGCAGATGTCAACCAGCAGAGCTCCACGTCCCAAAGCAGTACTAGCTGCCATCGCCCTGGTACAGTGGACGCACAGTCCTACTGGAGGTTCCTTTTTAGCCAATGAATAACAGATCTTGATGCATAGAACGACCCATCAAGAGATAGTACGTTTGTGCACTGCCCAACATTTCTTGGCGCCCACATAACCCGCGAAAAATTGATAGTCAACCCAGAAGTCTTTAGTGTGTTGAAGGTAGAAAGACCGCGCACGTTTTGGGTCCAGACAGTGGAGCCTCTCTTCCTCTGTAAAAGGGTGTGGAGGCAGGAAGAAGGTGGGCAATGGGATGGTTTGACCTGTGTGGAAAAAGGTAACCACTTTGGACAGAAAAGATGGACTAGTACGGAGGACTACTTTGTCCGGATGGACAGCAAGAAAGGGAGGTCTGGAAGATAAGGCCTGAAGCTCACTCACCCTGCGAGCAAAGGTGATGGCAAGCAAGAATGCAGTCTTCAAAGTAAGGAGACAAAAAGGACAATAGTGTAGTGGCTCAAAAGGAGCCCACAAGATAAGTGAGGACAAGATTCAAGTCCCACTGGGTCATTACGAAAGGGATGAGTAATGACCTTCAGACACCTGTTAATAGGGGACTTGAAAAGAGAAGGCTGATCAGACAGGCGAAGAAAGGCCGAAATGGCTGAAAGTTAGCCTTTAAGAGTACCTGGAGCCGAGCCCTGCTGGGCCAAAAAAAGAATGAAGAGGAGAACGTCTGAAAGAGGAACAGTAAGGGGATTCACAGCCTTTGCTATGCACCATGCCACAACATTGTTCCATCTACAGGCGTATACCGTTTTAGGGGAGTGACGCCTGGCTGCCAAGATGACATTACAGACTTCGGGAGGAGGTCGAAAGCGGTCAACTGTCACCGCTCAATCTCCACGCAAGGAGGTGGAGACTGGATAGATTTGGGTGAAGGACTGTCCCCTGCTGCTGTAACAGAAGATCCTCACAAAGAGGCATTCTGATCAAAGGATCGATGGCCAAGCTCAAGAGCTCAGGGTACCAGTCTCTTCGTGCCCATTCCGGAGCCACAAGAATGACTTGGTCCTGGTCGCACTTGATCTTCTTCAGGACTCTGGGCAGAAGAGGTACAGGCAGAAAGGAGTACAGGAGGCCGCAACTCCACTTGTGACGAAAAGTGTCGCCGTGCGAGAGCCGCTTTGGAAACTACCAACGCGCAGAACTGCTGACACTGCACGTTCTCTTCGGTGGCGAATAGATTTACCCAAGGATCTCCCCACTGCTGAAAGAGACCTTGCACCACCTCAGAGTAAAAGACGCCATTAGTGATCGATCATGCACCGGTGGCTGAGTTCGTCCGTTCAAGCCATGTCGAAAGGCCTCCTGACATAGGGTCCACGACCCCACCACACTTGTTGCAGTACCACATGGCGGGGGTGTTGTCTGAACACCTGCACTATTCTTCCTTTGACAGAAGGAAGGAATGCCTTCAGTGCAAGACAAATCAATCGGAGCTCCAAAAGGTTGATGTGGAGCCCGGACTCCACCGGAGACCAGAGGCCTCTGATCTCTGCCTCTCCCATATGGCCACCCCATTCCAGGAGTGACGCATCCGCCACTTTTTTATTTTCTGGTTGGATAAAGTCAAGGGATCGGTCGTTGACCCAATTCTGGTTCATAAGCCACCACTGCATCTGACTTGCTGTCCCCTCCGAGATCTGGACGACATCGGAAAGATTCCCCTGGTGCTGCGCCCACTGGAACTTCACGTCCCACTGCAGAGCCCGCATATGCCACCTGGCATGACATCAGCAGGATGCAGGAGGCATGAGGCCCAGCAGCCTAAGGGTCACACACACCGAAATCCAGAATAGAGGCTGAAACATCGGTATCATTGCCCGAATATCCCAGACTCGCTGCTCTGGAGGACAGACCCAAAAGTGCACTGCGTTCAGAACCGCTTCGCTGAAAAGGAGCTTCTGGGAGGGAATCGGGTGCGACTTCGGCATGTTGACTGAACCCCAGCGAATGCAGGAGGTCCGCTGTAGTCTGGAGGTGGGAGACAATAGCCTGGGGCGAGCCCACCTTCAACTGCTGATCGTCGTGATAGGGGAAGACTGGAACCCCTGATCGGAGCAGATGAGCTGCGACCACCGCTATCACTTTTGTGAACACCTGAGGGGTGCTGGTATTGGGAGCAGGCAAACTAAAAAAAATGCTCATGGCCTACCATGAACTGAAGTTAATGCCGGTGGGCAGGCAACGGGAATGTGAAAGTAAGCGTCCTGCAAGGTCAACACAACCATCTAGTCTCCAGGGTCGATCAAGGGCAGACAAGACCTGAGCAAAGGTTAACATCCTGAACATCTCCTTCCGGAGGAAGCGGTGGACTTCCCTAAGGTCTAATATAGGACGCAGGCCTTGGTCCTTCTTGGTTACCAAGAAGTAGTGGGAGTAGCAACCATGACCTACTTCTGGCACAGGAACGTGTTCTATAGCTCCCTTGGCCAAGAGAGCCGTAACTTCCTGGCGCAGAAGGGCCGAATGATCCTCGGACATGCGATGGAGTGTTTGTGGCATGCAGGGAGGGGTAGTCTCGAAGGGGTGGGAGTAGCCCCTTCAGACTATCTGCAAAACACACCTGTCAGATGTGATGTTGTGCCAGTGGGGGAGGTGATGGCAGATCTTGCCACACACTGGCAACTAGTGACCCTGAAAGGAAGGTTTGGAGGCTGCTGCAGGGGGGGCTTTGGTGGACTGGCCCACCCGCTGGCCCCCAAACCCACGACGCTGGTTCCCACGCCCCAGGCCATGGAGAGGCTGGGTAGCGTGCATGGCCCGTGGCTCTGGGTGGAACGTGGTGGGGCACCCCTTCGGTAGCCACGAACGGGTCGAAAGGCAGACTGCATGAGACGAGAAGCTGCCGCAAAGCCCAAGGATCTGGACGTAGCCCTAGAGTCCTTGAAACCCTCATGCGCGTCGTCCACCAAACTAGCGACAGCCATCAAAGGGCATGTAAAAAGGGGCAGATTGGACATCCCCAGACGTTCTCAGCCAGGCATAGCGCCTCAGGGCTACCGACGTGGAAACCGTTCTACCCAGCGAGTCGGTGGTATCCAGCGCACACCAGATGGTAAACTTTGCTGCGCCTTGACCCTCAGCAACAGTGCAGGTGAGCATGGACTGGGCTTTCTCCGGGCATTACAGCAGCACTTGTGCAACCGTATCCCACACCGTGTTTGTGTAACGGCCCAAGAGACATGCGGTGTTCACCAACCGCAGTCCTATGTTGGCGGAAGAAAAGATCTTCCCAAGATGGTCCAGCTTCTTGGATTTCATATCTGGGGGAGCAGTAGGGAATGCGCCCTTTGAGGATGAGGCTTGGACCACCAAGTTCTCAGGGGTAGGGTGTGGGAGAGGTAAAGTGGGTAACCCGGGGCCAGGCGGTGGTGTCGTGCAATCATCCCGTCCACAGGAGCCCCTGTGCTGGGCTTGGACCATGTGCCCAGAAGGATGTCAGAGACTCCGAAGAGGCTGCTGCCGGCAGAAGCACCTCAGTCAGGAGGTTAGTCCTGACAGCCACTGTAGGAGGCTCGAGGCCCAATGCCTCAGCCGCCCTACGCAACACCACAGCGTAGGATGCTCCCTCCTACACAGCCATGGGAGGGGGAGAAAGCATACCAAGGTCCAAGGAGGTATCCAGACTACTGGCATCACTTAACTCCTCTCATCAGTCCGGCTCCTCAAGTTGGTCCGCTAGAGGGTCAATAGACCCCTCCCAGTCCTCCTCATCCTCCTCTGACTGCCACTCAGGGCGGTAGGAAACGCCAGGGATGAACAGCGGTACAAAAGTACCCTCCGGTGTCGGTACGGACATCGGTCAACGTCAGTCCAGCACTGTGTCCACATCAGGGTGAGAATGGGGTCGATGCTGGTTGGGGGCACAACTGGCATCAGGGGTGTCGCCACTGGAATCGGCACCGGGGAAGGTACCGTGGTCAACCGGCACCGATCCGGATCCAGGCCTGGATCCTTGGGGGCCTTAGATGCTGGCAGCTCCGGCGCCGCAGGGTCCCCAAGGATCCAGGCGAGTCTGTGGAGTCCAAAGGCGCGTCAGCAGAGTCTGGTTGCCCAAAGATGCTGTGCAGTGCTTTGTAAAATTGACAAAGCTGGGCAGGGGACACTCCGGCTCCGGGAATAGGAGGGAAGTGTGGAGCCGTCCGAGGAAGGAGCATGAGAGCGACGATGCTCCCAGACCCGGGTCGCGTCTGCTGACGGACGGGGAGTGCTTCGAATTACCTTAGGAGTGCTAAGACTTCGATGATATGGGGTGATGGCTGCGCGTCTGGTCCCGCGACCTTCTCCTCGACCGGGACCTCAAGCAGCGCGGAGCAGACCACTGGGCCTCCAAAAGCTTTCGGGACCTCTTCCGCAAAAACTTCAGGTTCAGGGCTTGGCAGTCTGAGCACAACTTCGGGTCGTGGTCACGCTCCAGGCACCAAAGGAACACGAGGTGCGGATCGGTAACCAACATCAATAGTATCTTTCAGATATTTAACAATACCTTAGAATGTGTTCGAGAGATACAATAGGAAGCTACCATGGAAAAGAAAGAGGCATGTCAGATGTATGATAGATTACATGATCACAGATGTTGGGTACCTCTGTTAGAGAAACAAAGATGGGAGGCTTCCTAATTGTTATGTTAACACTATTGTTACTATGGCACATAGCTCGGCTCACATTGGCGGCAAAGGAATAGTGGCAACATTAGAACGTACATGGTTCAACAAACTGATTCCCAGGGTGGCAGAGTCCCATGTCAAAAGATGCAAGATATGCGCTACTTATAACCCAGGGAAAGGTATCCCAGTTCCAACAGGCCATTTTGCACCCCCAGATTTGCCATTTGAAGTCCTGCAAATGGATTTCATAGAAATGGAACAAGTGGGCAAGCTTAAGTATGTCTTAGTGGTAGTTTGCACCTTCAGTAGGTGGGTGGAGGCTTACCCTCTACGAGATAACACAGCCCTAAGTACTGCAAAAGTACTCCTGAAGGAGTACTTCCCAAGATTTGGCTTGCCCAGAGTTCTTTGGTGCGACAATGGGCCACACTTCATTGGCCAAGTGATGGACCTGGTCTGCAAAGGCTTGCAGATAAGGCAAAAGTTCCATGTTGCCCACCATCCACAGACTGTATCTTTCCACTAGGCCTGCAATGGTATCTTGAAAGGGAAACTGGGAAAGATATGTGCTGAAATAAAATTAAAATGGCCTGATACAGTGCCCATTGCTTTGTTTTCAATGCGCAATACTGAACACTCGAAAACGGGGTTGTCTCCATTTCAGGCAGTCATGGGGAGGCCTGCAAATGTATGGGGTGGACCTAGGCCAAAGCAAGTCTCAGAAATTGAATATCCTTTACTTGTTGATTATTGTGACCAATGGACTAAAGAATTGTGTTCGATTCATTCACATGTGAAGGCCAGTCTTCCTCCTAGTCTTTAAGGTTCAGGTCATAATCTAAAGCCTGGAGACTGGGTCTTCACCAGTACATTCCAGAGAAGATCCAGTCTTGAGCCATGCTGGAAAGGACCGGTGCAGGTGCTACTCGCCAATCAGACTGCTGTTAAGTGCATGGGATACAAACACTGGCTCCATGCCAGCCACGTTAAGAAAGATCCATTGCCTTTGTTCTAGGATCAAATGTGTGAAGCAAGGAATTCCTGATTTGAAAGTGAACAAGTTCCACAGCAAGCATCATTTAATGATGGTGCGCGGGTTGAAGGACAAGTAGGGCATCCACTGATCAACTCCACTCCTGTGGAGCCCAAATTGATACCAATACCTCTATTTGAGCATCCGGATTGTGATTCGCCTAGGTATAATTTGAGACAAAGGACTGTCAAAAACGATAGACTGACTGAAAAAACAATCTCTGGAGAGATAGCAACCCATGCCGGTGGTCAAGACTGCCAACATCTGGACCTGTACATAATCTTGCCAATGAGGCTTTGAAATAAAGGACACTGGGAACTCGTTGCTTGTAAGAATATATAGGGATTTTTAGGAGGTCTTAGCTACATTACTTTGCTTTTGGCTGTTTTAGGTGTTTTTGATTTGTTTCTCTTTTTTAAAAGAAAAAAAGAGGCTTGCAGAAACAAGGTTATCTATCCAAGGGTAGAAAAGAGAGAAAGAATGGTCTGAGCATAAAGACAAATATAATGAGAAACCTCACTAATCAAAAACAGGTATTTGTACATCATACAAAAGTAATACAATATGTGTAAGACTAGGAGTATTGAACTGAGACCATTTGGGAAATCACCCTCTGATCTGTGGCAGGAGGGGAAGATTCCAGTGTCTGGTATACAACAATTTTGGACCAAGAAAGTGAAAATTGTTGTGCTTCTGTGTCTTCTGATAATATTAGGAATGCTAAGGTTGTTCTGGTGGTTAGAAGAAAACCACCCAGTCTCTTAATCAGTGACATCAGTCAACATACCAATACCAGAGCATCAGTACATAACCCTTGCACCTCATAAGCAAGCACACGCTTACAATATGTGAATAATATTCATTCAGATTTTACATAACGCTCATCTTGGCTATAATACTACAGATTGTTGGATATGTGGCTCCCTGCCATCTTCAGTCAAAAGGAAGGCACCTCTTATTCTTCTACCTTTATCCTACAATGGGTCTTGCAGTGCCTGGTGGGAATTGAATTTTGCTTCCTATATCAAAGTTACTAATAAATCTACAGAGCCAGTTTAGGGATCACCTTTATTATCTATGCTGGCCAAATGCTGCTTGGATCTATGGCACCATGGATATGAGAGAGGAATTCACAGGCTATAACAACTCCTCTATGCGATTATCCTTTAATAAGAGAAAGCAGTCCAAGGTGGCTATGATACCCATACCTGTGCATGCCCATAAGGCCCCATTTTGTGTTCAAGGTGAAGGGCCCCTTGCTGTTAGGAATAGTATTTGCTCCCATAAGGTGATATTAAATTGCACTAGTTCATAATTTGTGGCCTCGCAAAACACCTAGTACGATTGTGGTAATCAGGCTTATGTCTGGCTCCCTAAAGGATGGTCAGGCAGATGCTATATTGCATTTATTCTTCCTCCCACTTACCTTGCACCCTCAGATTATCACAGGACACAGACTAAATAAACGGGAAGTACAGGTTGACCAGACAGATACCACGCAATTTATTGATGAAATGAAGGGTCTGGTGCCTTTCTGGGGTCCCATGGCCAATAGTGTACAGGTGCGACGATTGATCAGAGTAGTGGAAGCTGTAATCAATAAGACGGTTGGTGCACTAAGTAACATTACTGTAGAAATGCAAGCTACCCGTCTTGTTTCCCTTTAAAATCGTATTGTTTTAGGCATTCTTTTAGCAGAGAAGGGGGGGGGGGCATGCCACTTAAATGGTAGTTCATGCTGTGTGTATGCCCCGGATAACGCTCCTAATGTGAATTTGGCATTCAAAAACTTCACACAATTGCTGCTGAAATACATCAGGATACTGGAGACTGGACTTGGTCAGGTTGGTTTAGAGAAGTACTGCTCACATGGGGTTGGAAACTATTAGTGATAGCCTTGGTTATAGGTGGTATTATTTTAGGGTGCTGTCTATGTGTGAAATGTCTTCCCATGCTCTTTTCATTTGAGGAAAAGGTTATATAATATGAACATGAGTGCAGACATTTTTTAAATCCACCTGACTTTGTACAACATTGTCTGAGGAATTTTCCTTGTGTGTGCAGACATTGTGCATTCTTTTGCTCTCCATGCCCTTGGAAAAGTACCGAATGGTTGCTGGAATAATTATACCTTGTTAATCATTTGTGCTTCTCTGACATGTAAAGGCACATTTCTTTTTCCATTCAATTTGCAATTAGTCATGGTCTGTGATTCTTTCTTACATTACTTACCTTGAAAATGTAGTGTGGTTAGCTATTCTTTTTGTATGTATTACTGGAAGGACATTTCCAATGGATTAGTGGAGGGGAGAGGAGTCTGCACGCAGACTGGTTTGAAATATAGTATAAATATGAAAGGAGAATTGCTTTCAGTTGTTCATTACCTTCATGGAACAGGATTTTCCTTGTTGGTTTTGCACACGCTTAAGCATGAATAAACTGCTCAGTTTTACCTCAGACTACCTGTACTCCTTTGGATTTAAATGGACAAGAGTGGAAGTATTCAGAGTGCAGTGGTGCGCTTTCCACAGGCACTTTGTGATTTAAGGCACTTTTATTTACCTAAAAAACTTTGAAATTGCATCTGTCTCGTTCTAGTGACTGGAGTTTGTTGTTGAATTTTACTCTATTTTTTTAAAAAATGGTGAGGGACTTTTCTTGTGTTTTCACTTTATTACTGTTTAAGTGCTGCATAAATACTTTACACGTTGCCTCGGCGTTAAGCCTGACTGCTTTTATGCCAGATTACCAGAGGTTAAGGCAAAGGTTAATTTGGGGTCTGCTAGTCTTTCACCCTGGCATAAATGGTGGTTGCTGCTTGAGTAGGGGCTAACCCCCCACAACCAGTAATCTAACTGCTAACATTGGTGTTCAGCAGTGAGATTTTGAAGTGATTGTGCAGCAGCATACTGTGATTTAGTGTTACACTACAATCCCAGATAAATCATTTGATTCCAAATCAATTTTTTTTTTTTTTTTTTATTCTCCGATTGGCTCTTTTGCTTTTTCCAAATCTACTCTTTGCTATCTGACTACCTAGGGCCATACCTGTAGTAACGTAATTTGAGATGCTAACCTGGAAAGTTACCCTGTGGTTGAGCTCAAACAGCTTTGTAAGAAAAGGAGACTGCAAGCCAGGAAAGGCACCAAGAAGTTAAAGCACCAGAAAGCTCTGAGGGTCTGGACAGAAGTCCACAAGTTGCTGACAGCAACAGAGGATGGGAATGAGGAAGATAATCTGGATGAGCAGAACCAGGGCCTGGATACCACCCCTGAGATGCAGCACGCAGAGGAAGGAGAGGACTCATCTCCTGAGTTGGAACTCCTTGCCAGAGCAGGAAGCAGTGTATATTCGTATGGCCTGTATCCAGAGGAGCTGGCGGGCAGGAAGGCAGAAAGTGAGTTTAGACTGCAGCTGGCAAAGTTTAAGTTGGAGGAGAAGAAAGCGGAGGCTGAGAGATTCTTGGCAAAGCAAAAGGCTGAAAGAACCTTGGAGGAAGAGAGACTAGTCAGGGAGGAGACGGGAATGGCCCATGAGGTAAGTCTCAGAGAGCTGAAATCACAGTCAAGCAAGTGGAGTCCATCAGTAATGCTGGCAGCATAACCACAGTGTCTGAGGAGGACAAGAAAGATCAGATTCCTACAGAAATGGTGTCCTGCTATGTGGTAGGGAATGACCGGCAAGTGTTGTTATGCTTACGAAGTGGCCCTTAAGATACACAGGTTCTCAGAAGAGTTTTGGGGAGCATCACTCTGGAAACACATGCCTACAGTTGGGAGGAATACCTTGCTTATACTGGAGGTGGGGACCAGATGAAGTACATCCCAATGAAAACCATTCTTGTCCCAACGTCTGGACTCACACCCAAGACTGGTTCTACATCTTTGGCTATTCCTGGACCTAATGGGGTACTTTCTGGTTTTACGTCAGCAAGGCACGGAAGGGTTGAATATGGACAGCAAAGTTGATGATTTTACTGGGTTATTTAATCTGATACTAAGAGAGCACAAGCTTAGTACACGTTCTGTGGAGCTGCTCCAGCACCTGGTTGATAGCATGCTCACTAAACCCAGAGAGCTTGCATAGGAGGCAAACCACTGGATCAGTACCAGAGTGTCCAAGAAGGTACCTGGGAGTGAAACCAAGTAGGGCAGTTCAGGTTCCCCTAGCAGAGTGAGGGGGAAGACAAGAAAGACAGACAAAAGTATGTAGTGGTGGAGGGGGGTCCTCCTATGCCCATTCTGAGAAGCAGGGAGGAGGTTCTAGTGGGTGGTGGCTCAGGGCGTTCCATTTCCAACCCCGGTGCTTTGATTGTTCTGAGTTAGGACACAAGCGGGGAGAATATCCTAAGCAAACCCCCACTGGTGGGACCTCTATAGGGGTGGCCAATGTGGCCTCATGGGTAAGTAGTCCCAAGGGCAGGTGACAGATTATGTGCTAGTCTCCCTTAGTTAGGAGGTGGCCTCAAAGTAGACTTGTGATCCCTGAAGGTAGAATTGTCACTCCCACCAGGTGAAAATGAATAGTATCCCTGTCACTGCTCTGAGGTATACCTGGGCCAGACAAACCATGGCAGTAGAATCCCCAGAGCAGTACACAGACAGGTGTGTAGGGTAACTCAGGCCCAAGGGCAGGACTTTTTCCATACCATGGCCCTAGTGTCTCTAGAATGGGGTGAGGAGGTGACCCAGACTTGGGTCAGTTAGTTCCCCAGATGGCCATAGACTGCATTCTAGGAAATGAGTTGCCACTGGGAGATGGGTTCGGGGGGGGGGGGGGGGGGGGGGGGGGGGAATAATTTATGAGATTTCACTCTATTTTTATGAATTTGTTTTGGGATTTTTCTTGTGTTATGTATTTACTTTATTACGGTTTGAAGTGCTGCACAAATACTTCACATATTCTG
Organism: Triturus cristatus; assembly: GCF_964204655.1. NCBI lineage: Eukaryota > Metazoa > Chordata > Amphibia > Caudata > Salamandridae > Triturus > Triturus cristatus. The sequence goes on along the minus strand of NC_140590.1, from coordinate 779,662,789 downwards.
GTCTCGAGAAATCTACTTTCCCACTCTCTATGGCGAGTCATGTTTTATCAGGGTGAGCTATTTTTAGGGCCTACTGGCCAGTTCTGATGAGCTGACAAGGCACAGGTGTTCTGTACACTCAGACAGTAAATGAGCAATAAAGCTGCATTTAAATCTCGTTTTAATCTCTGCATTCAGAGAGAGATGTCAAAAGTTAGTTTAAGTCTTCTTACAATTACTTTTCTTACTCTGACTGAAACCTTAGAACATTTTGTAAAGTGAACTGTCAGACAATTGTGCTAGGACAGAACATTATGCCATCAGGTTTATACTACAGCCATCATTTTCACTGGCAAGAACATGGAAAGGAATGGCTGGTATGCCACTTTTAAGACCGCAGCAGCCCCCCAGAAAATATGTGATTGCTATGTTTTCTGAATAACTACAGTTTCAAACCAAAAATAGGTTCCAGCTCAAACATTAAAAAAGCAATTGGAGAAAGGGCGTAATAAGCATAAGCCACTTTGCAAATGTTACAAGTTCAACTTTCAGATTTGAATTGTTGTAATCGGGCAGTGAAGAGGAAATAAGATTTCCTGGATGTTATAACTATTGTTTATTGTAACTTTATAGTATGATTACTTAAAACCGTTACAAAAATAGCATGAATAGAAAGGTATACTTCATGTGTTGAGTAAAAGACAATATAAAAGTTTGTGTATAGTTCTATTTCAGTTCATTAGCGGGTTAGACAAGAACAAGTTAAATAAGGGTGCTAAAATCTACGTGCTCCGCTTATAGGGTGCTGGACTGCTCACTGCTGGGCAGAGTCCGGCAGTTAGGGTGTGGTTTCCGGCACTTTGTCCTTTAGCAGTGTCCGTGACAGATGTATAAATATGCCAAATTTTGCCATGTCAGTCACAGTTTCCAAGGAAAATAGAAGGTTTTGAGTCTCTGCGACAGATCGCGTGCGATGGAGTAAAAAGAATAGCCTCAGAAATATGCGACGGGCTTTGTATAATGTCCGACAGCAGCATAGTAGGTGAGCCAGCGATTCCTTGCTGTGGTTGCACAGTCTACACCGTACCATATTTTTAAAAGGTATCTAGCAAGCACTCAATTCTCATATTGGAAGGGGCATACGTCTTGCCAATTATATTAGCTTTAAGCCACATTTGCCAAATGTAGTTGACTTGCCTGGCTTGTATAAGAGGTTATTAGGGAGCTGTGTGCCCCTTTCCAGAGCGTGAGCGGAGGTTCAGTTGCTTTTTTATGGCGGAATAATTGATGTTTTGGGTCCAGGTTTCGACAGCTAATTGTAGCTTCTCCTCAGTGATCTTTACAGGCACCAGGTGTTGCTCTTGGTTGTGAAAATTGGTTTAAGGACCGCCTGCATTGTATTCTCAGGAGTGACTGTTGTCTGATAGAAATATTTCGCCAGTGTAGCTATGCGCTCGAGTTTTTGGGTAACAAGACCAAATTCAAGCCTAATCAGTGTATACCGTGTGTTGGAAGGCAATTGGAAAAGGTGCTTGAAACCCATGTATTGGAGCTTGACTAGTTCAGCCGCCAGCATACTGGGAAATGCTTGCTGTGCATAGTTAATGGAGGACATTAATTTTTCCATGATCACCTTCCTGATGGCCTTGGTCATCGGGCTGTTGAGGGTGTTATTTCGTTTAGAGGGCATGTATGACTATCTTTCTTTTATTCTTGATTATTTGCAAGGGTAAAGTTGGTATTCCGTTTCACAGAGCAACGCCCGAAATAGTTATTGCTCTGGACGCACTCTGGCCTTTGTGACCCCAGCTGCTAGTTATTGCACCTATTTTTCAGGTAACACCGAAGATCACAACTTTGATTTTACTCGCATTGGTGACCAGGTCATTTTTCTACATTATATATGTTCAATGCATTAAGTGCCCTCTGGAGGCCAACATTCGTGTGATCTGCGAGGAAGAGGTCATCCGCATATTGCATGAGGAAGATTTTATTTTCTCCAATCCTCAGTGTAGCTCTGGGACAAATTCGAATGTGTGGTTTGTTGCCTTTTTGGTTTTGTGTTGCCCATTTCCTTGCAGAAGAGATCACAGCTCTGAAACCAGGAAGGACCAGCCTTTGATGCCATCTGAATTTTTTTAACATTGTTGGCGAACCCTCCCATTGGCTTTTCCAACCCCCCCATCTTAGTTACAGAAAAGGGCGACCATTTTGTAATGTTTCTCCCCTTTTGTTTTTCCCCCAGTGCAGGAAATCGTTCACGGTTCTCATCTAATAAGGTCAACTGCACCATCAAGATGTCAAGATGGCATGGTCACTCGGTTCGTTAGTGGATTTTGAAATCAAAGACCGCTTCACTCAAACCCTGGCTCAGAAATACATAGTCAATTGTGGTTCGATTGTTAAAGGTGTGAGAATAGCAAGTCAATGGTTTGATCTTTTTTTCAGTCGTATGTACAGACTCCAACTTGTATGTCTGTAGAAAGATGTTGACTTTCTGGGTTATTTCACTGTGACCCCTAATGCATTGTACTGTCTTCTCTCAAGTTATGCATGTTGAACTCTTCCAATATAATTATTTCAGAGGATGTGTGGCTATTAATTAGTTTTTCCAAATCGGCGATCAGCTTTTCTGTTTTTCCCCCAGTGTGCTTCTGCCATGGAAGTTTAAGTAGAGGTTGATAGTCAAGGTCAACTGTGTACCTCTATAGCCATTTATTATTCCTGCTTGAACCATTTCCGAGTTGGTGTTTATTTCGTAGATGGACAATTTTACTGAGCGCTTGATATATATTGATACTCCTCTCGAATGGATGGATCTTTTTGACAGGCTTATGGTATTCCGCATACCCAGGTAGCAGATTGGGTGTTGGTGACCAGGTCTCGGAGGCAGATGACATCTGCTTCGTTCAGGAATGAGAGCACAGCCTTGCTCTGTAGGATCTAGGTGATTCCACCCATGTTCTAAGACATAATTTTTGTTTTTCTATCTGATGTTTCATACTCTTCACCTCGGTGTTATTATTGCTAGGGATGTCTCGATTTCTTGCACGCTAAGTTTGTGGAGATCTAGTGCCAGTCATTCATGTCATTTAAATGATTGCAGGACGTGCTCTGCAAGATGACGGACCTTCGATCACCTGCCGGTGCTTCTGCCTGGTACCGAATATTAAAGTTTGGGTAGCTTGAATTGACTTTATCACTCATTGTTCCCATTAAAATCCCTTTCAATGTGCAGCTTTTTCGATGGTCATTTGGCTGATTTTTTAGGACGTAAGGGTTTTCTTCCTTTTCCATGATTTGAACTAGTATTCCCACATTCCTCGAATTGCTGTTTTTCATGCAACACCTTTGACAGGCTTGCATCTATCCATGTTATAATTGTCGATTCTTTTGCTTTATCTGGACCTATTAATTCAAACTTTACACTTGTAAAGTCAGGAATTTGAGAATATTGGATTGGTTGAAAACAACGCCTGAGATGCCCTTAGGTATATGCTGGGAGGTGAGCATCATTTTTTGAAATCCACCCATTGTCTGCATTGGAACTGGTTATTTTGTGTGACTGGGGGCGGTCCACTGGGCAGGTAAATTGGGGGGCTAAAATTATGGCCATGTGGTGTATGTGCCCTTGTTCTGACCTAGCTTTTATGTGGGGTGAAGTTGTCTTTATGGTGGCTTGGTCTACTCCCCTGGAGGTGGTACATGCCCCTGTGGTTCTCTGGCCTTTTGGGTATGATCCATTTAGGGGATTACATGGGTACTCCAACATTGGTCTTCCTACATGTCCCAAATGAGTTGCCTCTGTTGTGTTGTATTTCCCTGCTTATAAAATTCCCAGATCACTGTACTTGGGGTGAATGTATGCATTGTTCAGCATTCCGTCCATCATTTATTCTTCTTATGCTTCTGTCGCCATAAGTGGGAAGGGCATGCCGAGACATGGGTCCTGGTTTCACTGCACCGCTGGATTCAAGTAGCCTGGCTGGTGAGTGGTGATACCCCGAAACTGGTCCCAGGATGCTTGTTTACAGTCCAGGGAGGACCTGGCTAGGCAGTTCAGACTGGACTGTTCCCATGAGGAGCAGGGTCAAGACTGATTTGCATATGGCTGGGTCCAAACTGGAGTGACGTGGTGAGCAAGTAAAACGATAGATTAAACCCACATCTTTGTGGCGGAGAGTGAACGTTTGCATTGTTCAGCATTCACTCCATCATGTGTTCTTTTTGTTTCATATTTCCCTGCTTAGTTGAGTATATATTATTTGATTGCCTCTAATGTGATGTTGCATGCTGGCTGCTAAGTATGGCTTCTAGGTCTGCTGCTTGGGGCTGCCTGCCAAGATGACGGACTCCGTGCCTTTGTTGACTGGACAGATTTTCTTGGGCCAGAGTCGTTTCCTGCCAGGTCCACTTGCAGGTATCTGGAGAAGGTATGCTTATTGTTTTTTTGCTTTCCCAGGCCGGATGATGGGCAGCCTTGGCGTATGCGACCTTGTTAGTAGTTGTGGGGTGTACTTTATCCCCCATCTGTTGGCCCATATCTTGCATTCGGTTTGTTAGAAATGTGGGATATAAGGGTTTGAGTGAGGCAACTGTTGTTATGAATTGAGTTTTTGCAGCTGCAAGTTCATTGTGGGCTTTTAGCGCACCTTTTTTTATTTGCTCAGTTTTCATTGATTTTCGGCATTGTAAGAATTATTGTGCTGTCCGTGGTAAAAGCTCTGTTATGTGCTACTCTTCCCCCTTCATCTACACAGTCACCATTTTCCTTTTGCTTCTTAGACTGTGCATTGATATTTTCGCTTATGATGAAATTGATATTTTGGGCTGCCACCTCCTCCATCTCCGTCTGGCAACCATTTGGTTGTTTTTCCCGTCATTGTGACCTGTGTGCCAGTCTTGTGTGTTCCACCTTCCGCTTCCCCAGGGCACTGTGTGCCTCGGCGGGTGTAGTTTATTTTCTTCAGGCGAGCGACCAATGTGGTGAGGATGGTGGTTAGAGTAGGTCATTTTTCCATTATGTCTGGGCAAAGAGACTTTTGTGGCCACCTTTTTTGTCAATCGCATCAATTTTTTCAATCTTCTTGGCCATTTCCACCATGGTGAGTACCATTACTTGAAGGGTTTCCATCAAACTTCAAGTTTATAGGACTGCCATGTCAGGACGTTTGTGGCTGCCGTCAACGAGGTGCTAATGGACCGTAATAGTCTCTCCTGCGTATTAAGAGATGTCCAAAAGAGTGTAAATGGGGCTCCTTTGCGAATGCTCCAAAGGTTCTGTTTGAGTTGGAGCCTGTTCCGGGTACGATACCTGTGCGGGATTCGAGATTTTGGGGTGAGCCACTCGGGGCTGGCCCTTCGATTTGAGACATGTTGCCGAGCGACCTGCTCGCCCCTGCCTCATGTCCACCCTGATAGTGGAACTGCACGATGGTGGACTCCCTATGTTGGACTGGGTTATGGAAAGTAGGGACTTTTGTATTGTGCTGGTCTTATTCCTTACAGGTTGCCACTCTACCACTTTTCTCATCCGGACCATGAAATTTTTTTAACAAGGGGATGTCCCTGTCTGAAGGTGTACCAAATAGATCAGTGCCTTTGAACATATCACTTAGTGATGGACAAGACATTGTTTAAAGCGCCCTGAACTGAGTTGGAGAAATTCGGATGTGTGAGGGGGACATGCAGGAGTAGGGGGGAAGCAAACGCCTTGCACACAAGCTGCACCCCAGCCTAGTGGGGCAGCTTCCACGCGTCCAGGCTCAACCCAACGTGGTGCTACTACGTAACCACCCCATGAAACCACAATTTGCCTCTCTGCCCCTCCACTACTCCAACTGCAGCAGAGGTCCCAATGCGCATTTTGCCCTAACCAGACTGTTGGGGGAGGTGGGGGGCAACGTTGCTCGGTTGTTGGGTTATGTGCAACTCCCCCTTATTTGTCCTGTTAGCCCCCTATTTTCTTCCTCCTCCAGGGGTCTCCTGCACTCTGTGGCTGTAGTCGCTAGGGTTTGTGCTTGGGTGTTCAGATGAGTGGGAAGCAGAGGAAAGCTTGCGTGATCTGGCGCAGGGGATCCCAACTTGGCACCTGCTAAGGTATTGTTAAGTTTTGTTTCTGGGTTTAATGAGCTGCACACAGTGCTCACTGCTGCAATGTGCGCAAGGCAGGGGGTTGGTATTGAGAAGTGGCACAGTGCCGGGATACGGACAAGCAGGGAATGCCTCTTACCACTCAGGATCTTCCTCTATTTATAGGCTGCTGGTGGGTGGCAGCACCAGGGGGAGTGAGGCCCCCGTATGAACTGCCACTGAGCCCCCCCCGACACCCTTCTCCCTTGCAGCGGCTGTGTTACTGCCTCCTGCGAGACTCCTCTAGCTCTCTAGCGGCCTCTCCCATTGTAGCTTGTCCTCAACGCTGTGTTACATCGTCTCAACTTCTCACCAATTGCATTACCATTCTCCCAGCTTTCAGGAACATGCAGAGCTGAATAATAAAAAAACAATTTCAATGAGGTAGCCCCTTTTTCCTAACATTTGTGCTTTGAAACTACTTCCAGTTTATGGTGGAAACCTCTGTGAAACTCATGTGTGATCAAGGAAAGCTATAGACCCCTGAAAAGTAGGCAAGAGTCTGAATTCAGCAAGTGGTCCTTTGTGTACATCCCCCTAGGTTTTTCCAAAGAAACTAACTATTGAATAAAAATAATATTGAAAAGGAGTAGAAAAAAAAGTCTATTTGTCACAACGTTGTCAATTTGTAAGTACTTGTCACGGCAGCCAATGTACAAATGCAATATACCATTACGTCTGGAGGGCTATATGGTGTTTGTAGGTTACCCAAGGTACCCAGAGCTAATAACTGAGCTGCACCTTACAATGGTTTTTCATTATGTACTGGGTATACAGCAATTCATATAGTTAAATATCAAGAGTGAAAAATGAATTTCAAGGAAACTTATGTATTTTTGAAATGGGCACAAAATATGGAGTTTTAGGAGCAGTGGTTATTTGTACATCTCTGAATTTGTAGGTACCCATACTAGCATGTGCATTAGAGGGCATTTCTCAGAATGTCTTCTTTCTTACACACAGGCATACATTTGGAAGGAACTACAATTGGTAATGTATTAACACATGTTCAACTGTTATATGTTCCCCCATGTCTCCTGGTAAAAATGGAATCACTTGCGGGGGTACGCCTAGTGCCAACGATAAGAAAGGACCAAAAACGCAACCTGGACACTCATTTGTCCACTGAAAACTGACCCTTTTTTTGCAATGAGGGTAGCTGGATTTTGTGCCCCAGCTCAGTCGGCACTTAGGGAAACCTAGAAAACCTTCCCATTTTTTAAAACTAGACACCCGGGGGAATCCAGGGTGGGTGACTTAACTGTCTCTGGTCAGGTTTTGCCCTTGCAAACCTCAAACTTTGATTAAAATAAAGAAACACACTTTAGTCACATTTGTGTATTGGGAAGTTCTGGAATCTTTGGAGAGGCACAAATGTCCTACCACTTAACATTACCTTAAGTCTCCTAATGAAAAAACTACCTTACTAGTGTGGGTAAGCCAATGGTACACGACAGGAAAGGGCCAAAAACACAATGAGGAGAAATCCACATTTTCCGGTCACAAAAATGAACCGATGCTGCAGGGGGTGGGAGGGGGGTGCTGGTGGAGTTTTTTGGGCCAGGGCTCAGCAGCCATCCAGGAAAACCTACCAAAACCAGACATTTATGAAAACTAGGGAAGTCTAGGGTGGTGTGCCTCGCATGGATCCCACAAAGTTCTCTCACCCACAATGCACTACACACCTCACACTTTACTGAAAATTGTGCATATTACTTGCATTTCTGTGATGTAGTCTTTCCGAATCCAAGAAAATCTTACAAAGCGTTCCAACACTTGTTCCGATAATAATGCAACCTCACTTGTGTGGCTGGGCCAGGTGCCCGGGACAGGCGTGCATCAAACAAAGATCAATGGGAGTCCTGTGGGCCGACTCATTATTACTTCGTTAGATGTGTGCCTGTTGGAGGCACTAGCCCAGCCACACAAGTGAGGTAGCTTTTTATCAGGACAAGTGGGGGAATGCTGGGAGGTAGTAATTTTGTGGATCCCTGTGGTTTACGAACCTTTACAACACAAAAACGCAAGAAACATTTTAGTCCAAGTTTGAGATTTGCAGGGCATTAGGAGTAAGAAAATGTCATGGGAACTACACGAGGCACACCATCTTCTTATGCTTCTGTCGCCATAAGTGGGAAGGGCATGCCGAGACATGGGTCCTGGTTTCACTGCACCGCTGGATTCAAGTAGCCTGGCTGGTGAGTGGTGATACCCCGAAACTGGTCCCAGGATGCTTGTTTACAGTCCAGGGAGGACCTGGCTAGGCAGTTCAGACTGGACTGTTCCCATGAGGAGCAGGGTCAAGACTGATTTGCATATGGCTGGGTCCAAACTGGAGTGACGTGGTGAGCAAGTAAAACGATAGATTAAACCCACATCTTTGTGGCGGAGAGTGAACGTTTGCATTGTTCAGCATTCACTCCATCATGTGTTCTTTTTGTTTCATATTTCCCTGCTTAGTTGAGTATATATTATTTGATTGCCTCTAATGTGATGTTGCATGCTGGCTGCTAAGTATGGCTTCTAGGTCTGCTGCTTGGGGCTGCCTGCCAAGATGACGGACTCCGTGCCTTTGTTGACTGGACAGATTTTCTTGGGCCAGAGTCGTTTCCTGCCAGGTCCACTTGCAGGTATCTGGAGAAGGTATGCTTATTGTTTTTTTGCTTTCCCAGGCCGGATGATGGGCAGCCTTGGCGTATGCGACCTTGTTAGTAGTTGTGGGGTGTACTTTATCCCCCATCTGTTGGCCCATATCTTGCATTCGGTTTGTTAGAAATGTGGGATATAAGGGTTTGAGTGAGGCAACTGTTGTTATGAATTGAGTTTTTGCAGCTGCAAGTTCATTGTGGGCTTTTAGCGCACCTTTTTTTATTTGCTCAGTTTTCATTGATTTTCGGCATTGTAAGAATTATTGTGCTGTCCGTGGTAAAAGCTCTGTTATGTGCTACTCTTCCCCCTTCATCTACACAGTCACCATTTTCCTTTTGCTTCTTAGACTGTGCATTGATATTTTCGCTTATGATGAAATTGATATTTTGGGCTGCCACCTCCTCCATCTCCGTCTGGCAACCATTTGGTTGTTTTTCCCGTCATTGTGACCTGAGTGCCAGTCTTGTGTGTTCCACCTTCCGCTTCCCCAGGGCACTGTGTGCCTCGGCGGGTGTAGTTTATTTTCTTCAGGCGAGCGACCAATGTGGTGAGGATGGTGGTTAGAGTAGGTCATTTTTCCATTATGTCTGGGCAAAGAGACTTTTGTGGCCACCTTTTTTGTCAATCGCATCAATTTTTTCAATCTTCTTGGCCATTTCCACCATGGTGAGTACCATTACTTGAAGGGTTTCCATCAAACTTCAAGTTTATAGGACTGCCATGTCAGGACGTTTGTGGCTGCCGTCAACGAGGTGCTAATGGACCGTAATAGTCTCTCCTGCGTATTAAGAGATGTCCAAAAGAGTGTAAATGGGGCTCCTTTGCGAATGCTCCAAAGGTTCTGTTTGAGTTGGAGCCTGTTCCGGGTACGATACCTGTGCGGGATTCGAGATTTTGGGGTGAGCCACTCGGGGCTGGCCCTTCGATTTGAGACATGTTGCCGAGCGACCTGCTCGCCCCTGCCTCATGTCCACCCTGATAGTGGAACTGCACGATGGTGGACTCCCTATGTTGGACTGGGTTATGGAAAGTAGGGACTTTTGTATTGTGCTGGTCTTATTCCTTACAGGTTGCCACTCTACCACTTTTCTCATCCGGACCATGAAATTTTTTTAACAAGGGGATGTCCCTGTCTGAAGGTGTACCAAATAGATCAGTGCCTTTGAACATATCACTTAGTGATGGACAAGACATTGTTTAAAGCGCCCTGAACTGAGTTGGAGAAATTCGGATGTGTGAGGGGGACATGCAGGAGTAGGGGGGAAGCAAACGCCTTGCACACAAGCTGCACCCCAGCCTAGTGGGGCAGCTTCCACGCGTCCAGGCTCAACCCAACGTGGTGCTACTACGTAACCACCCCATGAAACCACAATTTGCCTCTCTGCCCCTCCACTACTCCAACTGCAGCAGAGGTCCCAATGCGCATTTTGCCCTAACCAGACTGTTGGGGGAGGTGGGGGGCAACGTTGCTCGGTTGTTGGGTTATGTGCAACTCCCCCTTATTTGTCCTGTTAGCCCCCTATTTTCTTCCTCTTCCAGGGGTCTCCTGCACTCTGTGGCTGTAGTCGCTAGGGTTTGTGCTTGGGTGTTCAGATGAGTGGGAAGCAGAGGAAAGCTTGCGTGATCTGGCGCAGGGGATCCCAACTTGGCACCTGCTAAGGTATTGTTAAGTTTTGTTTCTGGGTTTAATGAGCTGCACACAGTGCTCACTGCTGCAATGTGCGCAAGGCAGGGGGTTGGTATTGAGAAGTGGCACAGTGCCGGGATACGGACAAGCAGGGAATGCCTCTTACCACTCAGGATCTTCCTCTATTTATAGGCTGCTGGTGGGTGGCAGCACCAGGGGGAGTGAGGCCCCCGTATGAACTGCCACTGAGCCCCCCCCGACACCCTTCTCCCTTGCAGCGGCTGTGTTACTGCCTCCTGCGAGACTCCTCTAGCTCTCTAGCGGCCTCTCCCATTGTAGCTTGTCCTCAACGCTGTGTTACATCGTCTCAACTTCTCACCAATTGCATTACCATTCTCCCAGCTTTCAGGAACATGCAGAGCTGAATAATAAAAAAACAATTTCAATGAGGTAGCCCCTTTTTCCTAACATTTGTGCTTTGAAACTACTTCCAGTTTATGGTGGAAACCTCTGTGAAACTCATGTGTGATCAAGGAAAGCTATAGACCCCTGAAAAGTAGGCAAGAGTCTGAATTCAGCAAGTGGTCCTTTGTGTACATCCCCCTAGGTTTTTCCAAAGAAACTAACTATTGAATAAAAATAATATTGAAAAGGAGTAGAAAAAAAAGTCTATTTGTCACAACGTTGTCAATTTGTAAGTACTTGTCACGGCAGCCAATGTACAAATGCAATATACCATTACGTCTGGAGGGCTATATGGTGTTTGTAGGTTACCCAAGGTACCCAGAGCTAATAACTGAGCTGCACCTTACAATGGTTTTTCATTATGTACTGGGTATACAGCAATTCATATAGTTAAATATCAAGAGTGAAAAATGAATTTCAAGGAAACTTATGTATTTTTGAAATGGGCACAAAATATGGAGTTTTAGGAGCAGTGGTTATTTGTACATCTCTGAATTTGTAGGTACCCATACTAGCATGTGCATTAGAGGGCATTTCTCAGAATGTCTTCTTTCTTACACACAGGCATACATTTGGAAGGAACTACAATTGGTAATGTATTAACACATGTTCAACTGTTATATGTTCCCCCATGTCTCCTGGTAAAAATGGAATCACTTGCGGGGGTACGCCTAGTGCCAACGATAAGAAACGACCAAAAACGCAACCTGGACACTCATTTGTCCACTGAAAACTGACCCTTTTTTTGCAATGAGGGTAGCTGGATTTTGTGCCCCAGCTCAGTCGGCACTTAGGGAAACCTAGAAAACCTTCCCATTTTTTAAAACTAGACACCCGGGGGAATCCAGGGTGGGTGACTTAACTGTCTCTGGTCAGGTTTTGCCCTTGCAAACCTCAAACTTTGATTAAAATAAAGAAACACACTTTAGTCACATTTGTGTATTGGGAAGTTCTGGAATCTTTGGAGAGGCACAAATGTCCTACCACTTAACATTACCTTAAGTCTCCTAATGAAAAAACTACCTTACTAGTGTGGGTAAGCCAATGGTACACGACAGGAAAGGGCCAAAAACACAATGAGGAGAAATCCACATTTTCCGGTCACAAAAATGAACCGATGCTGCAGGGGGTGGGAGGGGGGTGCTGGTGGAGTTTTTTGGGCCAGGGCTCAGCAGCCATCCAGGAAAACCTACCAAAACCAGACATTTATGAAAACTAGGGAAGTCTAGGGTGGTGTGCCTCGCATGGATCCCACAAAGTTCTCTCACCCACAATGCACTACACACCTCACACTTTACTGAAAATTGTGCATATTACTTGCATTTCTGTGATGTAGTCTTTCCGAATCCAAGAAAATCTTACAAAGCGTTCCAACACTTGTTCCGATAATAATGCAACCTCACTTGTGTGGCTGGGCCAGGTGCCCGGGACAGGCGTGCATCAAACAAAGATCAATGGGAGTCCTGTGGGCCGACTCATTATTACTTCGTTAGATGTGTGCCTGTTGGAGGCACTAGCCCAGCCACACAATTGAGGTAGCTTTTTATCAGGACAAGTGGGGGAATGCTGGGAGGTAGTAATTTTGTGGATCCCTGTGGTTTACGAACCTTTACAACACAAAAACGCAAGAAACATTTTAGTCCAAGTTTGAGATTTGCAGGGCATTAGGAGTAAGAAAATGTCATGGGAACTACACGAGGCACACCATCTTCTTATGCTTCTGTCGCCATAAGTGGGAAGGGCATGCCGAGACATGGGTCCTGGTTTCACTGCACCGCTGGATTCAAGTAGCCTGGCTGGTGAGTGGTGATACCCCGAAACTGGTCCCAGGATGCTTGTTTACAGTCCAGGGAGGACCTGGCTAGGCAGTTCAGACTGGACTGTTCCCATGAGGAGCAGGGTCAAGACTGATTTGCATATGGCTGGGTCCAAACTGGAGTGACGTGGTGAGCAAGTAAAACGATAGATTAAACCCACATCTTTGTGGCGGAGAGTGAACGTTTGCATTGTTCAGCATTCACTCCATCATGTGTTCTTTTTGTTTCATATTTCCCTGCTTAGTTGAGTATATATTATTTGATTGCCTCTAATGTGATGTTGCATGCTGGCTGCTAAGTATGGCTTCTAGGTCTGCTGCTTGGGGCTGCCTGCCAAGATGACGGACTCCGTGCCTTTGTTGACTGGACAGATTTTCTTGGGCCAGAGTCGTTTCCTGCCAGGTCCACTTGCAGGTATCTGGAGAAGGTATGCTTATTGTTTTTTTGCTTTCCCAGGCCGGATGATGGGCAGCCTTGGCGTATGCGACCTTGTTAGTAGTTGTGGGGTGTACTTTATCCCCCATCTGTTGGCCCATATCTTGCATTCGGTTTGTTAGAAATGTGGGATATAAGGGTTTGAGTGAGGCAACTGTTGTTATGAATTGAGTTTTTGCAGCTGCAAGTTCATTGTGGGCTTTTAGCGCACCTTTTTTTATTTGCTCAGTTTTCATTGATTTTCGGCATTGTAAGAATTATTGTGCTGTCCGTGGTAAAAGCTCTGTTATGTGCTACTCTTCCCCCTTCATCTACACAGTCACCATTTTCCTTTTGCTTCTTAGACTGTGCATTGATATTTTCGCTTATGATGAAATTGATATTTTGGGCTGCCACCTCCTCCATCTCCGTCTGGCAACCATTTGGTTGTTTTTCCCGTCATTGTGACCTGAGTGCCAGTCTTGTGTGTTCCACCTTCCGCTTCCCCAGGGCACTGTGTGCCTCGGCGGGTGTAGTTTATTTTCTTCAGGCGAGCGACCAATGTGGTGAGGATGGTGGTTAGAGTAGGTCATTTTTCCATTATGTCTGGGCAAAGAGACTTTTGTGGCCACCTTTTTTGTCAATCGCATCAATTTTTTCAATCTTCTTGGCCATTTCCACCATGGTGAGTACCATTACTTGAAGGGTTTCCATCAAACTTCAAGTTTATAGGACTGCCATGTCAGGACGTTTGTGGCTGCCGTCAACGAGGTGCTAATGGACCGTAATAGTCTCTCCTGCGTATTAAGAGATGTCCAAAAGAGTGTAAATGGGGCTCCTTTGCGAATGCTCCAAAGGTTCTGTTTGAGTTGGAGCCTGTTCCGGGTACGATACCTGTGCGGGATTCGAGATTTTGGGGTGAGCCACTCGGGGCTGGCCCTTCGATTTGAGACATGTTGCCGAGCGACCTGCTCGCCCCTGCCTCATGTCCACCCTGATAGTGGAACTGCACGATGGTGGACTCCCTATGTTGGACTGGGTTATGGAAAGTAGGGACTTTTGTATTGTGCTGGTCTTATTCCTTACAGGTTGCCACTCTACCACTTTTCTCATCCGGACCATGAAATTTTTTTAACAAGGGGATGTCCCTGTCTGAAGGTGTACCAAATAGATCAGTGCCTTTGAACATATCACTTAGTGATGGACAAGACATTGTTTAAAGCGCCCTGAACTGAGTTGGAGAAATTCGGATGTGTGAGGGGGACATGCAGGAGTAGGGGGGAAGCAAACGCCTTGCACACAAGCTGCACCCCAGCCTAGTGGGGCAGCTTCCACGCGTCCAGGCTCAACCCAACGTGGTGCTACTACGTAACCACCCCATGAAACCACAATTTGCCTCTCTGCCCCTCCACTACTCCAACTGCAGCAGAGGTCCCAATGCGCATTTTGCCCTAACCAGACTGTTGGGGGAGGTGGGGGGCAACGTTGCTCGGTTGTTGGGTTATGTGCAACTCCCCCTTATTTGTCCTGTTAGCCCCCTATTTTCTTCCTCCTCCAGGGGTCTCCTGCACTCTGTGGCTGTAGTCGCTAGGGTTTGTGCTTGGGTGTTCAGATGAGTGGGAAGCAGAGGAAAGCTTGCGTGATCTGGCGCAGGGGATCCCAACTTGGCACCTGCTAAGGTATTGTTAAGTTTTGTTTCTGGGTTTAATGAGCTGCACACAGTGCTCACTGCTGCAATGTGCGCAAGGCAGGGGGTTGGTATTGAGAAGTGGCACAGTGCCGGGATACGGACAAGCAGGGAATGCCTCTTACCACTCAGGATCTTCCTCTATTTATAGGCTGCTGGTGGGTGGCAGCACCAGGGGGAGTGAGGCCCCCGTATGAACTGCCACTGAGCCCCCCCCGACACCCTTCTCCCTTGCAGCGGCTGTGTTACTGCCTCCTGCGAGACTCCTCTAGCTCTCTAGCGGCCTCTCCCATTGTAGCTTGTCCTCAACGCTGTGTTACATCGTCTCAACTTCTCACCAATTGCATTACCATTCTCCCAGCTTTCAGGAACATGCAGAGCTGAATAATAAAAAAACAATTTCAATGAGGTAGCCCCTTTTTCCTAACATTTGTGCTTTGAAACTACTTCCAGTTTATGGTGGAAACCTCTGTGAAACTCATGTGTGATCAAGGAAAGCTATAGACCCCTGAAAAGTAGGCAAGAGTCTGAATTCAGCAAGTGGTCCTTTGTGTACATCCCCCTAGGTTTTTCCAAAGAAACTAACTATTGAATAAAAATAATATTGAAAAGGAGTAGAAAAAAAAGTCTATTTGTCACAACGTTGTCAATTTGTAAGTACTTGTCACGGCAGCCAATGTACAAATGCAATATACCATTACGTCTGGAGGGCTATATGGTGTTTGTAGGTTACCCAAGGTACCCAGAGCTAATAACTGAGCTGCACCTTACAATGGTTTTTCATTATGTACTGGGTATACAGCAATTCATATAGTTAAATATCAAGAGTGAAAAATGAATTTCAAGGAAACTTATGTATTTTTGAAATGGGCACAAAATATGGAGTTTTAGGAGCAGTGGTTATTTGTACATCTCTGAATTTGTAGGTACCCATACTAGCATGTGCATTAGAGGGCATTTCTCAGAATGTCTTCTTTCTTACACACAGGCATACATTTGGAAGGAACTACAATTGGTAATGTATTAACACATGTTCAACTGTTATATGTTCCCCCATGTCTCCTGGTAAAAATGGAATCACTTGCGGGGGTACGCCTAGTGCCAACGATAAGAAAGGACCAAAAACGCAACCTGGACACTCATTTGTCCACTGAAAACTGACCCTTTTTTTGCAATGAGGGTAGCTGGATTTTGTGCCCCAGCTCAGTCGGCACTTAGGGAAACCTAGAAAACCTTCCCATTTTTTAAAACTAGACACCCGGGGGAATCCAGGGTGGGTGACTTAACTGTCTCTGGTCAGGTTTTGCCCTTGCAAACCTCAAACTTTGATTAAAATAAAGAAACACACTTTAGTCACATTTGTGTATTGGGAAGTTCTGGAATCTTTGGAGAGGCACAAATGTCCTACCACTTAACATTACCTTAAGTCTCCTAATGAAAAAACTACCTTACTAGTGTGGGTAAGCCAATGGTACACGACAGGAAAGGGCCAAAAACACAATGAGGAGAAATCCACATTTTCCGGTCACAAAAATGAACCGATGCTGCAGGGGGTGGGAGGGGGGTGCTGGTGGAGTTTTTTGGGCCAGGGCTCAGCAGCCATCCAGGAAAACCTACCAAAACCAGACATTTATGAAAACTAGGGAAGTCTAGGGTGGTGTGCCTCGCATGGATCCCACAAAGTTCTCTCACCCACAATGCACTACACACCTCACACTTTACTGAAAATTGTGCATATTACTTGCATTTCTGTGATGTAGTCTTTCCGAATCCAAGAAAATCTTACAAAGCGTTCCAACACTTGTTCCGATAATAATGCAACCTCACTTGTGTGGCTGGGCCAGGTGCCCGGGACAGGCGTGCATCAAACAAAGATCAATGGGAGTCCTGTGGGCCGACTCATTATTACTTCGTTAGATGTGTGCCTGTTGGAGGCACTAGCCCAGCCACACAAGTGAGGTAGCTTTTTATCAGGACAAGTGGGGGAATGCTGGGAGGTAGTAATTTTGTGGATCCCTGTGGTTTACGAACCTTTACAACACAAAAACGCAAGAAACATTTTAGTCCAAGTTTGAGATTTGCAGGGCATTAGGAGTAAGAAAATGTCATGGGAACTACACGAGGCACACCATCTTCTTATGCTTCTGTCGCCATAAGTGGGAAGGGCATGCCGAGACATGGGTCCTGGTTTCACTGCACCGCTGGATTCAAGTAGCCTGGCTGGTGAGTGGTGATACCCCGAAACTGGTCCCAGGATGCTTGTTTACAGTCCAGGGAGGACCTGGCTAGGCAGTTCAGACTGGACTGTTCCCATGAGGAGCAGGGTCAAGACTGATTTGCATATGGCTGGGTCCAAACTGGAGTGACGTGGTGAGCAAGTAAAACGATAGATTAAACCCACATCTTTGTGGCGGAGAGTGAACGTTTGCATTGTTCAGCATTCACTCCATCATGTGTTCTTTTTGTTTCATATTTCCCTGCTTAGTTGAGTATATATTATTTGATTGCCTCTAATGTGATGTTGCATGCTGGCTGCTAAGTATGGCTTCTAGGTCTGCTGCTTGGGGCTGCCTGCCAAGATGACGGACTCCGTGCCTTTGTTGACTGGACAGATTTTCTTGGGCCAGAGTCGTTTCCTGCCAGGTCCACTTGCAGGTATCTGGAGAAGGTATGCTTATTGTTTTTTTGCTTTCCCAGGCCGGATGATGGGCAGCCTTGGCGTATGCGACCTTGTTAGTAGTTGTGGGGTGTACTTTATCCCCCATCTGTTGGCCCATATCTTGCATTCGGTTTGTTAGAAATGTGGGATATAAGGGTTTGAGTGAGGCAACTGTTGTTATGAATTGAGTTTTTGCAGCTGCAAGTTCATTGTGGGCTTTTAGCGCACCTTTTTTTATTTGCTCAGTTTTCATTGATTTTCGGCATTGTAAGAATTATTGTGCTGTCCGTGGTAAAAGCTCTGTTATGTGCTACTCTTCCCCCTTCATCTACACAGTCACCATTTTCCTTTTGCTTCTTAGACTGTGCATTGATATTTTCGCTTATGATGAAATTGATATTTTGGGCTGCCACCTCCTCCATCTCCGTCTGGCAACCATTTGGTTGTTTTTCCCGTCATTGTGACCTGTGTGCCAGTCTTGTGTGTTCCACCTTCCGCTTCCCCAGGGCACTGTGTGCCTCGGCGGGTGTAGTTTATTTTCTTCAGGCGAGCGACCAATGTGGTGAGGATGGTGGTTAGAGTAGGTCATTTTTCCATTATGTCTGGGCAAAGAGACTTTTGTGGCCACCTTTTTTGTCAATCGCATCAATTTTTTCAATCTTCTTGGCCATTTCCACCATGGTGAGTACCATTACTTGAAGGGTTTCCATCAAACTTCAAGTTTATAGGACTGCCATGTCAGGACGTTTGTGGCTGCCGTCAACGAGGTGCTAATGGACCGTAATAGTCTCTCCTGCGTATTAAGAGATGTCCAAAAGAGTGTAAATGGGGCTCCTTTGCGAATGCTCCAAAGGTTCTGTTTGAGTTGGAGCCTGTTCCGGGTACGATACCTGTGCGGGATTCGAGATTTTGGGGTGAGCCACTCGGGGCTGGCCCTTCGATTTGAGACATGTTGCCGAGCGACCTGCTCGCCCCTGCCTCATGTCCACCCTGATAGTGGAACTGCACGATGGTGGACTCCCTATGTTGGACTGGGTTATGGAAAGTAGGGACTTTTGTATTGTGCTGGTCTTATTCCTTACAGGTTGCCACTCTACCACTTTTCTCATCCGGACCATGAAATTTTTTTAACAAGGGGATGTCCCTGTCTGAAGGTGTACCAAATAGATCAGTGCCTTTGAACATATCACTTAGTGATGGACAAGACATTGTTTAAAGCGCCCTGAACTGAGTTGGAGAAATTCGGATGTGTGAGGGGGACATGCAGGAGTAGGGGGGAAGCAAACGCCTTGCACACAAGCTGCACCCCAGCCTAGTGGGGCAGCTTCCACGCGTCCAGGCTCAACCCAACGTGGTGCTACTACGTAACCACCCCATGAAACCACAATTTGCCTCTCTGCCCCTCCACTACTCCAACTGCAGCAGAGGTCCCAATGCGCATTTTGCCCTAACCAGACTGTTGGGGGAGGTGGGGGGCAACGTTGCTCGGTTGTTGGGTTATGTGCAACTCCCCCTTATTTGTCCTGTTAGCCCCCTATTTTCTTCCTCCTCCAGGGGTCTCCTGCACTCTGTGGCTGTAGTCGCTAGGGTTTGTGCTTGGGTGTTCAGATGAGTGGGAAGCAGAGGAAAGCTTGCGTGATCTGGCGCAGGGGATCCCAACTTGGCACCTGCTAAGGTATTGTTAAGTTTTGTTTCTGGGTTTAATGAGCTGCACACAGTGCTCACTGCTGCAATGTGCGCAAGGCAGGGGGTTGGTATTGAGAAGTGGCACAGTGCCGGGATACGGACAAGCAGGGAATGCCTCTTACCACTCAGGATCTTCCTCTATTTATAGGCTGCTGGTGGGTGGCAGCACCAGGGGGAGTGAGGCCCCCGTATGAACTGCCACTGAGCCCCCCCCGACACCCTTCTCCCTTGCAGCGGCTGTGTTACTGCCTCCTGCGAGACTCCTCTAGCTCTCTAGCGGCCTCTCCCATTGTAGCTTGTCCTCAACGCTGTGTTACATCGTCTCAACTTCTCACCAATTGCATTACCATTCTCCCAGCTTTCAGGAACATGCAGAGCTGAATAATAAAAAAACAATTTCAATGAGGTAGCCCCTTTTTCCTAACATTTGTGCTTTGAAACTACTTCCAGTTTATGGTGGAAACCTCTGTGAAACTCATGTGTGATCAAGGAAAGCTATAGACCCCTGAAAAGTAGGCAAGAGTCTGAATTCAGCAAGTGGTCCTTTGTGTACATCCCCCTAGGTTTTTCCAAAGAAACTAACTATTGAATAAAAATAATATTGAAAAGGAGTAGAAAAAAAAGTCTATTTGTCACAACGTTGTCAATTTGTAAGTACTTGTCACGGCAGCCAATGTACAAATGCAATATACCATTACGTCTGGAGGGCTATATGGTGTTTGTAGGTTACCCAAGGTACCCAGAGCTAATAACTGAGCTGCACCTTACAATGGTTTTTCATTATGTACTGGGTATACAGCAATTCATATAGTTAAATATCAAGAGTGAAAAATGAATTTCAAGGAAACTTATGTATTTTTGAAATGGGCACAAAATATGGAGTTTTAGGAGCAGTGGTTATTTGTACATCTCTGAATTTGTAGGTACCCATACTAGCATGTGCATTAGAGGGCATTTCTCAGAATGTCTTCTTTCTTACACACAGGCATACATTTGGAAGGAACTACAATTGGTAATGTATTAACACATGTTCAACTGTTATATGTTCCCCCATGTCTCCTGGTAAAAATGGAATCACTTGCGGGGGTACGCCTAGTGCCAACGATAAGAAAGGACCAAAAACGCAACCTGGACACTCATTTGTCCACTGAAAACTGACCCTTTTTTTGCAATGAGGGTAGCTGGATTTTGTGCCCCAGCTCAGTCGGCACTTAGGGAAACCTAGAAAACCTTCCCATTTTTTAAAACTAGACACCCGGGGGAATCCAGGGTGGGTGACTTAACTGTCTCTGGTCAGGTTTTGCCCTTGCAAACCTCAAACTTTGATTAAAATAAAGAAACACACTTTAGTCACATTTGTGTATTGGGAAGTTCTGGAATCTTTGGAGAGGCACAAATGTCCTACCACTTAACATTACCTTAAGTCTCCTAATGAAAAAACTACCTTACTAGTGTGGGTAAGCCAATGGTACACGACAGGAAAGGGCCAAAAACACAATGAGGAGAAATCCACATTTTCCGGTCACAAAAATGAACCGATGCTGCAGGGGGTGGGAGGGGGGTGCTGGTGGAGTTTTTTGGGCCAGGGCTCAGCAGCCATCCAGGAAAACCTACCAAAACCAGACATTTATGAAAACTAGGGAAGTCTAGGGTGGTGTGCCTCGCATGGATCCCACAAAGTTCTCTCACCCACAATGCACTACACACCTCACACTTTACTGAAAATTGTGCATATTACTTGCATTTCTGTGATGTAGTCTTTCCGAATCCAAGAAAATCTTACAAAGCGTTCCAACACTTGTTCCGATAATAATGCAACCTCACTTGTGTGGCTGGGCCAGGTGCCCGGGACAGGCGTGCATCAAACAAAGATCAATGGGAGTCCTGTGGGCCGACTCATTATTACTTCGTTAGATGTGTGCCTGTTGGAGGCACTAGCCCAGCCACACAAGTGAGGTAGCTTTTTATCAGGACAAGTGGGGGAATGCTGGGAGGTAGTAATTTTGTGGATCCCTGTGGTTTACGAACCTTTACAACACAAAAACGCAAGAAACATTTTAGTCCAAGTTTGAGATTTGCAGGGCATTAGGAGTAAGAAAATGTCATGGGAACTACACGAGGCACACCATCTTGGACTGCCCCTAGCTTACAGAACTGCCTAGGTGTGGTAGGTTCCCCTTGGTAGCACCTAACCCAAGCATGAAACACGCAATAGAAGTAACACTATATCGTGACATAGCCCCACTCTGCTACTCATATGTAGCAAAAAAAACAAAAAACTCCAGTTCCTTTTTAGGTCTCGGGACCATCCGGTCGGCAGACCGGAAGTCCGGAGATTTAATATCTTGGAGAAGAGGGGCTTGCACCCGCCCCTCTTCTCCTCTGTTCTCCATTGGCTGGCCTCTTGAATGCTGGCCAGCCACTGGAGAACAGGTCAGTCACTCCGTTGAAGCCCCGTCTTTTTCGGATCGGGGGCGTGTTTTTTGCGAAAAGTCTCAGGGAGGAGACAACAGCAAAACACGCCCCCGAATCCGAAAAGGACGCTGCCTTTGCTGCTCTGGTCTCCTCACCTCTCCAAGGGTCTTCTTGTTTCTCTCCTTATCAGTGTTGTAATCAGGACGAGGGCTCCCTCGGTGATGTTCTACTTGCAATGCTGCTGCAGCAGTTTGGCTTGATGGATTTCACTTTGCATTGGGCTCGTGTCTTACACAGTCTGTAAATAGAGTGCACGAGGCAAGCGGCGCGGTCCAGGGGGACGGATATCGCACTTTCCTTAAATGGGAAACACACTTGCAGCATTTCAAGGTAAAACGCCTGACCCTTTTTAAAAAATATTCTCATCTGTAAACAAGAGCTGGATTTCGACACTTTCCGTGTGAATGAACGCGCGTCGAGCCTTGTTATAGCTCTGGAGTCTTGCTGATCTGGTCACTGAGTTGTTGGGCGTGGGGCGCCGTCTTGTGTGTAGGTGGGCTGGACTTCTTGCTGATTTCAACGGATTGGAGACAGCGGTGCCAGACTCATGTTTTGTTCCACTATAGTGCTCGGCTGCTTTCTCTGTTGCAAACAACTTCTTTTAAGGAGTTTGGCGAACGCGACACACTTTCCTGTGGACTGCATCCTTTAGCAGAATTAAATCTTTGAACGGAAATATTCTGGGAAAGTTCTTGAGATGAAAGATGGTGCGCGTGATGTAGACGGCAGGGGGAAATCTTCTGGGAAAGTTTTTCAGATTAAAAACCAGTGCGCGACGCGTGATGTAAAACCGCAGGAGTGAATACAGATCTGAAGTGCCGACCGAGTCCATCATTGTATATAAATCGGGGCCCTCGCGCTTTAAACATTTTATGCGAAAGCGCAGTTGCTACAATTGTAATAAACGTAAAGAAATAGAAAACAAATGGCTGCCAGGCGCTTTTTTTAAATATTTGTTTACTTTTGTTAAAATCGCGGGCGCCAGTGCTTTAGCTTAAAATGTTTAGAGCTAAAGGGCAGATGCCATCATTATAACCAAAGTAAATAAAATAGGAAAAACAAAAGGCATGTGATCGCAACAAACAAAACGAAAGCGCAGGCGTCATCAGAGTCCATGATTGTAAATAAATCGCGGCCCTCGTGCTTTAAACATTTTATGCTAATGCGCGGTTGCTACAATTGTAACAAACGTAAAGAAACAGAAAACAAATGGCTGCCACGCACTCACTTTTTTTTACAATCACGGCGCCAGCGCTTTATTGGAAATGCCTAGATCGTATGGCACAAACAAAATCGGAACTGCCTAGATGGCATGAACACAAAACACAAGCCAACTCGTCGTCAAAAATGCACGGTTCACCACTCAACACAGGGTGCGCAGAAGCCCCCCGGGTCCTCCCGACGATTTGGAAGACCAGCGGCACCTTTGGACACCGACCAGTTGGTAAACAAGCATTAACAATGCAATGGTCTCGGCATTGGTAAAGTTAGAGCTATTGGCATTGCTCATGACATTATTTTTGTTTATGTTTTTAAAACATTTAAAGAAACGGCATTGTCATGAGCAATGCCAATAGCTCTAACTTTAACAATGCCGAGACCGTTGCATTGTAAATGCTTGTTTAATTCTTTAGCATATTATTCCCCGGTGTCTAGTGGCCCTTCTGTCCCCTGGGGTCAGATTTGCATATGCACCCTCAAAGCACCCATCCCCTAAAAACTTATGCACCTTTTTTGGGGAGGGAACATGGAGTGATGCCTGGGTGAGCCTCTACCACCCCTTTTTTTTTTTGAGTGAAGAGGTTTACCCAAAATATGCTTTCAGGGGATAGAAAGGCCACTCGACAAGGGAAAACGAGGTCCAAAAAAAAAAAAGGGGGGGGGGGGGGAAAGAGAGAGAGAGAGGTGGAGGCAGCTCACACAGGTATCACTCCACGCTCCCACCTCAGAATAGGTGCAGTCTTTCTGCTCCCCTGGGGGTTGTCGGAGGGCATTTACCCAACATTTGCCTCCAGGGTACAGAAAGACCATTTACACCAGGGGAAAAATAGGCTAAAAAAATAAAAGAAAAAAAGGGGGTGAGGCCGCTCATCCATACATCGCGCCTTGCCCCTAGTCCAGAATGGGCAGATTGCAGGTAAACACCCTCCAACCCCTTTTCTACATAAAGGCACAGAAAAGACTCCCTGGTGTCCAGTGGACGTTTCCTCGTTTCCTCCCCCCCCCCCCCCCCCCGTGGGGGCAGAAAGACTATTGAGGATTAGCACAAATTCTGGGCAGCTCACCCCCGACAGTACTAAACAAATCTCCCTGGTTTGTAGTGTGCTTTCTGCCCTCAGAGGGGCAGATTGGAGGTGAAGACCTATATGTCCCCGGGTGGCAGAAAGACTGTTGCCTTATTTGCTGTGTGGGGGTTTAGCCCGATGCCTGGGTGGGCCGACCCACCCCTCTGCATTATAAAAAAACCCACAAATACTCCCTGGTGTGCAGTGGGTTTTCCGTAGGTAATTGCCTCTAATCTGTCCCCCTGGGAAGTGCAGAAAGAATTTTAGGGTCGGTGGGGTGGGGCATTAGCCAATTGCCAAAGGGAGAGGCTCTTGCCCTCCGAATGCTCTCCCTGAGGTCTCATGGACTCTCTGCCACCCCCGCCGGGGGCAGGTTGGAGGAACCCACCTCCTATCTGCCCAGGGAGCAGAAAGACTGCTGGGGCAGCCCTGCCAAGTACCACGTATCAGGTGTTAGACTAACGCATTTTAGTGTGGTGATCCGCATCACCGCACTAAAATGCAAAGTCACACATTTATAGCACCTTCGATACTGTCAAGCCAGAGGCTATATTTGAGCAATGCAGCGCACGGTTCACGCTGCTCTCACACTCTGAATGCTGCAGGAACTGACTTAGCTGGGCTTGCTGGCTTCATTCGGCATTCACGTGTCAGGGAGACTCACTGCAACAATGTGTCCATGTTTCATTAGCCCAATGCCAGCCGAGACGCGACTTAAAACTAGGGCGTGACACCAGTGGTGCAGGAGCGAGAGGCACTTGTTACATTAAAGTTTCAGGCTGGAGTGAGCTCGCCACTGCTCGCGCTGCCTGTTTTAGAACATTGGCAGTATTTGGTGCATGCCTGCCGCTTCTCTCCCAAAATGCTTCTTGAGTGAGTACAGCCGCAAAGGCTGCCGGACAGACTGCGTCTGGTGCCTGCAGCCTTTTATGATTATGCTGCGCGAGTCTGGACTGGACGCGGCTGCCAGGGAGAATTTTGTGATTGCAGCCTCTCATAACGCTGGCCCAGTCAATACCCCGTAGCTCGCCTGCCAGAGCCAGACTTTCCAAAGCCTCAACCAGGTAATTCAAATGATATTATATTAATTTTTAACATCACCTTGAAGAGCATGTAAGAACGCTCACTGCTTTGCTTTCTATTCTCTGTTGTGATTGAAGACAGCACACCTGACTAGGCCCTGCCATGGTGCCTGGTGCCTCACCAGTACAATCCGGGCCTGGACTCGAGGCAGAAAGGGAATCATCAGGCCTTGTCAGGATTTTAGCAGCAAGCGGTGGTAGTGGGATAGGAACCCGTGGCAGCTGGATCTGGCCTGCCAAAAGCGAATCTGTATAAAACAGGACGTTTGAAACCCACCCAAGCGCAGATAAAATAGTTATTTCAGAGGGAAAGTCGGCACCAACGGCCGCTCCTGTCATGGGAGACAAGTTGCAAGCTGAATTTAAAGCACATGATTAGCTCCTAAAAAAAAGCTCCTGTAACCATATAAATTAAACCGACTGCTAAGGATGCAGGGCTGGGCAGCGCCCCTCGAGCCAACTGACAGTGAGTGACACACTGAGTACATTAAAAATGATAGCTGCTTAAATCTGTGCTAGGGCCTCGCAGGTTCCTTGATCGGACCACACGTAGGGTAGAGAGAGAGCCTTCAGACGCTAATGATGCTGCATTAATTTGATATATTTCTAGGGAGCAGCCAGAATACTCGGTCGGCACAGGCTGCCTAAGTCAGGGTCTCAATAACTGTTTCTGCCACCCGGCTACAGGTGTCCGACCTAGGCTGTGGCAGAATGTTCAATTTCCTGCTTGTGCCCCAGCCCAAGCCCCCAGGAATTGTTGCTACCCTGATTTTTTTTTAAACTTGTTTTTATTGGCATTTGTTAGTACAGTTGTTACATATCAGTATTGGAGCGTGGCGTCATTAAGTACATTGTTCCAGTCAGGTGATACCCATCTTGACATGTAGAAATAACTTTACTGCAATTATATGCAATGTAACAGGTATTTGCCATATGAATAAACAAACCAGGGAGGGGGAGAGTAAACTAGGGGCAGTCATGGACTATCAAGGATAGGGCAGCCGGACCATCTCACATGTGGTCCGTTAGGTAACTGGTGAGACGACGCAGTGGGAACCCCTGGTCGGGGTACGACTATGCAGGCGGACATACGACATAGGTGCAGGCCCCGGAGTAGCGGGGATAGGAACGTGGTCACTCTAGGGTGGGCGTGGGGCATTAGGGGGAGCATTATCCGAGTGGGGTTGTGTCGCGTAAGGCTGCGTGGCAGTAGGGATGGTCGCGGTCGCGCCCTGGTCAGCTAGGGGCTGGGGCTGTTTAAACTGATGCATCAATAGCGCCCACTCCAGGGAAATCGGGGTTTTACGTATGCCCTTCGCTTCCTCCTCTCGCAGGGCATCCTCCTCAGCCGCGGACCACTTGAGCACCGCCCCCCTCCATGCCGCCAGCGGGGGGCCCGTGGGGGAACGCCAATGCATCGCTATGCATCGTTTAGCCAGGAGGTGTGCTAAGGAGACAAATCGTATGGGCACTTTGTGCCGTGTCTTCCGGCCCATTATTCCCAGTGCGCAGTACTCCCATGTATCTAGATGAGGCAACCCCGTGAGATCTCGGAGGGTTTCGTGGATAGTCGACCAGTAAGTCTGAATATCCGGGCACGACCAAAACATATGGAGAAAATCTGCGTCTTGCGCCTGACAGCGGGGGCAGAGGAAGACCGTAGCGGGATAAAAACGCTGCAGGCGTGCTGGGGTCAAGTAGGCCCTATGTAGAATGTAATATTGTATGTTTTTGAAACGGGCATTCCTAGACACCTTTTTGGGGAATTCGAGTGCCCTTTCCCACTCAGTGTCGTGAAACGCCCGTCCCACCTCCTCCTCCCAAAGGGTCCGTAAGGGGGTCAGCGATGGGGGTGTTAACTCCCGGATGGACTTGTACAGCCAGGTGGTGAGATGACGGCCCCGTCCCATTCGCAGTATCATGTGGAGGACTGGATGTGTGGGGGGCTCCCCTAGTGTGAGATCATAGTATGGTCGGAAATGGCTGAGGAGCTGACGATGCCTCAAGAATTGCCCTGGGGGGAGATCATAGTCATCAATGAGTTGCTGGAAGGGCCGAAGGTGTCCCTCCGCGAACAGTATGTCTGCCTCGGTGACCTCCCTAGATGTCCACTCCCGTAGCAGGACGGGGGTAAAGAACTGGGTGTTTTTGGGCCAGCCCACTAGTGGAAGCAATGGTGAATACGGGGGCCTGACCGGTGCGAGTCGGTGTATGCGTCGGATACATCCCCGGGCCACCTCCACCTGGAGGGGGTAGGTCTCCGCTGGGCGGGTACCTGGCACAAGTAGACGGCACAATTCCGGTGTCGTTATCCGACCCGTGGTCGTGTATGTTTCGGACGTGTGCCTGTCAGCTGTCCAATAGGAGAGCCATTGGAGCTGCGCCGCTAGGAAATAGGCTTCGAACGAGGGGGCTCCAAGGCCTCCTTGTGTTGTGGGTAATTTCAGTTTTGCCAGTGCGATTCTATGTCGCCCCTTGCCCCATATTAGGGATCCAAGAAGAGTGTCCAAATCTTTGAAGAAAGAGCGAGGCGGTATCACTGGAAGATTAGTGAAATAATAGAGTAGGCGCGGGACCAAAATCATTTTCGCTAGGGCTACGCGGCCAATCGGGGCCAGCGGAAGGTTCCGCCAGAATCCGATAGTGGAACGTATGGAGGCAAGTGTCCTACGATAGTTACCCTCGAAGATGTCAGTGGGTGAGTGATATAGGCGAATCCCTAGATAGCGAGGGGCTTCCGCCGTCCAATTGAGTCTCCGATCACCAATCCATACCTCCCGAGGGGCAGAGTCGGGGTGTAGGGGGTACACTACAGATTTCTCCCAGTTCACCTTTAAGCCTGAAGCCTCTGCGAACTCGGTCAAGATGAGCCCGAGTGAGGTGAGATCCGCGGTGATGTCCCGTATGTACAGGAGGAGATCGTCGGCATACAGTGAGACACAGTGTGTGGTGTCCACGAGCGGTATGCCCCAGTCCTGCCCCTCCCCACGGAGACGGACAGCCAGGGGCTCCACAGCCAGCGCGAATAATAGGGGCGAGAGGGGGCAGCCCTGTCTGGTACCCCTGTGTATTGTGAATGCCGAAGAAATACGACGCCCAATGCGGATTCGGGAAGTGAGTTTAGTGTACAGAAGGCGGGTGTAGGCTACTAGCTTGGGGCCGAGGCCAGCACGCTGGAGAACCGAGAACAGGTACTGCCACGTCAGGGTGTCGAAGGCCTTCTCGAGGTCCAAGATCAGACACGCCGCTCTGGGGTAGCGGTCACCAATCTGATCCTGGATATGGAACAGACGTCGTATGTTCTGGGAGGTGTTCCTGCCCGGAACAAATCCACATTGGTCAATGTGTACTAATGGACGTATCACCCGGGAGTATCTTTCTGCCAATATTTTCCCCAAAATTTTACAGTCTGCTGTGAGGAGCGTTATAGGCCGATAAGAAGCCAACAGCTGTGGATCGCGGTTGGGCTTCGGGAAAGTGACAATTACCGATTCTCTCATGGATCTGGGCAATTCGCCCGCGCGTAGTGCTGTGTCCAGTACCATCGAAAGACGGGGGGTCAGCAGCGAAGCGAAGGTGGCATAGTATTCTAGCGGGAACCCGTCCAAGCCAGGGGCTTTGTGTCGAGCCAATGTACGTATGGCATGTGTGATCTCTGAGGTATGTATTGCCGTGTCCAGGTCAGTTTTCTCTGCAGCAGATATCCGAGGGAGAGGGAGAGGGTCAAGGAAGCGATCGATCGTCCCTTGACTCCACTCTCGAGGGCTATCATAGACCTCCGAGTAATATTGACGGAATTCTTGAAGAATCTCGTCCTGGGAGTGTACCAAGACGCCGTGCTGCGTAGTTATGGACGTGATGGGTCGCATCTCCGTGTCTTGTTTAGCCAGCCACGCCAGCAGCGAGCCCGTCTTGTCACGGTCTTTGTGCACTCGAGTCGCATATGCCCGAAAGTTGTATCGCCGCATATCCGCGCACGCTCCCTGATATTCCGACTTGGCATGGGCAAGCTGCGTCACCACTGCCACCGATTGATCAGTGAGTTTTGTGGCGTTAGCAAGCCGTTTCTCAGCCTTATCGAGGGCCTGTTCCAGGGTACGCTTCACCCCGACGCGCTGTTGAATGCAGTCTCCCCTGGCCACCACCTTAAAACTGTCCCACTCGATCAGGGTGGAGGATGCTGACCCCGCGTTTCGGGCAAAGTATTCTCTGATACTACACTCTTGTTCGTGTGTGAAGACCGGGTCCGCCAGAGAATCGCGTGGGAGGCGCCATGTTGGGACAGGGGGGTGTGGGGGTCTCCATTGAAGACTCAGCACATGCGCATCATGGTCGGATATGACTCTACCCAGGTAGTCTGTGTGACGGACCTGAGGGAGCACCGCTGCCGTGCATAAGAACCGGTCCAGCCTGACTCGGAGATTGTGAGGAGCAGAGTAGAAGGGGTACATGCGCGTATGAGGGTGGTGCAATCGCCATGCATCTGTGAGTGACCAGTGCGCTACCCATGCCTTAAATCTATCAATTTGTCTGTAAGTAGGGGAACGTGGCAATGGAGGGAAGGAGCGATCTAATCCGGGATCCAGAATACAATTGTAATCTCCCCCGAGTATCCAAGGTACATGTGTGAATTGGGCTAGGATTTTTGTGAGTCTGTCCCAAAACTTATCCTGGTCAACATTCGGAGCGTATATGCTTCCCAGTAGGACGGTCTGGCCGTCGAGCAGGCCCTCCAACAGGACAAACCTACCCTCCCCGTCTACCACCCGCTGGAGCTCCTGGAAGGGAGTACCCGGTCGAACCCAGATCATCGCGCCGCGGGCAAATGATGAATAGGTTGTGGCGCAGACGAGGCCCCGCCATTTCGCCTGTACCCTGCCCACCTCTGTTGCATTCAAATGGGTTTCTTGCACTAGAAGTATGGAGGCCGCCTGGCGCTTCGCATAGGCATAGGTCGCATAACGCTTGCGGGGAGTGTGAAGACCGCGCGCATTTAACGTTAGTATGTTAACATCTGCTACACTCGTCCTCCGTGCCATGGGTAATACGGTTAGTGTGCAGGCCAAGGGAAACGCCGACCCGAGTGGTCGGTGTGTGGGGGCCTAGGGGTTCGCCGCGCTGCTGCTGAATAACGGACCAGTGATCCCGGCTGCTGGGGCGCTTGGTCTTGCAAGTGTAGGGTGCCATGACGTGTGGGATGTGTAAGAACTGGGAAATAAACGGTATGCTGGGGAACGGGAAACAGTCCCAATGCAAAGGACTCATCGTCCGAGAGACGGTGTGTCCAAACGTCTCCCTGTAACGCCGGGAGAATGAACCTGTTCTATATGTTGGGGGGTGGCGACCTGAAGCTGCGCGCCGATGCGTCTAGTAGGCATGGGAGAAGGATCATTACGCGTCACTAGGGATGTGCCAAGCTCAACATTTGTGATGGTGGATGAATATTGACTATTACTCATAAGGATACAAAGTAGACAGTCTAGCGTTCTTGGGTGCCTCATGGTGGGGAGGGGCACGCCTGTCCATCCAACAGTCCTTCTGCCGTTTGTGGAGTGACCCCAGAGGGCATCACGGAGCCCATCCCCGATGCGGTGTCATCACTGTCATTTTCACCCTCTGAGGAGAAGATGTGTGGAGGGCGATCAATGGAGTCGGTATGTTGGGTGGATCGGAGATCAATAACCGCCTGTAGCGCCCCCCGCCTCTCCTTCATGATCTGCTCCAGGTCCGGCGAGTCGTGGGCGCCAGAAACTACTTTCCTCTCCGTGTGACGAGGCTTCATGGGGCGCTTTTTGGCTCGGAACGTGTTATAGGGCGAGCCGTTTCTGGGGTGGGCATCGGGCGTCCGTGTGCAGTGCTGATCCGCCCAATCGTGCGCCGCCTCGGCGGTCGTGAAAAAGACTGAAGAGCCCTTGTAGAGAACCTTGAGGCGAGCTGGATAGAGTAAAGCATACTGCATGTTGTTATCCCGCAGTCTCCGCTTTACGTCCAGAAAAGTGGATCGCTGCTGTTGCACCGCTCGAGCATAGTCCGGGAAAATCATTACCTGCTTGTCCTCTATTCGGAGTGGCGCCGCCTGTCGTGCCGCTCGAAGTACAGCGTCACGATCGCGAAAAAGCAGGAATTTAGCGAGCAGTGGTCGAGGGGGCGCTCCAGGGATGGGCTTCCGGGCCGGCACCCTGTGGGCTCGTTCAATCGAGAAGAACGCTGTACGGTCCGCCGTTGGGGTAAAGGATTTGAGCCAAGTGTCGAATTGTTGCTACCCTGATAACAGAACTTTAACAGGTGACTGACCTCTTGATAAGTGCTCTGAGTCCGGGAAAGCTGAGCAGGTGGTGTGGAGTATCTTTAAAAGGCGCCCCAAGCTCACAACAGCGGTGCCACCACTGCCCTGCCACTTCTGGTGGTTTGCAACAGTTGTAAGATCTTCTAAGGGTTTCTGGTTCCCCAAATGAGTGTTGTCTGATATTTAAATGTTTCCCTGTTCCTCACTGCTTAATTTTACTCGCGAGAAAGTGTCACACATTACTTGTTAAATGTCACTCTTAAGAACACTGAAATATGAAAATGTCACACATAAGCAATCTAAAACCTTGGCAGCTATGTGGGGATGATATGTGGGATTGGGCCATTTCAATTTAAAAAAAACTAAGGTAATTGACTCCAATCTACTCGGGCAGAAAGACTTGGGGAATTGGGGGGCGGGGTGGGAGCATTAGTCTATTGGCCAAAAGGAGGAATTAGGTAAAGGCAACATTGGAATGGGGAGATTCTCCCCTTTTCAATGACTCCTCCCTTGTCCACAACAGTGCTCAGGAAATGAGGAATGCTCCAAGCACCGATTTAAGGGAAAGTAAATGAGCCGATTTTACTTTCACTATCTGCGCAATGACATCAGTGCGCCATGTGTGCCGATCGCCATTGCACAAAGAAAACAAGCATTTGCAATACAATCGGTCTCGACTTTGGGACCATATATGTATTTAGCTATGCAGCACATTAGCTTGGGTGCTGAAACATCTGCTGTTCTTCAACATGGAGGGAAAGGAAGCAGCAAACTGCGTGGCACGCCAGTATGGGAACACATGGAGAGAAATACTGCTTATCAGGGGGAAATGGTATAGTCCAAAGCTCCGTTTTTAATATAAAATCAGGGCTTTCGGTGGTCATATCACTGAAAATATAAGATTTAAAAAAAATATTGTCTATGGGTGCTCGTGGAAGACAATTTCTATGGACTGGAATCTAGAGAATGTTAAAGTGATTCTGGTATTTTACTGACCTCTGCTGGTCGTTTTCTATCAAGAAAGTTAAATAGAGGCAGTTGCCAGAAAAATAAAAAAAAGAAAGTCCCTCAGCAGAAAGCAATTCTGGTATTTGACTGACCTCTAGTTGTGGTTTTCTATCAAGACAGTTCAATAGAGTCAGTTGAACAGAAAAAAAAAGTAAGTAAGCGGAAGCAGACAAGTCCTAGGGCTGATCTCCAGAGCCTACAGAGCACATACACATATGTATATACTAAAGGATATACAAGAGTGCTCGATTGCTAGACCTAAAAAAATAAACACCTCAGGTGCTATTCCCCAGTATGCGAGGCTAAAAATTCCAAGACGACCGGAGGGATTTCCTGCCTCGGGTGCCAGGATGTGCTGTAGCACGACCCCAACACCGAAGAGGTTAATCGATGGGCTAGGTAAGTGATTTTATGGTCAGAAAGAACTAAAACATTGTCATTCGGACGAGTGGAAAGAATTATTGTTTCTTGGAATGAACATTTCTATTAGTTTATCATGGAAACGAGACGGGTGTTTTGAATGCAAGGCACACATTTTCATGCAGGTTTTTTTTTATTATAATGAAACTATGTATACACAACTAAAACTATTTTTCTGAAAGAATAGTGTTAAAAAATTGCGTTCCTTAGCTTTCATGCAAGACAATCATCAACTGTTAAGTAACTTTAATAGATATGCAACGTAGCTATGGTTTCTTAAGAAACTAGCCCACTTTCATAGTTTTAAGATTAAATGTGTGCAAGAATGTCAAAATAGCAAGAGTGGAGTAATTTGCCTTTTTCTTGGCAATTCATTCAACTTTCAATGCTTCATTATTACAATGCCTTCAGCCAATGATAAACTTCACTAAGAGTGTAAAATAAGAAGACAAACAAATCGTGCACCCAAGAAGAATAGCACTTAAATCTGCAAAAGTAGATGGCAGATAAAGAAGGTTGAGCAGCAGAGTATGGTAAAAAAAAAAAAAGAAAAAAAAAAAAAAAGAAGAATGAAGGTTATCAAATATGAGGAGCTCATTAACCTCTTCGATGCCGATGACGGAACGGTTCCGTCATGCACGCCGGTTGGGCTGTGCTTATGACGGAACCGTTCCGTCATGGCCCCGCCCGCGCTCAGATCCTTCAGCACTGCGCGGGAATCCGCGCAGCGCTGAAGAGGTTAAATCAAATAACAGATTTTAAATAGTGTTGCTTGGTATTGGGAAACAGCGAAAACCGCTTACAGGATTGTGCATAAGAATAATTTGAATAAGCAGAAAACAAGCATTAGCAAAGTCAGCAAGTCTGGCATATGGTTGCCAACTGTTTGGGTTTATCAATGCTTGTTTTGTTATGGACTGTGAAAAGCTTTATTACTGCAAAAATACTTTTTTGGTGTCAAAAAGTACCTATTGCCACAGTTGGCCTTGGCACTTAATTTAACTACTTTTTGTGTCAATGTGCTCCTTGTGAAATGACAGAATGCCATAACACTCAGTGAAGCTAGCCACCGGCTGAAGTAGGTTGACTCATGTAGGATGGTGTACTGGGCATAAACAAAATGTTCATGGCACAATAACAGACCAATGGACAAGTAGGATATAGGACAGGTCATATAAACAAATAATATACTGTCACTGGAATCCAGAGAAGATGAGATTGCTTTGTAAGGAAGGTGCACCAGAAACAGGGTCAAAATTGCAAGTTCAGTCCGTATATTGTTCTTTATTTGCAAGTAAATAATGATCAGCCATCAGCCAAAGCGTTTCGTTCTTATCACATTAAGAACTTCATCAGGGCTGAAAACAATCACATAAAAACACAACATAAATACCACACATGACATTTAAAAACACGTACAAAGACATGACATATATTGGATCTTTAATTGTATATAATCAATTTTTAGACTACTCTGGATACAAGCATGGCACAAGAAACACTCAAGAACATACAGATTATTGGCAATATGTATGTTCTTGAGTGATGATCCAATATATATGTATATATGTCATGTCTTTTTACATGTTTTTAAATGTTGTCATGTGGGGTATTTATATTGTGTTTTTATATTGGTTCCGAATGGCATTCGGACAGCCCGAGCAGTTTGGAGCCGAAACCTACAACTCTATTCGGAACACAGGCTCCCATTGAAGTCAATGAGAGTCCGACTGAACGATGTTGGGAAGCATCGTAAACGGTCGGTCGGACTTGCAGAACCAGATTCCGTCAAAGGAGTTTCTGAACGACATCGTAATCGGCCCCTTAAAAGGAGAAAGCCATTTGTTCTTAGAACTGAAGCAGCATTGACAAAGAAAAATTATAAGCTCGGTAGTGAATGTTAAAATATCAGAAAATATTCGTAACAAATCCAAATCAGAACAAGCACTGGTAAATGCAATAGGTTTTGCCTATGTGATTAATATTTTTTGGGTTGTTATAAGTTTTAGCTTGGTGAGCAGTTGTGCAATATAAGTTACTGAAACTCCGTAAAAGTGTTATGACTGGTTTACTGAGAAAGGAAATATATTGTGCCGTAACTGGTGGCAATAAAGTAGGGAGATTAGGTAAAGGGCGGAGGACAATGAAAAACAAGCATTTGCAATGCAATAGGTCTTGCAATTGTGAGATTTTGAGCTACTGGCATTATAAATGACAATGCCTTTTGTGTTTAAAAAACCTGCAATAATAAAAGGCATCGTCATTTACAATACCAATAGGTTAAAGTTTCTAAAATGCAAGACCTATTGCATTGAAAATGCTGGTTTACCAGGCCCACTGCTGCGCTTTCACATTAAGAGGCCACACCCCTTTCTATAGAGGAGCCGTGTCTAAAGAAAGGTACACGCGACTATTAAAGTGAAAGAACTATGGGGCGCTTTTACTAAAAAAAAAAAAAAAAAAAAAAAAAAAAAAAAAAAATTGTCAACTTAAATGCTTTTTTAGGTAAGAGCACCCGTGAAAGAACGCTGAATGTTTCAGGAAAGCATGTGGTGCCTGTAGTAGGAGAAACCATTAAAGAAAATAGTGCTTACAGAGTAAATAAGAGGTACCGTGTAACAACTGAAGTAAAAGGTCCAGGCCTCATGGAAGGTTACAGATGAAGACAAGGCGGTACTTAGGAGGGACTAACAAGCCTATTGACGAATCAGAAGCCAGCATTTACGTAGGACAATGACACAAGCCAATGCCAAATATGGGCGGAGAGTACTCCAATACAGCATGGCTCGCAAAGCAGCGCAACTGCCCAGGCTCGACCAAAAAAAAAAAAAAGAATGCAGCTGACAAGCACGCTTGAAATGGGTGCTGACACAAAGATTAAATTAAAAGGGTCGGACAAAAAAAAATGCAACCGAAAAGCACAGAAATCATATGCAGTCCTGATGAAATATCGACACCACCCGTGAAGTTAACTAATATAGTAGAGTGAAGGTGTACAAACAGCAGGAGATTAGAAAAATTATATACAGCCATAAACTTTTGCGAAGGCCATGGCTTTAATGTACAATATACAGTAAATATATGTATTCAGTAAGGTCAACACGGGGAGAGAAGGTGAAGGGCGAAGGATTTAACTAAAATGAAATGCAGCCCACAAAGTTCTCCCAATAAAAATGTGAGCGACATGGTTTAGTACGGTTGTGGTTTAAGGGGTGGAAAGGGGAGTCGTGCAAACTACAAGATGAGTTAAAAGGAGTCATAGCACTTTTAGCCCCTTTGACTGTGAATCTAGAAAAGAGAATCGCTGACAGAAGTATGCTAGCACCAAAATTCGCCATTTTTAAACAGTAAAGACAATGCACAGACTCTAGGATCTGAGAATAGGCCATACCTATCGAACTGGCTAAGTGAAATAAAATTTAAAAAAGGAATAGTCTGCGGAATTTCTGAATACAAATTTAAATACCATAGATGATTCTACAGG
Organism: Triturus cristatus; assembly: GCF_964204655.1. NCBI lineage: Eukaryota > Metazoa > Chordata > Amphibia > Caudata > Salamandridae > Triturus > Triturus cristatus. The sequence continues at coordinate 779,626,634 of NC_140590.1, read as the reverse complement.
ATACTTTTGGTGTGCAATTTGAAAGATTCTCAAATTTACACAAATTGCACAATTTCCATGCATTCATCGTCTGCTGTTGAGTGCATCCAGAGAACAGAAAACACAAATCTGCAGAATAGTTCCTCCCGAGCATGTATTGATTTTCACCCACAGACTTCAAGAAGCAGAATATGGATAACACTTGGCCCTGTTGTCCAGGTCAGAATCATTCCCTCAAACTTACCCTACTGATTCACCAACGTGGCCTACAATGCTGGGTAAGAAACATAGCTAAATTAATAATTCTATCCTCAACCTTTGAACAGAGGTCGTTAATAAAATCTTCAGTGCCATAAGATGGGCGATTTTTGGAAGTTGTAAACCGGTTCAAACAGCCTTACCAAAAAGCACCAGAACACAACATTAATGATGACTGCAGATTTACTGCTTTTTAACTCTGCCAGTTTGCCAATGGCAAACATATTGTTGAAGTTTCCACAAAAATAAAATTGCGCACGACTCGTGATACTTTCAAGCGAATAGAACATGAAATAATAAAAACAGTGGGCAGTGGTGTAGCAAGAGATGCCATTGGCTGTTAATTAAGCAATGAAAATGATCCCACTGTCCCAAGGAAGAGTAGTATAAAAGCCATTATTGGAGTACTGTGAGCTGCTCACGCACCTAGACCGGGTACCACTTGTTATGTCAAGTCAAATATTGATGCAGACCGGCTGCCTAGAACGTGAAAAGGCATGTGCACTCTGAGTCCTATGTTTAAACAGGCTGGCTTCACATTGTGCGAAAAACATACATCAGTCAGCTATTACAGGGTCAGAATGTGGGTGGCCATAGTCAGTTCGATAGCACAGTGGATCATGTACCTGCTTAAGAGATCATCCTGAAATGTAAAGGTCACTGGTTCCCCACTCAGTCTTCGGTATATTGTTAACGGCACTGAGTTAGATCATTATGGAGCCTTTCCACACACTGGTAGCTACGCTGGGGATGCAATGTACAGCTTTGTGTTTTACATACAGTAAGGATATATGATGCTGTAGTGAAACAGACTAACACAAGATGCCTTTTGCTCGTCTTTGAAAATGATGCAGAACTGGGGTGCCAAATATTACATTTTATGCCAAGATGCTGTAATGCATTTATATGTCTGAGGGCTAACACTGCAGGCGTTCACTCCTCTTAGTACATGCCCAAAATCTTTAATTCTAAGTCAGGACACGGAGGTGAGGATTAGACTTTGTTTTCTCCTTTATTTTTAATAGCAGCCCTTTTTTAACCATAACATTTGAAACAGGACTTCATTTACCAAGAACCACAGGGGAAAAAATGAAGTACAACAGAAACAGGATTCACCAATCAGGAGCCATGAGTCCTATTAACTGCTCTTGTCCCTCTTCGGTATCCCTCTTTCTTCGCTGCTGCAGCCAGTAAAAGATAAGTCTGGAGTTCGCTCCCCCTTTATGTTTCATAGCTGGTTTAAGTGTTTGCCACAAACGTATTATGCAATACTATTGGGATTGTGTTTAGTATGTATGTAATATTATATATATATATCTCTATCTATCTATCTATCTATCTATCTATCTATCTATCTATCTATCTATCTATCTATCTATGGACGAAGCATCCACTTCGCTCTAACAGCTGCGGAGTAGTTTCGCCCGGGTCCAGATTGCGCGGCGGTCCGCCGACCGCTAGAGGGCACACTTCTCTTGCTTGTTTTTCCTCAGGAATACGGGCGGAGGACGGGTCTGTTACGGCTTGCAGCCAAGCGCCTCCACCTGCGTTCTCATGTCAGTTTCCCTGGCTTGCCTGGAGCTCGAACACCCCACGGGGTAAGGCAGCAGAAAACAAGTTTTTTCTGCTAATAAGGCAGACACGCCCAGGCTGTATCTCGGCCCTTTGTAAATTGAAGGGAGACAGTCTGCCAATCAGCGCACTTTACGCAGCCTGCTCGGACTGACACTGGAGAACTGTGCTCAGAGCACACCAAAGGCTTGTTGAGCCAGGGGTGCGATGCTGCCACAAAGTGGGTATAAAAAAATCCCAGTGTGCTCTGCTGGAATTACCCCCTTTTAAATCAGTTCATAAAATAATGGTTTGTGCCACACATTTATCATGCTAATTCTCTCTTGCGGCATCGTTGATTCTACATGCCTGAACTTGGCATCCAGTGGGAAAGAAGCAAACACATTCACAGTGGTGAAAGTGCTCGAGACCAGACAGTGCCTGTATGCAAACGCATCACAGGAGGTGCACGGACGTTTTTAGGTCTCGCCTAGCGTTGGCAGCGCGCATGCGCTGCACTCGTCATGCGAGGGCCTTTTGTAATCAATACAGTTTCTGAGGGGACTAACTCGTTAACCACAGCGGAAATGCCGCCGCGGTGCGGCCGTTTAGCTGAGTGGGCGGGGTCACATCGGCCAACGGACGTGCGCAGCACTACGGAGGTAGTGCTTGCGATGGCCTTTGGCCGACGAACGCACGCAACGGGTTAAGCCCAGGCCTTGTTTCCAATTGGCACGCATCATCGTTTATGTTAAACGATGGCGCATGATTGGAAATCGGGCTTATGGGTAACTGACTTGCCCACTTTTAGGACGGCCCATGTGGACAGCCAACGCCATCTTTGTTCCTCTGACGTCTTGAGGGTATGCATTTCAGAGCAGTTTTACTGTTGCAAGCAAGCAGCGGTGCGCATGGACATGTGTTTTGGCTCAGGTTTCCGACCTTGCCGCTTTCATTTCAAGGCGCTTCCCCTCCACCCCACCTCCACAAGAATGAGTCGCTTTTGCGGCCACGCTGCCTTTTAATCCTGCTCACACTTCCGTCGCATTCCCTTCTCATGCATGTTCTCTTTCATGTGCTTGTTTTTTTAACTTTAAACATGCCGCCTTCCTTCAACTCTGGCTCCGTCGCGCTGTGATGTTTTTTCTGGAGACACACTGTTCACGTTTATGTGCTCGATATTTAGTGTAGGAATATTGGTTAAAAGGAGCCGCCGCAACCCTCCTCGCTGGCAGGGGAGGCTGCGGTCGTCTGGCGGGGAGGAAGCCTGGCGTGGGAGATGCGAGCTGCTCCTTCGGCGGATAGGGATCCGGAGATGAGGGAATGCAGGGCTGAGGCCGAGCAGCGGAGCTAGAGGAAGGATTGGCCCGCCCCTCCCCGGGTGAGAGACGACTAGTCTAGTCCTTTTATTTTGCTTCCCCTGCATCTTGGATTTACCAGGACTCAGCCAGGCTTGTGTTTAAAAAATCCACAACATGGTACCCATTGGAAGGGGGGGGCTTTGCAGGGCAAAGCAAGGCACCTACTGGTGAAACGGTATCAGATAACTCCTCCTGTGCTGGCCTGGGGGGTAGTTTACATCAATTCGGAAGATGAAACATCTAAAGAATGTGTGTTTATTAATTTAAAAAAAGTTGTGTGCTCTCCGGTAGGATTGCCAGGTTGTTAAACCATCTAGCCGAGTCACTTCCAGACTATGTTGGGCATTTAGCATTTCAGAAGCACCAAAGTGATGGAATACGGAGCAGATACCCCAACCCAATGATCCCAATCAATCAAATCAAACACTTATTTGATAATAAAAAATAATTTTTTTTAAAAACCAGTCAATTTACATCTGCATATTTAGAAGCAAAAGAATAAAATGCACATGTGCCTATTATAAATAGCGTAAATGAAGTCTTGCTCAATAAAGAAAAAACGAAATCAGACTGCAACCAGATATTAAAAAGTTGACAGAACACCATTAACCTGGGCTGTAAACTATAAGAAATTTGACTAGTTCAATTTAAAAGTAAGCAGCACCTTGACCACTCGCTACTGGTACCATTAGGGAGTCAAGTGTGAAGCGCAGGGCTTTAAGTGGGATGAAAAAACTGGGGGGTCTCTCAAAGGGGCGTGGCCAATGTAATTACGGACGTGGCTTAAAAACACATTAGCTAAAAAACTGCATTTAGCATAGTGTGCGCCCGACTTGTACTTTGCTGTTTCTGTCGTTGCATCTAGATATTTGATACAACTAGTATCATACCTACAAGAAGTCAGGATTATTGGCTTGGTCATTGGTTGTTAATTGCATAAGATAAATAAGCAGCAGCAACTATGGCTTGAATATTATTGAAAAGCTTCTACGTACAGCCCTGGCGACATCACAACAATGTTGCTGCTCCAGAGTTTAAAAGAGAAGGGAAATCCAGAGAGAAAATGACTCGCTTTAAAGGATTTCCCTTCCCCTACAACACTCACCTGGCATGATGCCATGCCGTAACTTCTACACTAGTGAGCAGTGCAGTCACTGCAGTCCTAAAAAAACAAAGCATTAAAAATGCAATAGGTCTCGCCTTTTATTAAGTTAAAGCCATTTGCTTTGCTATACAATACCATTAGCAAAGCAAATGGCTTTAATTTAATGAAAGGCGAGACCTATTGCATTTTCAATGCTTGTTCTTCACTGTGGGCAGCTAAAGGGCAAGGGCAACAAATCAACTTACTGGCAAGTGGCATCTTTTCATTTTCAAGGTGGGCGAGCTCTCCAAACTGTGCTACGGAAGCGGACTGCACTTGGAAGATGATGTGCTGATTGGCGTGACGTGCCGCATTCGAGCTATGCATTTTGTACCATGTTGATATAGCGACCAAAAAAAGTGCAAGACGCGTTGCAGAGAGCCATTTTAGGTTTGGGTGAAGATACAAAGGCGCCATATGGGGAGCAGTGCAACCAGTTTGAATCTCGGTTGGAGGCAGAAACTTAAAGTGCAGACTCGATAAAGCTGTGTTTGAATTAAAATGGAGTAACAGAGGCTGTTATCTAGAGTAGCGCTGTACTGAACAACTGTTGAAGCTCACGTTATTCCGGGTTGGAGGCAAAGTGAAACAAGCAGGAGTGCGACAGCTTGATCATAAGAAAGAAACATTCCATAAAATCAGTTGGACACAGTACTTGGGCCATGGGACACCGATGAGAGAAGCATACAGAGAAACAACAGAAAGCAGTATGCTACAGCCAATAGAAACGTAAGAAGAACAGGAACCAATGATAAGCAAGGGGGTGGGATGCAAGCCCCTTTTCAGATTTATATTGAATACAATAGATTTCACAAGAACAGCGCAAGCACTGTGCAGGCGAAACCTACACACAAACTGTATCATGGAACAAACTGAATGATTTGGCCAGAAAGGACAAACTGGTTTCTCTAACACAAGGGAACACTGTTTCACAACGACATAACAAAACCATATATGCTACCCTGTGAGCGTGGGGTCTGCAGAAATTACAGGAGACTGCTGGCAGATACACGTATCCTAGTTAACCCCTTCAGCGCTGGGCGAATTCCGCCGCGGTGCTGAAGGGTTCGAGCGCGGGCGGGACCATGACGGAACGGTTCCGTCATGAGCACAGCTCAACCGTGGCTCATGACGGAACCGTTCCGTCATGAGCATGGAAGGGGTTAAGAAGAGAACAGTTTCAAATACTGATGATTCCGGTCGTCAACTATGTTCTATTTTACCTAATGCACAAGAACTTAAAGATGAGACAAATATTGTGGAGTGGCAAGAGAACTAAATTTGGTCTGAATAATCAAATATCGGCGTAACACGAAAGTGAGCAAACCAACCTACTTAGAAGTTGGTCATTGTGGATACTTGGAACTCCGCTATACAGATCAAATGTATTAATAAACCATAAATACAAGTTCGAACAGCATTAACCTATGGACACAAATATTATAACTTCACACAATGCCCTTCCCCGATCCATAATGTGGTACTGTAATATGGCAGCCAAAGGGTTTGTGCTGCAGGGGGTTGGGCCTACTTGTCCCAAGGACACAATGAACATTTTTTGTCCTTGACCCAAACAAGAAATTCTGGGTGTCAGTTTATAGCCATTCCACACCCCTGAAGCAGACAAAAAGAATAAATAAGCTTAAAGCCATGCAATTTGAAAACAAAGCTTGCATATTACCGGATATCTACAGTATAAATACATTTGAGTGTATAGCTCCTGTGAATATAGGCCATACATTTAATTAGCTGAAAACTACTAAGACCACTGAACCCACCAACGTCAAATGCCAAGTACTGGGCATTAAATCAGGTCGGTATACTTCCCAATTTAATTTTAAGTTGAAAACCTATAAATTAATCTCATATAAATGAACTATGCAGCTATCCGAACAAGATCTAGAACACACAAAAGTTGAGAAGACAAGGTCACCCTCTTGTAAAATATGTATTGCTGAGCAAAATAAATACTCCTTTTCGTAGTCAAAATTCACAGTTACTGAGAAATGATGGCATAGTGCAGAAAAAAAAGCATGGCCAATGCCATTAGGTGTGGCTTATAACTGAACGGGACTCTTCATGTTTATGCTCACAATAACCAAAAACAAATAGAAAAGAGTGTGAACTAGAAGTAAAACCATTCCTCTTCTCAATATAACAAAGAAAAACAAACTTGCTACCATATTAATGTGTCAAAAGTGTCTCCCATTCCAGTGTCAGGCAAACCATCAGTTTTTGTCTTTTTAAAGAACCCTCACCCACCAACCTAGTTGGTGGCATGCTTCATCATCGAGTTACCATCTTAGATGCCTAATGCACCTAAGGTGTGATACGAGGCATTTACATTACATTTACAGCAGATCTTTTATTTTGCGGCGCGCTGTGAATTTTGTGGGAAATAAATTTAAAACTGCCTCAAGGGGATCCTTCACTTCAGGAAAATGCATTAGTGGACCCCCTTGGATAGGGTTAAAAACGGTGATAGTGGATGCGCAGTGAGAGAAGAGAGTGAATAATGGGCTCTCACATCCAAGTGTAAAACGTGTTAGGTAGACAGGTTTCAGCCAATCATAGGTGCTTTATGAGTCACAGTAGCTTTCTTCAGGACTAAGTTACCTACTAGGAATGTCCTTGTAAGTAGATGCAAGGCATGCATCAATTTTGTGTAGTGGTTCGTAGCTTACAATTTTCTCCTGTATTCATTATTCTTTCTGGAGAAGATATAATAAAAGACATGTATACAACATATGGTAACTCATTTAGTCGATGGAATCTTGTGCAGAGCTTGTACAGCGCATGCGTGCCATGCAGTATGCTCATAACAGGTGAACATAAATCTTTCCATCAATGTAGCATGCGTGTGGTGAGCCAGCATTCATATCAAACCTCAAACTGTGTTCCTTTTGCCAAAACATTAATTCTTTCTTTGTCACGAGTGGCAAGTTATACTCTGTGAAACCTATTTGTGTGGTTCTCTTCACCACCTCTAATCAAATGCGTGACAGATCGACGTCATTCTCAAGGCCAACTCTGCCATTATTATCTAGTAACTGCTTATCTTTCAACTCACCCAGCAGAAAACGAATTGAACCAACATCCAGGCATCACGATACAAGGCTTATTAAGTGATTCGCTATTTAAATATACACATATATGGCCAGAGTGTTACCTACTTTTATCGCACTTGATTAAGGAGACAGCAGACTTCCGTGGTGGGGGATGCCTGTAGTCACACGCTGCAGATGAAACATCATCATCATCATTTCAGGCCCCCCGAGGGTTCTCATGGATTGAGCTCCCAACTCTTAACAAGCATTTGCAATGCAATAGGTCTCGCATTAAAGTTTGAATAATGCGAGACCTATTGCATTGCAAATGCTTGTTATATGGATTGATTGGTTATGAGCACAACTGAATCAAAAATTGTATAAAAAATAACCACTGCTATTTCAAACGCTTCCCTGTGGAAGATGGAGGGCAGAAGCACCTTTATAAACACACCTTTAAGGTGGTGTACATACAGTGGGTGGCTGTGTGGTTTGTTAGAGTGAACAAAATGGCGTCCTGCCTACAAAGCACAACCTATGAAGGGAAGGGTCGTGGGGTGGGTCTAGTGGCTAAGCTAAGCTTTCAATAGGATCAATTACTATGGAACCTGTCTGCTTATAAGCATGCGGTGCATTTGATCCGCACCCATAGTCTGCAATATTACATTTCACACTTATGCAGCTGTTTTCAGGTGGATGACACTGTAATTGGTCAAATAAAAGTGTTATCACAGATATCTGGCTCTATTCTGCAGCAATGCAGAGTCGGAAGAAAATAAAATTGGAAATTCTGAGGTGCTGGATATAAAGTAAATAACAGTGTGTGTTTTTATTTACGTTCGATATTCATCAATAATATAGCATCGACAGTTGTAAATTTCTAAACCTGATACATTCAGGTGACTACAACACCACAGTCACAATGGCGTCCAGAACTACACACCCAGACAAGATCTGAAATGGATCTGTAATTATTAATGGAACATGAAAATAACAAAACAATTGTCAGTCGAAATCCTTAGAATGCAAATTAAATTGCGTTAATTATGCACGTTTCACTCTTAGGGTTGCAAGGGTTAGTAGTGTGACAATCCATTTGCAGCTGGGTTATGCAAATCGTTTATATTATTGGCCTGATATTCTGAGATGAGAGCCTGGCATAGAGTTACACAGTGATGGCTTGGAGGTTCAGCAAGGGGTGTTGGGTGTGTAAGTCTGCCTCCAGTAAAGGTGTTCAGAATGAGAAATCAATATCGATTTTTTTTGTATGGGCCTTTAGTTGCAGGACGTTAAGTGAGGTATGCTGGTAGAAAGTCCTGCTGACAGTTATACACCCCCCCAGCGACTGCCATATGGTCAGGATCACTAAATTATGTAATACTACAGCAGATGTGTTTTCCCCATAATTATAGATTTACCGCATAATCCAGCAACCGCTGCATATTCTGCAGATTTTAGCAAAAAATGTGTTTCTATTTCAAACAGATCAAAAGTTACTAAAAACACAGCAATAGTTGTTGCCGCCCATGGGCGGACTGGTCACCTCCCCTCCTCTCTCTCCAGTCCTACTACCATACATACTGTGCACACATTCTCAACTCTCCTCCTCTCTCCAGTCCTACTTCCATGCATACTATTCACACACCTCACATTTATCTCCTCAATCCTACTTCCATACATACTGTGCACATTCTCAGCTCTCCCTCTGGTCTCTGCAGTCCTGCTTCCATACATACTGTGCACACATTGCTACCTCCCCCTCTCTCTACAGACCTGCTTCCATGCATTCTGTGCACACATTCTCACCTCCTCTCTCTGCAGTCCTGCTTCCATACATACTGTGCACACATTGCTACCTCCCCCACTCTACAGACCTGCTTCCATACATTCTGTGCACACATTCTCACCTCCTCTCTCTGCAGTCATACTTCCATACATACTGTTCACACATTGCTACCACCACCTCTCTCTACAGACCTGCTTCCATACATTCTGTGCACACATTCTCAACTCCCCTGTCTGCAGTCATACTTCCATACATACTGTGCACACATTCTCGCCAGTTGTTTGCACACATAATGAGCACACCTGCCCCCACTCCGTCCTACTTTCTTTCATCAAATATACTGGGCACAAATTCCCGCCTCTATCCCCGGTGCTCTAGTTTTAGGCTCCATGAATATCTGCCACGTGCAGTCCCGGGATGGGGGCGGGGGGGAGGAGGGGGGGGGGGGCAGGGGATGTGCATCCACGTCAGCTCGGAGCCCCAGGGGTGGAACCACAGACAGGCGTGAGGCAGGCAGGTTCATGTGTGGGGCTGCAGTCCAGGGGGAACGGGCAGAGGTTGAAAGCCTTGCAAGTGGAAGCACTATAAGTGCACAGCGCTTCGAGGCGCGCGGATGGGGACAGCATGTGCGGTAGCGGCACTGCGGACAAGTCTGGGAAAGCCACATACCTCAGACTGACAGAGTGAGGGGGGAGGGCATCAACCAGATCCGGATACAGTCAAATACCCAAGGGAAAGTAAAGACTAACAACTGCTCTCCTTCCGTTTATACACGACAAACGGCACCGTGAAGACCAGTTTCATGGCGCTCGACAAATGATGTTATTACTGTAGTTTGTTAAAGCGCGGGTGCACCCTGCAGTGGTGGGTCAGCGCTGCACAGGGTGGGCCCGGAGCACCGGATATCTGAAGCGTCAGTTTCATCAGGGGAAGGGCTATTACTCCCCCCCCCCCCCCCCCTCCTCCTTCACCAGCCGTCTGTTGAAAATACTCTGGAACCCGTGTGTGAGAGAAACATACGACAATGGTAAACATAGCTATGGAGTGAAGTGCACAAGAGACAGTACTCACTGCCAGGGACTTTCGATCTATAATAAACAAGGCATGACGTACTAGGGCGCGGCGCTTTACAGGCAAGAAACGCAAACATATAAACGTGTAAGTTATTTATAAACAAGTACGTCCACCCGAGGGCATCTAGGCACTAGAAGCATAACCAGTGAGGTGCACGCGCTGAAAATAAATTAAACAAGCGACAGGGAAAGCGTTAACTTTCACTTCTGCTTGTAAAAAAACAAAGGAGCCCGCGAGTGGTGCGCGCGCGCGCCACTGCGAGCCATGGCCTAATGGTGTCAATTACGCGCATCAAGCGCGTAATAGACACCAATAGGCCATGGGCGGAGCAATGCGCCCGCCTCTGGCCAATTGCGTGCAGTCTTTTAGAATAAGACGCACGCAAAGGCCAATGGGGGAGCTGAAAAGGTAACGCACACGCGTGTGCGATTCCTAGGTCAGCTCGGATTCCCCGTTTTTCACTTACAAAATGTCTCGCGCTGTGCGAGCACTGTTACGCAGTGCCCCGCTAGGCGCGAGACCTAAAAACTAGGTAGCCGGGCGGGGCAGTTTCAAAAAGTGCGCACCCCACCAGGAAAAATGTTTTTCTTCAAGGAGGACCACCCATCACAGTACCTGTTACTGTCTGCATCAAGACCCGAATGTTACTCGTCTCTAAGACGCTGAGTACTAAAGAGCTGTGCGCGCGTCTCTCTACAGAGAGATTTCAGCATCTGGACGAGGATGCAGCAGCTTGCAAAAGATCAGCACATCAGTACGACAGGCTCTTGCGAATACGCCCATGAAAGATCTGTTTACTCTTTAGTAGTCTTTTATAGTAACAGGACGGGACTTATTAATCTGAATAAGTGGCTCATTACCGTAGGGAACAGAATGGGCACGATGAATTTGATTTACCTTCTTGCGATAACTAATGGTCTGAAAGTATTAAATTCCCCTCAAACTAGACAGTCAAGTGCAATGGTTAAGGGTATGGGAGACCTCCTGAACGGGATCTTATCACAAGCTGACGGGCATAATAACTTTCAGAGCAATGGTCTCGAACACCTCAGTCCTGTTGGTCACAAAGGTTATAAAGCACTATAAATTAGAAGCAAGCAGTATAAATTAAAAAATAGAAAATAAGGCAAGAGGTTAACTCTTATTTTTACAGGAAAGCCCATCTTGAGTAGAAGCATTCCCCGCAAAAATGATGGGGTAACCAAAATAAGTGTCCCTTTAAATGCGGATGGTATTCCATGGTGTGTTGTTATTTAACCCATTTTTTGTGTGTGGCCAGGTGATAAATCCATCATTGTACTTTTTCAAACAAACGGTTCTGCGAGTTGGTCTGGCCTCCTTCCAGTTGCTCGATGTCCACCCATCACATAATTTAGTGTGACATCTTCTTTGAGAAAGTAGTCCGTCATCCTAGTTGTGTTACGTTGCACCGGACATTGCTCCAATATTCACAGATCAGAGTCTTGAGTTTTCTGCCGGTCATGCCAATGTAGCAAAGTTGGCAAGGGCATGCGATCATAAACCTGCATTAGATAAATTGCAGTTTATTTATTGTCCATACCCTTTCAGGTACCATATTAAGTGTTTTTGCAATAGTGGTGAGACACCAAACACTACAAATCCCACAGGCATATATAGTGACGTATTATACCTCGTAGGCCCCAATTGTTCAGCACAGTGCGCCAATGCTTATTGATTAGTTTCATCAACTGATTTGAGATCCTGCTTAAAGTGGTGACGCATGTCAAGGGTGTGGTGATATTTGTTAAAGTTTTGTTCTCCAACAAGGCTTCTCCGTTCTGATTACATTTCCGTTTTCGGGTTGTCTTTATGATCTTCATCCCACTAACATAAATTGTTACTAAGGGATGCGCTTGTCTGTTGAAATCCATGGTCTTGCTGCTTTTCCTACCCCAACCGTAGAAATTGCCCATAGGCCACATTTTCTCTCAGTGCTCGTGCGTGGAAACTATCGAATTTCAATAGTTTGTTCTTGTTCATAGGTCTGTGGTAAACCCTTGAATGTAGTCCACCATCTTCTGCAAATATTGTCACATCGAAGAAGATGATCGATGTAGAGTCCACCGTGTGGATGAAATTCAGGTTCCTGTCGCAGCTATTGATCCAATCCATGAAGGGTATAAACAATGGTTTCTTACCATTCCAGATGATTAAAATGTAGTCTGTCTCGTTTCTACATTTTTATCTGTCTACAATAGTGATTGATTTTGAAAGGAAAAACATCCTCATTGACAACAAACACACACAACCCTGCCACACTAGGGGCAAATTTACTCCCCATCAAAGTCCCAAACGTTTGGAGGTACAGGATTCCCTCAAATTCACCACATTCTTTTGTTAGGGCCAGACGCGCAAAGTCTGGTATGAAGCTCCAGGGTGCATTATGTTCCCAGTTCTCCTGCTCCAGAGAATCTGATGACTGTCAATGTATCTTCCTGAGGTAAGCTTGTATACAAGCCTATCACTCAGAATATGACCATGAGAACAATCTTATGCTAAGTTGCTGAGCAAATTCAAGAGGTCTTTGGTATCCTTCAGATACGTAGAGGTACCCTGCACTATGGGTTTAAGGACTAAATCACAGAAATGCGCCAAGTGGCTCCAGTAGAGAGCCTATTCCTGACTCGATAGGGTGAACTGAGGGATGGGGATCAGTTTTTATGAATCTATGGGTGTGTGTAAAAGTATGGTATTTTGAGATATTTTTTTTTTTTTTTTTTACACAAAAGAAAGCTGCTTCTTCCTGAGAGATTGCCCCATTAGACTCTGCTTTCTCTACAAGATGCTTGATCTCGTTGCTCAGTTCCTGTGAAGGAACAAGGAGAAGGAGCCTGTAATTTTTCTTGTAATTGAAAATACTATTACATTCTGTTCTGTAGTCGTCCTTTTTCATAAGCACAATGCCTTCCCCCTTTGTCAGCCTGTTTTATGATTGTCTTGTTGGGTTTTAATTCTCAGAGTGCTTTGGTTTCTTCCTTGCTCATGTTAAGCTGTATATCCTTTCTTGTATCAGTTCCACCTCATTGAATACTGCCTGCTCAAAGGGGAGTAGTTTAATGGGGACAGTTGAAGGGTGTGGGCAGAAGGTGGATTTGTACATCAATCCTGTGTCCCCTGAGGGTTCTGCATCACCTAGTGGGCCTGCTTTTTCAAAAAAGGCCTTAAGTTATAGTTTTGTATAAAAAAAAAAAAAACTGACATTTCACAATGGAGGCTGAATTTATTGAGATGTGCCGTGGGCACAAAGCCCAAACCTTTGTTCAAGACCCTCACTCAAGTGTCTGTAAATGAGGATGAGTTGGTCACAATGCAGTGTGCGTGCTGGTCCCCTGTTGTGCCTCCCTCGACTGGCGGAGGTTTTTTTGTTTTTTTTTAAAGAAAACTAAAACTGAAGGCCTTTTTTAAAAAGCAAATTATGCACCAGGTTTAACCAAGTTATGCAGCAAGGAAAGGCAAATTATGTGGCATAATGCGTCACATTGTTATGGTGTCAGTTTATTATTGTCATTCTTACACTTAACACCGTCTGAACAAGTTTCATTTTGTGAGTATTAGTTTAACACCCAGATACAGCAATATTCAACTGAAGGGTGAACAGTCAAACTTTGCGAAGTGCCTTCTGCTGCACACAATTCTTTTTAGTTAAAATGTGAAAATATGCAGAAGATGATGGTATATGTGGCAAATACGGCATCTCCATAATTATGCGGGATTTGCAGTGGCTGCAGAACGCATAACCCCAGTGCTCCTGGTTATAGGGTTTAGCCAATAGGAGAGCATAGACCCCAAAGGGCAAGTCATATCGAAAGGGTAAATGATTACCAAGCGTAGGAGGGAGCTGATAGATAAAGAAAGTACTATTGGCAGCACTCCTATATTCAAAGTATATCGAGCATTTAGTAGTAGCCGGACAATCAGATTAATGTTATCCCCTATTTATTGACTACTGGAATTCGGCATGAAGACCATTCTTGTGTGTACAAAGTCTATATACCCATCTTTGTTCTCTAGCCAATAATTGTTTGGTAGTGTTTGATGTGGATTCAACCAACTGAAATATTTCAGTAACCATCCATTCTAAGTCCTTTTCAGTAGGGCCAGATTAAATAAAGTGGTTAGTTATACGTGTTGTTTCTCTTTTACACCGGATATCAATTCTATGTTCCCCAATCTGAATCCATGCCTTATGTATCATAATGCTGATGTGCTTTAATCCACAGAAAAATAAGATTTAGATCAAGTTCTCTGAATTACAAAGGTGTGTTTATTAAGTTGCTATGGTGTTTGTAGGCCCATGTCAATGGACTCGCTAGTCTTGGTGAATGGACAAACACTACAACCTGCTGCATAGCAAGTGATCCCTCACCAAGGGTAAGCCCTATATCGTTGTAGATCTACATTCAGAATTAGAGGCATTTGGTCTTGTATGTACCAAAATGCCTCAAAAAGTGGTACCAGTTTAAAGAACATAGATTTTCCATTGCCAGACTGCCTGAAACTTCAATTCACCAATTTTTAGGTCTTACCTAGACAGCATGTGATGTCCCTTCAAGACCTTTTGTTTTCAGTTAGTGGGCTCAGAGCTTAATATTGGTTGGGTTCATTGTCACGCATTTCCTTGCTTCCTAGTGGTCAGTTGCCATAGACTGCCTTCCTCTTCATGTTAGCCCTTTCCCTGAAGCACAAATCCATTACTCGTGTCCTTCCAATTCTCATTCAACATCGCCTAGGCAGCACTTGCGCTGTATCTTCGAGACATGTGGTATTCAGTCTATGGGCTTTTAAACACGCCCAGCACTTTCCATTGGTTCTTTCCTCTACCTTTACTAATTCCTTTGTTTCCGTTAGTCAACAGCATACATTTTTCCCAACTTTGGGCTGTTTTGTTCCCCCATCCAGACTGCCCCTGCTACATGGACCAATTCACTAGAAGCCATATATTTTGCTTCAGTGCACTACCTTGGTCTTTCTGCTCTTTCCTGGCCCATGCTCCCAGATCACTTAATCTCTTGTGCCCTTCCCTCAACAACATCTCTCGTCCCTCGCAGCTTGTTTTATTTCTAAAGTCCCTCGCAGCTTGTTTTATTTCTAAAGTCCCTCGCAGCTTGTTTTATTTCTAAACAGCTGCTCTTCACTCCATCTCGGGCTGCAGCTGACTCCTTAGTTCACAGTGCTTGAGTGCCTCAGTCCACATGAGAAAACGCAGGCTGAAGATCTGGCATGGAAATCAATAGCTACGTTTGTATTTCCTCTGAATATGTCAACCCGCTCCTCATCCTGACTCGTCTTTTCCACCTCTATTCCCCGCTCCTCCTGCACTTTTCCCAGTGCTTTCCCAGGGCCTCGTAGCCCACCAAGTGCCCAACCGCTTGAGTTGGCTGCAGGACCAAACACAAACAATGGCTGCTTGCTGGGATCCCGACTCTCTCCCCGTGAACTCACGGTCCTGGTAGGGGTGGGGGCATCTTGTCCACTGCTGCTCTGGATGGGAACCAGAGAGTGCTGGCCGTGTGGATCAATAAACTTAATGCAGCTACCTCTGTGCCCTCGCCCTCAGATCGCACAGTAGATCTGGCCGGACGGCAGCGAATGCACTTCCACATAGCCGTGTCAACAGCCCACTCTGATCAAGTTTGTAAACAGTGACTAATCTTGTTTTAACCCCTTCAGCGCGGCGCGGATTTCCGCGCCACGCTGAAGATTCCGTGCGCGGGCGGGGCCATGACGGAACGGTTCCGTCATAAGCACAGCCCAACCGACGTGCATGACGGAACCGTTCCGTCAAGCGCGTCGAAGGGGTTAAGATACCAGGCTCACTTTTAAAAAATGTTTTCCTTCTGGTGTTAATTGCTTGTATTTTGTCTTGTTATAGTTAATTTCTAGTGTCTTGTTATCTTTGTCATCCCGCGATGCTTTGGTGCAATTTACCCACGGTTTCGTTTTCATTGAAATGCATCTTGAGACCTATAGGTTGTACACAGATCTACACAGCAGGCATCTTAATGCACCGAGCGATCTGACTAGCATTTAGCCTTTAACCAAGAGGCTAAGAAAGATGCCCGCAGTGCGACCCTTTTACGATCTCTGTAGCTTGAGCATTAACCTACCTTAACCCCCCCTTCAAACCCCATTCAGGCTAACGTTTCCCTTCCTAACGGTGAAATTCTGCTCATGCACGTACCCCCCAGCATGCCATTACCCATGTGAGTATGCTGGTATGAGCAGAGTGCTGGTCAATGAGCAGCGTGAATTCACATGTGCAGATGTAGACATTGTTCCACTGTACCAAACGGGTGCCTCCTTCACTTGGTCTGCAAACCCACCCATCTGAAGAGAGGCTTGAGGGCCAGGCTAGGTCTAGGTAGTACCTCGGGGGCTCATGCAGCTTAAACCCATCTCCCAGCAACTTACTAGGCAATGCCTGCAGAATGGACCAGTAACCCAGACTATGCCAAGAAAATGCCAAGTCTGGCAAAACACCATGCTTGGATGAATTCAGGTAACTTTATAAACTGGTAATATAGATCAGTGGGCTGAGCGCCTGCAGTACCAATCTGGGCACTAACTAAATGGCCTATATCAGTACCTCAAGACATTTAAGCCTTCGTTCGAAAAAGCTCCAGGTAGTGCTCTTTCTACTCACATGGTTTGTACGCAGACATGTCCAGTTGTACAATGTATAATCTGCTCTAACCTATTGTAGGTTTCCCTGATCCGCTTCGCAAATGAATTCCAACATTGTACTTCACGTGCTCCAGGTGTGATATACACACAAAAAGGGCATTTAAAAAAAATTATGTGCATTTCAGTGGAATGAAAGGCAGCTGTCAGTCTTAAGTTTTCACATTTTTACAACTGCTTTGCTAGTGTCTGAAAGGCAACGTGTGATTTTCCATTTTACAGCACTTGGCAACAATCCACATCATGCCACATAATTCCAATAAACAATTTCCACTCAGCGCTACAAACTTCCACGCTACAATTCCCTCCACACATTATGATTCCACGCCATATAACTCAGCAACACCACATAATTCAACTCAAAACAGTTCCACATCACATACAATTACACTGCACACCATGCAACATAATTTCACTACAACCAATGGCACCTAATATCAATACACACATCCACACCACATAATTACACGACTAACCATTCCAATCCACTTCACACACCCATAACACGTGGGTAAAAGGCATTGCCATTTATGCCAATAGTGCTAACTCTCACAAATGTGAGACCTATTGGCATAAATGCTACATAATTCCACTATAATCTAAACCATATAATTACACTCCGCAGAACACAATTCAAATATCGATAATTCCACTACACATAATTCCACTAAAAACTACATTTCCCACCACATATATCCACCAATTTCCAAAAAAGTTCCACTCCACAAAATAAATTAATCTTCACAACATGCCACATAATTCTACACAATATAATACTACCACCATGGCACATACCATTCCAAGACATAATTTCACACGTCACACAATTCACTACCCCACAACATATTTACACTGCACATAATACCACTAAACACAACATAATTACACGCCACTTAATTACACTCTAAATACAACAAAAATACACCCCACATAAATACACTTTAAGCCAAACACCAACACAAATGCACTACACATCATAAAACAATTATACTAAGCCTAATTTCACACTTCACCACACAATACAACTTCACACATTTCCAATGCACACCACATTTCAGAAACAAAACACATTTCAAAACATCTCCACAGAACACCACATACCTACAATACACACCACTGATTTACACTTCATGCCAAATCAATCACACCAAACAATTCAACTACACAATATACTACACAACATACAATACCATTCCACATAATTAACTCCATAACACAATATTACTGCACATAATTCCAGTACACATGATACCATGTAATTACTATCCACATAATTCCCCACTGCAAAAGCCACATATTTAAACTACACAATTACACACCACTCAATTTCACAACAAAATTCAAATAGAACTCATCTCACTTCCACCAACCTTATCTCTCCAACACACACACCCACTACCCAGCTCTTCTTTCTCTCACACTACTACTGCTACACCTTCATCTCGCAATACCACTGCCCCCTCATCCCTCTCTCATACTACCCATCTCCGCTCTATACTATCTGCTCACACATGCTACCTTCATGCAACTCTTTGCACTCTGCATTAGTCCACTTCTACCCTCCACCCCCCACCTCAGGATGTCCCTCCCAGTAGCCTCTCTCTCTCTAAATCTCTCACGCCTCTTACTCTCTTACCCACTGTTCCCGCCTCTCTCATATGCTAAAATTCAAGACTTCCAGCATAGTTTCTAACCTAGGCCTTTTCAAGGTTTCCGTCCCTCAAAAACACGCTCTTCTCCTCTTAGGCTGTCTTCTACGTAGACAAGCGCTCCCACTTTCTGCTCCTCTATCTGGAGTTTATTAATCAATTTGTTCACAAACTACCTAGATCTCTCTATCTACCTTTCCATCTATTCTATGCATCTATCACCCATATCTATTCACCATGCCACATAATTGCACTACACCACACAATTCCACAACATTTCCAATAAAACTCACATAATTCAACTCCACACTACATACATCCACTCCAAACAAAAACACATAGGTAAGAGACTTTCTAGTTACAATAGCTTTAACTCTCGCAAATGCGAGACCAATTGCATTGCAAATGCTTGCTTTTTTAGACGCCACTTAATAGGTCTCAACTAGGCAGCTCTTGTGCGGTCTCTTCGTTTCAGGATATGGGCATAAATCTCCACCCACTTTCCACCCATCTCTTTAATTGGCTCCTGTCCCTGTTCGAAAATGGTGGCTTTTCATTGGTCAATAGGCTTAGTAGTCCCTCCTTACTACCACCTTGTCATTTATTGTAACTTCCCATGAGAACACCCCATGTAACGTGTTGTTACTCCCAGAGTTTTAATTGCAGCCTCAGAGCACTAATTTCTTAACGGCCCTTCATCAGCTTCGCATAGAGTACAACCTAATTCGAAATTAATATAATTATTTTGTCAAATTTAAACGCTACAAACTGTATATATGGGCATAGCTATTTGAATGTACTCGTGGTACTGTCTGGCATGCAATGCATTATGGGTAGGGTGGATTTAACATATCTTCTGCAGGGGGCAGTACCATATGTGGCCGAAAGAGGTCCCATGGGTCCCATATGGTACTGCACCATGCAAAACGGCTAGGTAAAAAACATTGGCATTTATAATGCCAATAACTCCAACAAATTCAAGACCGATTGCATGTCCAATACAATAGGTCTTGCATTTGTTAAAATTAGAGCTGCTGGCATTGAAATTGACAATGTTTTTTACTTTAGCTTTTTTATACCATTGGCAATAGTGCTATGCAACCATAATAATTCCACTGCAAATAACAAAAAAAGTTAAAAAAACATTGTTATTTTCAACACCAACAGCTCTAACGTCAAGAAATGCGAGGCCTATTGCATTGAAAATGCTTGTTTTCTTTGTCTTTAAGCATTCTACAAGAGTGCATCTTTTGAGGAGATGTCTCCCTCATATACTTTGCAGTGTTCCTCTCACCCACCGACCCTCCACCGTCCGTCATATTGCCCCAGTCCATCTCTGTTGTCTGAGTTGACTCTCAGCCCCTACCACCCACCCTACGTTGTACGTGATGCCCCCGACTTGCCCTCTAGTCTGCCTCGCCTTCTATACCCCTCCTATGTTACCTCCAGCACACCTACCTCCATGTACCTTTGTGCCCTCCGCCATGCAGTAAACAAAAACAAGCATTTGCAATGCAATAGGTCTCGCATTCACGTGAGTGTGAGCTATTAGCATGTAAATGACAATGACTTATTTATGTTTTGGGTTTTAAAACAAATAAAAGGCATTGCCATTTACAATACTGATAGCTTAAACTCTCGCAAATGCGAGACCTATTGCATTGCAATAAAGGGCCTTCTCGACCGTGTGTTAGATTGTAGATACCAGCGGAAGAGACCGGCCTGTGACATTTTCAAAGTAGTGATAAATAGTGCAGTGAAGAAGAGGTGTAAGTGTTGTTAGTTACACAGACAAAGTGTGAAGTGAGAGTTACATATGATTCAAGCTATAAACACCAACAAAGCTCTCCAACACCTTTCTCTCTGTGATTACGCTGTCACAGCTCAGGTGGAAGAGTGGGAGGAGGTGGCTATTTCCTGCCCTCTCTGTGATTTGAGTGTGGCATTGCATAATGTCATTGCTATCTTTGGACTAATAAAAAACACTCCAGCTGTAGTAGGGCCCTGGCTTCACCTCCTGGTGCACGGCGGGCTGTGCTTTATGGCAGGCATGGAGGGAGGGATGGTCTCAGCTGCAGCTTCAGCCTTATACAGTTCCCCTGCTATTACTAGTGAGCGAGGCGCTGAGGTGGTGGTGTCATTGGTGGTGGTGGTGGTGGTGGCAGTATTGGTGGTGGCGGTATTGGCGGTGGTGGCGGCGGCATTGGTTGGGTTATTGGTGGTGGTGTTAATAAAACAGACTTTTTAAAACAACTCGTCAGGTGGCTTAGTGCAGATGACATGTAACTTAGATGTGCTGTTGTAAGCTTCAGCCCATTAGCACACGATTATGTGCTACCTTGAATTCACATGACTTAATTCGCTAATCATTTCTAAATCCATTTTACTTGGGGGTTGAAACCGACAAGATAATGCTGGGTTAAAGTGATTGAAAGCGGTCACCCGTGTTAGGGGGGCAGCCGCCGTGCTGCTTAAAAAAAAAAAAAAAAAACACACAAGCAGTTTCAGCTGAAGCAGCGCATATCTGGCCTGCAGTAAGAAACTCAATAAAGTAAATAGTGCTTACAGACTAAGTAACAAGTCCTGTGTAACAACTGAAGTAAAGGGGCAGTAGCCATGGGAGGTTACAAATGAAGACAAGGCCGTACTAAGGAGGGACTAACAAGTCTATCAACAAATCCGAAGGCAGCATTTACGAAAGACAATGACACAAGACAATGAAAAATATGGGCAGAGTGGGCGCTGCTTCTCTCCCATGCTCTACTACAGCAGTTTTGCGGAGCGGCCAGTGCATGCGCGATGCTGCTAGGCTCGACATAAAAAGCGATATGACCCAGTCAGAGCTGTTCACATCAGAGCAATTTTTTCCTACACCCACACTTGTCTGTGTTGCCCCACACACATTCTCCCTCTGTGTTCCCTCCCATGCGCGACACCGGCAACATAAAACAAACATTGGCATAGTCAATAGGTCTCGCCTTTGGGACCTTATAAGTGTTTAGCCATGCAACAAATAATGTTGCACCAAGGATATTGTGCTGGATAACTAAACACTTACAAGGTCCCAAAGGCGAGACCTATTGGCTATGCCTTCTTTTATCCTTTCCTCCACTGACTGGCATGCTATATTAATTACGTTAATGGATTTTGGTGGGCAAGATATGTAACTGTACATTATTGAGGACTGTGAAGTCAAGATTGTCAGAAGAGAAGACGCAAGATATCTCAGTGAGATCAAGCGCATGCTGCAGATGTGCTAACTAGTGCTTGTACTTCAGAGTGTGTGTCAATCCCTTAGCATCTTGGTGCTTTCGAAGATGCTGTCCCCTTTTGTAGGAAAGAATAGCATCAGCAAGGTGGGGAAACTCGCCTAGAAAAAAACAACAGGGCACGAACATTACAGGCTGGCAGGAAACCATACATTGTGCTCAGCACTCGAAAGGTATTCTCAACCATAGAGCCCACCATAGACTAACCTGTGACCAATTATTTGTCAGTAACCAATTACCTTTCTAATTAACCCTTGAAAAATAGAAGTTTGAAAAGCCCAGTTGAAAATCAAAGCTGTAACGTGGATTATTATAGGCGGGGGCCCAGCCCCCAGGCTGAGCATAATATTTACATTATCAGAGCATGGAAGTGGACAGAGTTCGATCAATTCAGAAAGACACACGTTTGGCAGTGGTTAACACATGCGCAAACATGAAAAGAGTGATCAAAGAGGTGACAATTATCTTTAAGGAGCTATGCCGGCTCGACCTACTGTGACCCCACCGCGCTGGCGAAGTTACTTCAAAGTCCCTTTAGGGCACCAAAATGACCTGGAATGTAACGAGCACAGACCTGCACTCCCTCGTGAGAGGCTGGTTAACAAGGAGGCCAATCAGCACCAAACACACACACACACACACACACACACACACACACACACACACACACACACACACACACACACACACACACACACACACACACACACACACAGCAGACAGCCTTGCCACGTCCCTGTATACATGACTGTTCAACAGCACATCTGCCCTGATGCTGTTCTATAGCTTTCAAATGCACATTACCAGTGCAGAAAAAGATGCAATTTACGTACGTTTGATTCCCACTGCCTTTGCTTTGTTTTAGTTTCCTTTTTATACATTATTCATCTTCATTGCATTAATGCTGACTTTATCAAAAAGACAACGAACTTTGCAGACTAAAACAAGCAGATGCTGCGTGAGGTGAAGCAAGGAGTGGAGGAGAGGCCGTTGGGCTAGGAGGGAGATGAGAGAGGAAGAGAAAACCGATCCACCCACCAGACCGCGGTAAAGCAAGGTCTGACGTCAGCGGTGGATACATTACACAATCACACTCTGTGGGACTGAAATGCCCCTGAGGGGGACAAATACAAGAATATGGAGGAAATCCATGGAACGGGGTCAGGCAGGTCATGAAACCGGGTCAGTGAAACCACAAAAAAGTGAAAGTTAAAACAAGCCAGTGTGCGCGCAATAAAAAAAAAAAAAAAAAAAAAAAAAGGGCCGCGAGTGGTGCGTGCATGCGACGGCAATAGTGAAAGCAGGCTGCCTAGTGGTGTGCGATGTGCGCGCACCATGACGAGAGAGAAAAGCCAGATGGCGCCTCTGCTCCTCATTGTGCGCGTAACCGCACACTATGCCAGCCACAAAGCTGTGGTCAGCTTTTTAAAGCCCTCACACTAAATGTCTCGCCAGAGCAGCGCATGCGCTGGCTCAGGCAAGACCTAAAAAAAGGGTATTGACCCAGCCAGTTCTCTAGTTATGGCCGAGTAATGTATTTTTTTTCTTTTCGCTTTCAGCCACTGCTGTCCAACATGGCTAAAAAAAAATGACAAAGCCATTACCTCTCGGGTGGGCAAGATCTATTGACACTGCCAATGCTTGTTATTAATGGCTTTCTTCACTCTGAGGAATATAGTACTGTAGTTAGTTACACAAAACAATTTGTCATCTAACTGTGAGTACGTTTTTAAAAGAGCCTCAATTATTATTGCCTTCTTGATT
Organism: Triturus cristatus; assembly: GCF_964204655.1. Taxonomy (NCBI): domain Eukaryota; kingdom Metazoa; phylum Chordata; class Amphibia; order Caudata; family Salamandridae; genus Triturus; species Triturus cristatus. The sequence continues at coordinate 779,603,050 of NC_140590.1, read as the reverse complement.
TCTGGCTGCCTAAATGATAATGGGGGAATTGTGGTATTCGCCAATTTGTGTGAAAGAGTGAACACCAGTGTTTTCTTGTCAGCCCTAGATAAATAATTACGCCAAAGCCTCAAGAATTGACCAAACGGTAAATTCTCTCTTAAAATGTCATGAGTGAAATAATTTGAAAAGATAAGATAGTTCTCATTGGACAAGAATTATATGTAAAATATCCAATTGAGTTTTTTCGATAGTGTGTGCAATTCTAAAATATCCTTTGCATAAACTGGAAGAGTTAATTTCTGTCACTACTCCATATTATGAAAACATCTCCGGTACATTCTCAAGTGATTTTTTTGAGGATTACCAGCTGAAAGCACATGCAAAGTTTGTTGTACAAAGAGGAATGCCAAAGTTGGAGCAAAAGGCCTTTCGAAACAGGTACGACAAGCATATTCAATGACTAGGTGAATGGGTGTAATGAAGTCCCACAGTGAGTTTCGGAAAAGTTCTTCTATGACATGCAACATCTCTTCATGTGGGATACCAGTATGTAATGGCTTAATGTTAAGACCAAGTTAAAAAAAAAAATCCTTGTCTGGATTAAAAAGGTATATCAAGAGTAATTTAAACTTTTCCTTAGTATTCCTGAAGCAGGACAGCATATGGAACACTAAAGGACAATGGAATCAATCAGAAAAAGTTGAAAATGGTTTCAGGGTTGACCAAATAAAATAAATAAATTGGCCACATAGAGGATGGAATAGTAGGTTTATGAATTGTAGGTGGTGTGTAAAGATACTGAATTTTGGTATTTTCAACTACTAGAAACTCTGCCTCACTTTTAGTGATCTAGTTAGGCTGCTTAGCCCCTCCACCATCATCTTGATTCCTGCCAACATATCTTTAGTGGTATTCATGTACAGTTGTACACAGTAAGACAATTATGAGTGTTCCCTAAAAGATTGAGACATTCCTGTCTATCTAGAGGGATATTCCTTTTCATGATAGCACCACCTTTGTCTGCAGGTTTTATCATCAGTTCAGAATACATAATTTCTCCAGTGTCTGCACTTTCACCTTGTATTACATTTTAAATTAATCTCATCTTGTGTAACTCAATACACTCAACTTCCTTAATAACAGTCAGCTCAAAGGTCATTGCTTGTAGTGGGATATTATTAAATGGAGCGAAGAAAGATTTTTTTTAATGTAACCAAGTATTGGTGACCTCAAATTACTTCAATTCAGACCCTGCAAAGTAAGCTTTGTTTCTTTTTCCGGAATAATTCTGCTAAATCACAACCACCAAATGTATCCACTTTGCACTGGGAATGAAGCTAATCCTTTGATTATAACACTCAAGTGATGCTTTATGAGGGCCTCGTCCGTCAACGTCACAACCAATTCAAGTTTTCCTGGTTAATGTTTGCACGACCCTGGTCATGCTCCAAGTTACCCACTGGTTGAATTTGTAATATTGGACCTTTGGACTTTTTTTCTTTCCTCCTTGTCCCCGTTACTGCAATAAACAAGCATTTGCAATGCAATAGGTATCGCATTTACGCGAGTTTGAGCTATTCACATTGCAAATAATGCCTTTTATTTTTGTTTCCGTTTTTAAAACTTAAATAAAAGGCACTAATTTATAATGCCAATAGCTTAAACTTCTTTAAATGTGAGACCTATTGCATTGCAAATGTTTGTTCATTTTTGGTTTCTTCTTTAGCCATGCACAGCATCGCTAAACACCACTGGCAAAGCCAATAGTTCCAGAACGGGAGATGAATCTATTGACTCCTAATTCACTAATGGTTGTTTTGGTGCCCAGACCTTTTTAGGTCTCGCCTGAGCCAGCGCATATGCGCTGCTCTGCGAGGAATTTTGTAAGGGCTTTTAAAGACCAAACACACGCTCGTGCGTGGAATTTATCACTTTTGGTCTTTGCGTGCGGTCTTTCTAAGAAAGACAGCACGCAATTGGCCCAAGGGGGGGTGCATGTCCCGCCTTCTCTGTTCTGTGGCCTAGGGTCTGCGGGAGCGAACATGAGCGCCATATGTTTCCAATTATCACGCCGCATCTCGCGGTCAGGTTAATTGGAAACATATGGTCAAACGCGGCACTTTCACTTTCGCCGCGGCGGGCACAAGCGCACGTACCACTTCCGGGCTGGTCTTGTTACTTTATTTTGTGCCCAGTAGGCAGTGAATATAAGAAACCGCCCTCACCTACTGTAGGTTGCGGCTGCAGCCGCGATAACGTTAATTTCCTGTGTTGGCCATTGGCAAGATGCTCTCAGTTTATATCAGCAGCTTTCAAATTACAGACTAACGCGGTCTGTGATACGACCATTTATAGGCACCGGAAACTCCTTCGAAATTACAGAGATGGTCCATGTAAATAACGTGTAAACAGTATGCTTCACTGAATAAAATAGCAATACAGGAGGAGGGTACGCATCCAATCAGCTTTGAGCGTGAGTGAAATGAGAGTCCCATCTGCCTTTACAGCCAATCAGAAAGCACGCATCTACAGCAATACTTACAATGCAGAGCCAACGTCAAACACAATCGGAGTCTACTAAGGTCTACTATTGAGTTTCTAGCTTTCCTACGCACGATTCTTATAATGAGGTTTGCTTCGAATCATAATAATAGATGTTTATTTTGGTAAGACTTCTATGTTGCAATTATGCTGAATGGCTCTAGGGGCCCATCATATATCGAAGCCCCAATGAAACCTGGTTTCGAACATTTCATGCTGTTGACTAATTTTTCTAAAGCTCTTTCTAACCCATTTCATTTCACTGGGGTCTCTACGGCGTTTAAATTCCCTCCTGCACGGTTTGTACGCATTGTAGTTTTTCGAAGCTCCTTTTGTGGGAGTTTAAGGTTAAAAGCGTTGTGTCAAGCAGGCACTTTTCTTGGGGCTGCTTTTATGTGCAGATGTGAGGCTCACATTGTATTCTCAAGGTTGAAGCGAGCTATGGAAGGGCTTTGGAAAGCGCATGCCTCCAGCTGATGAGGCTGCACTGAGCGGCACAAATGCGCTTTCATTCCATGCTGGATCGCCGCAAAAATCAAGGAAATTGTTTTTTAATCTTCCAGTTCACAAACACCAATTGCAAGCAGTCTACGCTAAACCTGTCCGCTAAGAAATATGCCCACTCCTTCGCCGGCCTTCTTGCTGCAAGGGCAGGTGGTTGGAGGCCCGCGAACCGCTTTCTCCAGCAGTGAGAATTTATTAGAAGACATTTCCGGCTTCGGCAGATGGAGGCTTTCTTTTTGACAACAAATGGCAGTTTGTTGGGTTTTTTTTCCAGCCACTGAGACTGCGCTGAACAAGCATTGGCATAGCCAATAGGTCTCGCCTTTGGGACCTTATAAGTATTTAGTTATGCAGCACAATATCCTTGGTGCAACATCAACTGTTGCATGGCTGAACACTTATAAGGTCCCAAAGGCTAGACCTATTGGCTATGCCAATGCTCGTTTGTATCCCAGTAGAACCCTCCACACGGCCGTTCTGCAAAGAGCGCACAGGCTTTGCCTAGAATTAGCGGCTATAAGCATATTAATTTTATTCCATTAGCCATTGGAATACTGCCATTTGACCAGACCTGCTTCTCTTCCGCCTCGAATCAGTGGGTACCTGCTATGCCCATCTCATGGTTCCCCCGCTATGTAATGGAGGAGAAACCACTTTTATCCCGATGGCGGAGCCATAGCCCGTTCCGTTTTCAGGGAAATAAAGACTGCTAGGACTACTGTGCTGAGAACGGCGTCAGAGAAGCTGACTGGTTAATATAGGTTTTACGTGATATCCTTAATTTTTTTCCCAGACCGAGACCCTGATGAACAACATGGTGAATCTTGACAGGGGAAAAGAATAGAAGAACATGCGCTGCACTCCATTGACACATTGGCAAAAGAACACAATCACCGGCATTTGAAAAGCAAAAGACAACACCAAGCAGCTCGCCTTCCCGCCAAGACATTCCGGGTGGGCCGCACTTAAAGACCAACAAAAGTACACCTAGTAAGTACAGGTCATGCTTCCAGCCGACTAAAGTCTTCTGTGTATGCGTACGATTAAGAATCATCCTTCAGGGGGAAGATTTTCTTTTCCAGGCAACTCCTTTATGGAATCTGCTACCACTAGCAATCGATGTCACCCCTCTGTCTATTTTAAATGCGTTGAGTGGCAGGAATCACAATGAGAGACTCTATAGAGGTATAGAGTGCCCAATACATTTCCAACATTAGCTCTACCTTTTGCTATTTTCTACTCAGATTGTCAGTATGACTTCCATCCCCACAGTGACGTCACTCGAGCTCAGCTCGCCCTTCACAGCTCCTGAAGGTTCTTCAGTCACCCCGATTGCTGCTCCTCCTGCTGGGAGCCTGAAATGAGCACATGATCTCTGTGAAAGGCTCGTCTATAATAGCTGTGCAGATTAAAATAGCTGTTATTGCTCGAGCTCTGCCGTAGCTTGTTGGAAGGATCATTTGATCTGCTGGGATATAAACCAGTAACAGGTGCTGTGTGAACCGGCCTTATAGTGTTTCCAAAGGAATGAGTCTCACATCCATGGACAACGGCACAGCAGACTCTCACTGCTAACACATGCGTTTGGGGGAGTGGTAAGAAGTGATACACCGCTCTGTGTCAAAGATCATTGGTCCCTTCAAAGGATTTATTAAAAACAACAGACTGACAAGTGGTTGCTCAAGTGGCCACGTCCAGATGAGGAATACATCAGAATAGCTTTTTGAGAAATTAATGAAGCTGTATATAACAAGCGGTTGACATTGCCAAAGCCGAGTAAAAGAAAATAGTGCTCACCCACCAGATAAAGCCCACTGTGTAATCTCCGCGAGTATACAATCAAGTCCGGATGGGCCGTCCAAAAAGGACAGAGGTCGGTAACCAAGAAGCCTCCTTTTCAATGGGAAGCCAGCATTTAGCATAAACGTTGACGTGACCCAATGAAAAGGAGGGGTGGGGCTTAAACTGAACTTCCAGAAAATTACAACTACAAGAAGCCTCGCAGAGCTAGCAGCGCATGCGCGCTGTAACGCTAGGCGAGACCTAAAAAAAGGTCTAGTGTTATGATGAAAGAGCATTGTTGGTGGTGTGGGCCCATACATTTCGTCCAGCTCCAAAGGGTGGATGTCATCATGATAAAAACAATACTAAATCTATGACTGTACATTATGGAAGCACTAACAAAATGGAATGTGGTGAAGGAATATTTTCAGAAAAGGACAGGTCTGAGACGGGTAACTTGAGCATGCTACATCAAATTCAAGGTAAACGAAAAATAAAACGTTGGGCTACCAGCACATTTTATATGCATTGTACAAAAACATACTTAACATTATCTCTACCCTGCATACTGCCAACATCTATTATTGGACTACATTATATAAAGCACTACAGGCATGGTTAACTTGACATTTTCTTTAGAATGGACTTTGGCCCATCACTTTCACCACACTGCTAGACACAAGTTGCAGCTTATGAACATCACAAGAATTCATGGTATACGTCAAGTATTCTGGTGAAGAGAAACAGATGTGTGTATATATATATATTTTTTTTTTTTAACTACTGGCAATAGCCAGCAGGTAGTTATAGTTAGGAGTTCGTGTTTTTGTTTCGCCAAAAACTCTAGCGCCGCTTGACGATTCTTCACTTTTTTTTTGTTGTTTTTTCTTAACACGCCTACATTTTGATTTAGCTGCTGCGTTGAAAGTTTATGGGTGATCTGTCAATCAGGGGCAGAGAAAAAAGGGGGGCCCCAAAACGCATTTTCCCTGTGTTATGTCTATGGGGACTTAATTTTTCAACACTACAGCTCAAACCGCTGACCGGAATTACACCAAATATGGCAGAAAGCTAGATGTTGGTCCAGAAATGCGTGCTTTTTAGGTCTCGCACCTAGCGTTGCACTGCGCAGCAGTGCTCGCGCAGCAAGAGTCCTTTTGTCCGGGGGATCATAAATGGACCCTGGAATCGTACACGCTCGTGCGTGTGCTTTAGGTCTCGCTTAGCGAACGCAGTGCAGCTGCTTCGCTTGGCGAGACTCTATTGTTGTCGCTTTCCTTCGCGAAGGGAGACAAACCATGTGCGCGCACCGACAGGCGATGGTGCACGCTCATGGCGTCTCCACTCTGGCGTCTTCTTTGTAGTGATAGGAGCCTTTACACGCTCCCACCGCACACTTGATTTATTAGCGCTTGCAAGCATTCACAGTCAGAGCAGGATTTAATTGGTCCATTGAGCCGAATGGACACAAAACAAAAAAAACCTTTGTTTTGTTTAAAATGTGCACCTAGCAACTCTGTGCAAATAAACTCTCGCCAGACATTTTTCTGTGATTCGGGACCCTTGTGCACAATGTTTTGTACGGCTTTGTTTTAATACATTTTGGGAAGCTAGCCTCGGTTTTTGTGAAGCTTATGCACATTTGAGGGCTTTGTTTCTATATGTTTTCTGAGGGTGGCCACTGTTTTTGTGAAGAGCTCGGTGCAGTCACAGAACTCTCTGCCTGCAGCTTTTAGACAGTCTGCCTGTCACGTCCTCCCTGGCCGTCTTCCTCCCATTCCCAAACCCTCTCCCAGAAGCTTGGTATATGATGCTGTGATCCATGACCCCCACTGCTCCGGGTCTCTGGATGTCCGTGGTCGGGGAGTATGATCTGTGCTCACAGCCCCCACTGCAGACAGGAGCTTTTGTACGCCACTGGACAGCGTGGAGCAGTGCGCTGTAATTTGGCTAATGGTGTCGCCTCAGCAGAACAACACATCGCAACACTGAATTAAATTAAATGTTTTTATCAAATAAATTTTCAGAGGAGAAAAGACATTTAATTTACTGGCACGAGTGGGTTGTTGCATTTTTGTGGAATATAGTCTTTTAATCTGCAGGCTGTTACCAGGTACACTTATATTTTCCTTTAAAACGTGTTTACTTGCCCAGTTTAATTGACCATTTTGTCAGGGATGTTCGGTGAGGTTTTGTGCAGCCCCATAAATGACTTTCATCTGGTCCCCCGATGATTCGTTTTCGAACTGAATAAAGTGATGACTTCAAACGCTTTTAAAAAAGTGTCGCCAACTGATGCTCCTTATAAAGTTGTGTGCATCTTTGTTTGGACAGTTACCAAAAGTGTACTAAGCATGGTTACCACCCGAGGAATTTAGCTGCAGGTTATTATAATGCACGAGGGATTCACCGGTATGGACACTTCAGCCGAGGCATACTCCTGCAAGTCGATGAGTGCCCATTCCGTACCACCGAGACAAACTGGCCATCTTTCTTACAGATCCTGCATACGGAACAACTATTAATTCCCTATGTGACACACAGCGTAAACACTCATTGTGTTTCTGCTTTAATCATAATTGACGAATGTTTCACAAAATATAGACACCTCTTAGTCTACATCAGACCCCTGTGCTGTGAACCAGTGACTGCAGTGTACGGTATAGCCCCTTCCCCCTGTTCATAATGTAAACAATGGAAGCCCAGCCCTTAACAAACAATCCTGTTTAACCCCTTCAGTGCCACGCCCTTTCCCCCTCCTGTGCCGGGCGTTGTATTAGTGGGTGGGGTTCATGACGAGATAGTCTCGTCATGGAGCACGGTTGCGCTGTGCCCATGACGAGACTAACCTCTTCTGTGCCCATGACGAGATAAAGTGCTAGCCTCTGCTGCAATTTTCCACAAGCAGCGCTTTCATCTCCCCCCTGCATTCCCCCCAAGCCCCGTCCACACACGGTACAGGTCTTATCAAAGTCGTGCTACGTAAAATGTCACTTTAAAGCAAAACGAGTCTTCAAACCCAAAAAGCAAGTCCCAAACTGAATTATCCCTCCCTACAGAATGTATATTTTTTCCTCATCTCGTCAACCAATATTATCCCAGTTTCTCGTATAGTCCATGGGCTAAATGTGCCCACACTGTCAAATAATTTTTGTGTGTGCAATTTTATATAATGCAAACACGACCCAAAGGGGTTCTAGGGCTTTACATGAGCACCGGCTACATTACACAAGGTCATGTTAGTCTCTTTTATACACTGAATTGCGCAGGATCACAGAATGTTAAGCTAATGCTGCTGAGACTCAAACATGGTTCACCAGTTTCGAAGTTGGCAACTCTGGCCCTAGCGCATTCCAAGTCAACAGCAATTTAAAGGCTGCAAAGATCCCTGGATGCAGACTATGCCTCGCTCTTAGCTGGCTTATGAAGACAGCAAACATTCAACCCCACATAATTCAACACAGCGCTACACAATTAAGTGGCACGCAATTTCACAACACACAAAAGCACACCACAAAATTCAACTATTGACCATCGTATAATTTCACACAACACAAAACACAATTCAACTTCACATCATTTGACATGCCACATAAATACAATCCGTCAAATTCAACTCCACACATTTCCACTCTGCTTCATGCCACATAATTCCACTTCACATACCACTCCACGCAACACAATTCAACTCAAGACAATTCCACTCCACATAATTACACTTCAACCTACATACTTACACTTCACACCACATAATTACACTCCATATATATCCACTCAGCTCCAAAACACATTACACTCAACAAAATTCATCTTTAGCATGCCCTGTATTTACACTCCACATAATTCCACACCATACCCCACAATTCCACACAATGCCACGCCACACAATTTAATGCAGCACAATTCCATACCACACAGAATAATAACACTACTCCATACCACACAATTACATTCCACATAATCTACTCCATGCCACATAGCAACACTCCACATAAATACACTCCACACCATGCCACATGATTTTGCTCAACATAATTTCACTCAGTGCCACACAATTCCACACAACACAATTTAACTCCACACAATTCCATTCCACGACACAAAATTCTACTCCACAACACAATTCAACTAGATATCACATACATCCAATCCACACCACAGAATCCACACCATGCCACATAATTCTACAACATACTACATAATTCCACTCAATACATGCCACTTTACGACACACAATACCACTAAACATAAGCCCACTAAACCGAATACTGCATAATTAATATCCACATAATTCTACTGCACACCATACCACATAAATCCACCTCAAATAACTCCACTCAATGCCACACAATTCCAAAACAAACAATGCCACTCCAATCCACATCATTTCACACCACATAATTGCAATCCACACAATATAACTCATCATGCCACATAATTCAACTTCACTACATGCCACTCCACGCCAAACAATGCCACTCCAAGTAAATCCACATCATGCAATATAATTATGCTCCATCGAATTCCACTCCACACCATGCCACATATTTACACTGCACATATTTCATCTCCACCCCACATACATCCACTCTACTTAATAAAACATGGCTAAAGACATTGACAACGCCAATTGATCTCAGAGTGCTGTCTACATTATTTAATGTATGCAATAAAAGTCTAGCAAATAAAAAATTACCGCTCTATAATAAACACATACGGTATGCAGTAGCGGTCCGTGGAGGGAGTTCGGTGGGGCAGTGTGGCGGGGTAATGTAAACACCAGAATATGGATGAACGGAGGTAAGTACACATTAAAATAAATAAAACGAATTTCGTTGCGCGCGCATCGCAGTTTGCGATGCAGCGCGCACAAAGGAATTTGTTTTATTTATTTAAATGTGTACTTACCTCCCTTCATCCATATTCCGGTGTTTACATTTCCTCACCCTGCCCCTCTCCCGCCTCACTGCCCCAACGAACTCCCTCCACGGACCGCTACTGACGGTATGGTGCTGTGTTCTTTTGTTCACTGTTTAGCAAAAGTTGATTATTCGGAGGCAATGAGTTGCAGTTACCAAAAAGTGGTCTTAAACCCTGCCAAACTGCTGTTCTTTGGGGAGAGTATTTCACGTACTGGTATCAGCAAAGCATCCTACAATGTCATTGTTTACTATTTAAGTGTGGTAGCAGATAACGATTATTATTTCAATTGGCACATTTAAAACAAATGTACGGTCATAAAAGATGAATCATGAACATACTTTTAACTCCCAGAACATAAACGTCCGTGCCTTTCTCCCAGTAAAACTCTGTTTTATTACTTTGGTGATTTGAGGATCACTTATGGCATACGGCAATGCAATTTGGTCCCACACACCGCAAATTAACTCCAGAAACTAATCCACGTATTTAAATACATAACACACTATCTCATTCTACATAATTCCACTACAGTTCATACCATTTAATTTCTATCCAAATAATGCCCCATTACACCAGGCAACATATTTTCACTTCACAACTCCACAACAAAAAATGTAAATACAACCCATCTCTACGTTGCACTTCAAAAAATCGTATCATCTTTCCCACACAAGAACACTGCCCCTCTCATTCCCTCACACCAACACCTCATCTCACAATTCCACTGCCCCTTCACATCCCTCCCTCAAACTACCTATGTCCTGTCTAAACTGCCTGCTCACACATGCTCCCTTCATACACATCATACTGAGTACAGGTTCACTTCTAACCCCCCCTTAGTGCCCCTCCCCATACTCCCTTTCTCTCTCTCTTTCTCTATCCCTCTCTCTCCTCTCTCTCTCACGCACTAATCCAGCATTTCTCATATTGGTTCACTTCAAGTCTTTCAGCACAGTTTCTTTACCATAACTTTTTTTTAAATCCAATCCACATTAACACACACTCTCCTCACCTTCTTTGTGCATCTATAACCTTCTCTCCTCTTCATTCTTTCTTTCTCACACACTCTTTCTACTACTCTATCTAGTTTATTACGCTGTGTGCTTTTAACATTGGCTGTGCACGGGTAAGGGTGGGGGCAGGCTTACTGAAGTATTTGACTGTATCTGCTTAGCTACAAAACAAGGACTCATTGGGGTGAAGTCATACTTTCCAGGGGCGTGGTTTGGTGTGTGGGCGTATGGTTTGGTGTGTGGGCGCGTGGTTTGGTGTGTGGGCGCGTGGTTTGGTGTGGGTGTGTGATTACACATCACATAATTACACTGTATTCAATACAACATAAATACACTCTACATACCACTCAGTACTACATAACTGCACGTCACATAATTACTCTCTACTTAATGCAAGATATTTACACTCCACACAATACCACTCTGTGCCACATAATAACACAACACATAATTACACTGTACTCAATGCAACATAAATACACACCTTTCACTCAAGTTCGTGCTATATAAAAAAAATTTTTTAAAAAACAACAATTGCAATGCAATAAGTCTCACATTACTGAATCTTTGAGCTGCTATTGGTGTTGCATTATTATTAGCAATGCCAACAGCTCAAACTTTAATAATGCGAGACCTATTGCATTGAAAATGCTTGTTGCGATTTGGTGTAAATCCATTTAGTAGTTTGAGATATTTAAGTTAAAAAAACATAGATATCTGCAGTGGGCTCGCGGATTCTACTGAAATTTGATTGGCTGCTAAGACTTCAACCAGGAAGTGTTGGCAGCCATCTTGGGACTCTGTTTGAAGCAGAGTCCCGTTAAAAATAAAGAGCAGGGTAGGAATACTCTGAACCCCCAGTTATGGTGGGTCGTCCCACAGGGACCCCGCTGGGGGTTAAAAGCAATTATTTTTTTTTAATTGAATTTCGCGGCGAATTCGAGGGTGGAACCGTTAAGCAATTTAAAAAATATATATATATATTAAAACACGCGGGCTCCTCCGCATCATTTTCATGAAGCCACAGGGTGAGCTAAATCCTGGGGGCATTTTTTTATAATAATGTGGGGGCCACCACAACCTAAGTAAACTGATACTGGGGCCCGCATACCCACTCCCCCACTGCCCCGGGGACCGCCACCTCCCGGGCCTATTTATTAAATTAGTGTGTGGGAGACTGCCACCTCCTACGGGGTTCAAGTATAAAGAAAGCAAGAGGGTGGGCGGACCTCCCTTGCAGCCCCAGAAGCCGCCACCTCCCTGGGGCTTTAAATTTAAATAATGTGGGGGTGACAGGACCCCCCAGCCCAGGGGACCACCACATCCCCAGGGCAATTACCATAGAAATGATGGGGGGGGGCCCCACAGCCCGGAGACCGCCACCTCCCGAGGCTCAAATAATATAATGGAGGGGGTCCAATGCGGACTACCGGCCCCAGGGACCACTAATCTCCCCGGGGCTAAAGCGGAGATTGTAGGGCATCTCATGGAGCCAAAAATGGCCCTGGGGACCGCCACCACCGCAGGGACGGCTCCTGCTATGTACTGGGGTGCCCACACCCAGCACATAGCTGTTTGATATGGCTTGGCGGGAGCTTTACCGCTCCCGCCAAGGCATAGCAAACTGTGCTCCGCTTTGAGCAAGCGGGAGCTTGTTTCTTTTGCTTGCTCAAAGCAGAGCATAATTGCTTTGACAGGAATCGAGCTGCATGTTAGCAGCTCCATCTCTTGTCAAAGTACTGCCGGCTCCCGTGGTCCTTAACACTGCAAAGTGAGTTCCCTGGGTGGGACCAGGGCACCCACACTAGAGGCCGGGCCCCAGAGGATGGGGTCAGGGGGCTGAAATCAGCCCCGAGGGCCACTCGGCCCACCTCCCTTTTAATGTATTGAAAAAAAATATTTTTTAAGGCAGGGTCACAGTGGATGGGGTCCCCGGGGCAGAAATCTTTTCTTGGAGGGGCGCTGCACAGACCCCCTCACCTTTATAAAATAGGCCTGACGCCGGGGGAAGGCGACCGGAGGCAAAAATTGGCCTAATGAAGGGCGGCCTTGCAGCCCCCCTCCCCGAAAAATTTAAAATTATCTAAAAAAAATATAAATAAAAGACCGGCAAGTCGCCAGAGGCCCCACTGGTTGGGGGATGAAGTCTCCTTAGGTCCAGAGGGTCCTTGGGGGCCAACAAGCCCTACTGTTACCTCCAGTAAGTCCCACACAGTGGGGTTGCTGAGAGGTCTTTGGAGGCCATGCCCCCTTTCTCCACCACTCTGCAAAAGCACCTCCTGCTGCACTGCTGGTGAGTGGATGAAGTCCACTTGGCTGCTCATAGTCCTTGGGAGCCAACAAGTCCTCCTGTTACCTCCAGTTAGTTCCACAGAGCGCGATTAGTGTGAAGAGGTGTGGCGCCACGGCCAGGGCAACTGACTCTGGAATCTGGGGATCACGGTTCGAGCCCCAGCGGCTACGGCAGATTAGCCCAGCACCATGTGACTCTGGGCAATAGCTTGCTTAATCTTCCCGGCGGCGCCCAGAGACCCTTACAGGTGATTGTTCCCGCTTTACAAAATGTGGAAGACTTCGGAGGCCTCGCCCCCTTTCTCCACCACTCAACTCACATGGCACCAGACTCACTACTGGTTCGGGGTGGATGAAGTCCTCTTGGATGCTAAAGGGACCTTGGGGGCAAAGAAGCCCTTCTGTTACCTTCAGTAAGTTCCCGTTAGACTCAGCTTTTTCAGCGGGTTTAACCCAAGACTTTTTGCTTATTGGCCCATGTTTTTGACCCTGTTTTTGTTGGTTTCAGAACTCTAGGCCCTTTACCACTGCTATTCAGTGCATATGCTCTCTGTGTATATTGTTATTATGGATTGGCGTTTCCACAGTTGGCTTATTGGATTTACTACTAAATCCCTACTACAGTGGACTGTGTGCGCCCAGGGCCTGTAAATCAAATGTGGCTAGTGGGCCTGCAGCACTGATTGTGCCATCCACACAACCAGCCTTTCAAAGGGTTCTCAGACCTGCCACTGCAGTGTCTGCGTGCAGTCTCTACTGCCATGTCGATCTGGCAAGTGCACCCACTTGCCAGGCCCTAACCCCTTTTATTACAGGAGTCACCCCTGAGGTAGGCCCAAGGTACCCCTGTGGGCAGGGTGCAGTGTATGTGAAAGGTAGGACATGTACTGGTGTGTGTGATATGTCCCGATAGTGAAAAAGTGTATTTTGTTTTTCACTATTGAAAGGTTTGTTTTTCACTATTGAAAGGCTAACTGTCCCATAGGATAGAATAGGAGGTACTTAGCAACTTTTACAAGTATAACTTCCCATTGGGACGAGATTGAGAAATGGAGTTTAGTATGCCTGCACTCAGAATGTAAAAATGCATCTTTTAGTAAAGACGATTTTTATGTTGTGTGTTTGAAAATACTTTTAGAAAGTGGGTATTTTCTTGCTTTGTCATCATGTGTGCCTATGCTGGGTTGTGGATTGACTGACTGGCTGGCTTTGGAGTGACAGGGGCTGGGGCTGTGCATTCACTGTAGACAGCCACTGGGAGGTGGGGGTCGAGGTGTGTCCTGCATTTCCTGGAGGAGTCAGGGCTGGACTGAATAGACCTAGGCTGCATTCAGAGTAGTGGGAGGAGTTTCCCTAGCACCTGAATAGGCCTGGTCTGCATTTAGAGGGATGGGAGGAGATTTCCCTAGCACCTGAATAGGCCTGGTCTGCATTTAGAGTGGTGGGAGATTTCCTTTGCACGAGAATGGGCCTGGTCTGCCTTGGACAATGCGGTCTCCACCGCCTGCCAAAATACTGAACCAGAGAGGACAGAACTGGTTTGGGCTGAGCACAGACAATCGCCGCCCAAAAGAACAATGGAAACAGAGTATACATTTTGGAGCCCAGACCCCAGAAATGTAGAACTCGCTGGGATCAAAGAACCTGCCAAGGAGAACTGCTGGAAGAACTGCCAGGAGGAGTACTGTTTCTCTGCTGTTTTGTTAATTTGCTGGGTTGGCCTGCAGTTGCTGCTTCTCCCTTGAAAGGACTAGAATGAACTTTCTTCACTTGTTGCAGAGTATTTCCAAGGGCTTGAAATACAGCTTGCCTCCTGTTCATGAAGTCTCAGGGACAGCAAAGACTTCACTTACCTCTGGGTACTGCCTCTGGAATCGTGAGTTTCAGTTGCCACAGAGGGGGAAAGCAGCCGACACCATCACCCACACAGCTGATTACTCCATGTCCTGAAGGCACCGCCGCACTTCGAACCGCAACCCTGGTCTCACCGACAACAGCCGCCAACACTGAGCCGCTGCACGCGCGCGACATGTGGGCACCGCACATCGCACCGCCTCGCTTCACTGTGCTGCCCTGGTCTCACCGCCGATGTCACTACCTGCCGGCCTCGACAACCGTGTCCGCATCATGGATTGGGGGCACTGCTCCCAAGTCACACAACGCACTGCCCCATCTCACACTGCAGCCTGGGCCCACTGAAGCCAGCTCCCCTCAAACGGCACTGCCGCTTGCACGGTGACCTATCAGCACATCAACGAACACCGCTCCGCTTCGCACCACAACCCTGGTCTCGCCGACGCCGCTGGACGAAGGACACCAAGCTGCCTGCACTGTGACATGAGGACACAGCTACATTTCACATCGCGTCGGTTGCCACAACTGGCCCGCACCGACACGGTCGGCCGGAACCAAAGGTACTATTTACAAGTCTGCTGACAGACGCCAGGCCGCACCGACGCAGTCAGCCGGAACTGTTGGGAGTCTGTTTTCAGCACTGCGGTAGCCCCGGACAGAGCTACTAGCATAAAGGAACTGCATTTTAAAGTCATTGTTGCAAAGTGCATATTTTTGATTACAATATGTTGGTATTTTATCGTTTTGTTTTTGTTTGCACAAATATGTTTTTTTAGGTCTCGCCTGAGCCAGCGCATGCGCTGCCCTGCGAGACATTTAGTAAGTGGGGTTTTCAAAGTGCTACCCCATGCTTTTGGTGGCCTAACGCTTGCGTGCATGTGCGTGTGCAGCCGCCAGCTTTCAGCGCCAGAGGCGCCATCTGGACCCCGATTACTTTCACTTTTGCCCCTCGTATGTTTGCTGTCGCGCACGCACCCCTGCTTTCACCTTTGCCGTCTTGTTCTTTTCGGTCTCCGCTGTATATTTTCACTTGCGATTCTCATCTCCATCTCTCTTATATTTATTTTTCCCACCTCACTTTCTTTAGTTTTTGCTTCCCAAACCCCATATTACACCTCTTACCCTCTGCCCTTTATATATATGTTCGCACTCACGGTGATTCGCTTTCTGTTCAATAGAATGCCTCCCGCGAGCGCGCTCTGTCTGTAATGTTTGACACTTTGCAGCCATGATTTACTTTTAGAATTGTGTTACTCAACTCCCCAGAGTAGAGGAGTTTTATTACTGTTTGTACGCACTTTTTTCATCAAACTGAATGCCTCACGCCAAGTCGCCAACAGCTGCGCTTGGTTCAGCTGCCGGTCACGCCCTCCAAAGTATCTTTCTTTGATGCGTTCTCCCCCCCCCCCCCCCCCCCAAGCATGCAGCGCCAACCCTTTTCTCTGCGTTGCACTGTCCAGTCATCCGAACTTCCTTGCACTAAACGCTTCCGCTTCTTCCGGTGCAATCGTGGTTTCCTGGTGAGCAGCAGCCTTCCCGGGTGGTCGGCGAGGCTGAACCATTGTTCCGCTCCTGCTGCAGCCAGCTTTTCCTTCGCTCCTGCTCACGTTGCTGGCTCCTTCTCACGCCTGCAACCCACCCCGCAGGCTTGGCATCAATGCCATGCAGGACTAGGAAACACCTCCGAGGCAGCCGCACTCTTTGCAGATTGGCCGCCGATGACCGGTTCCAGCCAGTTATAGCCGCCGCTTCTTGATCTGCGCAGGCCTCCCGATGACGACTCCCTGCTTGGAGCCGCTGACCTCGCTGTTCCTCCTGGCGATTCCTCAGCATGTTCCTTTGCTCCTCGCGGTTTCTTCCTGGCGACCACAGCTCCGTCCTCCGCATGTCCATCTCGGCAGCGATGGATCCCAGGCACCAGGTAATTCCGCTTCAGACTGATCGCTTAAAATCTCCCTCCAGGATAGGGTGATTAGCAGCTGGTTTGGGGGGGCGACCAATCCGGTGCGCCCCCATTTTCACGGTCTTGCTTGGGGGGCTGAATCTGCACTTCTTTGACTATGGAGCTGAGGCTTTACATTCCAGAAGTGACTTTTGTTTGCTTCTGTCCAAAATCTTAGAGTGATAGCAGATTCTGTTTTCTTTCTTCCTTTGCTTTTGTTTTCAGCGTCCTACTGTCTGCACAATCTGGCCTTTTCTCGCTTTCCATGCTTCAAAAATAGATACAGCTCTTATTTTCTACCGTGCACGCACCACTCCCGGGCCACCCTTAATTTCTGCGAAGATGACTGTTAAGTCTACCATTAATTTAATTCTCTCGGTACATCCTCTCTGTCATGATAGCCTTAGCTCTTTCGAGGATGTGAACTCGCTCTCTCCATCTCTCTAAAACTAAAATCTTTTTTTCCCCCCACTTTCTGGTTTTGTAACCCCCGTCCTTCATCCATTCTCTTTTTGCCCACATTCCTTCCTGTCTAAAATCTTAAGAGTGACAGCCGATTCTGTTTTCTTTCTTTCTTTGCTTTTGTTTTCAGCATCCTACTGTCTGCACAATCTGGCCTTTTCTCGCTTTCCATGCTTCAAAAATAGATACAGCTCTTATTTTCATCCGTCTGCAATGTTGCTCTTCTCTCTCTGGACTTCCTGCTTGTTGTAAATTGGAACGAGGCAGTTCAGAAAATAAAATGTACCAGCCGCACATCAGGAGAGATCATTTATTCCTGTTATTTAGCTTCATAACATTTTACCCTTTACTGTCACTCCGTTACCTCCCTCAGCTCTAACCCCACCGCTGCCAGTCCCTGTGTCTGCTCTCTGCCCTCTGCCCTCTCCTGCTCTCACCCCGTACTTCTGGTGCCATGCTCACTCTCCGTTACCTCCCTCAGATCTAACCTCACAGCTGCCCATCCTGGTCTCTGCCCTCTCCTGCTCCCACCCCGTGCTTCCGGTGCCCTCTGCCTGTCCCGCTCTATGCCACAGCACCCTGCTCCCCGTCTCTATTCTCTGCCCCTCACCCCCCCACTCTCACCCCATGTTTCCAATACCTTATGTCTGCTTAGCTCTGCCACAGCACCCTGCCTCTACTCTCTGCAAATCCCCGCTCTCACTTTTTAGTTATGTTTTATATTATTGTATGTGAAAGTTTTAACACTTATTAGAACTTTCACATACAATAATATAAAACGTAACTAAAAACGTATAAAGTCCCGAAACCGAGACCTATTGGCTATGCCAATGCTTGTTCTAAAACTGGCGTGGTGTCCTTTGGTAGTGTTTTCACTGTATTTCTATGCGTTATGTGCAAATGCTTTACACTTTGCCTCGGAGATATGGTCAACTGCTCGTACCAAGCTACTAGCGGGTTGAGCAGGGGTTATTTTAGAAGAGCATCTCCCTTATCCTAACTAGAAAAAAAGGGTCTCTATTTGGACACAGGTGGAAAACATTGCCAACTAGAGACCTCCATTACTAACAGTCCCTTATAGCTGTATTCCTGAGAGCTGGTCGGAGGCCCTGCCCCTTTCTCCACCATTCTGCAAACACAACTACCAGTTAAAGCATTTGCAATGCAATAGGTTTCGCACTTACGCAAGTTCAAGCTACTGTCATTGTAAATGAAAATGCATTTTATTTAGGTTTTGAAAACCAAAACATAAATAAAAGGCATTGCCATTTACAGAGCCAATAGCTCAAACTTGCGTAAATGCGAGACCCATTGCATTGCAAATGCTTCTTTATGTGTTTTCATATAGCGGACGAGCTGTCGCCATTGCGCAAAGGCAGCCGCTTGTTTATATTTGCATCGCACTTTCACTTTAAGTGAAAGCGCGATGCAAAAATAAACACGCGCCGCCATTTCCAAAGCCCCTTATGTAAAAAATAAAAAAAAAAAGTTCTTACACAACTAAACAAAGGAGACAGTACAACGACACCAGTACCCGATCCAGTCCGGATGGGCGGTAACAAAGAAGAATGATTTCCAATTACGAGCCAGCATTTAGCATAAACAATGACGCCAGGATCTTTTACCGTATTTTTTTGTCAAAAAAAAGAAAAATAAACTACATTTAAATGGTCTCACTTGCCACCTTCGGGGATGTAGACTTTCCACTGGCCCATTAACCCCTTCAGTGCCCATGACGAGATGGTCTCGTCATGGGCCGCGGTTGCGCTGTGCCCATGACGAGACCATCTCGTCATGAACTCCGCCCGCTAATAGAAAGCCCGGCACAGGGCGGGGAAAGGGCGGGGCACGCAAGAGGTTAAACACCAGAGCCATCATTCCATTGCATCTAAAACATACCGGCTCCGGATTGTATCTTTTTTTCAGTTTGTTTGGTGTCTGCATGCCGCAGTCTCACGCGGAAGTCCAGCGCCGTCGCCATGGTTAACCCCAACTGCCAGCGTTTCCTGTGTCTGCTTCCAAAAAACCCACTTGGGGTTTTAAGCGAAAGCACAGCAGATGTCAAAATAAATTCAAAGAAAAATATGCTGTAGAGCAAAAACAGTCACCTTGTTGACCGAGAAGCTGTTGATTGGTCAAAAGAGGCCTCCAGATTCAGATGCGTTGCTGTTCACATTTTATAATGTCCGATTGAAGTGAGGCAATAACACAACATGGCGGCGCTTCTTGGTCACCCCAGTGTCACCATTGGGGTTTATTCTCCAGAGCTTGCCTGCCTTTATTTAAATGTGTGCGTTTAATGCACAAGTCACGCGTTTGGATCCAAGGATGGCTGGCTCCACCCTATATCATTCCAAGGACGGGACTCCCCCTCTGGTACTAACAACGCCTAGCGCCGTTCCTTTAAATGGGGAGGGGTTTTGTCTCTGCTTTAATGCAGCAGTGCCACGGTGTGTGTGTTCGAATCGCCCAACATGTGTGTTTTTTTGTGTAATGTATGTCCCATTTGTGACGTCAGCCCCGGCCCTGTCTCTGTAGAAGGGTTGGGGGGAGGGTTCAAGTTAAGTGTGGGGTTGGATATTGGGGTGACGATTGTCTACTCAGACTCCACTCAGCGAAATGAAGAAGGGTGGGGTTTGGGACTGACTGAGAAAGAAGCCCCTTGTAATAAGTGGCTCACAATTACAAGAGGGAAGGAAAGGGGAGGGGGGGGGGGTATGTGGAGAGAAAGACACCGGGGCAGGTAGAAGAAAGAAGGACAACAAAGGGAACAAGAAGCAGAGAGAGAGTGTGTACGCTGGTCTGTGAGAGAGACAGTGAGAGTGCATCGGCCCACAGAGAAACACCGAGAACAGAACAACAGACTGGAGATGGGCAGATAGGGACGTTTCTGGGTGAGAAAGGGTCTGCACCCCCTCTCTATTTGTCCTGACCCTCTTTGCGCACCACCAACACAGCTGATGAGTAAAGCACAGACCCATTTATTTATTTATGCGTTTTCATATGGCGGACTGAAGTATCAACAAACGAAGAACAAGTACAACCCGATAAACTGGAGCCATTGCGCAAAGGCAGCCGCTTGTTTATATTTGCAACGCGCTTTCACTAAGTGAAAGCGCGATTCAAAAATAAACACGCGCCCCCATTCCCAAAGCCCCTAATGGGAAAAAAATGTGCTTACGCTACTAAACAAAGGAGACAATATAACGCCGCCAGTACACTGTCCAGTCAGGATGGGCTGGCGAAAAAGGCAACAGGGCAGTAACCAAGAAGAATGATTTCCAATTACGAGCCAGCGATTAGCATAAACGATGAGGCCAGCCAATCAAACAGATGGGCGCAACTACAAGTCCATAACAGAAATGTTATCGATTACAATAAGCCTCGCAGAGCGAGAAGCGCATGCGCGCTCCAGCGCTAGGTCCGTGAGACCTAAAAAGCCATAGAAATTCACTTAAAAAAACAAAAGGTTACAGGGATGTTCTAGTTAGGCTTAGATTTCCCTTGTACACAACCTGTGAAATTCAGCAGTTATAGTTACCTGAGCTAACTATAACTTATGGCCATGCAATGAACTGCTTATGACCGCACATCACTCATGACAGGGTCAGTGACATCACTGATGACATCATCCAGAGCCACTCATACCCCGATACAACCTCTCCCACGCCCACTCACACACCCATACAACCACTCACATCCCCATTCACAGACCCATACCAGTACTCACATACCCACTCACTCCTCCAGAGGTACTCTCACACCCACTCACTCGTACAGCGACTCAACCATTCACTCACCCAGAGCCACACACCCATACTGCTACTCGCACACCCACTTATTTACCTACAGTCACTCACCCATACAGCCTTTCAACACAGCCACTCCACCATAAATTCACTCACACCCACACAACCACTTACATACCCATCCACACATTCATACACACACAAATCCACTCACTCACCCATACAGCCACTCACACAGCAACTCCCTGGACCAAACACCCACTCAGACACTTACAAACCCATACACACAACAGCACAGTAACACAGCCACTCACATAATATATGTTAGAAGTAGTATCACTCAGTAGTAGTGCATCTAGTATACCAATTTAACGTTTGTAGTAGGGTGCTATAAATGTTTAACACCCATAAACTCTTAAAAACACTTAGATTCACTTGATATCATTTGACATGTCATCAGTGAAGTCACTGACAATGTCATCAGTGATATAATACATGATGTCACAGTCAGCTTAATTAACCATAACTGCTGAATTTCACAGGTTTTGTACAAGGGAAATCTGAGCCTAACCATAACCTCCATGTAACCTTTGTTGGAGAGATAGATGATAATATATATAAAAAACACATAACAGCTAGTCACGGTTTTATCCTCTTAGGTTTTGTGTGGAACAGCGTAAAAAATGAACAGTGAGTGAAGTGTTTAGTTACAAAACTCTCAGCCCTCTTATAAATAAAGCTCTGTGCGCAAAAATCGTTAGGTGGGGGAACTATTTTTTTCATAATCAATATATCAAAGCCAACTAATCAGACATTCCCATTTATCATATAATTTCACCACCTCTTTAGTTCAATACATTTTGATCTGTCCATTGTGACTACATTTTGTGCATATATTATGCCTTCACATAAAAGGAAAGAGCAGAGAGCAGATTAAAAACCAAAATAAAATGTGCTATGCATTGCAAAATCTTCACGAAAACACACATTAAGCTAACCAAAAAATATTGTTCTTAACTACAGGGATGGTTTATAATGTATGGAATTGTCTGTGCGATATACATAAAGTAAGAGATCTGCATCTGACAACTACTGCCTCAGTCAGGCCTCACCATTGGTCACTGGGGCAATAGACTGATTTTGGGCCCAGCTGCCTGGCTCATTAGAATGTCGGACATTATATGATTGTGAATTTTCGCTTTGTTGATGGTTTTGTTTGCGTGTACCCTTCTTGATGCATAAACTGTAAAGCGCTCCGATACTCTTGGTGGTCATGTTCACGCTATATAAAACTTTCTAAATAAATAAAATATACTATTCACACTACAATGTCTTTAATAGGTTATATGTTTCATAATTAATATTGTCTCCCACCCACAGCAAGAACACCAAGCAGAAGCAAAATCAATGGGTCTGGCCTTGTCAAGCCTACAATTTTATTTTACTTATTTACTTTGCTAACATATACAATAATTATTACAAGTGTACAGATGTAAAAAGTAATAAAGCAAAAATGCTTCCGTGATAGGTTTTCAAAAATTGACCCATTGAAAAAGTACATTGAAAAGCATTAACGCAGAGATAAAGTTAGAGATTAGACTACCAGCCCGGACACTGAAGTGGACAACCTTTTAGACGAATGAACACAATCAAAATGTTGTCATTCGCTGTGAATACAAGTGACTGAAATGGCCTGACCCACTATGCTAATGTTTTAGGATGTAGTGGGGAGAAGCAAAATGTGAATGTCACATTAACAGCCACACCCCAGTACAGAGATCTGGGCCTAAATCCATTGTTTTTCTGCTCACCATGCCGTTCCAGTTTGAACCAGTCATATGCAAATCAGTCTTGACCCTGTGCCTCATGGGTACAGTCCAGCCCGAACTGCCAAGCCAGGTCCTCCCTGGACTGGAAGCAAGCATCCTAGGACCGGTTTTGGGGTTTCACCCCTCTTCAGCCAGGATAGCTTGATTCCAGTGGCATGGAGAGCACGGGACCCACGTCTGGGAATACCCTTCCCACTTGGGGTGACAAATGCAAAAACAACAGTTGATGGACAGAATGCAGAACAATGTCATACATTCACCCCAGTACAGAGATGTGGGCCTAAATCCATCGTTTTTTTGCTCGCCATGCCGTTTCAGTTTGAACCCAGCCATATGCAAATCAGTCTTGACCCTGTGCCTCATGACTGCCAAGCCAGGTCCTCCCTGGACTGGAAACAAGCATCCTAGGAGCTAAAGAATGATGATGGATTAAACCCAGATCAGTTGACTGGGGGTGAGTGCTTGCAATGTTCAACACTCTGTCCATCATCTCCTTGTGTTTGCTTTGTTCGCCCTAAGTTAGCAGGGTATGCCCAGACGTGGGTCCCTTGCTCACTTTGCCACTGGATTCAAGCTAGCCTGGCTGATTGGCCAGAAACCGGTCCCAGGATGCTTGTTTCCGGTCCAGGGAACAAATGGCTTGGCAGTTCGGGCTGGACTGTTCCCATGAGGCACAGGGTCAGACTGATTTGCATATGGCCATGTCTGAACTGGGGTGGCGGAGTGAGCTAAAGAATGATGATGGATTAAACCCAGATCAGTTGACTGGGGGCGAGTGCTTGCAATGTTCAACACTCCGTCCATCATCTCCTTGTGTTTGCTTTGTTATTTTGAAAGCCATGAAGCTGCGAAAAAAACGAAGATTTCTCCAAGCCAGACCAAAAGTAAATTTGGCACAAAGAGAAAGGATGGTTACAATTGTTGCAAATCAGGGATCAATGTAGGAAACAGACGTAACCTCATATGACCAACACCTCAGAAACAAGAGGGAGGATGGTTATTTCAAAGGGAACAGAACAACACAAAAGAGAACATGCATCAGTGATGGGGGGTGGGAGGGGGTACTCTGCTGAACAGGTGGAGGCCATATAACCAGGTGAACTAAGAAGAGAATCCAGAGAACAGCATCCAAAACAGATCAAAGTCTAAAGCAAAGATTCAAGGGCTCATGCAGCGAGTGTAAAAAAATCCCTCAAGCAATTGCCATACTAAAGACGATTCAGAAGGCCTCCCTAGTCAATGTATCTGCTGTTGAAACTGCTCAACATTTGATGACCACAGGGTCTGATAATGGCCTGGGTAACCCAGCATTCTGTTTTATAAAACTGGAAAATACAACCCCTGTACCCATCTTGGTAATAACTATTGATAAAGCACTTGGTAGAAAGGTAGGAGGATTCTGTGATTGAACATACAGAGATAGGACAGAGAGGGGATTTGTCAGTTTTTCAAGAAAGCCAGGAGGGAGGATATGGTATGGTCCCTAGTCAAATACTGAAGAAATGCTGGTGGATGAGACAAGCAGATGTATTTTCTGCAGGCAATTTTATATGCTGCCACGGCCTCTAAATCCTGTTTAAAGCCAACTTGCATTTTGTGCTATGTAACTAGAGATCATATCAGAATCTTATGCAATTGTCTTTTGACACTTTCATGCAATTCTATAAAGCTTAAAACGCTCCAAGCAGTCAAGACCGTTATATACATAAGTGCAGGTAGATAAACCTTCCAAGCAAATATACTGTACTCAAGGGTCATCTTACCGCCATATAGCACCTCACACCTGAAATTAGACATCTTTAAGCACCAGTCCTCAAACAGTTCTTAGGATCCACACTTTGTTTCACATCATGATCTCTAACCGACTACATCAAGTTCCCCACTTTTCTTACCTCTTTGAAACATCCATCAAGACTCCAGAGAAGATCTTCTCACCAAGCCTGAAAGAAACCACCAAGGCATCTTCAATAATGTGATCCAAAGTGACCAGCACTTCGGAGCCTGGGGTCAAACCAGTCAGGGGCCCATCTTGACACAATGGTACCACTTTTGAAGAGCCATCCTTGGAAAGTAGTGGTTCAGCCTGGGTCCGTGTGGCCATGACCAACGGCTCTTCATTATTTAATGGGGAAGCTGTTAAAAGCTCATCCTGGCGAATGAATCCCTCATGGAGTAACGAAGCCTTCTTCAAAAGTCCATCCTGAGAGACTTGGGGAGCGTCCATTAGAGATGCTGCATTAGTATAAATGAGAGCACCATCTACAGTTAGCAGAGGCCCATCGCTTTGTGTGAGAGGTTTAACCAAGGTTTCTTTACAAGACAATGAGGACTGAGCCGCCAGTTCATCAGCAGTACACAACAGACTGTCCCTGGAAGAATGCTCTACCACTTTAGAAAACTCCTGGCTAGGGTACAACTCAGACTGGTCTGTAGCCATAACAACCTTTAAGGGCACTCGAGCAGGGACAACCTTGGGAGGTATACTGATCGGATGTACTGCTGAGGGCCCATGGGCAAGATGCAATGGCAATCCAGCCAAGGCAATCTCCATGGCTTTGTGAGTTGAGACCACCTCAAGCTCCTGGGCTGATACAAGTTCCATAGGCAACTGGTCAGGGTCAATATCCAATGGAGCAGAGGTTGGAGCAGCATTAAATTCTTCTTGTGCTAGAACAATCTCTGAGGGTACCAGGACCTGATTAACACCCATGGACATCCCAACAGGGGCAACTTTTAGAGGAGTTTGGGAGAGGGAACCATCCACAGATGCCTGATCTGGGGAAAAATCAAAGGTCAACGATGCCTGCATCGGAGTGCGTTCTAAAGATACCCTACCTAGAGAAACCTCTGTAGACATCTGGACTGAGGCATTGTCCAAGGGCACCCAAGGCTGGAGATCATCCATAGGCACAGAGGCAATCTCAGATGGCGTCTGACCCAGAGCTGCACCAGAAGGATTCGGAAGGAGAGCAATCTCAGCACTATGCTCACCCAGGTCAACCTCTGAAGGTTCTTCATCCACATCAACCTCTGAGTGAGCCTCAAACTGAGCAATCAGTAAGGGCAGAGAAGACCCGCCAGCGCACTGAAGATCCGCCCGGGCTAACGCAGGCAGGGGATCTTCAGCAGGGGCAACCGCAGGCAGGGGAGCTTCAGCCAGGCAACCCCCAGCCACTGGAGCTTCAGCCGGGCAACCCCCAGCCACAGGAGCTTCAGCCGGACAACCCCCAGCCACAGGAGCTTCAGCTGGGCAACCCCCAGCCACAGGAGCTTCAGCTGGGTAACCCCCAGTCGGGAGAGCTTCAGCCGGGCAAGCACCAGCTGGGAGAGCTTCCGCCGGGGAACCACCAGCCAGGGGAGCTTCCGCCGGGGAACCACCAGCCAGGGGAGCTTCCGCCGGGGAACCACCAGCCAGGGGAGCTTCCGCCGGGGAACCACCAGCCAGGGGAGCTTCCGCCGGGGAACCACCAGCCAGGGGAGCTTCCGCCGGGGAACCACCAGCCAGGGGAGCTTCCGCCGGGGAACCACCAGCCAGGGGAGCTTCCGCTGGGGAACCACCAGCCGGAGAACCCCCAGCCAGGGAAGCTTCAGCCGGGGCAACCGCGGCCAGGGGAGCTTCAGCCGGGGCAATCGCAGCCATGGGAGCTTCAGCCGGGGCAATCGCAGCCAGGGGAGCTTCAGCCGGGGCAACCGCAGCCAGGGGAGCTTCAGCCGGGGCAACCGCAGCCAGGGGAGCTTCAGCCGGGGCAACCGCAGCCAGGGGAGCTTCAGCCGGGGCAACCGCAGCCAGGGGAGCTTCAGCCGGGGCAACCGCAGCCAGGGGAGCTTCAGCCGGGGCAACCGCAGCCAGAGGAGCTTCAGCCGGGGCAACCGCAGCCAGGGGAGCTTCAGCCGGGGGAACAGCAGGCAGGGGAGCTTCAGCCGGGGGAACTGTAGCCAAGATAGCTTCAACAGGGGCAACCGCAGGCAGGGGAGCTTCAGCCGGGGGAACAGCAGGCAGGGGAACTTCAGCCGGGGGAACAGCAGGCAGGGGAACAACAGCCGGGGGAACAGCAGGCAGGGGAACAACAGCCGGGGGAACAGCAGGCAGGGGAACAACAGCCAGGGCAACAGCAGACAAGGGAACTTCAGCAACTGCAAGCATGGGAACTTCAGCTGTGGCAATCGCAGGCAGGAGAGCTTCAGCTGCGGACACAGCAAACAGGGGAGCTTCAGCCGGGACAACCTCAGACAGAGGGGTTTTGGCAAGAACAATTTCAGATATGGGGGTTTCAATAAAGTCAATTTCACACATGGGGGTTTCAGCTAGGACAGTTGACATGTGTGTTTCAGAAGGGGCGATTTCAGACATGGGGGTTTCAGCAGGGGCAATGTCTGACATGGGGGTTTCAGCAGGGGCAATGTCTGACATGGGGGTTTCAGCAGGGGCAACGTCTGACACGGGAGCTTCAGCAAGGGCAACGTCTGACACGGGAGCTTCAGCAAGGGCAACGTCTGACACGGGAGTTTCAGCAAGGGCAACGTCTGACATGGGAGCTTCAGCAAGGGCAACCTCACCATGCGGAACATCAGACAGATTATGGGTATCTCCAGAAAAGGCAACCTCACCCAGAGGGGTCTCAGCCCGGGCAATCTCAGCTTTGGAGGCCTCAGCTAAAGCAATGTCAGCTGTGGGAGTCTCAGTCAGGGCAATCTCAGAGGTAGATGGAATTTTGTTCGGGAGGACCCAATGGGGCTTGTGCACATTTGTTATGGGGACCTTAAGCAGCAAGGACATGTTGGAACCTTCCAAGGAAGCTGATGGTTCAGCAACTGAATCAAGCAATGCTGGTTTGGCTTTTGATGGAGTTACAGGAGAGGGGCTATCTACTCGGTCTGTATGAACTGGGTCACCACCATCAACATCCATTGGAACTGTGCCTTCAGTCTGAATGTCCACTGTACAGGTATTCCCGACATTCATAGGAGAGGCTTCATCTTCAGAACCATCCCCAGCACAGGTGCCCTCTACCAGGGAAGCAGAAATTGGAGAGGTGGAGGCTGTTGCCAGAGAATCAACAGAAGGATCTTTCGCTAAGCGACTATTCAAAGTGGATACGGCCTCTGGACTATGCATAGACATGAATGCCTCATTCTCTGAGCCAGCATCAGTTCTCAAGGTTTTGGGCACAGGAATATCCATGGGTGGGAAGGCCTCCACCTGCGGGACATCCAGGGATGGGGCCATATGATGCTGCATGGGAGAGAAAACTGTGGGGATTATAAACAATGATACATCTGTAGCCACAGGGCCAGCCTGGATGGACGATTCAGCCAATGTGTCATCCGTGGATAAGGTCCTTGGACTATGTTTAGGGGACAAGTCATCAACATTTTGATTTCTCAATGGCAGGGTTTCAACTGTGTTTGATGATGCCAAACGACAATCCAGGGTGGAGAATGCAGAGTAAGAATCAAGGGATAAGGGAAGTAAAGGGTCACCAGTAGATCGGAGGATGGCGATGTCAGCCAAAGGCAAGGGAGCGGTGGGCCCACTTACGAGGAAGGGAACAGCAGGGCCACCTACAGGAGAGGAACTTCTGTTCAACACCTCAGAACAGGGAGTAAAGTTGCTAGCTAGATGTCCCTCAACTGGTGATGAAACATCACACACGGAGCTGTCCTGTAGGATTGGCGTCCCAACCACAGGAAACAGTTGGTCCTGAAAATTATATGTTTGAAGCAACTCTGCAGTCGTATGGCTACAGAGTGCAGAAGAACCTGAGGGTGCACTTAAGGAGCCTTTCTTTTCTTGATCGTCCGGTGTGCAATCCTTGTGTGACAAGGTATTGCTTGATGAATGACAGAGGTTCTCACCATCTTGCACTGGCACCTGCAAAGCATCGGCAAAAGGTAAAGGGCCATGAAGTGGTGCTCCCTGCAGCCCAGCTCCTTGGAGTACAGAGGTCATAGACATTTCTCTACCATCTCTAGATGGGTGTGAGTGAGTAGGGAATGACCGAAACCTTTCTTTCCCCTCTAAAGAAGGAAGTGGGTGAATGGGGAGTCGCCAATCTGGTGTCTGAGAATTCAGGGGGTCTATAATTACCTCCTCCTTTTCCGAGGAATCAGAGAGTGTGTGGTTTCCCTCATCTGATGACACCCCATGCAGTGAAAGGA
Organism: Triturus cristatus; assembly: GCF_964204655.1. Taxonomy (NCBI): domain Eukaryota; kingdom Metazoa; phylum Chordata; class Amphibia; order Caudata; family Salamandridae; genus Triturus; species Triturus cristatus. The sequence goes on along the minus strand of NC_140590.1, from coordinate 779,574,018 downwards.
GAGCCTCCTCCTTGGTTATAAACCTTTCTTGTGGGTTGTGGAAGGACCCATGACAGGCAGAAGTCCCTGTGAGAACACGACCCTCTTGGGCCAGAAACCTTTCTGCAGATGTGTGGAGGGGCCCCTCCTCAGCAGGAGACTCAGGCAAGGGCCCCTCCTGACACTGAACTTTTGAGAAACGCTTGGAGCGACATTCCAGAATAGAAGGCTCTCGCATGGAACACTCCTGAGCTGGACTATCTGGGTGAGTGTGAAGAGCGGTCACCTGAATAGGTGACTCTGAAATAAATTCCTTAGGAGAAAACACCTCCAGAGGTGTACCGAGGGCAGCCTTTTGCGTTTGGTGTCTTACTAGCGTTGTATGGAGAGCCAACTTTTCAGCTGGAGTCCCTGAAGGTGCGTGGAGGGGATCCTCCTGGGTTAAGAGCCCTGTATGTTCATTGTGAGCCCCCTCAAATACGGCAGCGGCTGAAGGGAGGTGCGGTGCCACTATCAATAGTTCCCCTCTGCTCTGCGGACTGCACGGAGCCTGTTCCTCCAGCGCCCCCGGGGGCCCCAGCCTCGGCTCCGCCTCAGGTTCGGCCTCTCCTGCCGTAGCCGCCATTTTCTGTCTCGCTGCTCCAGCGCCCATCGATGCTCGGCCTGCACACTCCGCCCGCCTTCTGACCCGCCTCCAAGGACGGTACTGGCTGGTGATTGGACTAATACGTTTATTTGTAATTCAAGAATGGACTGCAAAAACGTCCATCATAGGGCTTCCCGGGAGACTCCAACTTTTTATTGGATCACGAAACGTCAACCATTAGAAGCCACGGTAATCTCAAGAAAACCCTCACTCTGATTGGCTGTGGTTGAGGTTTTCGTTTATGATTGATGCTCTCACACATCCGTCAAACGAAAGCGCTTTCCGTTGGTGAGCTTTGCTATCCATCCTGTAGCACAACCTAATAGGCGTGGAGCGAGAAGAGGTACAGGGCGAGTTTTTTGACAAGACACTGAAGAAGGACTAGCACTTCTAGCTGTAGGTGGTGGTCAGAAGGCAGCCCTCTTAGAATGGTGGTTGTTTTACAGTTTCTGATCTTGTTTTACTAAGCAGAATGGATAGCTTAATTTGAATTTAGCAGGGCAGATCATATATGGTAAAGGAAACTTACCAATAAACTATTCCTGGTAGAATAAGTCATAAAATAACTGTGCATGTGACGCTCAGAAAGGAGCGGAATGGAACTCGAAGGAGTCGCGGCTCCTCATTATTGGAATCTTATGCAATCGGGTGACGACTGCGTTGCTTTTGTCATATTAGGTTCCACTTGAGCTCCTTCGCGCTATCCAGTCGAGTTATCTTTCCCTACGCACATGCGCATACACACGCCGCGTTCCCTAACCCCTGTTCTACAATAAACGGAAGCAAGGACGTTCTCCTCAACTACTTCCCCTTTGCCTAATCATTTTGGAAGCTTCTTATTTCCCTTGACGTATGTACAGAGATCGCAACAACGAACAGTTAAATGCAGCGGGTATGGGCGTGGCTGCAATGGAGGTGCTTGGGCTGTTAGCTCCCCCTAATAAATGTATTATTTGCAGGGCATGAGTCCTTAAAAAGAAGTGGGGGGAGGAGAACTAACCTGGTTAATCAGTATGCAAGTGGCATCACGGCGCGTGAAATCACAGGAAGTGGCATCATAAGAAGTGTCATCAAATCTTAAGCCCTCGCATACATGTTTAGCATGTCTATCAAGAGAACATTGGAGCACATTTCGAGCATACAGGGAAACCCTCCTGATTTAAGCAGAAGATTCACTCTTTTGTAAGCTACACATAAAACAATGTTGCCTTTTGTCAGCGTAAACTTTCTCTACCCATAGTGCTTTACAAGAAAAAATAGTGATATTTAAATTATTACAACGCCACCTCCGGGGTAGTAAGCACTATATAAATGCTATTTATTGTGTGTAAATACTGGGAAAGACCAAAACATCTGGCATTTACAGGCATGCATATCTCCTAAGCAGTGCGAGAACAAAGTGAAACGTTTATGTGTGAAGTGCTTACAAGGTGTGAGCCTTTGTTTCCCCTCCGCCTCATTTGCATCAGGTGTGAGGCTCCTGACTGCTCCCATCCTGGAGACTTCAACAAAAGGGGGGCTAATGACCCCTCAGATCCGTCCTTTGCTATGGGCCCAGTAGGAGTCTGCATAAGAAAGCCCCCTCCTCTCCCTTCCTGCACGTTGTTGCGGATCGAAAACAGACAACAATCTGCAGGCGCTGCTGTATGTGTCCCGGTGTTTGGAAATTACACCGGGACGAATTCAGCATACTTTTTCAGTGGGGCCCAACTTCGTGGCAGGGTTTCACTCAATGAAAATAGTGGATGGACGCCGTCCAACCGCGTGTACACCCGACTTGTGCCCTGATTATTTGATAACTAGTTTGGTACACAGGAGCTTTCAGTTGGGCAAGATACGGCATCTGTAGGATTTCACTTGGGATTTTTAAATACTCACTCAGACAAAAACACACACATATACACTTGTGTCTCTGTTTTGAAGGTCAACATGGTTATTTTACAAAATACTGCGTTGTAAATATCCTTCATAATCCACACTTGTTTCCATTTCCACTAGCCCTTAAACCCCCTGCATGCCCTGCTTCTCAGATAATGATTAACGTGCTATGCCAACATGATTGTCAGAAATTTTGAAGCACATACCCCCTAAGTCTTAACTCAGTAAGCTACACCCCTGGTTACGGAATTACTACACACTTATTTATCAATCCTAACGATGCAAATGGTAACCTGCTTTTTTGACTACATAGTCAAAAGGTTTATTTGAGTTGTCCTACTCCTTTTCGGATGCGCTGAAACATGATGGGAAACTCCAACACAGGCGTGGTCCATGCAGGTAAGAGCAGTGTGGCGGGGGATCAACATACGACGAGGAGGAAACTTTAAAAAAAAAAAGAACAATGTGGTTTTCTTTTTTCTTTTATTCAAGTTTCCCTCGTCATCGTAGTATTTCGAATCCCCCCTCCCCAACCTGCACGGGCCGTGTTTGCCCCAACAATAGAACCAGCCACTCTGGACTTAGTGGTTCAGATCCGATTTTTCAGTTTGTGTCTCCACAACTTTCTATAACACCTGTCCTAGCTTTTACAGAGTTAGAACTCTCACTGAGGGAGAGTTTAACTGACACTGATAATGTGTGCCCATGTTTGCCAAACTTGGAAACTTAACACACACTTTCATCCCTTTTCTAGATTGGTGAGCTCTGTCAGGTAAGCTGTTAAGTATATCATTGTCCCTGCAGAATTTTACTTCCATTTGTGTGTCAGTGCAATGTCCTAGTGTTTGGTTTTCAAAATCTGATCATCCCACCCAACAAACCTCTAAAATCTATGGATCGTCTTGAAATGCATACCTCACAGCGCTTATCTTTAAATTACCAACTGACAACGAGATGTGATGAATTGTTGCACATGCACACCCCTTAGGCTTTGCTTTCCTCTGTGTTTGGTTAAGTTTGTCATATTATGATCTATGACGGGTGCATATAAACGAAAGGTTCTGTCAGACATTGCACAGGAATGTTACAGTGGCAGTGAACCCCACTTTCAGAGCCGGACCTTGCTCGGATAGTGCCCTAAACAGAGTAAACATTGTTTACCTCACTGCTGCTTGTGAATAAAAGCATTGGTAAAGCTAGGAGGTTTGGCCTATGCAAGAGCTATTGGCTTTACCATTGTGTTTTAACCATGTTGTACACCAGCATGGCTATAAGTTAGTGACGTAGAGAAGAGTGGTGTGTAGTGTCTTGCATCGGAATGGCGAAGAAAGGAGTAGTGTGGAGTGGCATGGAATGTCGTGTCATGGCGTACAGTGGAATCGCAAGAGTGACGTACAGTGGAGTGGCGTAGAGTAGAGTTGACTGGTGTAGAGTGTATTGACGTAGAGTGTTGCAGAGTATAGTGTCAATTCAGCGGTGTACAATGCAGCGCCATAGAATACAGTGGCGTAGATTAGAGTGTTGCATTGTAGAGTGCAGTGAAGTAGAGTGGAGTGATGTAGAGGACAGTGATGTTGAGTGCAGTGGTGCAGAGTAAAGTGGCACAGAAGGCAGTGGTTTAGAGTGGTGGACAGTAGAGTATAGTACTGTCGCGTAGAGTGATGCAAAATAATGTGGAGAAGAGTGCATTGGCATAGAATGCAGTAGTGCTTAATAGAGTAGTATAGAGTGCAGTGTTGCAGAGTATTGTGTCAGATTGCAGTGGTGTAGAGTGCATTTGCGTGCAGTGCAGTGGCATAAATAGAGTGGCATAGAGTGCAGTGTTGTTGAGTACAGTGGTGCAGCATAGAGTGCAATGGTATAGACTACAGTGGCGAAGAGTAGAGTGGCGTACAGTGGAGGCAAGTGGAGTGGCTTAGAGTAGGGTGGACTGGTGTAGAATGCATTGACGTTGAGTGCTGCAGAGTATAGTGGCGTAGAGTGCAGTGGCATAGAATTCAGCAGCATAGAATGCAGTGGCGTAGATTAGAGTGGTGCATAGTAGAGTGCGGTGGCGTATTGTGCAGTGGTAGAGAATGGAGTGGTGCAGAGTAGAGTGGCATGCAGTGACGTAGAATACAATGGCATAGAATACAGTGGAGTAGAGTAAAGTGACATAGAGTGCAGTGGCGTAGAGTGGTGCAGAGTAGAGTGACAGAGTGCAGTGGCGTAGAGTGGGGTGGCATTGAGTGCTGCAGAGTGAAGTGACAGTGTGCAGTAGTGCAAATTAGAGTGGCAGAGAATGCACTGTTGCAGAGTAGAGTGGCGTAGAGTACATTGATGTAGAATGCACTGGTGTAGGGTAGAGTGCGATAGGGAGCAGTGGCTGACATATATTTATATTTGTTTTAATGTATGTGATTACGATTAAGATCAACTATATGTCTAAGCTATGAGAGTTTGATTCATGTCTTGATAAAGATGGTATCAATTTGGATAACACCATCGAAAAGCCTAGACGCCTCTGACACACAATTCGTGTAGGGGGCTGGAACCATAGATATCCAACAAGTGTCAATATATCGAGTTCCAGTCTGTATATATTTTCACACAAATGTGTCTTTTATGACAGTGTACTGTCTTTCTTTTCTCTCATTCTCTGTGTTGATTTTGTATTTGGTAGTAAAAACTCCTGTTCTGCTTATTGTCATAACAGAAATGTACTTTTTGAAGAAAAAAAATTGTTTTTAAATTTAGCTTTTTGTGTTATCAAAAAGAGCTCTTTTTAAAGAAAATCTCTTTTTAATAAAAATGTTGTACATTTTCTTCTATTGACATATCTTTGGTGCACTGTTTGGGCCTGTAGCAAGACTCCCTGGAGTGAGATTGGTTGTGACATTTATTGTATTGAGTGATTGAATACAAGTGATGTGAACTGTGTAGCTACCAAAGGAAATCCTACTCTTCACTTGGCAGTGGCGTAGACTACAGTGGTGCAGAGTAGAGTGCAGTGGCATAGAGGGAAGTTGCATAGAGTGCATTGGCGTAGAGTGGCACAGAGTGGAGTAGAGTGGCATGGAGTAGATTGTTTCAGAGTCGAGTGAAGTGGCATAGAGTGGAGTGGTGTATGGTAGAGTGCAGTGGCGTAGAACAGAATGGTGTAGAGTAATGGTGTAAAGTGATGTAGAGTGCAGTGGTACAGAGTAGTTTAGAGTGGCGTGCAGTGAATTGGCATAGAGTGGAGTGGTACATAGTGGAGTGCATTGGCATAGAGTGTTTTGGCATAGACTGGAGTGATGTAGAATGCCGTGGCGTAGAGTAGTGGTGTAGACTACAGTGGAGCAGAGTGCAATGACGTACAGTGCAGTCGTTCAGAGTAGAGTGGTGCAGAGTGGAGTAGTGTGATGTAGAGTGCAGTGGCGTAGAGTAGATTGTTTCAGAGTAGAGTGAAGTGGCATAGAGTGGAGTTGTGCAGGATAGAGTGAAGTGGCATAGAGTGCAGTAGGGCAGGTTAATGTGCAGTGGCGTAGAGAAGAGTGGTGTAGAGTAATGGAGTAAAGTGGTATAGAATGCAGTGGTGCAAAGTAGATCAGAGTGGCGTACAGTGGATTGGCATAGAGTGTAGGGGCTTAGAGTGGAGTGGTTCAGGGTAGGGTACATTGGCATGGAGTGCAGCGGTGTACAGTGCAATGTTGCCAAGTGGATTAAAGTGGAGTGGCGTAGAGTCGAGTTGTGCAGAGTAGAGTGGAGTGGCGAGTGGAGTGGCCTAGAGGGAAGTGGTGTAGACTATAGAAGAGCAGAGTAGGGTGCAGTGACGTAGAGTGCAATGGCATAGAGTGCTATGGTTTTGAGTAGACTGGCGTAGAGTAGATTGTTTTAGAGTAGAGTGAAGTGGCATAGAGTGGATTGGTGCAGGTATAGTGCAGTGGCGTAGAGTAATGGCGTAAAGTGGTGTAGATTAGAGTGCTGGACAGTGAATTGGTATAGAGTGCAGTGTTGCAGAGAGGGGTAGAGTGGAGTTGTGCAGAGGAGAGCGGAGTGGCCTAAACTGGAGTGGTTGAGTGCAATGGCGAAGAGTGCAGTGGTATAGAGTAGAGAGATATATAGTGAAGTGGTATAGAGTGCAGTGGCTAGAGTGGAGTTGTGCAGATTGGGGTGGAGTGCAGTGGCGTGGTGCAGAGTAGAGTGGAGTAAGCATGGTGTGGTAGTACACTGCTATTACGGACAACACATTTTCAATTGAAATTACCATTACATTTGCACAGACATAAAGTTTTACTAATAAAACTATACAGCGCACAAACGATAATGTGTGGAAATGACATCACCTAGTGTAATGATTTGTTTTGATCATATTAAAGTATTTGTTTCAACACACTTCAGAATTAACAAAAAATGAATGTGCTTCATGTGTGCTTTGCTACTTCTGATATATTCTGAAATACTTGCACAGTTCATTTAAATGCTGTGTGCTAGAAAAAACCCTTTTCTCTACCCCAGTCTCCACCAAGATTGTCACACAAATCCTCGCACATTGAAGTCAGAGACAGAAAAGTAAATACCAAGCTCCCTCAAAAGTCTGAGCTTAATATTTGACCTCAGTCTTTGAATGCACAGCAAATGTGACAAGAAATATAAGACATACAGGCCTGTTTACAGAAAGAAGCACACATGGAAAATTACAAGGAGAGGTAGTGTGAAAAGTCTTTGCTCCTTGGGAGGGACGAACTGAACCTGAACATCCTAAAATAAATAAATCCAGCAAATAGCCAGAAAAGGTGAGTTACAAACCACAAAGCTAATGGTAAGAAACAATAGCAATGCATTCCTGGGGAATCTTTGTGAATATCCTCAAGATGTCTTTAGCAAACCAGTAGGCTTCCACCTAAAAATGAGGCAGCAGGGGCCCGTTTTGTGCTCATGACAGTCACTGGATGATTATATCACAACAGTAACTAGTCTTTGAACACAAACATTTTAACACCACCCTTAGTTGATGTAATTCACCCACAACTTGGCTTCATCATGCTGATGCCAATTTGGTAGGGCAGATGGATTTGTTGGTGCTTGGGGGTGAGAGAGAGCTGGGAGGGGAAGGAAGGGGGTTGATGTAGTGTTAAAAACGGCAAGTGCTGCAAATAATGCATGATTAAAGGCAGTTTATTCTGAATCCTTAGAGCCAAGTGCAAACGACACTGTTGTTTGCATTCCCTTAATGCAGATAGCTTCCTGTGCTCCTGTGAAGATTGGCACCTTAGGCCTAGGCCCAGCTTGCACATCCTGAAAGCTGGCCCTGCTCACTATCATTTCAAGATGTGCATTAAGGGACAAAGCCTTGGCAACACATTGGGCCTCATTCTTCCCCTTCTGTGCCCGCTCCACTGGAGTTCAGCAACCCTGCTTGTTCAATTTACTGCAGTCCCACCGCCCTAACCTGATACAGCCTTGCAGCACCCCTGCCGCTCCTCCAGCAGCCCATGGTGATATGTCACTTAGTCACTGCTCTTTGAATGTGGCCAGATACCCTGTAGCCATCAGTCTGTTTTAGTGCTCATGGTGGCCAACTGCCAGGCCATTGATCTTCACTAAGCTTGACATCACTGTTCCTTTGAGTGGTCTCTCGCTGCCTGTCTGTGGCCGCATATCTGTCCCTAAGGGTGTGACATACGTCTTTACTGCAGCCTTCTTTTGTGGCATGTTTCTATTACTATGTACAGCTCATATTATTGGAGTGCTATCTTCCCGGGTACAAATCACCTACACACGTTGTAGCATTATTCCGCATACTTTCGGGTCCTTTTGTTGCCCACATGTTTGGTGTCCACAAGTTCATCATCTAAAGCATACCTTCAATGAGCCCATTTGACTCTGTCAGCTCACCGTCATAACAAGCCCATAAGTAGAGTATGCCATCTTGAAATGTACTGCAACCCTACAAAGGTATTAAAAGGAGTAATTGTAAGGTTGGCATAGAGAAATCGAAGTCAGTACATCTAGTGGCTTAATTGCACAATGTGAAACCTGAAAAACCTGGGATCAATCCCGACTTCCCCACTTGACCAAAATGTGTGATCCTATGCAATTGTTTTATTTCACTTTGACTCCTTTTTCTTCATTATCACATATTAGAGGGCCTCAAAATACATGTTTCAGGATGTGCTCAGCAGGAAGCCTTCTCTTGGGTTTGTTGTCAGGGTGGGGAAGCATGAATGTTTCTAAATTTATGTTTGAAAACTATACCTTTAAAAAAACGATTTCTCATTGCACTGATATAATCTGATGTACTAAGGTGAAATTCTTCTTCATGCGAATTAAATACAGTTTGGGAATTTTTTAAGAGACGTTATCATATTTTTACACGTTCATTGCAAGATGTCTTCAAAAATGTTGGTGTTCCTAAAGTTAAGTGGTGAGGGACACTTTAGTTACTTCCTTTTTTTATTTCAGTTAACCTGTAAATAAATGTTTACCCATGTATTTAACATTTTCTGAATATTAGTGCTCTATCAGGTAATCAGCAGACCAGTGCTGCTATTGAACAGAGGGCCGCATGTAAAATCAGGAGGGCCACAAGTGGCTCCCAGGCTGTACTTTGAGTATCAATGACAGACAAAAAATGGCACAGATAGAGAAGAAACAGTTCAGTTAGTCTGTACCAAACATTTGTGTGAGTCCACCCCTTCTCAGTCCTCAGCCTGCGCCCAAATTTGAAATGTACTATCAGCCTTTCACAGCACTTATTGACTGGCTCAGGAACCGACGCCGACGGTGCAGGCGGTAAGTCAGACACCTACCACATAAACAAACGACACGTACCCGCAAAATGGCACCCACACACACAGGGGATCCACATCCTGGCCACTAATAACAGCCCACCATAGGGGTTGCATGGCCAGCACCACTAACACCCCCACCCTTAGGGCTTATGTTGCCCATCACTACTGCCACCCCCACCCCCACCCATAGGGCTTATGTTGCCCATCACTACTGCCACCCCCAGCCATAGGGCTTATGTTTCCCATCACTACTGCCACCCCCAGCCATAGGGCTCATGTTGCCCATCACTACTGCCACCCCCAGCCATAGGGCTTATGTTGCCCATCACCCCTGCCACCCCCACCCATAGGGCTAATGTTGCCCATCACTACTGCCACCCCCACTCACAGGGGACCTGTTGCCCATCACCCCTGCCACCCCCACTCACAGGGGACCTGTTGCCCATCACTACTGCCACCCCCAGCCATAGGGTTTATGTTGCCCATCACTACTGCCACCCCCAGCCATAGGACTTATGTTGCCCATCACTACTGCCACCCCCACCCATAGGGCTTATGTTGCCCAGCACTACTGCCACCCCCAGCCATAGGGCTTATGTTGCCCATCACTACTGCCACCCCCCCATAGGGCTTATGTTGCCCAGCACTACTGCCACCCCCAGCCATAGGGCTTATGTTGCCCATCACTACTGCCACCCCCAGCCATAGGGCTTATGTTGCCCATCACTACTGCCACCCCCAGCCCTAGGGCTCATGTTGCCCATCACTACTGCCACCCCCAGCCATAGGGCTTATGTTGCCCATCACCCCTGGCACCCCCACCCATAGGGCTTATGTTGCCCATCACTACTGCCACCCCCACTCACAGGGTACCTGTTGCCCATCACCCCTGCCACCCCCAGCCATAGGATGGGTGATGCGCAACACATCCAGCATACTCTAACATCAGGTATGTCTGCAAAATACATCCCCCTAACATCATGTCAACAGTGTGTAGTCTGTGACAAATGCCCACAACAGTGATTATTGCCACGAACATACAATGTAAGTAACAGCACATGTGTGACCAACACATGAGTGTGACATACACAAGGCAAGCATCACCATAGCACTGTGGCAATGTAAAAAGAACACCCCCTCACTGTGTAGAACAGAAGTTAAGTGTGGGCTTCCAAAATGCAGCAGATGTTGAGCATTGTGGTGATGGGGACTAAACCCCCCCTCATCACAGTGACCAAAAGGTAAGTGTCATCATGGTCAAAGCTGCAAATAAACCGCATGTATGATCCCTGCTCCCAAAACATTAAACACTTCTGGGGCAAACTAGTGGTTGTGTCCCATACACACATAGATGTGGTGAGGCTAACAGTGCTGTGAAAACATAACACACTCCCGGCCATGTGCAGACAAGCAACACACGTGGGGTCTGACAATGCATACAGTGTACAATGACACAAGAGCAGAAGTGACCATCAACAAGCATGCACACATCTCAAAAATAGACACACCAATCAAAAAAACTTGTAGACTGTAGGTGTCAGCTCACAAACTCACATTCCATGCCAGCAATGGCACCTAACAACCAGGATGAATGTGCACATGATGTGATATGACTCACAGGGACAGCAGACAAAATCACAGAAACAGCATCCAGACAAAGGCCCACAACAGCAATACCAATGCACTGGTGCAGATGCACAAACAGGCAAACTCACACTGCACATCTGACACAGCATGTGTGTGTGTGTCACAGTATCCACAGGCAACTACACAACACATGAGGGGGGCAGAACCACAGTGACACAGATGTGGACACAGTGCCATACAAAAGTAAACCATCATTGGGATACCCTCAGTGGGCAATCAGGCATTGGGAGATGAGAGGGAGCACAACAGACACATGTGACACCAATCAAAAAAACTTGTAGACTGTAGGTGTCAGCTCACAAACTCACATTCCATGCCAGCAATGGCACCTAACAACCAGGATGAATGTGCACATGATGTGATATGACTCACAGGGACAGCAGACAAAATCACAGAAACAGCATCCAGACAAAGGCCCACAACAGCAATACCAATGCACTGGTGCAGATGCACAAACAGGCAAACTCACACTGCACATCTGACACAGCATGTGTGTGTGTGTCACAGTATCCACAGGCAACTACACAACACATGAGGGGGGCAGAACCACAGTGACACAGATGTGGACACAGTGCCATACAAAAGTAAACCATCATTGGGATACCCTCAGTGGGCAATCAGGCATTGGGAGATGAGAGGGAGCACAACAGACACATGTGACACAAGCTGGAATGTAAACCAACTAACACAGCAAGAGACTGACACACAACAGCACTACCCCCAGGGACCAGGCATTGGGGTGACACAAGCATGCATGACACCTCCACTGTGATGACAAAGGCAGATGTCGTACAAACTGGGAAACCCAGACATGGGTCCTGTTCCACAAACGTACATCACACATACACAAACACAAATCACTCAGCATGGCCCCTCATCCATGGACAAACGGGAGCTAGGGGACCATCCATGCAAACATTCACATCAGTCCCCCCTCAACACCACACACCCTGAACTGCAACAATGTGTATCTATGAAGCCCACATGGACAGGTGACATTGCACATGCACCCATGAGAAACACAGGAATGTTGTGAGGAACTAAGGTGCACAGACACATCACACAAGGACAGTTTATAACCCTGGGGAATGACAGACATACTGCACAGTATGCGGTACATGGCCATGACCTCAAAGCTCACGTAACCTCCAGAATCCCTGCCACAGTCCCAGGACAATGCAGAAGCCAAGGAGACCCACAAGGCACACATGCTGACACCTGCCAGCATTGCAGCCATGAACTCGACAAGTGGGAGCAGTCACACACACATACAAATGTCCCAATCACTGAAAACGACCACCTAGGGATAACTACATGATTTAGCAAATAAACAGGTGCCTTGAGGAACCCTGACTGTGTCCCTTTTGTGTCTGACAACATCATCACCACTCAGAACTGACAAATCCCAATGATGATACACCAATTAACAGTAGTGTGTCATGCACCCACACATCTGGTAGCCCATTGGAAAAGTAGTGGGATGAACCCAGTACCACTCAGCAAGCATCAACAACAGGAACATATCAAGGGAACACTGTCTGCGTATGGACAGGGATGTGGACACACACACATGCTCATACAACACACACCATGGGCCCAGGCCATGTCACTGGACAACACACTTACTTGAGGGGACCCAACTCCTGTGGAAGCCCAGCCGTGCCAAACATATTCACCGCAAGTCACACTCATGTCTGCAGAACACTTGGTCAGTCAGCCATCAGTTACCACACAATGAAGGCTCTGGTCACAACAGCCTGGGTACGTGAATCTCCCCTATGTCATCTGCACATACCCAAAACATATGTCTAGCAAGTAGCACAGAGGACCCAGTTGCTCCTATTACAATGATGCCCACACCTGTAGGTCCAGTGTTGATGAGCACAAAGTATATGGAAGTGACAAATTGGACAATGGGAAGCACATCATATGTGCATGGGTGCAAGCCAGAGATGTGACCATGCAAATGAAATGCTCACAGAGAGATGTCCACAAATAGTTGATCCTGACACACCCAGGTAGCTGCAAAGGGTGACATGGATACCCACCTGAATAGGATACATATCTCATGGACCACAGGGAGTACCTCACAGCAACACATCAGTATTCAACATTGTAAACAAAGCATCACAGGTGCAAGGCCATGTTAAACATCATCAACATAATGTACAGCTAAATCTAGTTCACAGGGAGAAAGAAAAAAGCTTTATTCAGCATTTTAAAAGTTAAACGTCTGTGCAAACAAAAGGCCAATGGCTAGTCCATGTCCAAATGCCAAGGAGTGAATTAGAGTGACAACTGTCACACCTTGCTTGCCTGCACTGCTAAGGACCGGGGTCATCCCCTCGGAGGGGCATACATGGGGGCAGGCCAGGCACCGCAGGGACAGGATCAGGGCGCAGCAGAAGGAGGCAGTGAAGAGATGGGAGATGCAGGCGAGACACTTGCAACTGCAGTGGAGCTGACTGAAGTGGTGGGTGCTGTCACAACTGTGGGGCACAAGTCAGACGGGGTGGGTGCCGGCACAACTCCAGTGGGCAGTTCAGATGGAGTGGATTGGCTCACCACTGCAGTGCCCAAGTCAGACGGGGTGGTCGTGGACTCCAAAGCAGTGCCTACATCTATGGGAGCGTAATGGGGGACAGGTGAAGTCGGCAGGGCAGGAGGGAGGGGGACACGGTCCCCACATCAGTGGCACTAACTGTCTGACCAGGTGTGGAGGAGCAAGTGCTAGGGGGGATGGCCTTAGCATTTTGGGGATGGTGTATCTGTGGGTTGGGGAACCCGGGGCAGGGAGTGGCGGGGGAACCTCTGGAGTGGTGGCCTGGGGGATGGAGGACGGAGACTTTGCCTTGGAGCTGCGTGGTGGCGGGGGGGGTCTTGCTCTTCTGGCGCCGGGGGGACTTGCGGGTGGGGGTCTCTGTTTGACTGCGCCTGGGGAGGGTGTCCGGGTGTGAGGGGCACTCCCCTCTGTGTGTGGGGACTTCCTCTTCCCCTTGTAATCAGGATCTGCAGGGTCGGTGGGGAAGAGGCCAAGGTCACAGAGGAAGAGCTTCTGGGGGGATGGGGTTGCAGGTGAGGCAAGGGAAGGGGGCTGGGAGGGAGAGGTCTCGGAGGGCTGCGGAGTGGTTGTGGATGACTGTGTGTGTGGAATCAGTCCCTGTGCTTGCTTGTGTGCACGTCTAGACCTTGGTTTGGGGGTTTCTGTGCTTGGGACAGGTAGGATGCTAGGAATCGTGGGTGGTGCAGGGGTAGGAGGGGTGCGGGACTGTTGGAGGAGGGACACTGCTGCCGTCAGGGAGGAGGCCACGGACTGATTGGTCCTCTGTAGGGCAGACATGCCCGAGGAAATGCCCTCCATGAATGACACCAGTTGTGTCAACAGACCCGTGTGTGGATGGAGGACCTTCAACATCGACGTCTGCCCTACATGGATCTGTCTAAGTAAGTCCACAGACTCCTCACTCATGGCAGCAGGGGACACAGGGGCAGGGGATGCGGTGCCTGGCACAAAGGAGACATGCTCACAAACACGGGAGCCCACAGGGACCTCTGGGATGGGAGCCGATGCGAGGGTGGTGGTGGTGGTGGTGGCGGGGACAGCCTCACTAGCTGGGGTTTGGTGGCTGCTGACACCCGCCTCCACAAGGGAGTCATCCTCAGAGCTGCTGTGGCCCTCAGCTGGGGGTGATGGTGCTGACGACTCCTCTGTGTGGCTCCACTCGCCCTCCGTGCCACTGGGTCCACCCGACTCCTCTCCTTCTGTCCCTGTAAGGCTCTGTGGCTCCTCTTGGTCCATGGAGCTGTCCCCTCCTGTGGCCGTGAATGTATCTGGATAGGAATAGGAAGTAAGAGAACAACATCAGTCACCTGCACCCACTGCACACACCACAGTGAGTACATCACATCACAGGGCAAGCCCTGGCATCATCAGCTGACACAGCTCAAAGTGCCAACACTGTTTAGGATAAGACAATTGTCATTCACAACATCAACCATGGCACACATATCCCTCCTTGACTTTCACACATATGTCTGTTGCATGTTGGATGCTAACACCCCAATGTGCCAACATGCACCACCCACACATTAGTTGTACATGCAAGTGAACAAGTAGGAGTATGTCACTATACACACAGCACATCTCTTGCTACTGACTCAGTACAGGTGTCCGGATGAAGGGATGGGCAGAGACTCATTTCACATGCTTGGGATGCATGCCAGCAACACACACTATGATGTACTCATGTCCTCAATGGGGTGCATGGTGCACACTTGAACACAATGCAGGATCACTCATAGCAAGTTAAATGCCATGGCACTGGGATGCCCTGAAAGTCAGTCAACACTGTCTCCTGTCACAGGGGCAGGGCATCCAGACAACAACAATATGCACTGACTCACAATCCTAGCTCAGGGGTAAAGCTAACTCTGCAGATGACCGGCACACTTGCCCATCCCATGCAAACATATCCAGGACCCAGAAGACCCCACATCATGAAATCATAGATATGAGTCTCTGCAAGCACAAATCCCTGTACATTGACACATCACAGTCTGCCATGCATGTAACCCAGCTGCATGAAGGACACAGTTGCATACACCATTGTGCGCTGTCAGATGGTCACACACCTATATGTCACACAGGTCTTGTCTCACAGTCACATCGCAGATGTCATGCTGACCCTCTGAATCATGGACACCCCAGTTGTACGTAACAACAAGCCACACCCTAATGACACAGAGGCAGACACCTGAGGGCACATGTCACTAAGCACAACCTGCAATTTCATACACAGGAGTGGGATTACAGAGTGTTTCTAAATACCCTTGAGGAGGCATGACTGCCCAGGTCTATGTGAAACAGTGTTTGGCCCTGGACATTGATATACATACTCCTGAGGCCCAATAATTGGAGTCCCCTGCTGCATGGGTTTGTTTGGAATACCCCAGCCACATGTTGCGAGTCAGACCAGCTATTGGTACACATCTCAAGGGCACACGCAGATCACATGTCAGATCTCAGGCATTGTGTAAACAATTGACCCACCCATGAAACACACAACAGAGTCACGGGAACAGATGCTGACCGGTAGCTGAAGCATAGCTGACTGCAGGGACACAGTGCCCTAGTGACACAAGCAACAGACTGGAGGGGCCACACCTGTGGAACAGATGAGGAGGGCGCATCACACAATTGAGGGATCCGAGTATTGGACTACAAGACCTACGTAACGTGGAAGTGTGACCAGGCCAAAAGACTGCTATTAGCATGTCAGACATAGTACACAGATCAGGCATGGACTTACCCCCTTCCTGCTGCTGTCAGGCCTTCAGCTGCCATTCCAGGTCCGGGAAGACCACCACCAGGATACGGAGCACGTGGGGAGTCAGGGTTCGGTGTCCGCCCCTCCTGCGTGGAGGTGACAGCTTCAGCTGGACTCTAGCTATCCTCCGTGTCCATCCCCGAAGGTCCTGCCACCTCTTCTGGCAGTTGCGGATCTGGTGCTTGTAGACCCCTACAGAACGAACAGCCCGGGCGATGGTCAGCCAGATCTCTTGCTTCTGGTGGGCATCAACCTGTGAGGATGACAAAGTGAAAAGTACATTAACACACATGCCCCAGATTTGTGCAGCACACATTTGGATATACCTGTCATCATCACAAAGGGAAATGAATTACACAGGTGGTGCAACCATGGGGAAGGAAAAATCACCTGCATGTTTGACATGTTAACAATGCCTGGATAGTTTAAGCTTGCAATAATGCACTTTAGCAGCAGGAAAACTATTCATTACATGTACCTACACACTTTGGGGGATGAAAGTAGTCAGTGAGAATGCTTGCCACTGGTGTACACACTGCTAGTTCTGCTAGTCAGACAACATGCATAATTAGGAAGGCAGTGGACTGCACACTCACCTGCTCCACTGGTTTCCCATAGAGCTTGCTGTACTCTGGAAGGAGCCCGTCCAGCAGGGCCTGGTTCTCCTCCTCAGTGAAGGCTGGGGCCCTCTCCAGAGTACGTGCCATAGCAGGAGCCAGAGGATGCATAGACAGCAGCAGTGGTAGCAGGGATGTGGTCCAGTAGCATGTAGTGCAGGCAAGTGAGCTCCCTGGGGGCCAGCCAGCCTTATATCTGTGCTGCAGAGGCAGACTCTGTGCCATGTGTCCCAAGTGATAGGTCCAACACGGTTGCATTCTATGAATCTGGCCAATCCATTTAAAGGTACGACTCGTACACGCCTTCCGCATCGTTCAAATCTTCACCTTCATGGAACACTTGAAATTGCAACATTGTTGTAGGCATCCAACTGAATTTCCAGTGCACAACTCGTACAAGTTTTGAATCTGCATCCGTCTTCATGACAGTCCGGAGCCAATGGGTGCGCCCGGCTCGTTCAACTGACTGTACAACGCGTATTTTGAATATACACATGCACCCGTCTCCATACGATTCAATGGCCAAGGCGTACGCGTGTCTCGGACGATGCCTGTCCGACGCGCAGGCATGATAGTCACCTGCGTCAGACTCCATTGCATTCAATGACAAAGCGTACGCACGGCTCGGACATGACCCGTGCAATGCGTATGCTTTGTCACCCGCGTCGGACCCCATTGCATTCAATGACAAAGCGTACGCACGGCTCGGACATGACCCGTGCAATGCGTACGCAGTGTCACCCGCGTCGTACCTCATTAGTGTGACTATTATACGTATGCAACACACATATACTGGCCAGGGACACCTATGCACACCTACCACACTACAGCATTGGCCACACAGTGTCCCATGGCATGTAAGGCTGAATTCCCTGGGTGTTTGGGGGGGGCACATCTGTTTCTTTGGCTGGCACTTTGTGCAGCCACTCCCAGGCTGTGCACATGGACATGGGGGCAGAATCCTTTGTGTGTTGTACACATTACCACTGTGATGTGCAGTTGGACAGTAATGGGCATGAGTCACAGCCACAGTGTCAGGTTGGATATGTTTAGGACAGGTCACATACACCCTGAGTCCTGGGGGTGATGGCATGTACGTCACAGTGAGACCTGTAGCCACAATACTGATGTGCACACACAGTCTGTGTGCATGTTGTGTCTCAGATGTGTCTGATCAAATGTTCCCAATGGGTGACAGTCTCCACATCCATGTTGAATATGCATCAACCTTGATGGGGTGTGTGTCTAAGAAACGTACATGTAGGGCCGGCAGGAACAACAGTGGCCACTACCTGTGGGACTTACGCTTGACTTGTGGTGTGTACGTGCTACGCCATGTCTATTGCTGTGTTGATGTGGCAATACAGGGAGCCTGGGTTTCTGCATGGCAAAGATCTGTGATGCCTGGGAGATCTGAGGCCTCAATTGTCACTGTGGTGTGTGTTTGGAACGTTGCAGCAGCACATAGGTTGGGTGACACAGCCAGATGATTGGCCATTGCACTACATGGGACTCATGTGGACATGTGGAATTGCGATGTGACGTGGTGGTCTTGTAGGTGACATATGTGTCCATGACCAACAGCACACACCTCAGTACATTGTGTAATGTCATGAACCAGCATGTGATATTGATCGTGGTCATGGCCACATGGGTGGATGTACTGACAATCTTCCTTTGTGCATCTCTGTACTGCAGGACACCAGCTGTCCATCGGCCATTTCCAGACCTTGCAACCATGCAGGAACGTGACTGCATCAGACGATACCGCTTCACCAAGCCACTGATTGCGGAGTTGGCGGAGCAGTTGGCGCCACATCTGCTACCTGGCCGGACATACCCTACAGCACTGACCCCAGATGTGAAGGTGATGGCAGCCCTGCACTTCTTTGCTTCTGGTACCTTCCAGTACACTGTGGCTACTGCTGGTGGGATGTCGCAAACAATGTTTAGTCGGGTGCTATGCAATTTCTTGAAGGGGATGTTGCAATTCCTAGACCTGTATATCAAGTTCTTGAGCCCAGCTGAACTCCCTGAAATAAAGGATGCCTTTTACACACTGGGGAGGATGCCGAACGTCATCGGATCTATTGATGGGACACATGTTGCCCTGATACCACCACAGGCACATGAGCAGGCATACCGTAACAGGAAGCACTACCATTCGATCAATGCTCTGGTGGTCTGTCTTGCTGACATGTTGATCACATGTGTGTGCACGGTTCCCTGGTTCTGCGCACGATGCCTACATTATGAGGAGTAGTCGCATTACAACGCTGATGTCACAGATGCCAGCTCAGCATGCCTGGCTTGTCGGTGTGTACTGACTGTTTCTCATTGTGTGTGTTTGTCAATGTTGTATTCCGCACTCCTACAAAACTCAGCTACCTGTTCATTTTTGTGTCTGTAGGTGACTCCGGATACCCCAACATGCCGTGGTTGCTGACACCCCTCAGGAACCCTGTGACACCAGCCGAGCTGCGCTACAATGAGGCACTTGGTCGGAGCAGGAGGGTGATTGAGCTGACATTCGGCCTCCTGAAAAGCCGCTTTCTTTCGCTGCCTGGACAAGACCGGAGGGGCCCTCCCATATGAGCCTGCAAAGGTGTGCAAAATAATCCTTGTCTGCTGCATGCTACACAACATGGCAGTGCGGAAGGAGGTGCCTCTCATCCAGGATGCCGATGACGATGACCAACGTCCGGCACCTGTGGAGAATCCTGGCCTGGGCCAAGATTCCCATGATGATGAAGATGATGGTGACGTCCGCTCACAGCTCATCAACAACTTCTTCACCTGAATGTGAGTTTCCAGGGTTGTTATGTGAATGTATGGAGGTAGCCTGGAATGTGTTGTGCCAGATCTGTTGCTGTCTGAGTGTGTCTGTGTGCCACTTGACTGGATGTGTGCTGTGATGTGTCCATTCAGGTGGTGTGTACTCCACAATAGGGTAGTACTGCTAACTAGTGTTTGTGTATGTGTCTTGCAACATGTTTTGTGCATGTGTATTGCATTTCTCTCCTGTTCTTCTGTGCTTTTGACTGTATCTTGTCTGTCCTTTCCAGGGTACTTTGCCTGTTGTGTGGTCAACACTGACCCCCAACACCCAGAAGCCAACACCAGTGTGGAAGTTGACAATTCCCATTAACTGATGTACCACACATCCCTGGACTTCCATTCTCCAACACATTGAGAGCGTGTATCCACTGTTACGTAGAATTACCGTGCAACTATTGTGGAATAAACGTGTTGCTGATGTGTAATGAACCTGTGCTACGCTTTATTATGTGCGTTGTCTGTCTTCCCACATCTGAGTGACATCTGCTTACCTCACCTGTGGACTTTTGTTAGAAGGTGACCTCAGAGGGGCCCGGAGGGGGCCCTGACTGCCCTGAGACTCACCCTCGAGGTATCGTAGCCGGGCACTGGCGGGAGACTCCTCAGGGGAGGAACCTCGTATCTAGGATCGCACACTCGGCACCACACTACAGAGAGACACCACACGAGGAGTTCTTAAGAGCAAATCTTTATCAGATTGGAGTGGTAGGATCTTTATGATCAGCAAGGCAAAATATATACAAGTGGAGCGCGGGCTCGCAAAGTCTTGGAGAGGGGTTAGGAGGTAGCGGGACAGTCTTTGGGGCTATGGATCAAATGCAGGAGCGTACCCGGCGCACAGCTCACAATCCTCGAGCTGGGGGATACGCTTGTCGTCGTGGGGTCCGGCGGGACCAAGAGAGTCTGTGGGAGCCGCGAGTCACTCAGCAGGCTCGAGTACAAGTTCGGAGGTCTTACGATCTTCAGGGAGCCGCGAGTCACTCAGCAGGGCTCAAGCACAAGTTCGGAGGTCTTACGATCTTCAGGGAGCCGCGAGTCACTCAGCAGGGCTCAAGCACAAAGTCCGGAGGTCTTACGATCTTCAGGGAGCCGCGAGTCACTCAGCAGGGCTCAAGCACAAAGTCGGAGGTCTTACGATCTTCAGGGAGCCGCGAGTCACTCAGCAGGGCTCAGGTTTTTCCAAGGCGAATCTGCCGGACAGTCCCAGAGTGTAACGCCCTGAACGTCTCAGGATCGTTTAACAGACACGACAATGAGGACGCAACCACTTGTGAAGGGTTAGTTCTTTTAATGAAGGCAAATAAAATACAAAGAACAAACAAAAGTTATAGTCACTGGAATCCTCCAGGCTAAGTACGTTACCAGCCCACAGCACGGATGGTCCTAACCGTCCTCTGCATATACGCCGATCCCGGCGTATGCCAACAGAGGGCAGAAATGAAATGGCCGACAATGCCAATCGGTAGGCTGTGAGGGGCACGAAGAGTGTTGGGGAGAATCGAGGAGTCAGGGAAACACCCAGCCGGGGTCTCTACCTGAAGGGAGCAGCCGCTCAACCTCTTCCTCAGACTGCACCGGGACGCGGAGTCACCTCCTGGTGATGCGTCACCGATACCCCAATCACAAGCAAGAAGACTGAACCGAGAGCAGCCGCTCGATCGATCCTGTGGACTTCCGAGTCTGTAACGCGGCAAACACCTCCTGGTGTGCGTTACAGCTGGCAGTCCCTGTGTCTCTGGTCGGGCTGGGAGTTACGACTCCAACCAGCAAAAGCGCCACTGCGCTTGGACTCAGCCGAGTCAAAAAGCGAAGCTCAATGGTTGACCGGTAGAGCTTCCGGGTCCTTCACAGGTGACGATGGGGCAAGACACGGCCCAGGGAGTAACGACTCGACCTACCTCCGTTCTTGCCTTACTGGAGCACCACTCCGGAACACTGCTCTTCACGAAGCAGGTACGTCGGTGTAAACACAATATCCGACAGCCTTGTACCTCCCGGTTCCTCCCTTTATAGGGCGTGTTTTCCTTGAGTTATGTAACAGCTCTCCTGTTTACATAAGGGCGTGTTATCCTTGAGTTATGTAACAGCTCTCCTGTTTACATAAGGGCGTGTTTCCCTTGAGTTATGTAACAGCTCTCCTGTTTACATAAGGGCGTGTTTCCCTTGAGTTATGTAACAGCTCTCCTGTTTACATAAGGGCGTGTTTCCCTTGTATGACAGGAATTCTTGACACAGAGCACCCCTTGTTATAGGGCGACTCCTCTTTGATGTCCGGAGTCTGTGCAGGCAGGGGTCTTGTCACCCGGGGGTCGCTTGTTGGGGGTTTCCTGCCATTGTCCTTTGATCCTTTCAGGGCCGGGTCGGGAGGAGTCCCAGACACCCAGCAGGCGTGGAGCCAGCCCTCGGGGAGGCCGGCGGGTCGATCGAAACCCACCTTCCCAGGGAACCGCAGAGGTGTGATGGAAACTGCTCCTCCCTTTCTCATCCCAAGGGGAGCGCGATGTCCTCCAGCCGGAGTGGCGCCTATGGCTAGGGTCGCGCTGGGGCCGGGCGGCCATCTTGGTGCATGAAGTGGGCACGCGGGCCCGGGGTGGCCGAAGGAGGAAGGCCACGGACGGGGGAAGTCCGGGTCGGGTGTGTGTGTTCTGGTGGGAAGGATCGGCTAGGCCGTGGGCTCGGGGCTGGTGTGAGGTGCAGGGGTCAGGTCTGACTACGTTACGAGGGCCGGGTCTAACACGTGTCCCCCCCAGCTGAAAGACGGAGAGAACTACCCATCTTCTTGGGGGTTCTCTTCGCTGAGGCGGAAGAATTGGGAGAGGCCATCGGCGTTGGCGTGGTCCGTCTCAGGGCGATGTTCCACGGTGAAATCCATCCCCTGGAGGGAGATTGACCACCGCAGAAGCTTGGGGTTTTCTCCTCGCATCTGCATGAGCCATCGCAAGGGGCGATGGTCGGTTTGGACCCTGAAATGGGTGCCGAACAGGTAAGGGCGTAGTTTCTTGAGGGCCCAGACTACGGCGAACGCCTCGCGCTCGATGGTACTCCATCTCTGTTCCCGGGGCAACAGCCTTCGGCTGAGGAAGGCCACGGGCTGGTCTAGACCCTGGTCATTTACCTGGAAGAGGACTGCCCCGATGCCATGCTCGGAGGCATCAGTTTGTACCACAAACTCTTTGGAGTAGTCGGGGGCCTGGAGGACGGGGGCCGTACACATGGCCGTTTTCAGGGCATTGAACGCCTCTTGGCAGGCAGGGGACCACTGTACCTTCTTGGGCTGCTTCTTGGACGTGAGTCCCGTGAGGGGACCGACCAGGCTGCCGTAATTCCGGATGAATCTCCGGTAGTAGCCCGTGAGGCCCAGAAAGGCTCGGACCTCTGTTTGGGTAGTGGGGGGTTCCCAGGCTAGGATGGCGTCGATTTTGGGCTGCAGAGGGGCGACCTGCCCGCTTCCGACCTGGTGCTCCAGGTAGGTTACCGAACCTTGCCCAATCTGGCATTTGCTGGCTTTCACGGTGAGGCCCGCCTGGCGTAGGGCGGTTAGCACCCTCCGGAGGTGCTGGAGGTGCTCACTCCATTCAGAACTAAAAACTGCGATATCGTCGAGATATGCAGCGCAGAATTTTTCCAGCCCGGCCAGGACTCTATTTACCAGTCGCTGGAAGGTGGCCGGGGCATTTTTCATCCCGAAGGGCATCACGCGAAAGCGATAGTGCCCATCCGGGGTGGAGAAGGCGGATCGCTCCTTGGCTCCCTCTGTGAGCGCAATTTGCCAGTAGCCGCAGGTGAGATCGAAGATGCTGAGGAACCAAGCAGCCCCGAGCCGGTCAATGAGCTCGTCGGCTCGGGGAATGGGGTGGGCACCGGCTCGGGTGACTTCATTGAGTCCCCGGTAGTCCACGCAGAAGCGGAGTTCCGGGGCGACCCCGGGGGCAGCTGCTTTTGGGACCAGGACCACGGGGCTGGCCCAGGGGCTGTCTGAGGGTTCTATCACGCCTAGGGTCAACATTTTCGAGACTTCGGCTTGGATACAGGACCGGACCCGATCAGGGACTCGGTAGGCTCGGTGTCTCACTGGCGGGCTGTCCCCGGTATCCACATCATGGACACACCAGTCGGTGACCTTGGGGACCAGGGAGAAAAGGTCTGGAAACTGCCCTAGGAGCTGACGGCAATCCTCACGTTGCTGGGGAGTGAGAGACGGGGAGAGGTTCACTCCCTCTACGGAGCCGTCCTTCTCCTTGGTGCACAGAAGATCAGGGAGCGGATCTGACTCTTCTTCGGACCCGTCGTCAGTGGCCAGTAGGAGGCTCAGCTCCGTCCGCACAAAGTGGGGCTTGAGGCGGTTCACGTGGAGGACCCGGAGGGGGTCCCGGGGTGACTGGACGTCTACCAAGTACGTGACCGGGCTCTTCCGCTCAACTACTTTGAAGGGCCCGGTCCATTTATCCTGGAGGGCGCAGGGTTTCACGGGGGCCATGACCCACACCAGCTGGCCCGGCTGAAACTCGACTAGCGCGGCGTTCTGGTCATACCAGCGCTTCATCTCCTCCTGACTCGCCTCCAGGTTGGCCTCTGCCATCTCCCGGAACCTCCTAGTCTGATTTCGGAGGGTCAGGACGTAACGGAACACGTCTCTGGGGGGGGGGGCCTCGGGGCGCCGCCTCCCACTCTTCCTTGACCAGGCTGAGGGGCCCCCTGACGGGGTGCCCGTAGAGTAACTCAAAGGGGCTGAAACCCAAGGATTTCTGGGGAACTTCTCGGTATGCGAATAGGAGGCAGGGGAGCAGGAGGTCCCACTTACGCCGGAGGGGCTCTTCCAGGCCCGCGATCATTCCCTTCAGAGTCCGGTTAAACCGCTCTACCAGGCCGTTTACTTGGGGGTGGTACGGGGTGGTGAACTTGTAGGACACCCCGCACTGTTGCCATAAGGACTTCATGTATCGGGAGATAAAGTTGGTACCGCGATCGCTCACGACCTCGTGGGGAAAACCCATGCGGGAGAAGATCCCCATCAGCGCCCGGCCCACCACGGGGGCCGTGACGGTGCGCAGGGGGATGGCCTCAGGGTAACGGGTGGCATGGTCCACCAGGACGAGGATGAACCGGTGCCCCTGGGAAGTTGGGGGGTCCAGAGGTCCTACAATGTCGATTCCGACCCGCTCAAAAGGGGTACTGACGACAGGGAAGGGTTGGAGGGGAGCCTTGCGCTTCCCTCCACTCTTCCCACTGGCCTGGCACGTGGGACAGGACTTGCAGTGGGCTTCCACATCCGCTTTCATTCTGGGCCAGTAGAAGTGAGTCACGAGGCGACTGTATGTTTTGTCCTGACCCAAGTGACCTGCGAGGGGAACGTCGTGGGCCAAGCCCAGGAGGAGGTTTCGGAAGCGTAGGGGTACCACCAGCACCCGGCCGGACCCTAGCTCCACCGACTTCTGTTCGCTGTACAAAAGGTCATTCTCCCAATACACCCGGTGCGTCCCCGTCTGGTCGCCTGCGGCCTGGGCCTCTGCCTGTTGACGGGGCCCGACCAGGGAGGGACAGGTAGCCTGCTCTCGGCAGAACTCCTCTCGGGAGGGGCCCCCCTCGTGGCGCCACTGGGCTAATTCAGGCAGATCGCCTAACTCGGCGTCTGGGGTGGAGTCGGAAGGCGGGGGTTCGTCACTGGTGATCGACTCTTCTGGTGGGGGAATGTGGGGGCCCTCGGCCGGGGCTATCCCATCTTCAGGGGTCGGGGCGTCGTCGACGTCCCTCAGGGGGGTCAGTCGAGCCGCCATGGATCGAGTGGTGGCGCACACCCACTCAGGGAGGCCCAGCATCCCTAGGTGGGTCTTGCGCTCAACCTGTCCCCAGGGGGAACTTTCCAGGTCGTTCCCCAGGAGACAGTCGACGGGCTGGGAGGTTCTCACTGCGACCTTCAGTTTACCGACCACCCCTCCCCACTCGAAGGGCACCAGGGCTACCTTACATAGGCTTTCTGTGTTGTCGGCTGAAATGACAGGGCAAAATACGTTGGGGAGGACCTGGTCTTCGTGGACTAAATGGCTGAGGACACCGGTGATGCTGGCCCCGGTGTCGCGGAGGGCTTCTACCTGGTGGCCATTGATCGTTACGAGTTGCCCATATTTCTTTGTGTTAGAGGGCAGGAGGCTCCCAGGGACCATCTCTCTATCCCCTAAGGACACTAGGGCCATAGCGGCGGGTTCCCACTCCTCGGCCTCCTCAACCTCCTCCCCCAGGGCTACATTGGCTATCTGTCTAGCGGGGGGTGCTGCCTGGGTGGTGCATGGGGCATTCAGGGTCGTTGGCGTAATGCCCGGGCTTCTGGCAACGGAAACAAGTGATGGTTACCCGGTGCCCCCTTCTCAGGGGGGGGCCGGATACAGCTGGTGGGGGTGCCGGGAAAGGTGGAGGTTGGGACTTTGGGGGACTAGCCTGGGACTCTCTCTGCCCTCCCTGGGCCCCCCCCCCCCTCTCTGGCGGGGTGGTCCCTGACTGGCTCGGGGGTACTCTCCTACAGGGCCCCGGGAGACCCGGGTGTTGGTCCAGCGATCCGCCTCGACAGCCAGCTTTCTCGGGTCCGTGAGCTTGCTGTCGAGCAGATGCTGGCGTAGTTCCACAAAGCAGTTGGCAGCCAGGTGTTCCCACAACATAAGGTCGGTTAGTTCTTCCAGGGTGGTTACCTTGCTGCCCTTGATCCACCCATTGAAGGCGCGGCTGAAGAAATTCACATTTTCCACCCAGGTGGTACCCGGGATCTTCCTGCAGTCCCGGAACCGCTGGCGGTACATCTCCGGGGTGAGGCCGTACCTTGTGAGGAGGGCCGTTTTCATGTGTTCATAGGAGGTCTGCATGGAGGTGGGTAGGTCGAGCAGGGTGTCTCTCCCTTCGCTCAGGAATCGTCCCCATAACCCCGCCCCCAATCCTTCTGCGGGACCCGATGGGAGGTCATGGCGACCTCGTAGGCCCGGAACCACTGCTGAATGTCATAATTTTTGTTATATTCTTTGACCACATCCTTGGGGATGTGGACCTTCTGCTCCGTCGGGGCGGCCGCCTCCCGGTTCCCCGGGGGCCGCGCTTCTTTGCTTCTTGCTTTCAGTTCTATTTCCTTCAAGCTGCGTTCATGTTCCAGTTGAAGTCTCCTTCCCTCGTGTTCTCGTTGGAGTTTCTTCTCTTCTAGTTCTCCTTGTACTCGCAACTGTTCTACTGCTAGCTTTTTCTCGGCTAATTTCAACTCGCCCTCAATTTTGAGTTTGGCTAATTCGAGCTCGTGATGGCGACTTTTTTCTCTGTCTGCGAGTTCCTCCGGGGATAGGCCCCTGTCTGGTACGAAGCCTCGCACTTGGTTGCTGCTGCGTTCTCCTTGGGAGGGTCCAGCTTCGTTGTGGGGCTCCCCCGCTCCTTCTGGGCGGGAGGCTCCAGAATCCACCCAAGCTTTCAGTGCCTTTTGCATATCTTCTTTGGTGTTGAGACCAGTGGTAGCGATTCTGAGTTCCTTACAAATTTGCTTTAGTTCTTTGTGAGTGTACTCTTCCAGTTGTTCCACCTGGAACACGGTACTGGCGTCGTCTTCTACGAGAACCACGGTGTTTCCTTCTGCCATCTTTGTTGGTAGTGCGACAGCCGTTCACGGTACGATCTCTAGATTATGGGCCCGAATCCCACCGCTGCCACCAATGTTAGAAGGTGACCTCAGAGGGGCCCGGAGGGGGCCCTGACTGCCCTGAGACTCACCCTCGAGGTATCGTAGCCGGGCACTGGCGGGAGACTCCTCAGGGGAGGAACCTCGTATCTAGGATCGCACACTCGGCACCACACGACAGAGAGACACCACACGAGGAGTTCTTAAGAGCAAATCTTTATCAGATTGGAGTGGTAGGATCTTTATGATCAGCAAGGCAAAATATATACAAGTGGAGCGCGGGCTCGCAAAGTCTTGGAGAGGGGTTAGGAGGTAACGGGACAGTCTTTGGGGCTATGGATCAAATGCAGGAGCGTACCCGGCGCACAGCTCACAATCCTCGAGCTGGGGGATACGCTTGTCGTCGTGGGGTCCGGCGGGACCAAGAGAGTCTGTGGGAGCCGCGAGTCACTCAGCAGGCTCGAGTACAAGTTCGGAGGTCTTACGATCTTCAGGGAGCCGCGAGTCACTCAGCAGGGCTCAAGCACAAGTTTGGAGGTCTTACGATCTTCAGGGAGCCGCGAGTCACTCAGCAGGGCTCAAGCACAAAGTCCGGAGGTCTTACGATCTTCAGGGAGCCGCGAGTCACTCAGCAGGGCTCAAGCACAAAGTCCGGAGGTCTTACGATCTTCAGGGAGCCGCAAGTCACTCAGCAGGGCTCAAGCACAAAGTCGGAGGTCTTACGATCTTCAGGGAGCTGCGAGTCACTCAGCAGGGCTCAGGTGTTTCCAAGGCGAATCTGCCGGACAGTCCCAGAGCACCCCTTATTATAGGGCGACTCCTCTTTGATGTCCGGAGTCTGTGCAGGCAGGGGTCTTGTCACCTGGGGGTCGCTTGTTGGGTGTTTTCTGCCATTGTCCTTTGATCCTTTCAGGGCCGGGTCGGGAGGAGTCCCAGACACCCAGCAGGCGTGGAGCCAGCCCTCGGGGAGGCCGGCGGGTCGATCGAAACCCACCTTCCCAGGGAAGCGCAGAGGTGTGATGGAAACTGCTCCTCCCTTTCTCATCCCAAGGGGAGCGCGATGTCCTCCAGCCGGAGTGGCGCCTATGGCTAGGGTCGTGCTGGGGCCGGGCGGCCATCTTGGTGCATGAAGTGGGCACGCCGGCCCGGGGTGGCCGAAGGAGGAAGGCCACGGACGGGGGAAGTCCGGGTCGGGTGTGTGTGTTCTGGTGGGAAGGATCGGCTAGGCCGTGGGCTCGGGGCTGGTGTGAGGTGCAGGGGTCAGGTCTGACTACGTTACAAGGGCCGGGTCTAACAACTTTTTACCACTGACTGGGGTTGGTGTTGTGTCTGTGCATGCCAATGCGTTTCAGGTCAACATCATTGTGTGTGATGAGTAACATGGCCATGGTGAGTATGTTTTGTGTTGCCATAGTGGTGTGTCTCCCTCACATGTGTCACATCCTCATGCCTCACCTTACTTTGGTCACATTGTTGCAGTATTTGGCATGCACTGTGTTGTGTAGCAGATCGACATATCCCTGAACATGACAAGTTGGAATCACAACAAAGGCAAGTATGGTGTACTGGTGAGTTTATTTACAAACGTGTGAGGGAAGTGCACAGGATGGTGGGTGCTGTACATTGGTTTGGGAATCCAAAGTTCACATTGGAGTTGGAAGTGCTGGTAGATGAAATGTCCAGAGTAAAGTACACAGTCATCTGATACATTGGCCCAATTTGAACCCCAATGTCATGTGTGCGATTGGACAAGGTGAATGGGTTGCGCACAAAGGACATTGTCCAGAGCAGGTTTAGAGGCCCTGGGGGATGTGCTGGGACATCTGCCTCTCACATGTCCTTCTTCGGACGACCCCTCTTCTTCCGGGGGGGGGGGGGGGATCCTCATGTGCATGCCTCTGCGGTGCAGGGGACTCTCCGCCAGAATCCTCCCCCCTCCCAGTGGCGCTGGCAGATGGTGTTGCGACAGATGTTGTGGGCACACAGGGGGGTGTGGACAGGTTGGTGTTGATCTGGCGGAGGCATTGTAGTATGTCCCGATGCACCGCAGTAATGTCATCCCACTTGGCCTCCATGCGGGCATGGTGGGCGACCTGCTCGTGTTGCATGTCCTTGAGGATCCCCACTACCTGGCCAAATCCTCCGGTGCTATCCTGGTACGCATCTAAGATGTGTGCCAGGTGGGGGTCATCATGCAGTCCAGACCCCTCTGCAAGGCGCGCCCTGTGCCTCCCACCCCTCCCAGCACCCCTCTCCACACGGGCAGGACCAGCAGCGGGACGCACAGGTGACACTGGGACCCCTTGGGTGGTGTTGCTGGTGGTGTTTGCTGTAGCTTCCGGGGGGTCCTGTGTCCCTGTGCTGTGGGTGTTGATTGGCCTTGGTCTGTCCGTGTTGGTGAGGGTGCCCTGTTGGTGTCCAGATGCTGCAGGCGTGGGTACGGAGGGGCAGATGTTGATGCTGCTGGTGCTGCATGATGGCTCACACCGGAGGGGCCAGGTTGGTCGTCGTCATCGGAAGAGGAGAGTGAGAGAGTCAGACCAGAGAGCTCAGTGTCCACCAGAGTCTGGGACTGGGTATCCTCATCATTTGGTGCTGGGTGCCCAGCACCACCTGTGTTTGGA
Source organism: Triturus cristatus (assembly GCF_964204655.1). Lineage (NCBI taxonomy): Eukaryota > Metazoa > Chordata > Amphibia > Caudata > Salamandridae > Triturus > Triturus cristatus. The sequence goes on along the minus strand of NC_140590.1, from coordinate 779,544,065 downwards.
AGAGACACACAATGTGATTTATGTTTCTACATGCATCGTTGGTTCACAAACATTACCTTTTCTACTTTTCGAACAGATGCCTGCCTGTACACTGCTTTTTCCCAGCTTGTCACGGACAGACTTTGATATTGTTGTTGGCCATTTCCCAGCATGGCCTTGAGCTCCCCACAACAGAGCCCAGTGTCAGCCATCTTGTCAGTCCCTTCCCACTCCCTGTGAGGCGAGTATGGTTCAGTTTGATCTTGCTGGGCAATGTGGGTGGGTGTAGGTTGTCTGTGACTGCGAGTCCCATCATACTCTTGGCTACACCCCCCTTCCCAGCATCCCCATACTTCCTCCCTCTTGACTCTGCTTCCCTGTGAGGGGGTGTGACAGCAATGGCAAGATGGCTGACTGTGACGTCCTGGTGTTTGTTCAGCGTAGCGCTGGGGGTACGCACAGTACATACGGAGGTGGGGGTACGCACCGTACATACGGGGGTGGGAGTATGCACCGTACCTACGTGGTGGGGTGGGGGTACGCTCCGTACCTGTGGTGTGGGGTGGGGGTACGCTCTTGAATAATGGAGAAGTGAATGTGTACCCTTTTGAACTATCTGATCCCCCGCACACATTCACCTTGAAAGTATCCTCTTAAGAGTAAGCACCAACTTTAGTGTTCTCGCTCTTGTTCACAATTTCTTTCCAATGATAGATGACTACTCTGCGTATCCCGATATTGACATAATTCAAACCACATCAGCCAAGGAGGTTATCACAACCGTGACAAACATTTTTGAAACACATGGACTGTTCCAGGAACCTTGGCCCAATAATTAAGACCCATTTCAGGGTCAAAAAGATCTCTGTGTCTCAATCATATTAAGTTCACCTTGAGATAGCCCAAGCCAATGGAAAGGTCATGCAGTTTAGGTGCACCTTGAACAAACCTATCTGAATAGCATGTGCCCATGGTCTCATTGCTGAACCACCCATGTGGTCATTTCCCCAAGAATATCGCAGGCTCTACAGCTGACCATTCTGCATATGCCTATCTAGTTAGGCATGGGAAGAACTGCTGCAGACATAATTCCACATCCCTTGTCATGGACTCCTTATCTGAAAGCAAGCAATGTAGTTTTGGTGCAAGATCCATGAAGCAAGTTCCATCTTCACTTTGAGTTACAACAATGGATTATTTCAGGTATTCACGAAACAATTGTCTTGGCATGATGAGACAATGTTGTCGTAAGAAATGTGTATTTTATAAAACTTGAGTGCTTGCGGACAGTCTTGCTGAAGATTACTTTGGCCATGATTCTTCTCCAGCGTTTTTGTACATGGTCCAAATCATGAACCTTCCAGAATATTGGGTGCTCTGTACTTTCCAGCACCAACTCAGAGCTTGACAGTCTCCATCTCCACATAGTTTAGAGCCTGCTCACCTTCTAATGGCACCAGAACTGAGGGGCACTTGAGTTGGGTTCTAGCCTTGCTCCTGCAACTTTCTGAGTGGGCATTGCGGTCCAACTATTTTCTCCGCTGTGACCCAATTCATTTTCAAAAGTTCAAAGACTTTAGGGGTAGTTTTAGAGGTTAGCTGATGCAGGGCATCTCGCAAAAATTGGTTGAGGTCCTGTGTGCCCCATATAGAGGGTATTCCCATACCATAAATAGGATAGACAGGATATCTGCTAAGTACTGAGTAATCTCCTTTATGCCTTAAATATCTAAGTAATATTACTTGGTGAATTTCTTTTACTCATGTGTCATGTTTCTTCCATCTATTATGGGGAGAATGTAGTGCTGCACATGCGTGGCGCTGAGTTTGGGGTTTGTTGAAGGTAATCATGGTATGATTCATGACATGCGCAAATAAATAAAAGGTTAATTTGGGCCATGCGCAGCAGAATCACCAAGGCAGAGATCACTTTATTTTTGTGATACATGTGCCTCCAGGGACACAACATTACTACGTTTAATGCTAGCAACTGTGCTCAAAGGTCACTGATTAATTGTATGCCATTTGTTTTAAATGTCACCGGGATCTTGGTCTCTTGGCATGCATTGTGATTTCCAGTGATATTATCATGGGGCCAAACATCATGTTACGTCATGTTCAGTGAAGTCACCTTCATGCTGATAATGAATTTGAAAAATCATATTAGCTGCTTTTGGTCACAGAATTCTGGAAAGTATGGTATACATACCAACATTTGTGAAAACCCAAGAGGATGAAGTTGAAAAATCTATTCTTACTGTAAATGTGAACGGTACTTACCCCCTGACTCACTGACAGGAGTTTAAGGGCAAGTCATCAAGAGAAGGGTTAGGAGGTAGCAGCTATTAAGGCCCTTCACACTAATTATAAAATCAATGAACTTTGACGGGGACAACAGTGGAGGCTGTCCAGTACCGGTTTCTGAAAAGTTAGACGCTAGACCCCTGATCACTGTGAGAGTGGAATTCTCAGTTTTCAAGCATTTCTGGGCTAACTAGGGTAGAGGTCTATAAAACACTTGTGCTTTAGAACCCCTTTGCATGGCAACGCTTCGCAGTTGCATAGGCTTCTTGCTTCGATAGCTCGTTCACCCATATTGACATACATGACAACAGTCCAGATTCATGCGGTAAAATCCTAAAGTTTAAAGCCAAAAATTGCTTTAACTTAGTTTTCTCTTGCCTGCATAGTATACATTTTCCTGATTACATTTCTAACATTTCCCTCTTTATGCTTTCCAAATCTTGGCATGCATGTATTAGCTTCCCATACGTTTGTTGTGTTCTTGGTTCCCTTTTGTTCCCTACCCTGTTTTCAGGTCGAGCATTCGATACCTCTTGTATATACTTTAGTATCTACTTCTCTTGTGGGCTTAAAGCCATCCCCTTGCTTTTCATTTGTCACATGGGCCATATGTAGGTAGCTAAATACCGGTCGGTAACGGCTGAAATTCGGTAAATATCCCGTTACCGACCGGTATTTAAGCATTTGAGATGTAGGAGGCATGATTTAAGGATTCGGTAATTTACCGAATCGGTAAGGGATCGGTAAAATACCGAATCGGTAAAATACAGATTCGGTAAATTACCGAATCCTTAAATTATATGTAGGGAGCACTCAAGTGAGTGAATTTCAGTAGTAAGGATTCGGTATTTAACACCAACTACAGGTTGATGTTAAATAACGAATACCTTTCAAAAAGCTAAATTTGGCTGCTTTAAAAGTGCCATGTGGCAGACATACATGCCCTTAGGGCATTGTATGTGCGCCACATGTGCACACATGCACAAATCAGGGGTGCAACAGGGTGTCAATGTGCCACCCTGCCACCCATGATTATGCTTCCCCTATTACCGATTCGGTATTTACCTAATCGGTAATAGTAAATGGCTTCCCATTCATTCCTATGGGCCTCCAGGCCCATAGGAATGAATAGGAAGGGATGCATTATGACCGATTCGGTAAATACCTATTCATAAATACCGATATTTACCGAATCGGTAATAATTACCGATTGTTTACCTACATACTATTTACCGATTCATAAATACCGAATCGGTAAAATTCGGTATTTATGAATCTGTAAATATAATTTATCTACATATGGCCCATAGTCCTTTAAAAATCCTTGCTTGCTAGTGGTCAGCCCAGCCTTTTTGTCCCTCCTTTTTTTCTTTCACTTCTCCCAGGCAGCAGGGACCAAGTACTGTATCTTTATGCGTTGGTTCTTTATCTCTTGGTTTGGGGAAATACTTTATTATTTATTTCCTGCTAGCGTTACACTGTGGGTGCTTCAGGCCTGTAGCTCCTTGAGTTTGATTGCATCATTTATCCATCCCAACTCCTCACAAGCTGGAAAAGACCTGCTGTTGTGCTTCAGTTGGAGGTGCTGTGACAGAGTTGCTCTGCTTGTTATCTCCTAACATTTGCTGTGTAGTTAAAGACCAGATCAAATGTCAGGCTGTTTTCAATGGCGCCACTTTAATTGTCGTTCTCTGACTTCAAAGTGCGAGGATTTCCCCCAACCCCCTCCTGCTTGATGTTCGTTTTCTTATTTCAGCAGATGAGCCTTACATCTCGTCACACAACTGGTAGCACTGTGAACTGCAGTGTGTGTGTTCAATCAAGCCTGAGTACAGAGCTGTTCTCCCAGTCTGCATTGCGACATCTACTCCCGCCTCACTTAAAGGGTTTGTTTTGGCTCAGTCATATTTGTGAGAGGCGATTGCTAAGACATTTCCACCACAATGCATGCAGTCAAAATCCATGGCTGTAATGCCTGAAAACGACTGCAAACCCTGTGACACTCCCCCTTTCCAGAAGAGCTGTTTGTTCGCCCGTATGAGGTAATGCGTCTTCTGGGATTTTCTCTAATTAGCAACATTTGTAGGTGCGAAACAAAAAAGAATGGATTAAGAAATAAGAGCGACTGGCTTCAGGAAGGAGCCACCGATTTGAGAGCCCTGTCGTTTTTTTAATAACCGAGTTATTGTCCAGTTGATGTCATGCACCCACATAGCTACTCTCTAAAAATATACATATGTTGTTGCTCCCTGGGGAGCGGCGTTACACATTGCCTGCTCGCTGTGCCCGCTTCGCATTTTAATTTTTGTAAAATTGTGTCCTTAATTACGACACCTTTTAAGAAAGTCTTCTGAAGTTATTTCCTCTCCCGGGCTACGGGTGAGCTGTTAGAAAGGGAAGTTGGATGCGGTAATAAGCTATTTATATTTTAAAGTTCCTGCATGCTCTCACCTTTCAACAAAGAAAGTGAAGCACCATCAATCAAAAAACATATCTTGTTAACTTCTCAGGGACTCAGTGGTACTTTTTAGGTCTCACCTAGGCAGTGCTTGCACTGTCTCTTCAAGACATGCTGTATTCAGTATGGACTTTAAGCTCCGCCCATTTTTCCAATTGGCTCCTGTTACTGTCCTTTGTAAATGGTGGCTTTTGATCTGTCGATAGGCTTAGTAATCCCTCCTTAGTACCTCCTTTTCTCCTTTGGTAACCTCCTATGATGGCTTCCCCTGTTGCACGTGTTGTTACTGTGGATGTTTAATTACAGTCTGTGAGCACAATTTTCTTAAATTACTTTCTTTTTTATGCTGTTACAGGCAGGATATGCTCTCCTGCAACCGCTTTTTTTTAAATCAGCACGGCACGTCTTACGTTTTTATGCTTCAGCTACAACAATCTAAACAAGCAAGGCTTGGGTCCATAACCACCTGGACTGGACCACTGTATACTTGAAAACGAAGGGGCTGTCCAGGAGGACTACTTCATATACAATTGACATGAACCTTAGACCAAAAATTCTAAAGTTCTCTAACTTTATTGAGCTTAAATTGTGTTATTTAAATACACAAAACAAGTAAACTTATTTGTACATGTCTTGAGAGGGAAATCACATATTTGAAAACACAGTATTAAACAAAACACATTATAGGTAATATCATACAAAACTCATATTGACATAAAGCATAATAAATTTGTGAAAAAACATACTACAAAACCGTTACATGAAAAATATATATACACATATATACCAATTCAACCAGTCCTAGATTTAACATTATACACTAGGCGGACACTATCTCATCATGAGGCTGTGCCTGCTGTCCTGCCTGTGATTTGGGACAAGGGGTTACACTTTGAACAGGTGTTGCCTTGGAGGAGGAAACAACATTTGTCCAACTCCTCATGACACACCCCATTGAAAATCCCCCGTACTTGACAGTCAACGCGTTTCGAACCCTGTTTGTTAGAGGGTTCTCCTGAGGACTTGGACATGGTCGTCGACTCTTACAGGCAGCGTAGAAAACGTTCGCTGGTTGTGAAGAAAGATGGTTCAAAATCCTCCTATGTAAGGTGCTGTTGAATTCTTGTGCTAACAGGATTTGTTTGAGTTAATGCAGACCCTCAATCACACGCATCTCGTCCCTCTTACAACTACATGGGCATCAGCAATGCAAGGTTCCTTTCCACAAACAGAGCTAGTACCACACTAGCATCAGTAGAGCAGGCCACAAACACACAGAAAGAGAGAGACCACAGTTACTACATGGGCTTCGGCTATATACCATCTTCAGTGCAAGCTTCCCTTACACGCATTGACTTTTCTCTTAATTCTTAGTAGCAAATATGGTATTGAGGGGCTAAAGGTGGGTCAATTGGTCAAGCTTGTAATGTCATCATTAAGGGTTAAAGAGCATATGTTATCAGTCCTGCTACCCCTAGCATTGTTGTGCTTCGACATCCATGGCAGTAGCAGGGTAAGCCTCTCACACAGATATTAGAGTCAAGGTATCAGCAGTAAAGTCAGTGGTGGGGAGCCATTCTGGCAGGTGAGCTTCCTGTCACACTTTCTGCCCTCCTAGCCCCAATGGACATGGGTAAGTGTGGTGGGCTGTAGGGACACAAGAGAGTCTGGGCAGGCGGGAGGTTTGGGTGTTGGCCTGGGTGGTGCACACGGAGGCACTGGGTGGGACCATTTCCTTGGTCGAACCCCAAGGCACAGGAGCAGCGGAAGAGGGGGAAAGAAGTATGCTTGATGCGCTCCTAATGTAGGCAAATGGCGGACTGATTAACTTCCGATACCAGATCAGGCTATAGAAGCTGCTGCAGACGGACATTAATAACGTTACACAAACTAACTTTAAACCTCATGATGCCACATATATTTCACTCAGCTAACTTGTGCATATTATAGAAACATTTCAAAGCGGTACTAAAGGAACAGGCAGTAATCACAAAACACATTTATTTAATGATTGATTGTATCAGTAAGGAGTGTTCGCAGCAAGCTGAGACTTCGAGATGGACACTTTAGTCAACTCTTGCGATTTGTACCCAAGAAGGTTCAGCTCACAACTCCCTATCCTTTGGACTCTTTGTTCCCACTCTTGGCCTCTTATTTACTAAATCATCGCACTCTGAGAGCTAGTACCAACCAATGGAATTTTTCATTGGTGAAACGTTGCTATTTGTCCCACCTTTGGGTGTGTTTTTTACTTTCATGGCTACTGCCCCTGTTACATGTCCCTATGCTTTTTTAGGCCTCGCCTGAGCTAGCGCATGTGCTGTTTTGGCAAGACATTTAGTGAGTGGGCATTTAAAAATCCTACCACATGCTTTCTGTGTGGCCTCGAGCATGCGGTTACGCGCACAGCCACGAGCAGAGGCACCATCTGGCTTTCCTCTCTCGTCATGGGCATGCACGCACGCACCACTCGCGTGCTTGTTTTCTTTCACTTTTGCGGCCGCGTCACTTTCACGGCCGCGCGGCCAGTGCTTGTTATCTATTTTTCTCTCAGCGTTTTTTGTCAGTCACACTCGTCGCAAGGGGTGCCCTATAAGAGTTTTGGGTATCATACCTGTTGCATTCTGTTGCTTTAAAGCTCAAAAGAACAGGCGCACCCATGTGCTGGAACCTGTGAGTGAAACTTTCCTCACCCGTATACTACATTTAGGATTGTGGTTTTTGAATGGTGGTTCTTTTACCGCTTTGTGCATTGCTCTGTGACCTGCACCCCCGCCCCCCATCCCTCCTCACAAAAAAAGCTATAGTGGAAGGATGGCTGCCTGCTGTGATTTCCAAAAACGGAATAAGAATCTTCTGAAGAAACATGTCTAAGGATGTTTTAATTTTCTAAGTAGTAGAATTAAAACTATAAGTCAGCCATGCGTGAGTGTGTTTCTTTGCCTCTTGCGTTTAATTTGTTCTATTCTTTAAAGTCTGTTTTCCCAATTATGTTTTTACAATCTTGTTTTATATCCGTAGCATTGAATTGGATGGGTTGATTGTTCTAGTCAGATGTTAATATGGCAGCAGAAAGAAGAAATATGAATAAGACTCCTGCCAAGTCCAGCCCACCACGAAGGTAAAGTACCGTGAAGCATTGAGTCGCCGCCGGACTTAGGCATACCTAGCCATGACTACCTAGCCATGACTACAGAACGTTTCCCACACCCCCAACCCACCTGACAGTAGCTATTGGGATTCCTAGAGGGCTGAAAGCATTTACAGACGGAGGGTTGGTTAAAACCTCCTGTCTAAAACACCATGTTCAGATGTTACTCCTTTTCCTCATCTGTTTATATCCGTGTTAAGCAGTCAGTATTGGCAAAATATTGACGGCAAAATGCTGGAAGCTGATCACTTCATGCTCTGGATTCTAACCGCCTTGTCAATTGCATCTCCACTAGGGATCTGAATTATTTTCGCATTTTGACAAATCTTTCCTGCATTCGTGTTTATCCACAGTGCAAATCAAAAGTCACCTCGCTAACTTTGACACGCACCTACTAGATTTTAAATACCTCAGTCGTAGTCTAAATGCTGTCATCATGTGAACATTAATTTCAGAGGTTATGACTTACCTTTACAATAAAATGGTGTCAGTTATGACTTGGCAAGATTCTCAGTTTATATAGGAAACCTGTATGTATCTGAGCATTGTGTTTTTAGCTGTTCCTTTCTAGGTCTCGCCTGAGCCAGCGCATGCGCTGCCCTGGCGATAACTTTAGTAAGTGGGCTTCAGAAAATAAATGCTACCATTGTGGCATAGAGCTTGCGGTTACGCGCGCGGGCACGCGCGCGTGCTTGTGAGCAGAGGCGCCATCTGGCTTTCCTCGTCATGTTCATTAAGCGCATCGCTCGCAGCGCACGATCGCTTTCACTTTCGTGGCTGTGCGGCCAATGCTTGTTCCTACATGCTTGTTCTTTTTGACGCCTTTAACTTCTATGCGTTTTTTTTTTTTGAGCAGTGGGGATTTTGGTGCTCACCGATATACAAAATATACATCAATATAATTCCAAAAACCACATTTAGACAAAGTGTGAAGTATTTTGTCTATGTATCAACCCAGTTTCGAAATTAATCTAGTTATTCCATTGTTCCGGGTGATCATTCGCACTTGATAATTGACGCTTTTTGGATTTAGATTGATGTATCTTTTGTAAATTGTGTTGTGATATATATATGTATTGTATTCCCTTCACGTTATTCACTTTATATGTAATTGTATAGTGTTTATCTGTGTGTGTATGTATTCATTATTTTTGAATACACAATTTATATACATTTTCTACAAAGCAATACATGATTTCTTTTTATTTAATTTAGTGTTTGGATGCAATTAAAATACGAAAACTGTTTAATTAAAGGGCAGTCCTATCAAGAGAGAGGGACACTAATTGAATTTAAGTTTTAGGCTCTTTTGAAGCTATTAAGTGGCAGAACCACTTTTCCCATACAGCATAGATCCCCAGGTTCTGCACGTAACTGGGTTACCCCATTGTCTTATATTGACGTACTTACGGAGAAGTCAACACTGCCTCGCTTAAGGTAACGCCATCCCGCGGCTCCGTTGTGTAATGAGTCAGCGGAAAGGGCTCTATTTAAGTTGCCGGCAATTGGAAGTCAATCGGAGAACGAATGCACCTGTGTCAATGCTGGTTGTCACCCGGAAGTGTTTGACTGGTAACATCCGGTGGCAGGGAGGTGCCGAGCGCTAGGCCGGTAACCTGCTGTAAAGGGTGTCAAACAGGAAGTGAGTAATGGTTACTCCCTGTTAATGATGTACTCGTTAGGAGGAAATCGAAACGCATATTGCCATGTTACTAAAAAGGGGTCACATATATATGAGGCCAAATCAAACAATTAAAGGTTAAAATAAAACATTACACAATGTAGTTTGTAGTACATTGGCAGTCGTGTTTCTTATTCGACCCCTGCAGTGCGGGGAGGTGTGCTGAGATATTCTTACGACGGTCCCCAATATAATGGTGGAAATGGTCTGGATGTAACTAAAAATAAATATAACTATATAGAAAAAGTAGAGGATGGCTTATAGCATGAGGGTGCTATTAGTGGCCTGCAATACAGTGGCAATGTTACAACGCCCCTTGGTTTATTGGTATGGGGTGATATAAAGAGACGTTCAAGAGGCATATCCCCGACCTAACAGTGGAATAGGTCAAAGGGGAAACAAGGTTACTTAAGGTCGTGGAGTAGCCTTGACTCACATGGATCAAGGGGCAGAGTGCCATAAAGACACTGTCGTTTTAAGACTGAGCCTCAAAGGTGATTTTTTGATGATTTAAGGCAGTTGTGCCCAGGGTATGTCGTCATTAAGACCTGTTAAGTGGGTGCCCAGATGGACCACCCATCGTTGTTCTTTTTCTAGTAGGCCATTCTCGTTGTTGAGTTGCTCAATTATTGTCCATTTCAAATCGTCCACTCTGTGGGCCATGCTTAAATAATGAGTTGCCATCTTTGTGGTGCTTTTTTTGCAGCGAACATTGCTCTTGTGTTTGCCTATGCGGATCCTCACTGGTCTCGACTCCATTCTGACGTATTTCAATCTGCACGGACACGTGATCATATATATTACGTTTCTGCTATTGCAGTTTGTGAATTTTCTTTGTTCCCAGACTGAGCCATTCATGAATATGATGTTCTTACTCTTTCTGGTGAGGTTGCACGTGCTGCAATTGCCGCATGGGTAATGGCCTTGTACAGGAGGGAGGGTAGTATTCAGAATAGTGGTCGCAAGATCCCTCGCGGGTGTCGAACGGGGTCTAGTATGGGCCAGGATGTCCTTCAGGTTCCTGCCCCTCTTGTGGGAGAACATGGGTTTAGGAAAGTTGAGACTCCATCAGTTTAGAATTCTCCAGTGTTTATTCACTATCTTGGGCACTCGATTGGAGTGAGTGTTAAAAGTGGTGACGCAAATGGGTCTAACTTCCTGTTCTTTAGGAATGCGGCTCTCCAAGAGAGCGTCTCTGTTATTGTTCCTTGCCCGTTTCAACCCTCTGTTTATGATCTGTTCTGGGTAGTTACGTTTCAGCAACTTGTTTTCCAAATTGGATGCTTGTTTTCTGAAATCAGTTAGGTTGGAACAGTTCCTCCGTAGGCGGAGGAACTGTCCATAAGGGAGGTTATCCCGAAGGTGTCGAGGATGGAAACTATTGTATAGTAACAGGCAATTCTTTGCAGTTGGTTTGAAATCGTGGTTGTTTTTAGCTTGCCACTGTGCGGCTAGACATTCAAGTCAAGAAACACCAGATTTGTATTTGTGGTTGTGTGGGTGAACTTAAGAAAGGCGTTCTGTTGGTTGAGCCAGACCATGAATGCTCCAATGGATTCGGCGTCACCTCTCCATATTACCAGTGCATCGTCAATGTAGCGTTTCAAGATAATGATTTTGTCGTGGAACGGGTTGTCTTGATGTAGTATTTTCCTGGTTTCTAGATGGTGTACATAGAGACCAGCCAGGCTGGGGACGAAGGTGCTCCCCATGCTGGTCCCTTGTTTCTGTAGATAGTACACCCCCTTGTACTGAAAGAAGTTCTTCTTTAGGGCCAGATAAATACACTCCATAACCATGTTACGAGGTGTGTGGTATTCCCATGTTGTGGTGAATAGTACTTCCTCTATGATGTCCAAGGTCTCGTTGTGAGGTAAGCTAGTATATAAGCTTTCGACATCAAGTTCCAGTAAAGGGTGTTGATCTGGGTCAAAAGGGAGGTCTTCTAGAAGTTGTAGGACGGCCTTGGTGTCCTTAAGGTAGGTATCAGTTTTTTGAACCAGTGGCCGGAGGAATGCGTCTGTAAACTTGGAAAGCGGTTCTAATATAGAATCGATCCCTGACACAATGGGACGGCCGGGGGGGGGGGATATTCCAGATTCTTATGGATTTTGGGGCTGGTGTAGAAATATGGTGTTTTGGGTGAATTTTGAATGAGAAAATTGGCCTCCTTTCTGGATACCCAGTCATGTGCTGTGGCTTCTTCGACCATCCCCAAAATCCACACCCGGATCTCTTCTGTTGGGTCATTACGGAGGATCTCATAGTTCCTCCGATCCTCCAAATGTTTCCTGCATTCGGTGTCGTAATTGTGTGTTGTTTGAATTACAATTGCACCCCCTTTGTCAGCAGGCTTTATGACCATGTTAGTATTATCAGCCAATTGTTGTAATGCATCCTCTTCCAGTTGTGTGATATTCTGGAAGCTTTTGTCATCTTTGGTTGGTATACTGGTCAGTTCCTCCATCTCTGCTTTTTCAAAAGCAAGTAGTTCTACTGGCAGTGTGGAGTCCAGTGGGGTAAAGGTAGATTTAAGTCATAGTCCAGTATCAGATGTCTGGTCCTCTGTCATTTCTTTGTCTGCAAAAAAGGCTTGTAGTTTCAGTTTTCATATAAACTCTTTCATTTCCATGCAGACCTTAAATGTATCCATCTTATTAGTGGGTACAAAGCCAAGTCCTTTTTCCAGAACTTGTTTTTTGGGCTCCGCGAGTACGTACTCTGTCAGATTGACCATTAGTTGCCCCTCCTGCTGGTTGATGGTTGGTTCGCTGTCGCTGTCATGCTCCTCGTTGATACCCTCGCTGTATCCTCCGACTCTTTGCCCCAGTGGACCTAGTTGCCTCTCCGGTTCCTTCCTCTGGGTGGACCTGGGCGCACTCCTAAAAAGGAGGCGGTCCGTAGTAGTTAAATTCTTGTGGTGGTGGGTTCCAATGTTGGAATGGTCCTCCCATTGGCGGTGGACCATAGGGATAATGTGCGTAGATTGGTGGTCCTTGGTAATTGCCCCAACCTCTCCCTCTTGGTTTGTAGGGCCTCTGGTATTGTGTTCCTCCTCTCTGATTCCTAGGATTGCTCCCTCTACTGGAATAGGAGTCGCTGGATCCTGCGTCGGACAAGTCGCTGTTCGTCCCTTGTTCGCTGCTGGTTCTCTTGGTTACATAATCATCCCGTATGTAGGGATAGACTCGTTCATGACTGAAAACTGCAGTGTTCTTTTTTAGTTTCTTGTAATTACTCTGTTTCAATATGATTTCGTACTCCACTCATCTGCTGGTTGAGTTCGTCCAGTCTCTTCTTTAGAACAGTGGTCGATTGGTAGCTTTTCAGTTGGACCTCTAGTTTTTGTATGTCGATCTTAAGTTCTTGTGCCAATCGGGTGGCCGTCTTGATGATAAGGACCAGCCAGTCCCAGGTACAGTGCCACGATATCAGTGACCAGTCCTTCTTGAATGATTTGTCATGTTGGAATATGAAAGGTTCATTCCGGACTATTAGTCCTTGTGGTGCCGTGTTAGCCCTGAGGTACTCCGTCATTAGTAAGCCATGTAGTGCTGTTTTTATCTGGGTTCTCCTCTTATTAGCCAACTCATCCCAGTCCGCATTGCTCGGACCTGGATCCGTGCTGCTTAATCCCTTAAAGGGATTGAGGGCTGCCAAAATCCTGTCAATTTCTTCTTCATCAAAGGCGGCGCGCTTTGCCAGTAGAAGGCATATTGTGCTTGCGCACACAAATAATATAACTGCATGTCAGGCACCTTAAATCCACCCAACTCATACGGCAATGTCAACACCTCCCACTTAACACGTGGCTTTTTCCCTCCCCAAACTAATGTGATCAATAACCCACGCAGCGTAGTAAAAAAATGTTGTCTCAATATGATGGGTATGTTGACAAACAAGTACAAAAATTTCGGTAAGACCACCATTTTAAGCAAAGCCACCCTGTCTGCAAACGTTAATGGTAGCCGTATCCACCTAGTGACTTGCTCCTCAAGTCGAGTAATCGCAATACCATAGTTTGTACGAACTACAGTCTGTGGGTCTTTGTGAACCCATATACCCAGGTATTTAATCGGCTCCTCACTCCATTCCAATAGGTATCCCAATTCAACTTGCTTTGCGCATGCTGTCAAGAGGATCACAACAGACTTGTTCCAGTTTATACCCAGACCTGAGTGCCATTCAAATCTAATATATTCTCTAACAAGCTGCTCCAAATACACCGCCGGCTCGCGCACATATAAAACCATGTCATCAGCATACATGGACACCGCTAATGGCCGTTGATGAAAGCGCAGTGCTGCCCGCGTATGTCGCTGACGCAATATACAGGCCAGTGGCTCTAACATCACCGCAAATATGAGAGGCGATAGAGGGCAGCCTTGCCTCGTCCCGCGTTTAATCGGGAACGTGTCAGACGTCCTGCCATTAATACGCACACGAGCCATTGGATCTGTGTATAACAACTTGATCCAGTTAGTGTAGATAAACGGCACCCCCATATGATGTAACACCGCCAACATATATCTCCAGGAGATGGAGTCAAATGCCTTTGCAGTGTCCAGCAGGACCGCCGCTGCAGGCAACACAGGTTCCAGAAGATGCATTTCTGCGAAAAGTGTCCGCAGGTTGTGAGCTGTGGAACGGGCATGGATAAATCCCGACTGATCAGGTAACACCAGTACAGGCAATAGCAATTTCAACCTATTCGCCAGCACTTTCACCAATATCTTAACATCCGTGTTCATTAAAGACAACAGCCGATATGATTCGCATTTATGAGGTTCCTTTCCTGGCTTCAGCAAGGCTATAATTAGCGCCTCACGGAGTGTGTCTGGTAGCCTTTGCTGTTCGTAGGCATCTTCAAACATGGCATGAAGATGTGGCACCAGTATATCAATATACTCTTTATAAAATTCCGCTGGGAGCCCGTCCGTGCCCGTAGCTTTGCCATTCCGCAGGGTAAGTATAGCATTGCGTATTTCGACGAGTGTCAGCGGTTGCATTAAAAAGTCTTGCTGCCTTTTTGGCACCCAAACCAGGGCTACATCCTCCAAGTATTGTGCTATTTCAGTGTCATCAGCAGTATTTCTACTGTTATACATAGCTGCATAGTAATGCATAAATGAGGCAAGGATACCCACATTGTCACAGTGTCTATCGTCCCCCTCTACTATAGATTGCACTATACTGTTTTTCGCCCATAGCTCGGTTATTTTCGCTGCTAAGGCCTGTCCCGGTCGTCCTGCCTCCCCATAGTACCTAGCTGTCCAACGTCGGGACATATGCTTCACCTCTAGCTCCGCCAGATCATTGTATTCAGTGATTTTTGATCCAATTGACACTAGTGTAGTGGTATCCGACGTGTTTTCATATTGACGTTCATGACTTGTCAGTTCCTGCTCAAGGCTTTTCATAGACCCCCTGAGTGATTTAAGCACCCCAGCTTGCAGTCCTATGCATACCCCCCGTATTGTCACTTTGAATGCTTCCCACAGCATGCCCAAACTTTGTACTGATCCAGTGTTATCATCAAAGTAATTTACAATGGCTTCCCGCACCCCCTCCCGGAATACCTGGTCCTGTAGGGCAGTGGATTGTAATCGCCACTGGAACTGTGGTGGTGTGTACATGAGTATTATCATTGTGAACAGCGACGGGGAGTGGTCAGAGAGCGTCCTGGGTAAATGGATAACCTTAGTAATCAGTGAGTTTACGTCACTGGTAGTCAACCAATAGTCCAAGCGAGACCAGGACTGATGTGCGTAAGAGTGACATGTACCCTCCCGTGCCCCTGGGTGCCTCAATCTCCAAATATCTATGTGGGACAAATTTTGCATACCATTTTTAACAGCTTGTACAACTTTTTTAACTGAGGGGTCCACATTAGAGTGGCGGTCTATTGTCGGGTTTATTACTACATTAAAGTCTCCCCCAAAAATGATGGCAGCCGGCTGTAAACTATAGACCTTGCTCCATAGTGCCTCGTAAAATTCAGGGTCGTCAACATTAGGACCATAAATATTAAGAATAGTCACCATCATACCACATAATTTCCCCTGTACTATGATATATCTACCATCATCATCTATATCCACAAGTGAGTTTCTTGCAATAATGCCACTTGTATTCTATGACGATCCAGATAGGCCAATACCTGTCTTGTTTTCTTCGGATTGTGAAGACCTCTGACATTCCACGTTACCCATGTTATTTTACCAACCTCCATAGACATCAGTACTGCATTTTATCTGAGTGGTAGCAGCAAACTCCGTACCTACGCTGTTTGTCACACGCTGTCTGCTTCCATGCATTCTGTCTTACATAACGGTGTATTTAAACAATCCCCCAACTGATCCCCCCACCCACTTAAGCATCCCAATTATGCTAAGGAACCCTAATACAAGAAACCCAATGAACAAAGTTACCCCCCCCCGTCCCGCTGCAAGCAGCTAATCTGCTCACAGCCTGCAATCACAACCATGAACTGCTTGGGTTGTACCCTCACGGAAGACACCAGCTGCCCACCGACCTCCTTGTTGGAATAAGGGGGGGTCAGGGCCATAACTATTTTCCCTCCAGCACAACATACTTCAATACGACTTATTATAGCATTATGCAGAGAAAGTTTCGCTGCCATGATTCAGTGTTGAAAAAAAGGCAGAGTGTTCCGGTGTTATCCATCGCCCAACTGAAAAAAAAGTATGATATAGTTTCCAGCTACAAGTCCTGCACATTCCATGAATATTGTACACATGACAGAGGTCAGAAGCATTACTGAAACTGTACAATAAACGTATATATCAGTTTTACAATATTGTTCCTTATAACCTGACCAACATCCAAGGACATAGCTAAAACTTCAGGCGCATTTACATTTATGTGTCCACTTCACCTGCCGGTGCAACATCCTATCTGCTTTAATGTTCATTGAAGGCGCCCCCCAAATACTTGTCATCTCCAATGCATCTCCTTACAGCTGCTGACATGGTATAGTTCAGCCCCTTACCAATAACCCACGCAAAGGCCTCAATGCATCTGACTATAGAGATGTAATGATATTGTAGATCTATAAACAAAGTGATTACACACATCTATATCAGACAGAACCAGCTTACAACCTGCAGGTTTTCAATCTTCATTGTCCGCTTTATCTCCGTCCGTTCTAGTCGCTTCTCGCCGTTCCAGCTGCTTTATAGACTGCTTAGCATCTTTTGGAGTTGTGAAGATTCGTGGTTTGCTGCCATGCAGTATTCTGAGATGTGCGGGGTACAGCATGGCATATTGGACCTTCCCATCCTGCAGCTTCTTCTTTACCTGCTGAAATTCCCGCCGGGCCTTCTGCACCGCTGTTGTGAAGTCCGGGAACAGCGCTACCTCCATCCCCTGGTACTTAGTAGTGCCCATTTCCTTGCAAGGCGGAGAGCCACGTCTCGATCGCGATAATTGAGAAGTTTTGCAATTATCGGACGCGGAGGCGCTCCCGGGACAGGGCGTAGTGCGAGGGACCGATGGGCCCTTTCCACAACCAACACACTTGAGAAGTTTTCTGCACCCTGCATAGTTTTGAGCATTTCCTCCACGTAGAGTTCTAGTTTGCCCCTGTTGGTAGATTCAGGCACTCCCGTGATGCGCAGATTATTGCGTCGGGACCTCGCTTCCAAATCTTCACTTATGGCCCTTATTACCTCCAGTAGTTTCTCCATCTGGGTACAGGACTCCGTGATGTTCTCCACCTTGTCTTCTGTGTTGGAGATACGCTGTTCTGCCTCCGTTAGACACACTCCATGCTTGTCCAGTTTCGCTGTCATGCTGTCCATACGCAGATTTAAATTATCAATTTTACTGTCAATTGTATGCAAACTTTGTTGCATGGCCAGCATAATTTTTTCCAATTTGCTGCTACTGCCTGCTTCCAGATCCGTCCCAGTGTCCGATGCTGCCTGCATCTGTGTTTTTTTTAGGCGGTTTAGACTCGAACGAGAGTGTAGACTGTAGATGCTTGACTGTTTTACCCATCTTGTTGGCTGTGGTCTCAATCTCTTTCCACAATGGACCCCCGTCCGCAGTCTCCAACAGCCGAATACTCCACACAGTCCAGTGTTCTACCACCACCAGGCGCCACCAGCGCAGCCCCTCCGCTGCAAAGGCCAGCAATTCTATTCTAGAGCTTCACAATCAGTTAGGCAGAATAGTGCAGTTCTTTCATGGGCCAATGTACAATGTCACAGCACTACGACGTGCAGGCCCTATGTCGTGGTTTAGTAGCACCCTGATGAGGGAATCACACCGGCTTGCACAAGACACCACGTCCACACAGACTCCCGCCCAGAGTTCTGCATTCGGATGCAGGTCTGCAGGTTTGCCACTCAGGGCTTACTTCCCTCGTTGCCAAATCTGCCAACAAGCACTCCACAATCCCATTAGGCGCAAGACTGTATTTTCATACCTGCAAGTGCTTCGATCCTTGAATCTCAGCAGCCTGATCCTGCGGGGGGCATCTGCACCGCGCAGTGTGCACGCCAAGAATCTAACCCGCGGCCTAGAACTTTAGTGGGTGTAAACAGACATCGTCACCTTGTCTTAATGGCGGACAGGTAAGACCAACAACCAGAAGAGTGCAGGCCCCCGCACTCAATTATATACCCAGACTCTGTAGCAGTCTATAAGGGCCAGTCAGGGCAGTCAGCGCCACTACCGTTCTATGGCCAGACGCAACATGGATGATCCTTTCTAATGCGGCCTGCGGACCTTTTCCAGCCGCCGATATGCCCGCGCACCCCAGCCGCAGGGATCAGCGTATCTCTAGCGGCTCCAGTTCACCAATTTCGCACCTTCAGAGCCAGAGCCAGCGCTCGGATGGATCCAGCACAACACCTCAGCGCCTGCTGGTCCACCACCTCACAACGGCAGCAGCTGCACACATCAGAGCACTCGGGTGACACCGGCACAGCACTGCAGCGTCCACCGGCCCTCTCACCTCTGATTAGCGGTGTCTTCCTCTCGTCCCCAGTTATCCAGCACGTACCACGTCCAATATTGAGCAGGAACCCCGCTCTCCTCCTCAAAATCAAACCAGCCCAGCAATTGTTTCTCCACTGTATACTGTCTCAGCACGCAGGCAGGCTCGGGGCCGGCGCAGCTAGTTTTCCACTTCACCAGCAGTTAGCAGTCCGCGATATCTGCTATTTTGTCGTCAGGCCTGAAAACGTTGTATATTAGTCGGGAAACTGCCGCATAATTACCAGAAAGCACCGTAAACAGCACAGTAGTTGTAGCGGACACCGAATTGCCGTCTCTTATGCGTAGATGTTTAGGAGAAATGCAGGATTTTGAACGGATTGTTGCCCCAACCAGCAGAGCTGCACTAACGTGCGGCCATCTTGCTTCGGGCTCACTAGCACCCCCCCATAGTTGTATATTTAACCATTATTGCTGTGACCTGTGGAAAGAATGACGAACTGGACATACACACATAAAACAGAAAGCACACACTCTATATTAGCGCCTAAAAAAAGGAGAGTTGGTAAGTTTGTGGAATAAACAATAAGTGAATGAATACTGGGATATGTAGGAGACAATACTCCATGAGCCTCTAGAACGGGTGGGAAGGGTGTTGCCACTGCATTCTGTTAGATGGAAACCACTTACATGCGTTTCACTTACATCTGGAAACATCAGAGAAGAAACCAATGCAATCATTAGGAGTATTTTCTATGGTCATGTAGAGCAGATTTGTTTTGATGTCATCAACTCATCAACTATTCACATAATTCTTGGAACTACATGTCTGCGGAAGCATACTCAGGAAATAGGTTGGAAGACACCTACCATTTTATTCCAAGTGTTGTCCATCTCTGTCTAGTCAACAGACTCAGAAATTAAAGCGTTTTGCGTTACAATGATTCCAGCCACTGGTGGTACAATCAAAGGTTGAGTTCTCAAGGGAACAGAGTATGGCTGTGCATTGATTTAGTTCCCAGAGCAAAGTCAAGGAAGATGAAATATTGAAAAAGTACTTACAGGAGAACCAAGAGATGGGCTTCATCAACCATTCAACATCACCGGTGAAGACCCTTATCTTTTTCATACCCAAACTGAATTTAGAGTACAGACTGAGTTTCATTTTTCGTGAGTTTCACACTTTGACCCTCTGAAATCACTGCCTTCTCCCTCTCATATTGGCTTTCTCGATCAAGATAAGTCCTCCAAGATTTTCTTCAAGATAGATTTGCAGAGATCATACAATATGGGTGAATTAGAGTTGGATGAATGGAAAATATGATGAGGCATTAAGAATAACTTGTATGCCTTTCAGTTTGTGCAGTGCCTGCAGCGGTATTCCAACACTTCTTTAATGACATTTTAGGGGCTATGTGGACACTTTCATGGTGGTATATCTAAATAATATTGTCATATATTCGTAAAGTCTACAGTCACATAGAGAACTGGTAAACAATGTGCTATCTTGACTGAGAAGGCATTGCTTGAAAGCCAAGTTGGAAAAGTTTTTATTTGAAATGTCTGAAATATCTTTGGTGTTTCAGATATTTGAAAAATGCTTGGGCATAGACAGCTCCAAAATGCAAACTGACTGGCCTCAACCTGTTAATGGTAAAGCAATAGAAATGTTTGTAGGGTTTGCAGACTTTTATAGACATTTTAACCAATATTTTTCAATCCTCATTAGGCCTATGCTTGATTTGGCAAAGAAATGAAAAGTATTTCACTGGGGAGATGAACAGGAAAGAAGCTTTGTCCAGCTCAAGAAGCCCACCACTGCAGCACCCATTCTGCTACATTTGGATGTGACTCTTTATTTTATTGTACAGACAGATGCCTCTTCTTTAGCTACAGGGGCAGTGTTATTGGATATAAATCCTAAGACAAAGACTTTACATCCGGTGGCTAGGTCTCTGGTACAGCAAAAAATTATACTATTTATGACAGGGAGCTCTTAGCTCTAAATTAGATCTTTGCAATATGGAGACTGAGCTAATCGAACGGTTGCCACATGGACAGACCACAAGAATCCCCCTCTCTTTTACGACAATGAAGTGTGCTGATGCGTGTCATGTTAGGTGTTCACTCTTGTCCTCTCACTTTCATTATGAATTAACTTATCATCTTGGTCATAAGCATCGCATAGCTGATGTGCTGTCTAGACAAGTGAGAGAAGAAGAGGAAGAGACACCACTGCCTAATATTTTGTCCACCATTGCAGGAGATAAAAACAGTTTTGATCAGAGGTTTTAAAATCCAAAACTCCATTGATTATCCTGGTTGAGTCCATTTAACGTGTCAAATGAGACCTATTGAATAGAGGAGAAGGCTTGTATCTCTCAAAGTAAGACTTACAGGGACAAGCACTGAAATGGTGTCATGAGTTAAACATGGCAGAGCTTTGTGGTCAACAAATACCCTTATGCCAACCATTAGGTATTTTTTTGTAGCCATGGTGAAGAATAGGCTTGGCCAAGGTTTTAGTTACTCTGGCGTAATTTGTGCAATTTCAGGCATTTCCCATTAGTCTTGTTACGCGAAATTCCAGAAATTGCTACATCGTGTAAGTAAGCCCCATTTGTAGTATTTACCGTAAACCTGTGATTCGCTGTAAAAATTTACAATGAACAACAGAACATGAGTGACTATTGTGCTTGGTGTTTTTGTATTTTGCACTATTTAGTAGAACAAAATGTGACCTTGCATCAAAAATTGAAGCAAGGACACATTTCGAGCTAACATCTAGTGCTAAATGATGGATTTGCTCTTTGCATAATTTTTAGCAATTTTCCTGAAATTTCATGTAATTTAGGCGAACCCAAGTTACGTGCATTTCACACACCCCTAGTGAAGAGACTCAATAAAGATTTTTTTCCAACAACATATCATGTATGCACAAGCCAAGCCTTCCCAACAGAAACCTCCAGAATTTGTAGAGACCCTCACTACTCCATTACAACCGTTGGCTGCTTTGCCAGAAAATGTCCTTGTAGATTTACCACCTTCCCAAGAATTCCCTTCCATCATGGTTGTCATAGATTACTTTTCAAAGTTAGGACATTTCATTCGACTTACCATAGCTTATCATAACAAGTAAACAACCTCAAATATTACTTGGGCAGATCTTTAGGCTCCATGGACCCTTAGAAACCATCATATCTCGTAGGGAAGCTCAATATACAGCTCACTCCTGGGTAGAATTAATGAAGAAATTAGGAGTTAATCATTATACATCTACTATTTTTTATTTATTTTTTGTTAAAATATTTTATTGAGGTTTTCCAACCAACGTACCAATAAGCCAATGTTGCATACAATAGCATCCTATATAAGACCCAGTCATCAATGCACATATCAGGAGAAACCAAACCGTCAACATTTACTACCCTAACACCCCCCCTACCACCCTCTCTACCCCCTCCCCCCTCTGTCAGCGTGCCCGCCTCAAACCCCTGTAAATTTAGACAGTAAGCACCCCAAGGTCCGAGACAGCCTAGCTCAAAGCAATGGAAAAGACATCAGGAATAATCTCCAAGGACCTGAGGCTCCATGTCCCCCGCCAGATACACTTCATGCTCCCGCCCTGACCATCCAAGCGCACCTCAATACTTTGTGTAGACACAAACCCCTCCCAAATACGCTTAAGTGGCCTCATCCGATGCAGTCTCCCCAGCAGTCCCAGAGTGCCCCGCCCCGGGTCCCATACCCCGGGCAACGATCATTATACATCTACTATGTAACACTCACAGACTGATGGACAGTTAGAATGGATTAATCAGACAATTGAACAGTACTCCAGGTGCTTCTTCAGGAACTATCCATCTCAGGTTAGTGAAACTGTACACAAGAAAGTCCCTCTTTGGCACTGTGAATCAGCAAAGTCTCCTGCTATTTTTAGGAGAGTTGCAGTCATGATTTAAAGATAAGTCAATCAAAAGAAGGTATGAAGTTCCTAACTGGGCAAGGGGAGACAGGTCAACTAGGTGGTAATGTGTCCTCACTTAATGCATTCCTTCTTTTAATAGACTTCATTTGGGCATGTATGCTGGACCTCTGTAAAGCCCGCAGTCCCTCATTCCTTGATCAATTTAAAGATAAGTCATCAGGAGGTTATCCAGCACTTCTGGGTTGATTAGTGTAGAGTTGTAACAAAAATCTGTGCTTTAGGAATTAGGACCCCTTTGCCTGGTAATTCTTCGCAGTTGGTTTAGCGTCCCAATTTGATTGATTGTTCACACATATTAGCATCCCACACAATTGTTTCGTTTTCCCTCCCTCCCCTGTTCCCTTGTGTTCTCTGTCCTGTTTTCACTATGTGTTGGACTTTGTCACTTTTTGTCCAGAGACAACCAACTCCTGTTACGTGGTCCCTGATGGCTGGGAATACTGGGGAGCATCGCTGGCATCTAGGTCAACATCTGCTCTTGCAACTGCAACACCCACTCAGATTTGGTTGTGTATGTTTGCTTGGGAGTCTGCAGTGCATGCCTCTGTTTGTACCTTTTAATCAACGTTTTGTCGCACTCACCAGACTGGGTGCTGTGCCCACCTAGCAGCACAGAACTAAGGGAGTCCTCTTTCCTTATTAGCTTTTGTTGTAGCTGGAGAACTGGTATTCACAAAGATGATCATGGGACCTCTCTGGGTTAAGAGATAAGTTCCTTAGTCCACCTTTGACTGTTTCCTTCAGCCTCAGCTCCAAGTTTCATTGCTTCACCCTCCACCCAACTGAATTTAACTGGCAACATTCCCCCAGCTATTGTGCATCATCACATTCTTATAGCATCCATTCCAGGCATTCCACAGCATATCTATTCAGCTCATGCATACACAGGCATGCCTTGTCATTACAGGTTGCCAGATACATTCTTGTTGGGAAGGCTAATGAGTTTTATTTAGCAGATTGTTCCTGTTTACATCAAATGAAACCCACAATGTGACTAGCCCATCTGAACAATATTTTGCCAAAACCTAGAAGCATGAGGCCAAATTCACATAGCTACATGCATGTGTAAGTTTAGCTTACATGTGTCAAGATGGCGGACGCGTGTTAGGAAATGCACTGGACCTCCTCCGTTATCCGCGCTCTCTCAGCCCTCTGTGGAGCATCCAGTGCTGCCACAGCCACAGATCACCCTCCCTACTCGAGGGCAGTGCATGGAGCGTAAACTTTGGAGTGAGGTGGAGCACCGAGGGTAGAGAGGTCGGAGCTGGTCGCATTTAAGATGACGGCCATGGGGAATGGCTGTGACCACAGGGTACGACTGTACAGCTAGTGCTGACCGAAGTGATATGGGCCAAGGGCTGGGCTTCTCACAACCCTGATGGTGCAGTGAGGAGGGTCAATACAAAACAACTGGTCACAGGGTCTAAGGGAATTTTTAGAGACCTGCGCAGACAAATCCCCAAATCACTTGAACAAACACAACAAGTAGAGTCTGCGGGTCTAAACCAATCTCTCAAAAGAAAAGAAGCGACATGTCAGCACGTTCAAACAAAAAAAGGAAGAAGTCCTCATAAAGAGGGCCAAGTCCCATCACCCACCGAGGTGGCATGCTTCATCATCTGGGACCTCCCATAACTACACCTGGTGTAGTTATAGAGCTACGACTCCTTCGATTACTATAACAAGGAGGAGCTCAGGGATGTTTTGATTCCTGTGGTTGGGAGGACGGATTATCTCAGCATGAGGAAGACTGTCATAAGTGTGGTGAATCTAGATGCAGTGTGTGGAATAGGAAAGTGATTTAAAATTGATCATCATCGGAAAATAAATTTTATTCTGTATCCAATGACACCAAACTAAAAACAGCAGAAATTGTGAGGGGAGCGCGTCCACAAACGTTATAGGGCCGCGCCCTCGTGGGTCAACATGTTTCAGCCAACCTGTGTCTACCCAATGACTGTGGCTTTCGTCAGGACCAAAAGGTAACACTACTGCAAAAAATGTGAGTAAGTGAGAAGTGAAATAAAAAGGAACGATACAACCTATCAGAGTACCTACTTATCCGTGGATATGTGGCACCGTAGTGATGTAACTTAATCACCTGGAGACAAAACAGAATAATAATACATAAATGTGCTGAACATATCTACTACGTTTTCTTAAACATAATACAAATGTCTCGTGCATAAACATTTGTCAAGCGTACAGACTGCATTGTCCTCTTACCCGCAAAAAGTCAGGGATGCACCTACACTCCTGGTTACAACTCAGGGCGTGAGGCAACGCTCTAGAAGACAAGAAAAAGGGGGAGAAAGAACTAGCTAATGCCATAAACAACAGAAGATGGTATATTCAACTGGGTGAGCAAAAAGCTGTATAACCATGAAAACTAAAAAACCTATAAACAGACATAGGTATGTTGACTGACTATAAAATGTATAAAACCATGCTACTAATGTACTGGAAATCAGATTAACCAGGATCTTGAGTGAGCATGTCCATGACAAGAATGATACTGAAATCACCAACAGCAGGCGAATGTCAACCATGTAACTGAATACAGCCAGAAATGACTCCAAGACCAATCTCTAAGGTAGGGTTCAGTAAAGAGACTAAGTCGTTGTGTACAGACGAACAGAGAGCAGGCTTACCTGTCCGTCGTTACCCCGGACCTTCTACCTAGTTGTACCGAGTGTAACCGGAGCATCGTAAGCCTGCCCTTCATAACGATCATCTGTATGAAGTTCCGGGCATCGGACCAATCATCGTGCGGAGGCGCGATGACGCAACACGCTAAACAAACGTGCGTCGAGAACGCAACGAATGCTGGGGATTGTGGTCTCCGCAAATTGTGTAGCGCGCTTATGGCCGGAATTGTGCGATGTAGTGGACAAGAATATATCTTAAGAGTGGAATCACAGTCCGATCTGTCCCAGTTGTGAAAATCTACACTCTTGTATCACATGAAATTGAGTGGTTATTAACACAAACATTATCGGAATAAAAGAAGGTACGTTTGCGTCCGGGATAGACGCGTCTTAAATTGTGGCAATTCAGTAACAGGACGCTCTAAAAGTCAAAGGTGCAGGAAGATCTGAAAACATTCTAGATAGAGTTACAGTGGACTAAACGTGCATCCTCTTGTGTATAACTGGACGAGGATGCAAATTTCCCTAGGAAAGTCCGAGTCAGTCTTAGGCTGTCATACATGGGAGTGTCCCTCTACCTGAAGAGGTGTTATACATTAAGAGTTATGGCTTACTGAGAAGGTTGGGATGGTTTATACCACTCTCCCATGCTTCTCATAGTTGACTAAAGTACCAATAGATACAACTAGAGTTTTTATGTTAATTCTACTGATATGCTGTTTCGTGAGACTTAACTGAAAAGGAAAAGCCCCATCGTCAGCAACATGGGCTTAGACCCTGCAGTATCACAACGAAGTCCAAGGATCAAGTCCCGTCCCATATAACAGATGTGTCCACTTTCCTATTCAGAAAGGAGCAACGCTGGGTTTTTACACTCAAAAGCGATACGATAGGGCTCAACGAGTCAATTCCTTGGACTTCGTTGTGATACTGCAGGGTCTAAGCCCATGTTGCTGATGATGGGGCTTTTCCTTTTCAGTTAAGTCTCACGAAACAGCATATCAGTAGAATTAACATAAAAACTCTAGTTGTATCTATTGGTACTTTAGTCAACTATGAGAAGCATGGGAGAGTGGTATAAACCATCCCAACCTTCTCAGTAAGCCATAACTCTTAATGTATAACACCTCTTCAGGTAGAGGGACACTCCCATGTATGACAGCCTAAGACTGACTCGGACTTTCCTAGGGAAATTTGCATCCTCGTCCAGTTATACACAAGAGGATGCACGTTTAGTCCACTGTAACTCTATCTAGAATGTTTTCAGATCTTCCTGCACCTTTGACTTTTAGAGCGTCCTGTTACTGAATTGCCACAATTTAAGACGCGTCTATCCCGGACGCAAACGTACCTTCTTTTATTCCGATAATGTTTGTGTTAATAACCACTCAATTTCATGTGATACAAGAGTGTAGATTTTCACAACGGGGACAGATGGGACTGTGATTCCACTCTTAAGATATATTCTTGTCCACTACATCGCACAATTCCGGCCATAAGCGCGCTACACAATTTGCGGAGACCACAATCCCCAGCATTCGTTGCGTTCTCGACGCACGTTTGTTTAGCGTGTTGCGTCATCGCGCCTCCGCACGATGATTGGTCCGATGCCCGGAACTTCATACAGATGATCGTTATGAAGGGCAGGCTTACGATGCTCCGGTTACGCTCGGTACAACTAGGTAGAAGGTCCGGGGTAACGACGGACAGGTAAGCCTGCTCTCTGTTCGTCTGTACACAACGACTTAGTCTCTTTACTGAACCCTACCTTAGAGATTGGTCTTGGAGTCATTTCTGGCTGTATTCAGTTACATGGTTGACATTCGCCTGCTGTTGGTGATTTCAGTATCATTCTTGTCATGGACATGCTCACTCAAGATCCTGGTTAATCTAATTTCCAGTACATTAGTAGCATGGTTTTATACATTTTATAGTCAGTCAACATACCTATGTCTGTTTATAGGTTTTTTAGTTTTCATGGTTATACAGCTTTTTGCTCACACAGTTGAATATACCATCTTCTGTTGTTTATGGCATTAGCTAGTTCTTTCTCTCCCTTTTTCTTGTCTTCTAGAGCGTTGCCTCACGCCCTGAGTTGTAATCAGGAGTGTAGGTGCATCCCTGACTTTTTGCGGGTAAGAGGACAATGCAGTCTGTACGCTTGACAAATGTTTATGCACGAGACATTTGTATTATGTTTAAGAAAACGTAGTAGATATGTTCAGCACATTTATGTATTATTATTGTGTTTTGTCTCCAGGTGATTAAGTTACATCACTACGGTGCCACATATCCACGGATAAGTAGGTACTCTGATAGGTTGTATCGTTCCTTTTTATTTCACTTCTCACTTACTCACATTTTTTGCAGTAGTGTTACCTTTTGGTCCTGACGAAAGCCACAGTCATTGGGTAGACACAGGTTGGCTGAAACATGTTGACCCACGAGGGCGCGGCCCTATAACGTTTGTGGACGCACTCCCCTCACAATTTCTGCTGTTTTTAGTTTGGTGTCATTGGATACAGAATAAAATTTATTTTCCGATGATGATCAGTTTTAAATCACTTTCCTATTCCACACACTGCATCTAGATTCACCACACTTATGACAGTCTTCCTCATGCTGAGATAATCCGTCCTCCCAACCACAGGAATCAAAACATCCCTGAGCTCCTCCTTGTTATAGTAATCGAAGGAGTCGTAGCTCTATAACTACACCAGGTGTAGTTATGGGAGGTCCCAGATGATGAAGCATGCCACCTCGGTGGGTGATGGGACTTGGCCCTCTTTATGAGGACTTCTTCCTTTTTTTGTTTGAACGTGCTGACATGTCGCTTCTTTTCTTTTGAGAGATTGGTTTAGACCCGCAGACTCTACTTGTTGTGCAGTGAGGAGGGTGCCAAGAGTCCGGTGAATGGTGGGTGTCCTGCCTCTCCTTTCTTCCAGTGCGAGCAGTGGACGTTTGGAGACAGCTTGTCGGAGCGGCCTGGCTTCTCATGCAACCCTGTCTGAGCCGGCCGAGGGGCGGGCTGGGGCTACCCTCCTAGTGGACAGATCACTGACACATCAGGTGCACATGGTGGGCTGCCCTGGGGATTTCAGTCCACATCAGGGCACCAGGGGCAGTGCATGTAGACTTGGGCCGGGCCTTAGATAAGAGGTAGTGGTGCTGCACTGTCTGTTGCAGGCGCCACTGTTGCTCGAAACTGAATTTACCTTGAAAAGACAAAAGACAAGAGGTGTTTGGCAAAACAGGAACAGTTGGTTTAATTAAACACTTTGGCCAGGAGCACAGTCACAGAAGCGGGTCAGAGAACTGGCTCAAAGTACAATCAATCTGAACAGGGTTTTATATATTTCTTGGGGTATCATAAAGTACCTCCGCCGATTCTTATTTGGCAAAGAAAGCGGCTGTTGTCTGTGGAGTCATAAATAAGGCCCTTAATGACAATTGCAGTTGGGCCTCGACCTTGCGTGAACACAATGTGGGCCAGTGGGTAACGTGGTGTCCAGCTGTCCGGCATGAGGGGCACATGATCACTGTGTGTACTGTGTGTGCTGTGTTCTGATTGGCTGTGTGCTCCTAACTTCATATGGCATCTGGCTTTATGGGGTTTTGGGAATGCGCGCACCCCTCTGGGCCATGTGATTTATTCGGCCAAACTCCCTGGACCATTGTGGTGTCACTGCGATTATTTGAGAGATGGACCTGAGTTTCCTGTTCACGCATTTTTCTTCCAACTACGTGCCACCCCACCTGTGACCTGTCAATTAGTAACCTCAGGCCTAAGTCACAGAACCTGCCTGACCATGTATTTCGGAGTCAGGTTGATGGAGAGTTCATAAGGGGCAAATTTGATAATAGTGATGCGATTTTGTTCTTATGTGCGAATGTATCATAAACATTGGCATTGATTCTATCAATATTAACATTCCCCTCTTTAGTTGAATTTTCAACTACATTATCTAACCCGTACTACATGACAGTCACATTATTGGGGATTTGTTGTTCTTCAGTTTTGACTAACACTACTTCCTTAGTTTCTAGCATTGTACCCAATTTGAGGGCTGCGTTTTCACAGCCGGAAACTCCCAATCACAGGAAACCCCACAGAAACAATACAAATATGAAAATGGGCAACAATGACGTGCACAGTCCGGTCAGCCACGGGGGTAGTCAGGCAAAACAGGTAATGTACTATTTCTGCTTAGGGGCACCTCACGCATGTCTCTTTGTAAATGGTGCAATGCTTGTATGGCAAGAGTCGGACGTACCGATCTTGGCACACACCCCTGCCTCCTTTGCGGTCATTATGTCCAACACATATTGATGTTGCATCACCATGAGGTGGATGGCTCTTAATTCTTCCTTGATCGCATTAAGGCTGAGCTCACTGGTGTTCATCATCTTGAGCATCTCCCACCTGGTTGTTTGTACCCAGTGGGCTTTCGCTGTCGTCTGCACAGTGAAGATGAGTACAGACACTCCAGCATTTACTTGTGTGTCAGAGAACAGTCTGAATTCTTCTGGAATGTCCTTGTACTGAGCACAGCCAAAATAATGAGCAGTTCTTTTTTCATGAGCAAAATGCAACAGAGTCGTATTCTTCTTTAGCTGGTGTTGGTGCAACTCTGACAGATGCTCTCTGGGAATGACCAGGGTCGGTGTATATGGTGATGAGGGAGCAGAAGCCACACCATCCACGGTCGAGCTGAATATAGGCAAATTCGCTGCATTGCCAGTAAGTATCCATTAGCGTGGAGGTGCCCCTTTGCACGTCCGGAATGTGCAGTATTGTGCCATAGTTTTCATTTGTTCCCAGTGGAATGGTTCCTTTACCTCTGAAACACAAAGAATACAGTGTACGTTTCCATACAATTAGGGGTTGCTCCTTTCCTTCTAGCCATGTACACCTATTCACCTCAGTAACCCGGATTTCCTGACATGGGTTATCTATGCTGTTGTTCAACCCTCACCTATGAGATTCATTTCCCTTTGTATCATCGAGGTGGAAAGCCCTACGCTGGAACTCCATGTCTAGGGTCCATTTGTTATTAAAGAAGACTGCCCCAGATATGTTAAGGGCCACCCTGGGACCACAGATGGAAGCGGGAGTGGACGTGTTTGTGCATTAGTGCGGTGATTTTGCTACCTCCCAGAATCTCTTCTCAGGAAAGTCTTAGAGCCAAACAGTACCCTCCCCTATGGTGCCCCCCTGCACATCCTATCTAGCTCAGTTTGAATGTCGCTAGGCTCAGTGAAAAGGTACAATGCCATGGGAATGGTCTCATATCGGGTCTGATTCACTACTAGTCTATGAGGTTCTACTCTTTTGGGATGCATTTTCCTTTTTCGGGGGCTACTTCTTGGGGCAAGTAAAGCCTGTCTGCACCTACTGCCTGT
The DNA here is from genome assembly GCF_964204655.1 of Triturus cristatus. Taxonomy (NCBI): domain Eukaryota; kingdom Metazoa; phylum Chordata; class Amphibia; order Caudata; family Salamandridae; genus Triturus; species Triturus cristatus. The sequence goes on along the minus strand of NC_140590.1, from coordinate 779,513,489 downwards.
GTAATGCTAGTGTTGGGTTTGGTGTAATTATCAGTGATGTGGTAGAGGTATTGTAAGTGCGATATTAGCTTTGGGGTAGACTCCATTAGACTAGGCAGTTCTTTGGTGATGAATGAATTCGAAAAGCACCCATAGTAAACAGAGAGTACATAGAAATGCAATATTACATAACTTATTAAAAATTACAGGTTTTGGGATGAATCCAGGGGAGATGTCTGTAATCCTCTGGTAATTGGGAGTGTCTTTAGTCAACCACGTTTGAGGAAAAAAAGTTCACAATACAGTTCATAGTCCTTCATTCATACACTGTAGATCCTGTTGGGGTGCTGATGTGGCTGCTGATAAGGTGGTGCACTTGGACATTTGATTGCCGAACTGTTGAATAAGAGTTGCGTTCATTGGTTGGTTAAGAAAACAGTGCATTATTCCATGTGCCATCGTCAATCATTCTCTTCGGAGTTCCTGTGCTTTTCTTTAAGGGTGTGCTCTCCACACTCCATTCATGCAAATTTCTAGTGAGGCACCTGAAGTTGGCTGTAGTTTGGGTATCTATTTGAGGGTGGGGTGATCTTCGTGATCATGCAGATTGTTTCAGTTATTAACTAGCGCTCTGTGGACGACGCCAACCCTCCTATATCCCTTCTCTCCTAGTGCATGCATGGGGGTGCTTATCGGTGTGGGCAGTGTCTTTTGACCTACACGTGTGCGGGGTGATGTACAAAGAGGAGGGCGTGACGCAACTGATTGCTGTTGGCGATCGCAACATGCCCTGAGGTCACGTGTATGTTCCTCTAGTCTCGACATGCGGCATGCAGTATGACCCTCGTGGCGCCAGGTGTCTAGGCTATGCCCTTTTCTGGAGATTTCTTTTGGGCTAGTTTGGGCTTCTTTTTGTCAGTCTTTTGGGCGCCTCCCTAGATCTCACATGGTCTGTTATCTCATATTTTCATGAAAGCGGAGGTGGTTGAGGCTGGGCTTACTGGTTTCTTTAGATGGTGTAATTAAGGCCTTGTGTATTGGATTATTGCCAGTTCTAATATGGAGGTGAGTACGTTCTGTGTTTTACTCTTGCTCAGAGCTGTGATGAACTTTGCAGACCCCCTAGTTCCAGGTGCCCCCTCTTCCTTGGACCACATCTTTTCCTGGGTGTTCGTACCTGCAGTTCCTGGCTGTGGCTAGGGACTTCTAACCAGTATCTCTCTTCATTTGTTGTTATGGAGGGGCATGTCACAGCTAACAGGCTTTGGCTAACTGATAAATTTGAGGGAAAGGAGGAGAAAAAAGTGCTGCCTGGAGAGTTCAGGGTTTTAGGCCAAGAATTAGTCGAAATTCGCCTAATGATGGTGATGGACTGGGATAGCTGGTTGTTCTTTCAAATCCCCAATCTCAACTGACTTGGGAGCCAGGTGGCTCTTTGCAACCTGACGGATCTTGTGTGCATGCTGTGGAGGTTAGGTGGTCTTCACTATCCCAAGCGGACAAAAAACCTGGCTCCTGACACTGGAGAAGAGCTTCGTTTTGGACCTCCATTGGCTAGAGGCTTATGTTGTTTTGGTGGTGCTGTTGGGAATACATCCTGTATAGAAAGTTTGGTCCCAGGCTGGATCCCGAGAATAGGGTCTCTTCGATTTGGTGATCGGAACCTCTAAACTTGTGGGTGCAGGGACCTGGGTGCCTGCTTATAAGGACTGGATGGGGAGCCGTCCTGCTGCCCTCATCAGACTGTCCTCCCTCTCGGGGGTGGTCAGCCAGCCCGTCCTAATGGATCAGCAGCAGAGTGGTGCCTAGGCTCCCGCAGGCACCCTGATTGGTGGACTCTAGTGGGGATACCCGATTGACAAACCACGTCCAGCAGCCCTGAATTCCCGAACGCAAGTAAAAGCTTTAATTACTAATGCTTTCTCATTGGTCCTTCTTTTGAGTTTTAGTACAGTGAACTTTAGGGTGTGATTGAAATGGGTTGCTGCCTATAGACAAGTATGAAACATCGCCAACGTTAACATCGGACGTCGTAACATCAGACGTCATAACATCGCGTCATTGGTGATGCCGCCTCGTATGAGCAAGAGCAACGAACACGAGAACAATATTGATCACATGACCGGAAATGGACTGGAACCGGAAGAGCCCCGGGGGATGTAACAAGTGTTCAAACAGAGTAAATCAAGAGAAGGTTTACCAGTGGGAACTGGGACCAGTAGGAGTACAGGGGAAAGGCCATTGGTGAGCAAATAGAGCTGACACATTTTCTGCTGCTAGTCTGCTCCATGAGTGGACCTGGGGACTGGTCTAGTTTTGGCTGTGGGCCAGGAAAACTGGATTAATAGGAAGCAAAATATTAACATTTGATAATTATTGGTCCATTATAAATGTTAGATGCTTCAAGCTTTACAAGATTTTGTGCTGCTAATAAAAGATCAAAAACTCGTAATGTCTGTTTTCATTTGTCTAGATACGTGCTTTAATTGGCTTGCATGTCCAACTGTGACCTTGAGCTTTGCGTCCTGTAATTCTAAAGAGCAGTCTCTATCATGAACGGCCTCGTAGATGTTTATGGCGGCTGCCTTTATCTAATGCGTGTACTGCAGCTGCATATTTGTCGTTCCTGAGTGGACCTTATAGAGCATTACAATGGATGCCTGTAACAAGTGCGCTCAAATCGTGGCTTCCCCACCTGTCCAAATTGTGTGATCCCCAGGCCATCACTTAATTACACTACTAATCATTTTTGCATAACCATGGCAACGTGTGGAAATGCCGTTAGGGCATAGGGTATTCCTGTTACATGTAATTTTAATAAATGCCACTCAATTCAGCGATGTTTTTTTAAATGCAGAAAAGTATATTTTCTATTTGAAAGCCGTTATATATGTGTTTCGTGATCTCTAGAAATCTATAGCGCTTCTTGCGCCTTCCTCTGTGACTTCAGTGGACAAGACGCGGGTGGGGGGTGGGTGCGGGGGGGGTGGGGGTCGTAAAATCGTTTCTGCGTTGCAATTGCTTGCGTTTTAAACGGTCGCGATGCCAATGTGAATGCGCATTACTAGCATGCGATTTAAAAGCATGCGGTGTCAATCCTCCTGCGATGTAAAAGCCGCGTTGCGATGGCAGCGCGTGAAAACAGAGTCGTTGTAATGGGTGTTTCCCATTGAGACATCAACAAAACACAATACTCAAGACAAATTACAGTTGCATTAATCTGCCAGCAGCACAGCACCAAATTATCACAACATCAAATATACCTTGCATCAATTTCAATGATATAATAAGAAAAAGCATTTCCAATGCATCGGTCTCGCCTTTGGGACCTTATATGTATTTATCTATGCAGCACATTAGCCTGGGTGCTAAACATCTAATGTTCTTTAACATGGAGGGAAAGTAAGCACCAAACTGCGTGACACACCAGGTATGGGAACACATGGAGAGTGTTAGAATCCGGGTTCTCTGGTTGGCACAGGTAGGTACTTGTGACAAGCAGGGAACCTTTCCTCTAGTCAGGGTAAGGGTTTACACTCCTAAAATAACCCCTGCTCACCCTCTAGGCAGCTTGGCGCGAGCAGAGAAGGCTTATCTCAGAGCGTTATAGGTTAAGCATTTGTGAACACATACAGTAACCAAGTGACAACACTACAAATGGGCACCACACAGGTTTTATATTAAAAATAAGGATTCTTTATATAAAGTTACCACAAGACCATTAAACGACAAAAATACACAATACTGTTACTTTAGATGGTAGAATTTTGCTTAGTTCTCTTAAGTTTTTAAATGCGACACTTTAAGTCAATGAACCTTGAAACCAGAGAACTGGAGATTCGCTGCCTACCTGCTGGTTTGGATTGCCGCGGAACTGCTCCCTCATTGCTGGCGGCTCTGTCGCGCCCTGGGCTCCTGTGCTGCTGTGTGTCTCCTGCCGCCGCCATCGCTGCCCTTGCGGCTGGAGACTTCATTACCCACACTGCCTAGCGCCGCACACGCGCACGAGCGCGTATAAAGCTCCGGCGCTCACCTTGCAGAGCGGGAACCTTGAAACCAGAGAACTGGAGATTCGCTGCCTACCTGCTGGTTTGGATTGCCGCGGAACTGCTCCCTCATTGCTGGCGGCTCTGTCGCGCCCTGGGCTCCTGTGCTGCTGTGTGTCTCCTGCCGCCGCCATCGCTGCCCTTGCGGCTGGAGACTTCATTACCCACACTGCCTAGCGCCGCACACGCGCACGAGCGCGTATAAAGCTCCGGCGCTCCTCCCGCGTCGCGGGACGCGTGCGGGCGGCGCCGGGCTAAGCCCGGGCAAAGGGCGGGCCCTCTTAGGCCGAGTGAGGCTGGGCTGGGACCTGTCTCTTTGGCGTGTGACATTGGGACACCATCTGACAATTGAGAACGGACCGAACAAAGTGGGTAACACTGAGTCAGTTTTACTGTTATTATTGAAGTGGTGATTTCAGGGGGTTGGTTGTGTTTCCCACGGCACGTTATTGTACATTATCTCAGTAGAAAATGAATTCTAAGACATGCAAAAGGACCGTGGGTTTGGGGACTCTTGACAGCTACTTGAAACATGCTGAATCTGCAATTGTTAAAGAAATTGCGTCAGTGGAACGTAGACTATCACTTGAACCACCTAGGCTAGCTGTGTCTTGTACCCCTCCCACGACCATTGCTGTTGGTGCACCCCCCGATGTTGCCAATTCTCGTATGTCCCAAAATGGGTCAGGAACCGTGGAGACTTCCATAGTTACACCTGCCTTGCTATCTAATTCGAGTTCTGCCCCCTCTCCTGTGGCTGTTAGAACAAGACAATCAAGAGGCATTTCCAATCAGCCATCATACGGGGGCAAAACCATGGCTGGTAAAAGAAAGGCAAATAACCACATGGGAGCACGGAAACAGGCAAAAATCCCTAGAAAGAGCAATTTCACTCAGGGGTTGGCTCAGGGTAATCCTAGTGTCCCCCATTTAGCTGGTGAGTCAACGTGTGGGGAAACAAATAACTGTATAACTCAGGGCCCCGATATTGGTAATAAAAGTATAGGGCTAGAAATAGCGACAATCATCGATGCCCGTCTTAAGTTACTGACTGTACCGCTAATGGCTACATTGAAACGAATAGAGGATCGCATTACTAAAATCGAGTTACACCTTCAAACTAAGGTCTTAAACGTTGAGCCAAGCTCCGCGGTAGTTGATTCTCTAATTGCGTGTACAGCTACAGTTGATAATATGTTGGATTCTATGATCACTATACACCAACAACCAACATTTCCCTGCACCACCCCGGCTATAGGTCCTATTACCTCATCCCGACCTCCAACTGTTGCAGAAATAGCTCAGGGTAGGGAAACGCATAAGCAGAACGCAAGGGGGAGGCTCTCTTCTCCTGATCGGCCCCTAGGGAGGGATTCGACTCTACACTTACCACCAGAGGCCTGCCCCTACTCTATCATCTTAGCCAATGTCCCAAAGCTTGTGGATGGGAATAGGGAACACTGGTCTTCATTAAAAAACAAAGCCCACCACTACTTATCGAACAAAACTGTTTTGGGGCAACACTTACATAGTAATTTTTTGATGATAAGACGAGTTCCTTGGGTGGGTAAGATTAACAAGTGTTTTGATGGTGACTGTATTGTCATAAGTTTCAGATCCCCCAGGTTGGTTGAGGACATTTTGAGGCAGGCAGGTTCTGCTAGAATTCACCATGATTATGTTAATGTCCTCCCTTTGGGTTTTTTCTATCCCCCAGCTTTTGATATGAGGATAACCAATAACTTCCCAAAGAGTCGTGCCCCCCTTGATTATGCTGTCCCTATCTCTAATAGATACTCTGCCCTATCCACTTTGGACGAAAATGAGTGACTAGGGCAGCAAGAATTAACTATAGTGCCTGAAACTCAGCCGGCAGTTCCAGATATAGTGCCATTGATAGTCAATGGCCCTAGTCACGGACCCACGGGTCCTTTAACTAAATTGGTCACCTGGAACATAGCTGGGCTGAGAAATAAGTCAGACGACCCAGCCTGGAGAGATCTCATCTGCTCAGGCGAAGTAATCTGTCTCCAAGAGACTTGGGATACGGATAACACCCTGTGTATAGATGGATATAAAAGCTTTTTTGCTTCTGCTGTACCGTCTAATATGGGGAGGGCTAAGGGGGGGTTGGTTACCTTGATTTCTGCTAGCATCTCTGGCTCGCTGACTCAACTTGATACAGGTTCATGCAATTGTCTGGCAGTCCAAATTTCCCTCAACGGGGGTAGTAATTTTTTAATTGTTAATTTTTATAATTCTTACCACAGAGATACCACGGTTGATCACCTAACCGCATTAAATTGTTTTTTGGTTAAATTTAAGGAGGAAACCGAGATAATTTGTCCCATCATTATCATGGGCGATTTTAATATCCATAGATGCCCAGAGAAATGTCCTTTGACGGATCCCCTAGGTCCAATAGAATCACAGGAGGCCCATTTTGAGCACTCACTTCAGGGTGCTCTGTTGGAAGTAATCCTTGCTGACCATGGCTTGCTACTTCCCGCCATGGTGGATGAGAATACCCCAACATTCAAAGGGAACGGGAAATACTCTGTGATTGATTATATTTTCATCAGCACAGCACTGAAGGACAGGACTATGGAATATTCAGCAGCCTGGACATATTTTAGTGACCATAATCCTGTGGTCCTCATTTTGTCCGATCTCTTTTCACTACCTGTTACGGCCCCTGATAGAACGGACAAATCTCACATTCGCTCCACAGATCAGGATCGCAGGATCAGATGGAACAAAATAATTCCTGATGATTTTTTTGCTAATTTGAAAAAGAAGGTTGGCCCCGAGTTGACCATGTGCCTTGACCCAGAAGCAGGGAACGTGGAAGTACTAGGGGCGTATTCCGTAATCTGCTCCCAGATCTCAGCAGATCTTCGGTGTCCAGTTAAAACAACGGACAAGACAGAGTTGGGTTGGTTTGACAAAAACTGTTCATTGGCCAACAGAAAGTTGAGGGCGGCCTTGAGCAGTAACCCTCTGAATCGGTCTAACATAGCCCAACTCAGGAAAGAATATACTAAAACCCTGGAAACCAGGAAAAAGGAGATCCGGGAGGACGCGTGGGAAGAACTTTCTTCCGTTGACGTCCTTCGTAATAGTGCAAAGTTCTGGTCTGTCGTCAATAAACCCTTCTTTCGTGATCCCTGTAATAATCAATTAGATTGCGGCATTGGGGTACACCAGTGGTATTCTCATTTCAAATCAGTCTACGAAGTGGGTATGAATGGTGGATTGAATCCCCCTCTTCCCACTGTGAAACAATATACTTTATTCGTAACCAAGGGCGAGGTGGTTGAGGCCATCGGCAAGATGACGAGCAATAAGGCTCCAGGACCCGATAGCGTCCCATCGGACCTTTTTAAATCAGATATTGAGACTTGGTCTACAGTTTTAACGAATATTTTTAACAGGGTCTGTGTCGCAGGCATTCCGGACACCTGGTCCGAGTCCGTGATCATACCTATTTTTAAAAAGGGTAATAGAGGGGACCCATGTTGTTACCGCCCTATCTCACTCATTGATTCCGCAGTAAAAGTCCTGGGCCGAGTAGTCTTGGGTAAATTAACAGAATGGTTGGAGGATACCAACACCCTTTCGTGCCTACAATATGGGTTTCGTAAGGGCCGGGGCACCATAGACCAAAGCTTGAATCTTTACCTCTTAATAGGTAAATACACCATAGCTAAGAAAGGGACGTTATACCTTGCCTTTATGGACTTATCCTCGGCCTTCGATCGAGTGAACCGGTCGAAACTGTGGGAACTTCTTCTCAAGCAGGGAGTAGATGAAAACATTGTCTATTTTTTAGCAGATCTTCATAGAGATCTCTCTGCTACTGTTAGATTCGACCGATTGGGTAACTGCACAGGCAAGATCGGAATCTCAAATGGTGTCAGGCAGGGCTGTATTTTAGCCCCCCTGCTTTTTACACTTTATATCAACGACCTAGCCACTGCCTTAACTGAGTCATGTAAGGATATTCCTAGGGCAGGGAAGCACCATATTCCAGCATTATTATATGCAGACGATGCTGCACTGTTAGCGCGTACAGCAGTAGGGCTCCAAAGTCTTTTAGACACATTTGCCGATTTTATGAAAAGACTTGATTTAAGCGTGAATTTTGCAAAATCTCACGTTATGACTGTAGGTTGTAAACCCAAGAAAACCAAGACTATGCTCTGTGAGGGCCACGTCTTATCTAGAATCACCAGTTTTCCTTACCTGGGGGTTATTTTCGATGATAAGTCATCTTGGGTTCCTCAATTAGCTGCAAAACGAAATGCCTTTGCCAGATCAATCATAGGGGTGTTAGACTTTGCTCGCAAACTGGGGGTGAAACCCATGCAAGCTATATTGAACATTTATGCAGCTAAATGTATCTCTATAGCTATGTATGGTGCGGACCTGTGGGGATTTAAAAATGTGAAGGAACTTCAGGTGGTAGAGGATAAGTTCCTAAAATCCATCCTATCACTTCCCCAGGCAACCTCTGGTTACATTGTACATCAAGAATGTGGGGTTGGTTATTTAACTGACCGGATAGCACTAGCCCCCCTATTAAAATGGTTATCAATCTGGCAAAATCCGGAACTTGAGCTAAATCGTGAAATTATAATAGATTGCCTATCGCTCGAGTACGGAAAGGCTATTCCCTGGCTGCGCTATGTCAAGAACCTAAGTGACGATATAGGTCGCCCAGACTTATTTGATACTCCTAACAATATATCAAAGGGAGACTTTAAATGGGTAAAAGAGACATACAAGCTTAGAACCACTTTAGCTAGAGAAGAAAAGGAGTTAACAAAACCCACAGTAAAGGCCCATCAGTTATTAATAACTACAGGCAGCATAGAACCCTATTTGACCATAGTGAATAACATGAATCATCGCTTTTTATTGATAAGGTTTAGACTGAACAAATACCATCTTTTGCTCACTGATTCTGATGGTTGGATGAAGGACAGGGACCTGGAGATCTGTTCTTGCGACAGATTCTCCCTCAAGGATACTGCTCACTTTCTTTTCTTTTGTAAACATTTGTCCCCTCTCCACAAAAAGTTCATCATCCCACTCATTAAGAACAAAGGATTTAGACAAGTCAAACCTGCTCTTTTGTATCTTCAGCTGCTAGGTACTACTTGGGAGATTTTTAATATAGCAAATTTTTTGGCTATTGCGATGAGATTAAGGAAAAAAATCAAGTGGACATAGTGTTGTTTAAATCAATTGTGAATTTTGACTAAACTTGACCTAGTCTTATTTTAAGTAGTATTTTAAAATTATGTGTATATGTCTATTTTAAATGTTATTTATTGTATATATATGTGATGTTTTGCACTTTTATGGTTCTTGATATGAGCCGAATAAAGTAATTTCGACTGACTGACTATCACAACATCAAATATACCTTGCATCAATTTCAATGATATAATAAGAAAAAGCATTTCCAATGCATCGGTCTCGCCTTTGGGACCTTATATGTATTTATCTATGCAGCACATTAGCCTGGGTGCTAAACATCGAATGTTCTTTAACATGGAGGGAAAGTAAGCACCAAACTGCGTGACACACCAGGTATGGGAACACATGGAGAGTGTTAGAATCCGGGTTCTCTGGTTGGCACAGGTAGGTACTTGTGACAAGCAGGGAACCTTTCCTCTAGTCAGGGTAAGGGTTTACACTCCTAAAATAACCCCTGCTCACCCTCTAGGCAGCTTGGCGCGAGCAGACAAGGCTTATCTCAGAGCGTTATAGGTTAAGCATTTGTGAACACATACAGTAACCAAGTGACAACACTACAAATGGGCACCACACAGGTTTTATATTAAAAATAAGGATTCTTTATATAAAGTTACCACAAGACCATTAAACGACAAAAATACACAATACTGTTACTTTAGATGGTAGAATTTTGCTTAGTTCTCTTAAGTTTTTAAATGCGACACTTTAAGTCAATGTACCTTAGATGCGACACGCAGGGCAACAAAAGTGTTGCAACGATGCTGATGCGATGAAGTTTTTGGTGGCAAGAAATAAAGACGTGAAGATCTTTCAGATGCGTTACGCTTCTCCGATGTTGCGAGAGGACTCGACTCGATGCGTCAGCTGCAGCGGCGTCACCCTTTACGTGATGCGACGACAGCGGCCTTGGCAGCGGCACTCTTCTCCGACGTTTGCGAGACTCTTCTGCTCGATGCGATGTTGCAGCGGCGACACCCCTTTACGCGATGCGACGACAGCAGCTCCGACGGCGGCACGCTTCTCCGTGGATGCGAGGCGCTTTTCTTGATGCGGTGCAATGCGACAGCTACGATGGCTGCGATGGCGACACGCTTCTTTCTCGATGCGAGACTCTTCTCTTGATGCGGTGCGATGCGTCAGCTACGATGGCTGCAATGGCGACACGCTTCTTCGGCGTTGCGACACACTTCTTGGATGATGCTCGATGCGATGCTGCAGCGGCGACACACTTTCCGAGATGCGACGACAACAGCTCTGACGGCGGCACGCTTCTCCTCCTTGAGTCGTGCTTCCAGCTTCTTGCGACACGCAGTCCCTCAGAAGGCCCAACAACAGCAGCAGGCACTTCCAAAGAACTTTGGGGAGCTGGGGGGTGAAGTCTGTTGTTCCTGAGACTTCAGCAGGAGGCAAGCTCTATTCCAAGCCCTTGGAGATCTTTTGAAGCACAAGTTGAAATAATCTGGCCAGACCGTCAGCATTGGCATGATCTGTACCAGGGCGATGTTCCACCGTGAAATCCATACCCTGTAGGGAAATGGACCACCTCAACAGCTTCGGGTTCTCACCCCTCATATGCATCAACCATCTGAGGGGCCTGTGGTCTGTCTGAACCCGGAAATGAGACCCAAACAGGTAGGGTCTTAGCTTCTTCAGCGCCCAGACCACAGCAAATGTCTCATGCTCAAGAGCACTCCATCTCTGTTCCCGTGGATGTAACCTCCTGCTAAGGAAGGCTACAGGTTGATCTAGGCCCTCTTCATTAATCTGTGAAAGAACAGCCCCACACCATGCTCTGAAGCGTCTGTCTGAACGATAAACTCTTTGGAGAAGTTGGGAGCCAAGAGCACGGGCGCCGAGCACATAGCAGCTTCAGGGCCTCAAAAGCTTTCTGACAGGTGTCAGTCCAAATCACTTTCCTGGCCTGCTTCCTAGAAGTCAGCGCTGTCAAGGGGGCAACAATGTTGCCATACCCCTTGACAAACCTCCTGTAGTACCCGGTGAGACCTAGGAAGGTTCTCACCTCTGTCTGGGTTTTGGGCGACTCCCAATTCAGGATGGTTTCTATCTTGGGTTGAAGGGGCGCCACCTGGCTGCTCCCAACCTGGTGCCCCAAGTACACCACGGAACCCTGCCCGATCTGGCACTTACTCGCCTTGATCATGAGGCCTGCCCTCCGCAGCGCCATCAACACTTCCCAGAGGTGGCGCAGGTGTTCTTCCCAAGTGGAGCTGAACACTGCGATGTCATCCAGGTAGGCGGCACTGAACGAATCCAGTCCAACCAATACCTGGTTGACCAACCTCTGGAAGGTGGCAGGGGCATTCTTCATCCCAAAGGGCATAACCCGGAACTGGTAGTGCCCATCTGGGGTGGAAAATGCTGACCTCTCTTTGGCCCTCTCGGTCAAGGTGATCTGCCAGTACCCAGACGTTAAATCATACGTGCCGAGGTAGTTGGCAGCCCCTAGCCGATCTATGAGCTCATCAGCTCTGGGGATGGGGTGTGTGTCAGTCCTGGTGACTGAATTGAGTCCTCTGTAGTCCACACAGAACTGGAGTTCGGGTGTGGCTCCCGGCGCTGCAGCCTTTGGGACCAAGACCACTGGGCTGGCCCAAGGACTGCTGGAGGACTCAATTACCCCGAGTGCAAACATCTTGGAGACCTCCTCCTTGATACAGGCCCTCACCCTGTCAGTCACCCTGTAGGCCTTGTGCCTCACAGGCGGACTATCCCCAGTGTCCACATCATGGACGCACCACTCAGTGACACCGGGAACCGGGGAAAACAGATCAGAAAATTGTCCTAGCAGCTGGCGACAATTATTCTGTTGCTCAGGGGTCAGGGCGGAAGAGAGGATGACACCATCCACTGACCCATCTTGCTCCTGGGCTGACAGGAGGTCAGGAAGAGGCTCGGTCTCCTCTTCCATCCCAGCATCTGTTGCCAAGAGCATGCCCACTTGGGACCTCTCCAAGTGGGGCTTGAGGTGGTTGACATGAAGGACCCTTAAGGGGTTCCTTGGAGACCGCAAGTCCACCAAATAGGTAACAGGACTCTTGCGCTCCACCACCTCAAAGGGACCGGTCCACTTATCCTGGAGCGCACAAGGCTCCACGGGGGCCAAGACCCACACCTTTTGTCCAGGCTGAAGCTCTACCAGAGTGGCATTCTGGTCGTACCACCGCTTCATCTCCTCCTGGCTGGCTTCCAGATTTGCCTCAGCAAGTTGCCTTACTCGCCTAGTCTGATTTCTGAAGGCCAGCATGTAGCTATATACACTCTGGGGAGGTTTCCTGGGAGATTGCTCCCAGCCTTCCTTGACCAGACTTAGAGGTCCTCTCACTGGGTGGCCATACAGGAGCTCAAAGGGGCTGAACCCTAGAGACTTCTGTGGTACCTCACGGTACGCAAAGAGAAGGCATGGCAAGAGGACTTCCCACTTACGCCTCATGGGTTCTTCCAGACCCATTATCATGCCCTTGAGGGTACGGTTGAATCTCTCAACCAACCCGTTTCCTTGGGGGTGGTAAGGAGTGGTGAACTTGTAGGTTACACCACACTCTTGCCAAAAGGATTTCATATACTTGGTTATGAAATTTGGAACCCCGGTCAGACACCACCTCTAGAGGGAATCCCACTCTGGAGAAAATTCCCATCAGTGCACGTCCCACCACGGGGGTCGTCACTGTCCTCAGAGGGATGGCTTCCGGGTACCGGGTGGCATGGTCCACCAGGACCAGGATAAACCTGTTGCCCATGGCTGTCCTTGGGTCCAGTGGCCCCACAATGTCAATCCCCACTCGCTGGAATGGGGTACCGACCACAGGGAATGGCTGGAGTGGAGCCTTCTGCTTCCTTCCACTCTTTCCACTTGCCTGGCAAGTCTGACAGGTCCTGCAGTGAGTGTCTGAACTCCTGCGCATTTGAGGCCAATAAAAGTGGGTGACAAGCCTTTCAAAGGTCTTGTCATGCCCCAAATGTCCTGCCAATGGCACATCGTGAGCCAGCCCCAGTAGGAAGGCTCTTAAGTCCTGGGGTACCACCAGCGCACGGGTTGACCCAGACTCAGCAACCTTAGGCTCTGTATATAGGAGGTCGTTCTCCCACTAAATGAAATGTGACCCAGACTGATCACATGCAGCCTGGTCTGCAGCCTGCTGCCGCATACCCACGAGAGAAGGGCATTCTTTCTGTGCCTTACAAAAGTCCTCCCTGGAGGGGCCTCCTTCCTGCTGCCAATGGGTCAGCTCAGGCAGGTCCCCCAGTTCAGCTATCTGTTCCCCGGTAGGCTCCAGGGCATCCCCCTCAAGGTCTGCCTCCTCCTGGGCCGTGGGAACTTCAGGGGCCGGTTTCCCGCGCTCCCTGCCTCTTCTCTCTAAGGCCGGTCCCTGGGCCTCCCTCTCAGGCTCCAGGACCTCTTGAGCACCTCTACTTGCTGCCATGGATCGTGTGGTGACACACGCCCAATCCGGCATACCCAACATCTCCAGGTGAGCACTCCGCTCCACCTTAGCCCAAGGTGAGCTCTCCAAGTCGTTCCCTAACAGACAGTCCACAGGCATGGCGGGCCTCACAGCTACCTGAAGAGTACCAGAACCCCCCCCCCCCCAACTCAAAGGGAACCTGAGCCACCTTGCAGTGACTCTCTGTGTTGTCAGTGGCAACAACTGGATAGAATGCTCCTGGGACAACCTGCTCTTGAGACACCAGGTGACACTTGACAGCTGTCACACTGGCTCCTGTATCTCTGAGAGCTTCTACCCTACGGCCATTGATGGTCACCCACTGCCTGTATTTCTTAGTGTTATCAGGCAGCTGGGTTTGGGGGACCATCTCACAGTCTCCTAATGAGACAAGGGACATCTCTGCGAGACCCCACCCACCTCGGACTGTCATCTCCTCCCCCAAGGCTACACTAGTCACGTGCCGGGGCGGAGCACCAGTGGGTGCTGGTTTCCCATACAAAGGACACTTTAAATCAGAGGCAAAATGCCCTATGTTACCACACTTGTAACATTTTATGGGCCCCTTTTGAACAGGTGGAACTGTCGGGGCCCCGGTCGGTTTCTGGGGTGGGGGAGGCTGAGAACCTTTCCCTTGGTTTCCTTGGGGATTACTTTGAGGCCTTTTTGGGAACTCCCTCTGTTTACCCTTGTCCCCCCCACTCTTCTGCCTGGGACCCTGCCCACCTTAAGCGGAGTCTCCCACTGAACCCTTGTGGACCCTGGTACTGACCCAGCGGTCCACCTCCTCAGCATGCTTCCTAGGGTTAGTCAGCCTACTATCAATCAGGTGCTGGCGTAGCTCAGGAAAACAATTACTGGACAAGTGCTCCCACACCATTAAATCAAGAAGCCCTTGAAAACCATTAACCTTACTACCCTTCACCCAACCATGCAGTGCTCTGCAAAAAAAAGTCACATACTCAACATACGTACTGTTTGGAATCTTGGTGCACCCCCTGAACCATTGCCTATACAACTCAGGGGTCAACCCACACCTAGCCATCAAAGCTGCCTTCATATGTGGATAAGAATTATAATCATCTGAAGGCAAGTCTAGCAGTGTGTCCCGCCCCTCACTAAGGAACCGTCCCCACAACCCCGCTCCCCAATCCTTCTCAGGGACCCGGTGGAAGACATGGCTACTTCATAGGCTTTGAACCACTGCCCTATGTCATCATTTAAAAAAAAATCTTTTACCACATCTTTGGGTATGTACACCCTTGATTATACTTGCACTGACGGTGTGCTGCCACCAGAGGGAGCAATTTCTAAACTCTGAGCTTTCAGCTCCAACTCCCTCAAAACCTTTTCATGTTCATACTGTAGCTTTTTTTCTTCTAGGGCTAGCTTTCTACTTTGCATTTCAAATTCTAACTGCCCACTTAACTTGAGCTTGGTCAGCTCCAATTCATGCATCCTACACTCTTTCCTATCTGCCAGCTCCTCTGGAGATAGATTTTTACTGAAAACACTGCTACCGGCAGGGGAAGGGGTTCTCCTTCC
This sequence comes from Triturus cristatus, assembly GCF_964204655.1. Taxonomy (NCBI): domain Eukaryota; kingdom Metazoa; phylum Chordata; class Amphibia; order Caudata; family Salamandridae; genus Triturus; species Triturus cristatus. The sequence goes on along the minus strand of NC_140590.1, from coordinate 779,498,191 downwards.
TCTTGGACTCACTGGCCCATCCAGCTGCTCCTCTGCATTATCATTATCAGTGGCATTCCTTGCTTCTACCCAGGCCCTCAGCGCCTTGTAGAACTCTGCCTTGTTTTTACATCCAGTATTAGAACCATTAAATTTCCTGCAGAAGAACTTTAGCTGTGATACTTTGTAGCTTTCCAGTTTCTCTTCTTCCCATTCCCATTCATTATCAACAGAGATTATGGATGCTGCTTTCTCCACCATGGTTAAGCTTGGCAGTACTCAAAAATAGAAAGTCCCAAAAAGAATCTACCAACAAGTATTGGTTGCGTTAAGGTCTGCACTCACTAAGTAGTGTTCACCAATTACTGTACATGAGTCACAAATGCAAGTCCAGAATCCTCACCGCTGACCACCAATGTTAGAATCTGGGTTCTCTGGTTGGCACAGGTAGGTACTTGTGACAAGCAGGGAACCTTTCCTCTAGTCAGGGTAAGGGGTTACACTCCTAAAATAACCCCTGGTCACCCTCTAGGTAGCTTGGCGCGAGCAGACAAGGCTTATCTCAGAGCGTTATAGGTTAAGCATTTGTGAACACATACAGTAACCAAGTGACAACACTACAAATGGACACCACACAGGTTTTATATTCAAAATAAGGATTCTTTATATAGAGTTACCACAAGACCATTAAACGACAAAAATACACAATACTGTTACTTTAGATGGTAGAATTTTGCTTAGTTCTCTTAAGTTCTTAAATGCGACACTTTAAGTCAATGTACCTTAGATGCGACACACAGGGCAACAAAAGTGTTGCAACGATGCTGATGCGATGACGTTTTTGGTGCAAAGAAATAAAGACGTGAAGATCTTCCAGATGCGTTACGCTTCTCCGATGTTGCGAGAGGACTCGACTCAATGCGTCAGCTGCAGCGACGTCACCCTTTACGCGATGCGACGACAGCAGCCTTGGCAGCGGCACTCTTCTCCGACGTTTGCGAGACGCTTCCGCTCGATGCGATGTTGCAGCAGCGACACCCCTTTACGCGATGAGACAACAGCAGCTCCGACGGCGGCACGCTTCTCCGTGGATGCGAGGCGCTTTTCTTGATGCGGTGCAATGCGACAGCTATGATGGCTGCGATGGCAACACGCTTCTTTCTCGATGCGAGACTCTTCTCTTGATGCGGTGCGATGCATCAGCTACGATGGCTGCGATGGCGACATGCTTCTTCGGCGTTGCGAGACACTTCTTGGATGATGCGAGACGCTTCCGCTCGATGCGATGCTGCAGCGGCGACACACTTTACGAGATGCGACGACAACAGGTCCGACGGCGGCACGCTTCTCCTCCTTGAGTCGCCCTTCCAGTTCCTTGCGACACGCAGTCCCTCAGAAGGCCCAACAACAGCAGCAGGCACTTCCAAAGAACTTTGGGGAGCTGGGGGGTGAAGTCTGTTGTTCCTGAGACTGCAGCAGGAGGCAAGCTCTATTCCAAGCCCTTGGAGATCTTTTGAAGCACAAGTTGAAATGAAGTCTTTGTAGTCTTTCTCCTCTCCTTCAGCAGCAAGGCAACCACTGCAGGCCAATCCCCCAGGTCAGGGACAGTACTCCTCCTTACAGCTTTCCCGGTTCCTTCTCCTCAGGCAGAAGTTCTTCTTGTCAAGCAGGATCTAATTTCTGGGGAGCAGGGTCCCAATACTTATACCCCTAATTCCTTTGTTCCTCTGGATAAGAGGGGCCTTTGCCCAGTCCAAACCAGTTCCTGAGCACTTCGTTGACATGACTCTGACTTTCTATTCAGGGTGCAGGGCAGAGACATCAGCCGCTCCACAGGAGGTGGAGCCAGCATTGTGGTGACAGAGCACAGCCCTATTCAGAGTCCAGGTGCACTCCTCCCACCCATCTGGATGTCAATCTCTATTCACCACCAGGCTACCTAGCCCTGCCCCTCTGGGTTTTCCCATCCCTGTCACTCACACAAACCAGACAGGCAGATACACATCATAGCAGAGGCGGGCTGAAATGGTTATGCAAGCAAATGCCAACTTTCTAAAAGTGGTATTTGCAAACCCAGAATATTAAAATAATCCTTACTAAAAGATGTATTTTATTATTCTGAGTTCAGGTATACTAAACTCGAATTTCTACCATGTTCCCTGGGCCTGTTAGGATCATAGGATGTAACAATTCTAACAGCCCATTCTGGCCTATGGGAACAGGTAGCCTTGCAATAGTGAAAAACGAAAATGGCTGTAATTCACTATTAGGACATGCCACACACATCAGGGCTTGTCCTACCTTATGCTTACAATGCACCCTGCCCTTAGGCCTACCATAGGGGTGACTAATATGAAGTTAAGGGAAGGTCTAGGGACTGGGAACTGGGTGCACTTGCCCAGTGAGCATGACAGTACCAGACTGCACGCAGGTTCTGCAATGGCAGACCTTAGACACATTTTACTAGGCCGCTTCTGTGGGTGGCACAACCAGTGCTGCAAGCCCACCAGCAGCATTTGTATTTACAAGCCCTGGGCACTCCTGGTGCACTTTACTGGGATCTGACAGTAAACCAAATAAGCCAATCATGGAATCCAACCAACATACACATTTTAAATAGGGAGCACTTGCACTGTGGCACTGGTTGGCAGTGGCACAGTGCTCTGAGCAGCTAACACCAGCAAAACACATGAGGCACAGCGACAAAAAGTGGAAGGGAGACTCACGCCAAGGTGCCAGGTCTAACAGAGAGAAATATTGCCTTTCAGCGGGAAATGGTATAGTCAAAAGCTCTGTTTTTAAATATAAAATCAGGGCCTTTGGTGGTCATAGCACTGAAAATCCAAGATTTGGAAAAAAAATTATTGTCTACGGGTGCTCGTGGAAGACAATTTCTATGGACTGGAATTTAAGTAGCAGTTATGGTTGAATTGGGGGTGAAAGAGCCCAAAGAACTTGGGGCCCGGCTGCATGGCAGAACGCTCAATCAGCTGTAGTTCTGGCCCCCTTCAACAGCACATCATTATGAAGGACAAGGATGCGCATTCTCATACATGGCCTGCATTGACAAATACACCATTTCTGCAGTGGAACAGCCTAAGTCACCACATGAAGGCCACGGAGGTAACCGCTATCCTACAGGGGCAATTCAGACTTCCAGGGAAGCAGTGGAAGTTCGGGGAGGTCAGAGTGGACGTAGCTCTCCTTCAGCAGAATCAGCAGAACGTGGCAGGCAGTGTGAACGATGCTGAAGGGAGAATCAATCAGCTGGAGGATGAAATAACTGACCTCAAAAAGACAGTTTCTCTGCTGAACGCAACCACTGGTACACTGGAAGTGAGGGTGGAGAACTCTGAAAATAGATTCTGTCGGTACAATCTGCACTTGTGGGATTCTGTGTCCACAACTCCAGAGCTTTTCCTTTGAAAATTGGCTGAAATCATGGCTCCCTAATGGTTCCTTCTTGCACTGGTTCGTCTTGAACGGGCACACTGGGCCCTGGCCCAACATCTACCCCCTGGGACAGAACCATGTCCCATGATTGCTCGAATACTAAATCATCAATTCTGCTATCATATTCTATGAGACGCACGCAAGAAAGGCAACCTTCAGTTTCAGTCAAACCACATTATGATATACCCAGACTATACCACATTGGTTCAAAAGCAATGTAAATCCTTCAATGCAGTTAAACTGAAACTGTGGGAGATGTCTCTGTCGTATATGCTGATTTACCAGATGAAATCAAAGGTCATCCATGGATCTTTAACTCACTTCTTTGCCAACCCAGAGAACGCAAGGGAATGGAGAGCCAAGTGGCAAGAGCTCCATAGACAAAACCCAAAAATCAGCAGACTGGTGCTCCTACTTGACTCTCGCCTCCCACCACAAGGAAAGATTCACAGATACACTCCCTGAATCTTCCGAGTCTGACTGGGAGGACGGGGAAGGACAAGGTCTCCTCTTGCACTAGAGGGTTGGAGGCATCAATGTGACTCCCCAGCATACGCTGCATTTTCCTCTCACAGAG